>NC_062218.1:103189282-103897615 GCF_902686445.1 Sciurus carolinensis | reverse complement strand
CTAGTCTTTGCCAAAAATATGTTGCTCAAGCAGTAGACCCTGTGAGAGAGCGGTGGCCACAAGTTTATATATTACATTATATGGATGATTTGTTAATTGCTGCACCTAATACCTATGATCTTAATAATTGTTATTTGGATCTCTATAAAGCCCTTACTGCCTTGGGGCTTCAGATAGCCCCTGATAAGGTTCAAACACAGGACCCCTACACCTACTTGGGCCTCAAACTTCAAACTAATCAAATTCAAATCCCTAATATACAATTGCGTGTGGACCATCTCCACACTCTTAACGATTTCCAAAAACTACTAGGGGATATCCAATGGCTAAGACCATATTTAAAACTGCCCACCTATGTGCTTTTGCCTCTTAATAATATTTTAAGGGGAGATTCTGACCCTTCTTCTCCTCGAGAGCTTACTCCCGAGGCACGGCAAGCATTAATTCAAGTCACAGAAGCCATCGCTCAACAATTTGTTACACAAATATCTTATAACCTTCCTTTGGTTTTGGTTATATTACATACCCCTCATACACCCACGGGACTATTCTGGCAGCGGGATCCACATTTTAAAAATAAGGGTTGCCCCTTGCTCTGGGTTCATTTGCCCGCCACATCCTCTAAAGTTATTGCTGTCTATCCTGCTCAGGTAGCTTCTATCATTATTAAAGGTCGCTTGCTTTCTCGACAACATTTTGGCAAAGACCCTGATAGCATTCTGATTCCATACACTAAGGATCAAACCCAATTTTTGCTACAGACGAGGGATGAATGGGGTATTGCTCTATCAGGCTTTTTGGGAATAATCGATAACCACCTTCCCAATGACCCCCTTTTGCATTTTGCTCAGTTACATCCATTTATTTTTCCTCGGGTTACTCGGAAGGCTCCTATTCCACAAGCCCTTACTGTTTTTACAGATGGCTCCAGCAATGGCCGTGCAGCCTTTGTTGTTGATAATCAGCCCACCACCTTTGACACTGCCTATCCATCAGCACAGCTTGTAGAATTGTTTGCTATAACACAAGTCTTTATGACATTTTTTGATAAACCTATTAATATTTATACAGACAGTGCTTACATTGCCCATTCTGTGCCCCTATTGGAGATTTCACCCGCCATTAAGGCTTCCTCCAACGCAGCCTTTTTGTTTAACCAGCTTCAACGACTAATTCAGGCTAGAAAACATCCATTTTTCTTAGGACACATTAGAGCACATTCTGATCTTCCCGGTCCCCTATCACGGGGTAATGATCAGGCTGATGCAGCCACTCGGTCCCTTTTCCCAGTTCTTATTGGATCCATCCGAGAGGCCACAGATTTACACAAACTTCACCACTTAAATTCTCAGAGCCTTCGGCTACTTTGTAAAATTACCAGGCAACAAGCAAGGGAAATTGTAAAAGCGTGTCCTGCTTGCGTTGTCTCCCTTCCTATTCAACATCTGGGTGTTAACCCTCGAGGATTACTGCCCAATCAGATTTGGCAGATGGATGTTACTCACTTTCCTGAATTTGGGAAAACAAAGTACATACATGTTTCCATAGATACCTTTAGTGGCTTTATTTTTGCATCACCGCATTGCGGAGAAGCTACCAAGGATGTCATTTCTCATTCTTGTCTCAGCCTTTTCCATAATGGGAAAGCCAGCACATATTAAGACAGATAATGGCCCTGCATATACCAGTACCAAGTTCAAACAGTTTTGTGCCACTCTTCAAATCTCTCATACTACTGGAATTCCATATAACCCTCAAGGTCAAGGCATTGTGGAACGTGCACACCTCACCTTAAAAACCTGGCTTACCCGCCTTAAGGCCTCTTCCCTTGCATTTACCACTCCCAGGGATCGCCTTAATCATGCATTATTTGCTCTTAACTTTCTTACCCTAGACAATGAAGGACATTCGACCGCAGACAGACATTGGCATCCCTCTTCTAGTTCTGCTCGCCCATCTGTTATGTGGCGCGATCCTTTAACAAATAAATGGAAAGGCCCAGATCCCGTCCTCATTTGGGGACGAGGCTCAGCTTGTATTTTAGATCAAGAACAAGCAGCCCCAAGATGGTTACCAGAACGCCTGGTCAAACAGGTCAATGATTTACCACAACCCAGGGACGGAAACCTTCCCCCTGAGGATGAATCTTCCTCTCTTATAGATGCAGCTAACAATCTATGCGAAAAATCCCCTGAATGACAGACCCTGTTCTTGCACAACCTCTACAGCAGTGGCCTCAGGTACTGCTGGTTTGGGGGTCTCTCTTACTCAATATACAAAATTATCCAGACAATTGATTTCTGATGTACAGATACTCTCAAGCACCATACAAGATCTTCAAGATCAGGTGGATTCCTTAGCAGAAGTGGTCCTACAAAATAGGAGAGGTTTAGACCTTCTAACTGCCGAACAGGGAGGCATTTGTCTGTCTTTGCAGGAAAAATGCTGTTTCTATGCCAACAAGTCAGGAATTGTTAAGGACAAGATCAAACAGCTGCAGGAAGACTCAGAAAAACGCCGACAAGCACTGGCTGATAATCCACTATGGACTGGATTCAGTGGACTCCTTCCCTATCTTCTTCCCTTCTTAGGTCCCCTCCTTTGCTTGCTGCTTATTGTATCTATAGGTCCTTTGATATTCAACAAGATCATGGCTTTTCTTAAAGCTCATATTGAGGCTATACAGGTGAAACCTATTCAGGTTCATTACCATCGACTGGAGATGATGGATCGTGATGATGATCTTAAAAGACCATCACCCCTGTGAGCTGAACTGGACAGCCAATGACGGGTAAGATTCGTGAGAGCTCATACCAACCTAAGACAGGAAATGAGGGCTAGAGCCTCATTATCCAATGACGGGTAAGGATGCTGCTCTGCCACGGACAACCTAAGACAGGCGCAGTTCCCGAGGGATTGTCACTCCAGCTCTGTACCTGTTCGGGCAAGCCGCGCCCCCGCCTCAGCGCATAGCCTCTATCACCCCCTTAAAATATGGTTATCGAAAAATGGTCAATAATTTTATATAAGAAAGGGGGAAATGTCAGGGACCAAGAAGTTCTTATTCTGAGAACATTCTGATCTTTACAATAAGCAGCAGCGCCCCTCCCTTCCCGCCGGCGCAAACTTCACCTTCCCGGCGGCGCGAATTTGCACCCTATCAGGAACCCAGCAGAAGAACACAGCCAACCAGCCTGCACCTTGTCACACCCCTCCTTCCCTCAGTATAAATACCCCTGTGTGAACAATAAAAATTTGCAGCTTGATCAGAATTCCTGTCTTGCTGCCTCTCCCTGCGTCTCTTGTCCCTTCATTCCTTCTCTCTCAGGTTTGCGGTCCCGTGTTGATGTCCCGCGGGTCGGGACAGTTCCATAATCCTTTCCTCTCCCTCAGGAGATATGCACAGCAAGTAAGATTACCACTGAACAAACTGACTTTGATTCAAAGCCACAGGCCTTTGCTGTTAAGCCTGGCAAGTATTTCTCCTTTAGAGTGCCCTGATGTCCTTGGAATGGGCAGGTGGCATCTGTTCTTAGACACGTCATTCAGCCAACCAGCTCCGAGTAGTGCCAACAAGTTCTGGGTTCCCTAACCTTTCAGGACACAACCTTGGCCTTTTGTGGTCACTTGATCAGAAGTTGGTGAGCAGATGCCCAAGGACACATTCTGGAAGAAATTGGTGGTCAGAGTGGAGTGGAGACAATGGCCCTGGGCTTGACTCTCAGCTACTTTCTGGTAACAGGGGCAGCTGTAAGATTCTGTAGGCAAGAAGAGGAATTCCCTCGTCTTCTGAAGGTCTGCCAAAATGAGAGGACAACAGGAAGATTAAAGGGAGGAAAGGCCTGCAGCTTTATTAAGTGCAAAAAGGGAAATTGCCAAAGTTGATTACTTGCTAGTTCAATATGTTTAAGAAGCTTATGTACGACTTTTCCATGGGAGAGGGGGAGAATGATAAATCAGTTTTTAGGAGAACAGTAAATGATATCAACGGGTTAGGAGAAACATAATGGCTTGGGTCAAGGTCCCCTGGGCCCACAGTACAGCCAATGGATTGTGAATATTCTTTGGAATATTAAATTGGGGCTGAAATAGAAGACATTGTGTGACAAGTCTGTTCAACTCAGCACTACAAAAAAAGAAAAAAAAAAAAAAGTCTATCCAGGTGTGCTGAAAGACCTACAGACTTCAATCTTTCTTCCTGCTCTGTGAGTACACATAATGAAAGTTCACAGATCATTTCTTCTTTGGTGTGTCCAAACTTTAAGCAGATAAGGGAACTTTGCAGAAAGTCTCTCTTTGCCCTTGTGGGAAAAGAAGCAAGACAAGATTAGAGGGACCTTGATTCTGAACCTGCTTTTAAGAACTTTTAAATTTCTTTAGGTTAAATTGCTCAGGCCTTGTGTGGTGGTGTGTGCCTGTAATCCCAGTGTCTCTGGGCTGAGGCAGAAGGATTGCAAGTTTGAGGCCAGGCTCTGCAATTTAGTGAGGCCCTAAGAAACTTAGCAAGACACTTCTCAAAATGAAAAATTACAAAGGGCTGGGGATGTGACTAAGTGATGAAGAGTCCCTGGGTTCAATCTCTAGTACCTAAATAAATACATAAACCAATAAATCTCTCAGTATGGCTGGCCATGGTGGTGCACACCTAACATTCCTGTGACTTGGGAGATAGGAGAATCACAAGTTTGAAGTTAGCCTCAGCAAATTAATGAGACCCTGTCTTACAAAGTGAAAAAGATTAGGGATGTAGTTCAGTAGTAAAGTGCCTCTGGCTTAAATCCCCAGTACCAAAAACAAAAACAAAAACAAAACAACAACAACAAAAAAAAAAACCATAAAAACAAACTCAGTATGTCAAAAAGTGCCATAAAGTTGAATTATTCTGAGCCCAACAATACTCTAAACTCCTACAAGCTATAATTAAATATTAAATTATGTAAACTTATAATTATAATATTTAAAAACTCATTCCTTCCTAATTATGTTATTGTATTTTCCCATTATCTGCATTCTTGTGTTTCTTTGTGTCTATCATATGTGAATGGTGGAAATACTATATAATGGTGCACTATGCACTTCTCTTTCCCACAGAGACATCATGTTGGTGACATGATAGGAGTATTTATGCCACAATAATTGATAATCCTCAGAAATCAGGCCTTTTTTTTTTTTTCACTACTGGGATTTGAACCTAGGACATGTTAAGCAAGTGGTCTCCCAACAAACTACCTCCCTAAACCTATTTTTATTTATTTATTTATTTAGACACAGTCTCACCAAGTTGTGCTGAGGCTGGCCTTGAACTTTGATCCTCCGGAGCTGCTGGGATTCCAGGCATGTGCCACCACTCTGGGCTTGGCTTGAGTTTTAAAGGGGAACCGTTGGTGAAGCATCGGTCAGCCTCCCCCTGGATATGGTGGACAAGTTGAGAGACTGTCGCTACTCTAAGTGCCTACAGTTCACCTACGGGAATAAGAGGGAAGGCAGGGCATTTTGGACAAGTTAGTGAGGAAATGTTTCCTACTTACTAAGCGAAAAAGAAAGCGGTAACCACAGAAACCTAAGGTGGGGAAAGGAGGTAGGAGGTCTGAGGTGGGAGTAGCACAGGAGAGTAAGCAGATCAGAAAAATTCCGAGTTTTAGTAGAACGCTGGTCTAGGACATGGAGAGGCCCCGTGAGATTAGTGATTATGAATTTAAAGAGGGGCCTGTCCCAGGAGGTATATAGTTTCCTGCAGCTTTTTTCTTTTGCCTGGGTGAGCATTATGAGGAAACTTCCTCAAGGCTAGGGTTTCGTCAGACTAATACGAATAACTATGGCAGGGGCCAATGTAGAAGTTACCACCTCAGAGGCCTTCCGTGTTCAGCCCAGCACAAATCATGTCCTCTGCCCTGTAGCCATCATCCTCTTTATTTTTCTACCTTGTTGACTGCGTGTTAAATCATCTGACGTATTCATTCCCCACGGTAGCAGGAATTGTATTTAAGTCATCGCTGAATGTGGTGTCGATTACAATGGTTGGCACATAGTAGGTGCTCAGAAATATGTTGAAGAACTTACTGAATAAATGGATCAGCTTGCTTATTCTAGTAACATCTGTTCCTTGGGGTAAAAAATCTTTTCATACCTTTTTACTCCTTGCTCCAGGGTGTTTCACCTTTAGTGAGCAAAGGAACTTCCCGACAGTGTTGGATACACAAGCCAGGTTATTTCCTAGACACTCCTGGGAGATTTGGGCAATTTTACAGCACGAGAAGCCAAACCCATGCCTCAGGCAGCTGGCCGGTCTGTCCTGCGAGCAATGCAATTGCTGGCCTTTGTCCACCAGACTCAGCAACTTCGAGGAGGAGGGTTATAGGATCACCCTTAAAGTTTAAGGGAGGGTAGTTTAGTATTTCTTCTTCTTCTCATCTTTTAAGTGTTGTCAACAGCGGTTTAAGTTTGTTCTGCGACTTCAGGCGGTGATGACATAAAAGCACAATCCCAAAGTCCAAGGTTTCCAGGGTGTGGTGTGGTGTGGTGGCTCGCGGGGCCTGGGAGGGGCCGGGACCGCCTGGCGCCGCCGGGCAGATACCGCGCAGCCCTGGGAGCCCCGGGCGCGCTCCCGTGGCTCTCGGTTCCCCAGCGCGCCCCCGCCGCCTGCCACCTACATAGGGCGCTGGCGGAAGGGGACATGGGCGCGACCTAGTGTCTGTTTCTCCGAATGGTCAATAAAGTTTGCAAAGTTTGAAAAAGCAGAGGAAAGTCCACGCCCCTGGCCGCCTGGGCGTGGGCGCCTGGGCCCCGGCAGCGCTCCCGCGGCTCTGCGCTCGCGGAGGCGTGGTCCGTGGCGGTGATGGGGGTCACGGTGGACGTGCACCAGGTGTACAAGTACCCCTTCGAGCAGGTGGTCGCCAGCTTCCTCCGAAAGGTACCAGCCCCCTCTGGCCCGCGCCGTCCCCGCTGCGGGCTGCCTGTTGCGCTCCCTCCTAGGTCCTCTGTCCCCGCGCGAATCCGACCCACGGCCGAACCACCTCTCTCTCCCGCGCCAGTGTTGCTTTGGGGACGTGCGGGGCGAGGGAGGGGGCGAATTTCCTCGAAGGCTCCCGGGCTAGGATGAGAGAAGAGGCGCCGTGCAGGGCATCACGTCCACAGCCCGCCCAGTTGAAGGGAGCAGCTTTGGGCAGAGCTTCACTCGATCAACTGACTTGTGGATCTTTCTAGTTCATCACTAACCCCTTAAAGGCTGTTGGAGGCTGTTGAAGCCATTGTCCTGACGTACTCAGCATTATCATTCTACTACCTCAACGCTTTCTCTTTTAACATCGGTGGGGCTTTGAGCTTATCACTTACCCTCTCTGAGCCATGGTTTTGTAATCTGTAAAATGGGGAAAATGTAAAATGGTTTCAATGCATATGGTTGTTGTGAGAATCCAAACGAGATTATTAATGTGGAATGTTTATCACAGCGACTGTTTATTCATAAGGGCTCCAAAATATTACTGTTTGTACTATTGCAATTGTGAACCCTATTCAAAAATAGGGTTCTCTGGCCCTCTTTCATCCCAAGGGCTGTTCCTAGGACTGTGACTGGTGTTAACAGCAACATGGGAAATTTCTTTGAAAAACTGAAAGCACCCCAGCCTTGGAGTGGACTGCAGACTGGTTCTACCTTCAGTTAGTTCTCTGTTGACCTTGGCCAGAGTTCTTCTCCCCAGGACTTAGTATCTGCAAGATGGGGGTGTCTGTGCCTGAAGATCTTTTAAGTTCCAGTCACTTTCATATTCTTAAGCAAGATTTTCAAAAATTGGAGTTTGCCTTGGGCAGTAGCCCTGGGTAGTGAAATCTATGTGCAACCTGGAAGCAAGCTTGGGGCAATGCTGGGGGAGAGGCAGGTCATCTTTTTAAGTGATAAGGCTTGTTAACAGGTGACATAGTTGGGGGTCCGGGTTATTGAGGGTTAGAATGTTAGTTAACATGGTGTTACTTCTGAGGCCTTTTTTAGAGGGAGTATCAGCTTGTTGATATTGTTCATTAATTCCAGGATAGTGCCCAGCACTTATTAGATATTTAACAAAAATCTGATAAATAAATGAATGAGAGAATAAATTATGGATCTTGTGTAGACTTTGCCTTAGGTTAGGCATCTAGTCTTAAAAAAAATAGTCAAAAAGCCATCTACTTTTTGTTAAGACGAGCATTTTAGAACACTTGCGTTAACCAGCTTTCCATCTAAATAATGAAATACCTGGGATTAATAACTTGTAAAAAGAAAAGGTTTGTTGTGGCTCATGGTTTTGGAGGTTCCTGTTCATGATCAGTTGATCCTGTTGCTTGGGCTTGTGATAAGTCAGCACATCCTGGCAGGAGGACATGGTGGAACAAAACTATATCTGAGCCAGGGAGCAAAGAAGAGAGTGAGGAGGGGGCTGAGGTCCCATAAGGACCTTCAAGGGCATAGCCCCAATGACCTAAGGCACTTCCACAGGCCCCACCTTCCAAAACTCCACCATCTCCCGCTAGAGCTACTTTGAGAACCAAACCTAACATATGGGCCTCTGGGGAACTTTCAAGGTCCAAACTGAAGCACTGCCACCCCTTTGCAAAACTTGTCTGATTGTCATTATGAACAGGTTATCTCTGCCTCCTCAGAACTCAAGAAACACTGACCATCTGCAGGCTCAGATTCTGTTGGTGTCTCATTCCCCAATTAGACTAAGCTTTTTCTGGACAGAACTCACTCCTGCAGAAGCACGTAGCACAGTCCCACACTCAATCATAGAGTACTCAGGTAAATGTTTTTCTTTCGTTGCACAGGTGTTTTAAGATACTTCTGTGTGCCCGCTCTGCCAGGTCCTAGGAAACCAAAGGAGAACCACAGACAGGCTAGCTTCTCAGGAAGCCGATGATCTGTAGTGGGTGAGACTGCCATTAACAACGCCAGGTGATGATAACCCAAGGAAAATACATGGTGCTGTGACCCAGTATCGCAGGGGACTGACTGAAGTCCCAGAGGTGGTCTTTAGGGAGGCTTCCCTGAGGAGGTGGCACTTGTGAAATGAGGCATAGACGAGTTTCCTAGGCAAGCTATGCGCACGCGCGCATGTGTCTGTGTGTGTGTGTGTGTGTGTGTGTGTGTGTGTGTGTGCATTTTCCATATATTGTCATCTTTACTCCTCCCAGCAGCCTCAGGAAGTTGTTATAGCTGACTTCCATTTCACAGAATGGAGAAACTGAGGTTCAGGAAAGTTTAAGCAACTTTCTCAAGTTTCTGCAGCCAGCAGGCAGGATGGCCAGGATTTCCAGCACACCTGCCTCCAAATCTCATACCCCTACCTGGTATGCGCTGCTGCCTTGCACATTCTGGACTTTCTGGAGTACTAAAGGAATAAACTGTTTCAAAATCAACTTTTTTGTGTTCTTTGTCTGATCCTAGTCTCCTTTTGCACAGTCTCCTTTTAGGATCTGCTCAACTGGGTGGACCTGTTTGTTATCCTTGACGTAAAGGTACAGCTTTGATGTGTGTTGGAGTGAGAACATGGAGTGTTCTAGTTATTCACTGCTATATAACAAATCACTCCAAAATTTAGTGGCTTAAACTTATGATAGTTTTTTTTTTTCTTTTCTTTTCTTTTTGGTGCAGGGAATGGAACCCAGGGCCTTGCATGCTTGGTTAGCACTCTACCACTGAGCTACATCCCCAGTCCTGTTTATTTTGAGACAGGGTCTTGTTAAGTTGCTGAGATTGGCCTGGAACTTGTGATCCTCCTGCTTTAACCTAGTGAGTTTCTGGGATTACAAGTGTGCACCACCATGCTTGTCTCTGATAGGCTTTTAATTCTCTTGATTCTGTGGGTTTTTGTGTGCCATGTGGTATAGCCGAAGTCAATATTGTGACTGCATTCAGTTAGGATCTACTATGCTGCTTATAAGATGCTTAGCAAAGTGCCTGCGTGGTGAATAAGAACCACGGAGGACATTTGGGAAGGTACAGTTCTTCAGAGGCTGCCTGGGAAGAGCTATGTGAATATTTATGTGGTGTCAATAAATCAATTTGTGTTGAGAATGTTCAACTTATATTGTTTGAAGTCATGAACTGGAAGTGAGTAGATCTGGCTTCTGGTCATTGTCCATTCATTGTAGGGATGGGTAGCTATGGGAAACAGTTTTCACAGTGCTTTGAAAGATGAGTGGCACTTTACTTTGACCTTGTGCAAAATAGGAAAGGCATCATTTAGGGGTCTTCTGTGAGCTTCTAGAATATGGGGCTAGTGGAAAGTAAGTGGAGATGTTTATGCAAATTAGAAAAGCATCCTTCTTCCTCTGGGTGGATCCAGCCCTGTGGTCACTGGCCTGCTTGACTGGGAACCCTTGTACATTAAGCAGCATGTACAACTTGTATAAAACAGCCCTGTTTTCTCATCTGTAAAATGGTAATGCCCTCTACCCCACCTATCTCCCAGGGTTGTGAGGATCAAAAGTATAACAGTTTTACATGCATATGCTTTTTTTTATAAGTCTAAAATAGTAAGAATTGTCTTTTTGGCAAAGTATGCTTTTTCTTTCAGCATATACATATGTGTGTGTGTGTGTGTGTGTGTGTGTGTGTGTGTGTGTATTCCCCCTGCCCCACCAAAGGAAAGTATTTGGCAGAAGGGACAATCATATGAGGATCTCTGGGAAACGTTTAGTCTGATTTTGCACAATGGTATGCTTGAAGCCGCTTTAGAACTGAGGAAGTTCTATTTTAAATAGAATCTACTGATCTATGACTTTTGGTATGTTAGAACTTGCCTTCCAAGTTATAATACATTACTATTTTTAAGACCTGAAGAATGTTTGCTCTTCTTACACCTGCCTATTGGATACTACAGGCAAAATTTTAGCTACAAGATCTCAAAGATAAGCAGCACTTTGAAAACAAATAATGCAATACCCTTTGTTCATGGAACATAGTGTTTCTCAATGAACTCTTGGTGGAGGAATGCTATGAAACCCACAATGGTTTATTCATCAGATGTTAAACTACTTTCCATGAACTGGGTGTCAATACTCTTGACAGTGTGTTTTGGTTTCTTTCTTTGTATGACTCTTAGCTTTCTAGCTCTCAAAGCTTACAGCTGTTTCATTCCTTTTACTTAAAATCATTGACAAAAAGAACACATTGTATAGATGAACGTAGCAGTGTGGAAGATCAGACTGCTCTGGAAGAACGTACAGGCCTTTTGAATGGGCTTACCTTTTTTGAGGTGTAAGAAAGGAAACTTCTTATATTTCATCTGCCTGAAATTTAAAGTCATTAAAAAAGGACTTAGAGAGTTGTTGTATTGAATGGATTTTCTTGTTTCTTGTTTATACCTACAGGAGGCCAGACAGGTCAATGATTTTCTTATTAGAGAGTCCTTCAGGTGGACTGTGTACTGTAGGCAAAAGACTCACTGTAAGAGTGTAAACTACCAGGGGCAGGGATTTTTGTCATTTGCTTTACATGTATCCACACCCCAAAAGGAACAAGACAGAAACATGTCTTTACCTTGAATACTGTAGTAAAACAGACAGATTAAAATAATTTCTCTGCTTCAATACATGACCTTGGGTGTTATTTATTCTAGCTGGGAGCCTAATGTGCTGAATGAAATGGCATGAGTGTTTACCCCTAAGCTCATAAAGGGGATTTATGAATGGCTATTTCCATTTAGAGTAGAAAGATGATTGGGTAATTAATAATGTTTCCATTTCTGATCTTATCTTTTCTCTCTTGCAAATCTGACACTTACATGTGTGGAACAACTCTTCCGCAAGGGCTCCAGAAATATTTAGGGCAAGCTGCATTTTCAAAATAAATGATCTGATAAACCATAGAGCTTAACATAACATAATGGCTGTTTATCTTTTTTCACATCTGTAATGATTGTTCTTCACTTCTCTCTTCCTATCCTCAATTCTCCTGGAAGAGTAAAGACTGACTTGAAAGGGAAGAGCACAGATGGGAGGGGCAGGGACTTGACAGTTTGGAGAGCTACCAGCCATGTGAGTACAGACAAGCCCATTCATTTTTCTATGCCTCAGTTTCCTCACCTGCAAAACAAAAGTAACAGACTGTGCCCAGCTGCGTACCCTTATCATCTTAGCACCTGGCTGAGGTGGGAGCATCAGAAGTTCAAGACCAACCTGGCAATTTAGTGCCACCCTGTCTCAAAATAAAAAGGGGTAGGGATGTATCTCAGTGGTAAACACACCTGGGCTCAATCCACAGCACTGCAAACAACAACAAAACAAAATAGGAGTGATAGTAACTATCTCAAGCCCATAGTAGTGCTTTTAATGTTCTTCATAAATGATGATGATGGTAATAACTTATTAGGTTCCTTCCATGAAGCTGAAAATGAAAAACTGAGAGAAGTAGTCTGTAGAAATCTTCACTACCTTGGAGTAACAAAGGGCAGAGTAAGCATGAATAAAGGTGTACATTGAATGATAAATTATTTTAAAAATCCCATTTAAGTAATAATTTTATGTGGTTTGAAACTTATCTATAGAAACTGTGACTTGGTGTGTGACAGATTTTTAATTATCCAAGTATTAATAGTTATGCATTCACTATGTTTATTATTTGGCATTCATTCTAAGTCTGTGCATTGTTTTGACCCTGGGAGATGAGAAGATAGATAAAAACATGACCTTAATCTCAAGGAGCTCATTGTCAAGGGAGACAGAGAAATATACTCAGTTTTGTGACAAATGCTTTCTCAGGAACATATTGCAGACTTATAGTGAAAGGTCAAAGTTCATATTTAAATTTAAGCCTATGAGAGCTTTTAAAGTACCTAGAAACAGTTTGTTACCTTTTTTTAAGAAGTAAATGTTCCCCCTAGTACTTTCTTCACCAGTACAGTACTTTCCTAATGTGAGTGCAGAGGGAAGAGCTAGGGAGCTGTTATCATATCTTCTACAAATTCTGAATTGGTAAAGCATGTATTTGTGAAGTTTCAATGGTCTAGAAAAGTTGGCAACATTATGTTTTAATAATTTTTTAATTGTTTAAATGTTTTTGGATTGCAGATAGATGCTAGCAATAAACCTAAAGCTGCCCTGCAGTAGGTTGCAAGATGAAAACCAATGTCTTGATTCATTCCTTAGTTCCACAGCCAACTGTGTTCGTTAAGTACCTGCCTGGTGCTGGTGTCAGACTTTATAGGAGCTTCTTTCCTTTAATTCCTGTAACAACTCTTTGAGATAGGCATTTATTTTTGTTTTACGATGAAGAAACTAAGGCAGATCAAAGACATTTGCTCAAGACTCTCACGAATGCACTTCCAACTTGGGTCTCTTGGATGCTAAAACTCATTCTGTTTTTCAACATTGTGTGTTTTAAAAATTTTAGTTTTATTTTTAAACTTGTGTAGAAATAATTTGACAAAACATTGCAGAACCAAAGAATTTCCTTTCTAACCTTCTGCAAACCACAGCAAAAATTTTTTTTTTATTGTTTTGGTGCTAGGGATTGAACCCATCCATGGTCTTGTGCATGCTAAGCAGATGTTCTGCCACTGAGCTACACTCCCAGCTCCTAATTTTAAAACCAGGATGTTAACATTGCTATAGTGCTATTAACAAATTTAGAGACCTATCCAAATTTTTTCAGTTGTTCACTAGACTACTGTTCTAGTCTAGGATCTAGTCCAGGATCCCACATTGCATTTAATTGTCATGTCTTAGTGTCATTGGTGGTGGGTGGGCCGTACCTTAGTTTTTATTTGTCTTTCTAGATCATGTGCTTTTGAAGAGTGCCAGGCAATTATTGTGTGACTTTGTATCTTTTTTTTTTTTAACTTTACTGGGAGTGAGACCCAGGGTCTTGCACATGCTAAGAAAGTGTTCTACCACTGAGACACACCCCTAGCCTTTTGATTATAGGTTTAAAAACTTTGGGTTAGCTGGGCATGGTGTCCCTTGACTGTAATCCCAGCTCCTGAGGGGCAGAGGCAGGAAGATCGTGTTTGGGGCCAGTCTGGACAGCTTAGACCCTGTCTCAAAATAAAAAAAATTAAAAGGACTGGGGATATAATGCAATTAAGTAAAGCACCCCTTGGTTTACACATTCATTTAAAGTTGAGATAACAGAATTTTCCTCTGTATTTCAATTGTAAACTATCTTTTCAAAAAACTTCACTATGCCATTTGCTGAATATTGGGATATTTTTAAAAGAGAGAGAGTGCTATGATGTTGGCTGGCTTTTGTCTAGAATTGTAGTTTGTGCGGGGCAGGACCTTCGAAAAGCGCCTGGGGTTTACCACCATGGCTTCACCAGGGGCAGCATCGTGGTCTGCATGGCTGGGCTCCTGTCCTTTGTTCTTTCTGCTTCGTCATCAGACTGGTATGAAAGACCAATGAACAGCCACTCAACATATCTGTTGACTTACATGTTTAGTTCTTGATCGTTCAGGTTTTATTTAATCAATGACTCATTTGATCTTCATGTAAAATCAACTTTGCTTTTCTTCCAAGACAGAGTATTTCCATGGAGTTCACAAAAGGGATTTGGCACAGCTCATGGTGGTTTCTTTCTGTGGCTAAACACCAAATCTCTTTTCAGCATTTTATCCCTTTGCATGTACATGTTTGGAAACAGCCTGGGTAGCAGATTCCCTTAAAGCTTATAAAGCAAATATGTATATGCTAATATGCAGATTAAGTTTCGATCCTCATGGCCTTCACAAGACTAATCAGAGATCTGTTAGTTCACCTGCTGCCTTAAACTCCCATTTGAAAGTTGGTATATAATGACTCCTTTTGAGGTCATTGACACTTTTGGGGGATATTACAAAAGGCAGGCACTGACTTCTGAGCTTTTTGGAAAGTTGATATTTTAAGAAGTCCTTACTTTTGTGAGTAGGTTTTTTTGAATGATGAATTTTACACTCAGGAAATAAGAAAGTTAAATGCCATTTCTTCGTAAGCTCCATCCACTATTGTATTGAATATTTTTTCTATAATAAATGAACTCATTATTTTTGTCCTCTTAGTTTTTCCAGTTGCTTTGGTTTTAATGTATACTCCTCCCCCTTCATCATTTAGTTTTTGGCCTCTGACCTTTTAATAGGTAAGAAATAAATAAAAGCAGGAGGATATGGCAACCTAGGAAAATCTACATTTTGCATTTGTTAGACTGTTACATATACTATGTATGATGATTTTTGAATAGAATTATATCTTGGCAAAGGGAAAGGAGTTATCTTACTTTGTGAAGAAAATAAAAATAATAAATAAAATCAAAATTAAGTCAATTGCACCTTGAAAAATCTCTCAAATCAACCATAAAATAGCTTATACCTGGTGTATGTATGCAGCGTTGTGGGAAATTCTTATGCACAGGGCAGAATGTGATGTACTGAACCAAGTTCAAGGAAGACAAGGGCATTTGGCAGAAATCTAGGTGGTCAGACCACTTTGCTTTTAGGAGAGATTCCAGTGTGGAATGGGGAAGGGAGAGTCCCTGTGAGGCCCTGCTTGTCTGGCGGCTTCACACCATTAGGTTTGTAACAGAAAGACTTCATATCTTAATACTCGTTAAGAGGATTTTTTTGGGACTGGGGAGAGGACTAAGTGAGATCATGTACATGGCTGCCTCTAATTCAGAGCATCCTGTGTGAATACAGTAGAAATTTTGTGAATTTTTGGTTGGATCCTGAGCTGGCTGGATGAATTCCACATCACATTGTGCTTGAAAAGGTGTTCAGAATAACCTGGCCACCTGTTTATTGCCTTCCCAGGTTGATTCCTACTGGTAATCTTCCCAGAGTAGCCTTCCTTCTCTCAAACCCTTAATACTGGACTTTAGGTAAATTTTCATGAATTAAAACATGAATATTCAAGTTACCACAAGATGGCATCAGATCATTTCAAGTAATGCCAGGTAGGAGGAGCCTCAGTTCACTACTTATTCAATTAAAAAAAAAAAAGTTAGAATATGTGCCATTCATGTCATGGTGTAATGGTATTTAGCTATTGCACATAAACCCCTAATTTCTTTTACCATTCTTGTGTAGAAATTTGAGGCTCATGCCTATACAACGCCAAAAGTAGTTGCATAGGAAAATGACTTAAATCTTGTAAATGATTAGTTCCTAGAGTGAACAGTTCATGGTGGCTGTGTTCAGCTTAGATTTCCATTTTACTTTTGTTATTTACAAACGTTGTCTAATGAGCCATCCTTAAGTATTTTACAATGCCCCCTTCCATGGCTTTTCATTTGCTTATCATCCCTCAGTCTGATTTATTTTCTTCTGAGCAGAACTGATGTATTTATTATTTGTTTTCCCAATTAACATGTAAATTCTGTAAGAGGCTACATACAATTTTGTAGCCAGACACTATATCCTGAGTGCCTGGAACAGTGTCCGACATGGTATGTTCTCAAAAAAAACCAAAAAAAACCCCAAAATAAAAAAAAAACCAGATGAAGAAAAAGTAGAGCATTTTCACTATTATTTAAATCAACACCTTTGTACTACTAAGCAAGTATTAAGCTTATGTAAAAGTGCCAAGTATTTCAGTTTACAATCTTTGGGAATTTCACTGACAACTCAGTGAAGAATTTGAAAACTTTTATCACTGTACTTCTGTGGTGATCACATTTCTAAATTCTTTTATAATTTAGTAGTCTCCCAAGAACATATTCTGTATTTATAACATGATATTCAATCAGGATTTATTAGTGGGTATATAATGAGCAAACCAGAACGTGGTAGTATAGGACACAATCTTAGTTACGTTAGTGTACAAGTTATAATTTGCACACAGGCACACATGCTTTCTGGGTCTTGGGGGTCTCAGATTCTGCCCTGCTTCAAGGGCCCTGTGTTAAGTGAAGGTCTCTCGTGCTGAGTAGATTATCCAAACCCGACTCTGTGGTGGACATGTGTTTCTGAAGGGCTAAACTTCAGAAAACCAGGTGTTGTAATTTTGAGCACTTCTTTCTAGGGGTAAAATGAATGAATGAACTTTTTAAAGCAGTTTATAAAAATCATGTTTTTTGGCCTAGGAATGTAGCTCATTGGTAAAGCATATGGAAGGCTCTGGATTTGACTTCCAGTACCGCAAAACAAACAAAACAACTAACAAACCATGTTTTTCATCAATTACCAAGATTGCCATTGCCAGAATGGAGGTGTGAGTGACATTTGCCCATGTGGAAGGTCGGGTCCTGTTGAGGCGGTGGAAGAGTGAGACACTACCCCCTTCACAGACTAGTTTCCAAGTAACGGAAGGCTTGTCATTGAGGTCTGTGTTCCAGATCACCGACTCACTCAGCAAATAGTTATTGGGTGCTTATCACATGCCGGACACTGTGCTGGTCGGTAGAAAAATGGGAGTAGTTGAAACAGACACCTCATAGAACCCATGTTCTAAGCTAGGGTCTTTCTGGGGCCACAGATATCTTTAAGCATGTGTGAAAGTGACAGACCCTTCTCCCTGAAAATCAGTTGGTTGGACAGACTCTTAGAGACAGGTGTGCAGGCACAGGTGCGGGTACACACACAGTGGTGCCTGCAACTGCTGCTGAGTGGGGAGACCTAAGCTCACAATTTCCTGTTCCATTTTTCAGGATTTGGGGCACTTCAAGCTCCAGTCCTTCAAGTGACGGGCCCCTCTGCTCTCACCCCTCAGCTGTCCTATTGCTCTTACCTCTTGCCCAGAATCTTCTCGTGCCCTGGAGAAGACTTCCCACGTATTTCCTTTTTAGATTTGATCACATGAGAGGTAGGAAACCTGGGGAGGGGTAGGCCCGGGGGCTCGGCAGGCTCCAGTCAGCAGCCACCTGATTTATGACTTGGAGGGAGTCACTTCTGCTCTCTCCATCTCTCTTTTCACATCTGAGTAATGGAAACGGTGGGGCTTGAGTAACTGGTGAGGTAATTTCATGGTAGGTTAGGAGGGCTGGCTTTGGAGGCAGAGAGAGAATATCTAGGGGTAAATTACATTACCCCAATACATTACTCATGAACTCTTTCGAGCAAATTATTTATTAACCAAGACTTATTTCTCATATATGAAATGAAAAAAAAAATAACACTTACTTCATGGAATGGTTTTTGAGAATTAACTGAGATAAGGTATGTAAATTGCCAAGGACAGAAATGGTAGCTATTATCAACCTTATTACATCCAAATTCTTTCAAGAGAATTAAATCAGCAAATTAAATATTTATAGAGCACCTACTATTTCCCTGGCATTCTGTATGTCTATGATCATTATCCTGAGATGCTAATCCAGCCACCAGGCAATGGTTAGGATGGGAGTGAAGGAATTCTTTCTGTATCAGACAGGCCTGGTTTAATTTCCTTGCTCTAGCAGGGGCCAGCTGGGTGACTCTAACCAATCCAATCTTTATTCAGTATCCATTTCTGAAAAATGGGGATAACGATATATAACCCATTCATAAGAGAGCAGCTGTTGGATTTACTCAGGATCATGCAATTAAAGCATTAGACAGTGCCTGGCATGAAGAGCACTATTGATTTATGTTAGTTTGGCTCAGTATTGGTAGTATTATATTTGTTAATTAGTTTAACCTCATATCCCCACTCCCACCCCCCACATCTGCCCAGGGGTAGGTTAGAACTAAATCTTCCCTGGATTTCATACAAGTCCAGTCTTCTCACTTATTCAGTCCTGATGATGAAATTAAGATCCTTGATTTAAAATTGACCTTTACTGAGTGGTTGTTTGGCAAATATTTATGGATCCTGCAAATAGCTGTGTTTACTACTAACTAATTCACTTTGGTAAAAGATGAATTGTAATTCTTCTTTATGTGTTTTTCATTTAGTATCCAAACCCCATGGACAAAAATGTCATCTCTGTAAAAATCGTGGAGGAAAAAATAGGTAAGTTCTTTGAGTGTACCCATGTCATTGATGATTGTCAGGGATTGTCATTGCTGACTTGGGAAAGATGCATGTGTACATGTGTGTGTGTCCTATTTTGTCTTAAACAATTCTCTTGTTACTTTTAATGGTAAGACTGAGCTGCAAGCTGGGCACTGTGGTGCACACTAGTAATCACAGTGGCTAGGGAGGCTGAGGCAGGAGGATCGAGAGTTCAAAGCCAGCCTCAGCAACTGAGTGAGGTCCTAAGCAACTCAGCAAGCCTCTTTTTCTAAATAAAATACAAAAAAGGGCTGGGGATGTGGCTCACTAGTTAAGTGCCTCTGGGTTCAATCACTGGTACAAGAACGAAAAAAGATTGAGCTACATCTTATAATAGGTAACATTTTGGGGCACTTAGTATGTGCCAGGCACTCTTACTTTATTTAGTGAGTGAAGACGTTAATGTATAGAGAGGTTAAATAATTTACCCTAGGTCTCCTGGCTATATCTTTACCCTAAGTTTATATATCATTTTGTAGGTGGCAAAACACGTGTAATAATAGCATGTTATGAGATGTGACCAGAGAATGGTTACCTTATGGAGTCTTACAGGTACCCGACAATGTGTTTCAGTGCTGGTTAGAGATGGGGTGGACCAATGATGGCTCATGATGCCTGTTTTTGAGAGTTTTGTTGGAATATAGCTACACCCATTTGTTTACCATGGCTGCTTCCTTTCTGTAATGGCAGAGCTGAGTATTTTTGAGAGAGGCCTTAATGCCCACAAAACAAATTATTTACCATGTAACTCTTCAGAAAATGTTTTCTAACTCCTGAGCTAGAGCTTAGGCATCTCTCCTGTTCTTTGTCGTCCCCGTCCTCAGTGGAAGGGTTGTCACTGTTGTTTGAACTTGAGGAATGAGCAGCGTGGGAAGCCGTGACAGTGTACATCGTCAGCACACAAACGTTGGAGACCCCCAGACCGCTGTCTAACGTGCTCTGCAGGCTTTTTTAGAAGTCATGAGGTGCTCCTCTTGGTTACATGACTCTGAGCTCCCTCTGTGCTTGATAGATGTAAAACTATCTTTTGCTTGTGAGGGTATTTTCTGCACTTCTATAACGATATAAATATATTTAAAAAACTTCTTCTTATGTACCTGCGTTCAGTGTGGGAGGAAGTTGTTATCTGGCATCAGACACATCTGACTCCCAGGCCTGATTTGTTACTACCTTCGTGGCTTAACTTTTGGGAGACTCAGTTTCTTCATCTGAGCATCCAGCTTAGAAAATAATCTGGTTTTTAGATTGTTGTGAAGGTCAACATTGAAAAAACAATGTTCATATTCTAAAGCG
This sequence comes from Sciurus carolinensis, assembly GCF_902686445.1. Classification (NCBI taxonomy): domain Eukaryota; kingdom Metazoa; phylum Chordata; class Mammalia; order Rodentia; family Sciuridae; genus Sciurus; species Sciurus carolinensis. The sequence goes on along the minus strand of NC_062218.1, from coordinate 103,877,409 downwards.
GCATGGGAGTGTTGATTATAATGTCTGTCATTGTCAAGGGCATCTTCACCTCTGGGAGTGGCTCGTCCTTTTGAAGTGTGAGGATGAGATGGCCAGAGGGAGTGCCGACAGGCAGATGGTTTTACAATAATTCTGGGCAGTCAGATGTTTGCAGCTGGGGTCAGGATTTTAACGTAGCTGAGTCCTAGTAATTCTCAGAGTAAATAACAGCACTTCAAAGTTTGTCTCTTTCTTTGCCTCTGTCTCTTGTTGGTTTAACTCATATTTAGTGTGTTTTTTACATACCTAGCACTATTCTGGAAACTTTTCTACAAAACCATGGTTCTGCTCACAGGGGATCAATTCCTCTATGAACAAAGAATATGACTTATATAAATCAGTGCTTCAGAGTGTGGTACAGAAGCTGACAGAACCAGATTCTCCATCTTTCTTTCTTTTTTTTTTTGAACCCAAGGGCTTCTAACCACTGAGCCACATCTCCAGCCCCTTTTAATTTTGAGATAGGGCCTCACTGAGTTGCTGAGGCTGGCTTTGAACTGGGGATCTTCCTGTCTTAGGCTTCTAAATCACTGGGATTATAGGCGTGTGCCACCCTGTGCAGTTTAGATTCTCCATCTTAATGGGAAACGTTCTCTTTATTGGAATTGAGCAGGAGGCTCATGGGCCCTGGTCACTGACATTGATAATCCAGAGTAACACACAGTTTGTGATTCTTTTATCCTTGACTTTGGCATATGAGTTGTTTAAAGTTTTACTCTCAGTCCCTGATCATAGATAAGGAATATCTGTGATTTGGCCCAGAAGAGTGGTGAAGGAAACTGAGTTTTGAGTTAAACATTTTCTCCAGGAATTCTACATGTAGAAAATTGAGGTTGACTTTAAAAGATTTAAGTCAAGAATATTTTTTCTTACTTAATTAAAAAAAATTTTTTTTGTAGTTGTAGATGAACAGAATGCCTTTATTTATTGTTTTTTACTCTTAAGAAATTTTCTTTTCTAGATGAATCAACAGGAATTATCTATAGAAAGAGGATTGCAATCTGCCAGAATGTGATTCCAGAAATTTTAAGAAAGGTAAATTCTTTACAAAATTTAGTCACAGTAAATGTAACACTAAGTAGCTTTTAACGGTTGTGGAGGGAGACACCATTTTCTGATGAGGTAGAGCGCTGGAACTTCCTACTCCTACTTCATTGCTCTTTGGAGGAGGAAAGCCCTTTCCTATCCACCCCACTTTTGGCAGATGCCGCTGTAGATTACTCTGTCCCTGTCTCTGTTTTTGTCTATCTCTTCTGTGAAGGGCTCTTAATGGATGTAGAAATGTTCTACTAATATTGTAAAGACATTCTTGGCATTTTTCATGAAGTGATATTGTTTTCAGTCTGTCCATGGTTAGAAATGACTCAGGTAAAAATGATTAGAAGGGGAAAGTTTGTAAATATTTAGTCTGATAGTAAGGAAGTTAATAGCGTCAGTTTCCTAATTCACTGTCAGAGATAAGTAATTTCTGATAGTATAATGTTCTTAGTGCCCTGTGTAAATCTTTTTGTGTATTTCTGTGAAATAATATTGTTGATCATGAAATCTTCATGATAGCAAATTGTTTTCTCTCTTTGAAGTCCTTAAGCACTTTGGTGATTCTTTGTTGGAAAAAGGTGAGTGGAAAATTTTAATCGCTTGGCTTCAACCATAGAGGGACTTGTGACAAGAGTCTTTTTTGCAATTATTAGGAAGTAAGAGGAAAGCATTATGATCCACATGTTTAAAAATGCCTCAGATGGTTGTTTCAACCTGCAAGAGATTCTGTGTGTGATTTAGAACTTAACTCGGCTCCTGCTGATTAGCTTGCAAATTAAATTGCTGCGCTGTATGTAGGGAAAACGGCAGCTTCCATCACTTCCCTATCGTGGATTAAAAGACTGTCACATCCTTAGTGGAAAGAAAGCTAATATGTCAATGAAAATGAACTTTCTTTTATTTTCCAGATGGTAAAATGTGTTACACTGCAGCAGCAAATTATTACTGGCTTTTTCCACAGAGTGCATACCCTGCCTTTGCCCTATACACTCACTTTGAATCTATTATTTAGAAAGGCATTCAACTTTCTTGTATCTCAATTCTTAAATAATTTAAGGATACCTCTGACTTGTACAATTCTGCCTTTGTAGTTTTCCATGTCTTTCCACCTAGGAAAACATACAGTTCTAAGTATTGGACAGAGTTTAAAATGAAGAAAATATTTTACCTGATAGCACCCTGCATGTGAGCCTATAAGTGGACCAGATTAGAATCCATCAATTTAAGGAGGCCATAACCAGCCCTAGAGGAGACACGAAGGAGGCTGATAATTTGCTTAGTGTTTAGCAGTTAGGGAAATTAGGCCAGGCACTGTACAGCCTACATAAATCCTGGACCATTTGCATGTCCTCGCCAGCTCTCGGTAAGGTCGCAGTGTGTTTGATTGCCAAAAGCTCAGCATCGGTGAGCCATTGTCCGTGTGTCAGGGGCTCTTGGCCTCTTTATTACCCAAGACTGAAAGCAGCTCTCAATTCCCTACATCACTTACTCTTCTTAAATTGAGAAAGCCATCCTTCCTCTGTTGGCAGGTGAGCATTTTAAAGGTCCCTAGTATCCAGTTAGAAGAGGAATCGTGGCTCAATCCTCAGGGAAGAAACATGGCTATACGGAGTCACTGCCTTACGTGGACACAGTATGCATCCATGAAGGAAGAGTCTGTCTTTCGGGAAAGCGTGGAAAATCCAAATTGGTAAGGTCACCTCTGCACGTGTGTGTCTGTGTGTGTATTTTGGGTACAGGAATGCACATATGAGTACATACATTAAAAAACTATGATTCTGTACTTCTGACCTTGCTGCTTGCTTACAACTCCATAAATCCCACATAATTAGTTTTTTGATCATGTAAGAAATAATTGGGTAAAAGTTTCTTTGGAGGAAAGAAGATAGAGCTTAACTCTTCTGATCATCTCTTCTACTTCTGGTGTCTTGTCAGCCTCTCCAGAGGCAGTATTTTTAGTTTGTAGAATATTCTTCCAGACCTTTAGCAGATGCCTTAGGGCACTTATATAATATATTCATAAAGGTCAAATATATGGTTTTATATATTATTTTTACATACATGATTTTGTATTCTGTAAATTATTTTACAACTTTTTTTTACTAAATGGAATGTTTGAGCTTTATCCATTTGAGACATATATGTATGTATATATCCAACTTTTTCTTTTGCATAGGATTCAATCCTATGACTACTCTACATTTTATTTAGTTACTTTCCTTTTGATAGACTTTCAGATGGTGGCTAGTTTCTCTCTGTTACAAACAAGAATACAATACCTGTGAAGTATATGTTCCTTATATGTGATCCCTTATGCTATATGTGAGCATTGCTCTAAGTAGAATTTTTAAATGTCAGGTTTGTTGAGATATTATTTACATACAGTAAAATTTACTCATAGTTTACAGTTCTATGAGTCTTGACAAACATACATAGTTTTGCTACTCCTACAATTAAGCTATTGCACATTTAATATATATTTAAAAATTATATATTACAAGACAGTTCAACAGGAGAAAGAATATTCTCTTTGACATATGGTTCTGGGACAACTGAATATCTACTTATGGAAGAATGAAGTTGGACTCCTACCTCATACCAAATATAAAAATTAACTTAAAATGGGGACTGGGGTTGAGGCTCAGGGATAGAGCACTTGCCTAGCATGTGTGAGGCACTGGGTTTGATTCTCAGCACTACATATACATAAATGATAAAATAAAGGTCCATCAACATCTTAAAAAAAGGTTAAAAAATTAACTTAAAATGGACCAAAGGATCTAAATAATGAAAAATTTAAAGCTGTAATACACTTAGAAGAAAACAGGTGTAAATTTTTGTGATCTTAGGCAGTTTTTTTATGACGATAGGAGACTAAGCATCACAAGAAAACATAAAATTGACTTTATTGAAATTAAAAACTTTTAAGTTTCAAGTGGACACTGTCAAGAAAGTAAAAAGTCAATCAGGAGCATGGGAGAAAATATTGCAAACCATATATATGATAAGAGTCTAGAATCCAGAATATGTAGAAGATTAGTATAATTCAATAATAAAGGGACAGTCCAATTAAAAAATTGGCAAGATATTTGTGTAGACATTTCTTTAAGAACATACAGAATAGCCAATAACCACACAAAATCTGTGGGGATTATTGGGAAAATGCAAATAATAAACCCCAGTGAGATACATTTCACACTTACTAGGATAGCTTTAATTGAAAAGACATACAATAGCTTGGCATGGTGACACATGCCTGTAATCCCAGCAACTTGAGAAGCTGAGGCAGGAGAATTGTGAGGTCAAAGCCAGCCTCAGCAACTTAGTGAGGGCTTAAGCAACTTAGCAAGTCCCTCTCTCAAAATTTTAAAAAAAGTATATATATATATATATATATATATATATATATATATATATATACTATATATGTGTGTGTGTGTGTGTGTGTGTGTATATATATATATATATATATGGCTGGGGATGTGGCTTAGTGGTTAAGTGCCCCTGGGTTCAATCTCTAGTACCAAAAAAAAAAAAAAAAAAAAAAAGCAAAAAACCAAAAATCACACAATAACAAGTATTGGGATGGATGTTGAGAAACTGAAACCTTTATACATTACTGGCAGGATGTAAAATCATGCAACCACTGTGGTTTTAATGCCCCAAAAAGTTAAACATAGAGTTATCATTTGACCCAGAAATTTTACCCTTAGATATATATTCTAGAGAAATGAAAACATGTCCATGCAAAAACCAAACATTTATAGTGGCATTATTCATAGTATCCAAAATATGGACACAGGCCAAATGTCTAGCAGCTGATGAATATTTAATGAGATATGATATACCCATAAAATGAAATACTATTCAGCCATAAAAAGGAATGGAGTGCTTATTTATGTTATGACCTGGAAAAACCTTAAAAATATTATGCTAAGTGAAAGAAGCCAGTTAAAAAGTCCACATATCATGTGGAACATCCATGTATTTGAAATGTCCAGAAAGTAAATCCATAGAGTTAGAAAGTAGACTAGTGATTGCCACGGGCTAGTGAGATCGAACAGGGAGTAACTGCTAATGAGTATGGAATTTTTTGAGGGAATTTATAAAAATGTTCTGAGATTAGTGTGGATGATTACCCAACTCTCTAAATATATTAAATTCCACTAATTTGTACATCTTTAAAAAGTGAATCTTAGCCAGGTGTGGTGAGGCACACCTGTAATCCCAGTGGCTGGGAAGGCTGAGGCATGAGGATTGTGAGTTCAAATCCAGCTTCAGCAACTTAGTGAGACCCTAAGCAACTTAGTGAGTCCCTGTCTCTAAATAAAATATAAAAAGGGTTGGAGATGTGACTCAGTCATTGAGCACCCCTGGATTCAATGCCCAGGACCAAAAAAAAAAAAAAGGTGAATCTTATGGTATGTGAATTATATCTCAATTTGAGAACAAATTATAAGGCTGGTTCTCAGGATATGAGTGTTTGGGTGTCTGTGATAAGAATTCCATAGACTGGGTGACGTGAACAATGCATGTTAATTCCTCACAGTTCTGGAGCCTGGGAGGTCTAAGATGTAGGCACCTACAGATCCAGGTCTGGTGAGTGCTCACTTCCTGTTTTGTAGATCACTATCTTCTGTCATCTCCACATGTGGTAGAGAAAACGAGCTCTGATCTCTTTCTCTTCTCATAAAGATACTAATCCCATGATTGGGACTTCTCCCTTATCACTTCCTATAGATTTAATTATCTCCCAAAGGCTCCATCTCCCAGTACCATCACGTGGTGGGTTAAGGTTTCAAAAAGAATTCTGGGGGAGGTGGGAGAACAGACCTGTAGTCCATAATGTACAGATTGGGTCTCATTGTCCTCCCATGTATTATTAAGACACTAATTTGCACTCATTAATAGCACATGAGAATTTTCATTTTGCTACAACATGGCCAGCCCCTAATATTGACATGCTTTTAAATTTTTACCACTATAATGGGTAAGAAATAATTAATTCCATTGAGATCAGTTTAAAAACAAAAGTGAAACATCATAAGCATTAAATGTTAAGAGTAATTATTGCTCTGAATTGTGATTTCAGAGGATAACTTACTGTGTTTTTGTTATTCTGTATGGTTTGATTTTTTTTTAATGCACCTGTCGTTTTAATGGAAATAGTAGAGTCCTCAAGCCCAAATAACTAAAATGCCCAAATCTAAAATCCATTCCTAAAGTCCAGCACTTTTCCAAATCATTACTGCTCCCATAGCTTTAGCCATATAATGATTATTCTGGGATGTTCCAGCAGCCCACTGTATGAATGAGAATGTCAGGTCTTATTAGTATCACAGGTGGATTTGCTCTGGAATACCCACTGGTTGTTATTTCTTAGTTTTCCTCACGGCAAGAGCTCACATAGGACATAGATGGTTGGGATTAAGTGTAAAGGCCGTAACTGGAGAATAGAGCTTTTTTTTTTTTCCCTGTAGAAGTTGTAAAAGAATGGAATTATCTGATTTTCTACAAAAAAAAGTCTTCCATTTCATCTATTTTACTTTAGCCTCGATTTTTGCAGGCATTTGGGCTATCAGCTAGTCTTAAAAGCTGAACCTTTAGTCATTAGAGTAAAATGGTAATTATTCCTGAGAATCCAGGGAAAGCATCCGTTAGGAACCTTTTCCTGTGTGTGTGTGTGTGTGTGTGTGTGTGTGTTGTATGTGTGCATGTATGCACACCTTTAATTTTATTTGAGATAGGGTTTCACTAACTTAACCAGATCCTCCCTCCTCGACCTCCGCAGTAACTGGGTTTATAGGCATGTACCACTGTGCCTGGCTCTTTGTGTGTGTTTGTTTAAATATTTAAAAATAGTCATTCTGATATTGGAAAAATAATACATGCCTCTTGTAAAAAATATCCATTAATTCAGGGAACAAAAAGAAAAAAATTCTCTTTACCTAGAGATAATATCTGTTTATATAATTTTCTTGGTCAATTCCTAATTGACACTTAGGTTTTTTAAAATGAATTTTTAGCTATTACAAACAGTGCTGTAATGAAAATCTCTAGAGTCTGTATTTTTACACTTAATTACCTTTTAAGGTAGATTGAGCAAAGTGGGATTTCCAGGTCAAGGTTATATGCATTTTTAATTTTGGCACTTATGGTCTGATTTATAAAAACTTTTGACCAATTAACCCTTTTTTTTCTTTCTTTTGTCTGTTATGACCTAATTCACTCAAAAACACTGTATTTTATATCATCCACATAGAGGACTCATATACTTTTTGATACCTAGTAGGACATCAGGGTCTAAGCTAAATCCTTTATGTGCTGCTTTTGAGGCTCAGGTTAAATAACTTGCCCGAGGTGATACAGTTGGTAAATCTCTGAGGCAAAATGTGAATCCAGGTATAGACTTCACCTTGAGCAAAGGGGTTGAGGAGGGAATATGGAAATTTACAAAAGGTGACCTTATCTGAGACAGCAGAGTGCTTTGGATCCCAGGTACGGAGAATGGGTTTTGTCCTTCATCAGCAAGTGGCCACAGGAAGGTTTCTGAACAAGGGTGGCTGTGCAGGAGGCTGTGAACCGGATTCTAGAGTGTGTGTTCTTAGCTCTTGATGTGGCTTTAGAGGCATTTAGGCAGGCATTCTAAGCGAGTGGGTAGTCTGGGAGTGGAGGATGTCAAAGAAAGAAAGGTACATTATTGTTTTCACTTCCCTCCTTTGCCAGAGAATGTGAGTAATGACCAGCCAGTGCACCCAGAAGATGAAATATGGACAGTTTTTTCAAAAGAAAGAAAAAAAAAAAAACTCCCAAATTTATCATGGCTCCTAAACCTAAAATTAGACCTTCAAGCTGTGTGCTGGTTAGCAGGTGTGGGTATGTGACAAGAAACCAGATGTCACTTTCCCTGTGCATGGGCTACTGGCTCAATTCAGAGATGGCCTTGAAATTGATTTCTGTAGATATGACTAGCCTTGCTGTTTGTCTCTTCACAGAGATCTGATTTTGGCTTCGCACTGAAGTCTCCACAGCGTGACTTTTTTTTTTTTTGGACAAGAGCTACATTGGTTGTTACTCCATCTGTTTTCTCAGACAACTGGATAGTTCTCCTCTCCCTTTTTTATGGACCTTGAGATCGAACCCAGGGTCTTGTGCATTCTAGACAAGTGCTCTACCACTGAGCTATATCCCAGTCCTTTTTTTCTAAAATTTTATTTTGAGACAGGGTCTCATTAAATTGCTCATGCTGGTCTTGAACTTGAGATCCTCCTGCTTCAGCCTCTCGAGTAGCTGGCATTACACATGTGCCAACTGGATATTTCTAATGTGCTTTCTTCCTCTACTAACTTTATTTGACATTTTCCTGCTATAACTTTTATGGAATGGAATTTCCATTCATTTTGGAAGATGGAGTAATGTGCTATTTTTTTTTATTCATCTATAACTCTTCCAGAGCCCAGGTTATCACTGTACCTCAGACAGGTCTTCCGATGCTTACTATATCCTTTCTCCTGTACCGAGTAGGTTGCTTTTTGCTGCAAATAACAGAAGCCATGACTCAGACAGTAGCAACCCTCCATTACTTAGGTTTACTATATGTCTGGCACTATATGTTCTAAGGGCTGTGTGTGTGTGTGTGTGTGTGTGTGTGTGTGCGCGCGCATGCATGTGTGTTTGTATACAGTAGGTGTAAATATATCAACTTATTTAATACTTAAAATGACTCCCAGGTTTGAAGTCTTATTGTCCCTGTTTTATACACTCGGGCTTAGAGAAGCTAGTAACTTATACAGGGTAAGATGACTGTGAGTAACCGTGTCACTTTGGCTTCAGAATCTGTGCTGTTAACAGGTAGCATGCTTTTCCTCTCAGCCAGGAATCATTTCATCTCAGAACGAAGTGGGCTGTGTTCCCATACTTTTATTCTTTTGGCTCTACCTTTCTCTGTATATCCTCCCCCTGTCCCACCCGGAGTTTGGATTCCTATGGTGTCCAGGGTCAGCATGCCTCTTTGTCCACATTAGAGGAAAAGATCCGTGAGAGGGAGAGAACCTGTCTCCCAACATGGGGGAAAAGACCTTTCCTCTGAGACCAAATGAGTCCACTTAGAGTCCCTGCTCCCCTCACACCAATTAGAGTGATCAGAGGGAATGCTGTGGACCAAGAGGCCCTGGCCAGTCAGGATCTGTCCCCAGGGCTAGCGTGAGGTCAGCACCCTCTCTGGAGTGCAGTGGAAGGGGCACCACACGCCTTTCTTTCTCTCCTTCTTTTCTCTTCACCATGGTACTTGGGGTCTTTGTTTTGCTTTGGAAGTAACAGAAGCTCGTTATTGCAAATGACAGGGACATCTCTGTACTAGTGATCAGGCCACACAGAACTGGAGAGCCAGCAAGAAGTAGGCAGCCTCATGGTCCCTTTTTTTTCTGTCTGACTCATTGATTAAAGGATTTCCTGATCTTCTTTTCTCACACAGTCAGCTGGGCTCACCCAGGGTCTCATGTGTCCCAGTAACTGACTAGACCCTTGGGTTGAAATCCCACCTCTGAAAATAATTGTATGGCCTAGCATAGTTTATTTGCTTCTTTATGCCTTGGTTTCCTCATCTGTATGATGGGAATAGTATCCCTACCTTGGAGTATTGTCGTGAGGATTAAAATAGTACATGAGAGAGCTTGGAGTGGCACCAGTCTCTGGTAGTCAGTAAATGTCCGTGTCTGATATTATTACTTTTGCTGTTTTTATTATCAGAATCTTAAAAATTCCTGCGACTTTGATTCTAATTCCCAATATTCATTTGTTATATAGAAATGGTGCTTATAATTATTTACCATTATACCACAAGAACATGCTCCATGTTGAGATTTTGCATTTCCTCAGTACACTATCTCCACAGGTATTGTGAGCTTCCAATTCAAGAGTAAGAACCTTCTATTTTAGTCCAGAGTAGAATTTAAGCCCTGGAGAGAATAGTATTCAGGGGTTAATGCAAGCATTTGGCAGGATTCCTTTGTATTTCTAATTCTTTTCTTGGTTCCTATAGTGACTGGTGGTTGCAGGTCCAGGGTCACCACAAGGCTCGCTTTGATGAATGACCTGAGGGTCTGTAGGCTGAAGCTCTGCTTTGCCTTAGGACACTTGGATGAAATCAGAAAATAGAAAAGTGAATCTTAATTAAAGTTAGCTCTTGTGAGAATGTGCTTTATTTATTAGGTGGAGTAAGGTACAGGCTTTTACTTTGGAAAATGGAGTATGGAATGTATTATTTTAGATTTTTTTTTAGGAGAAAGTTATAGTTTCTTCTCCCTGAAACCTTACATTTTGAGATTTTGAGATAGGCTTTTTTTTTTTTTTTTTTTTTTGTGGTACCAGGAATTGAGCCCAGCAGCATTCAACCAGTAAGCCACATCCTAGCCCATTTTTAATGAATTAATTTGTTTATTTATTAATTTATTAAAGATAGGTTCTCACCAAGTTGCTCAGGGCCTCGCTAAGTTACTGAGGCTGGCTTTGAACTTGTGATCCTCCTGCCTCAGCCTCCTGAGCTACTGGGTTTATAGGCATGTGCCATTGTGCCAGGTTAAGATAGGCTTTTTAATTTCATACTGTCTTCTCTTTGTATCTGTTCTTTAAAATTTATTAGTCAGTTTTGGGTTCTTGTTCTTCTCTTCCTTGTAATAGATTTTTTTTTTTTTATCCTACACATAGTGTGGAATAGTATTATTATGCTTTTGATTTGATTTTGGTAGTTGACGCTTTATCCAAGTAACGTACTTCTAAAAGTTAATCTTTGTGTAAAGTTGTTTCCCTGGACCTTGCCCTTTCACCATAGTTGTACACTTTTGTACCAAGTACAGGCTTTCCTTGTATCTTCTAGTTGTCACCGTGAGGGGAGTCCTCCGCTGATCTTGATGTTGCAGAGCTGTTGTTTTTTGTGTGGGCTTTTGCTTTTGTGTAACAAGATCACCCTTCCATACTCAGTGTAGCTTCCCTACGGCCACGCCTTCACTTGTCCATGTCTGAGGACTTCTACTTCTCCTGTGATGGTCACATTTCTCTCTTCTGAGATTGAAAATGCTAAGCCTAGAAGAGTGTGTGTCAGTAACATTGGATAGATCCATCTGAATGTTGGTTCCACATTTACAAACATACCAGTGAAATTCCTCCTGTAATATAGTAAAGTAAACATAAAACCCCAAATCACATTTTATAAACAGATTCAACTCATGGGATGAACAGCCGTTCTTAGCTCAGTAAATTTTCATTTTTAGTGAAGTGACTCATATGAATATTTTTTTCATTCTAATAAATAGGTTTGTAACTTTTTGAATTTTTTAGTTGTGAATTTCTGGATTAAAACATCACAAGTCTCAAGTAATATCTTATAGATTGCAAATAGTATAATTTCCAAGTTTCAAGGGCAAATTTGGGGGCATTTTTCTTTGTGTGTCTATCTTTTTCCTGTCTTGAGTCTTTTTCTTCTTTATTTCTCTAGGCATTGACCTTTTTGATTGACCTCCAACTTGCTTTGGCTGAAGTATTAACATTCTCTGGCTCTGCTGACTTTACTTAGGCATTATTTGTAAGACACAAACCTGATACTAAAGAGTTTGAGGATGTAGTAAACTAACAGCCTGAATAAATACCACTGTATTCGCCCCCAAACATGACTCCCTGTGCTCATATTGACCTTGATTTCCAGTACACCAGTGGGTGATGGAACGGTAGCTGAACACCACAACTATGCCATGCAGAGCAGCAAGGCCTTCTGTACAGATTGACATCTGGGCTGGAGCCTTGTTTTTGGCTCCATAAGTCTATCCTCCAGAAGATGTTCATTTGCCTTTTGATATTTGTATTCATATAATCAGGGTCTTCTCTGGTTTTCTCTCCTGTACTTACTGTCTGGTGGTTGTGCCCTGAGGTCACAGTTCTTGCTTTATCTAGCACAGTCTTTGGCTCACAGAGGATGCTTCATGGTCATTTGTCAGATGAATGATGAATGCTCACAGGGATCCAGATAGTGCTCCTTCTGGACTGAAATGGGAATGAAGGGAGGGAAGGGAAAGGGAATGGAACTGGACAAGGGCAAGTGCACATTGGGAAGTTCTGATATGATTTAGTAGGCTATGCCATGCAGGAGACCTGAAGCAGTAATATGAGGGCAGGGACCAAATGACTGCTCCCAGTGAACCTGCTGTGTAGTAAGATTTGGAAATGTCTGCTAACTTGTCAGTATTCCGTGTTCATAGTGATAAGCAGATCTACAGCTGGCACACCTTTTTGCAATTTCCTGATTTCTCTTTGGTCACCTATGTGCTCTTTGGGCCTGGGAAGAGTTGGCTTCAGCTCTCTTACAGAGTGGTGTGAAGATTTAATAAGATAATAAATGGAATGCTCTACTTGTGGAGAGCATAAAACACTTAATAAATGTAAGTTGTTGTTGGAACTAATGGTGAATAAATGTTGTTTTCAAAGTGGGGTGGCTTTTAAAAGGCACTACTTTTGAGAAGTTGAGTAAGCCATTTATTGAAAAGGGAGGTGATAACTGAGCTGGAAAAAATGATGTTTAGTCAAGAAAGCATTCTATGGCATTTATGAGTAAACACTTTTGAAATATCATCGTGGATGACTATTGATTTTTTTCATCTTCCTTTGTCCTTTGGTTTGGGGTTCTGGGTTAGTCCAAGGTTCAGGGGGAAGGTTAAAATGTAGATGCATCATGGTGCTTCTAGTTTTGTAATCAGGGCTTGGTTCCAGGTGAAGCTCTAGGTAGATTTGGAAACTTGTGATAACTAGTCATATCCTGAGGTCCTAGTGATAAGCAAACCTGCTGCTGGCATGCCTTCTTGAACTTCATTTTTTGCAAAGTTCCTGTTAATCTTATAAAGCATGACCCGTTGATAATCTGACTCTCCAGCAAACAGTACACACTTATCAGCAGGAGCACAATGCTGAAAGTTTAGCAAAATTCAGGTGAGGCCCCTCTTGAATGTATGTTAGAGGAACAATCGATGGAAATAAGAGATTAGGAAGGGAGACTTAAGGGAGACTGAGTAATGTCAACATTTTGTGGCTTTCTCACAGAATTTTACATAGCAGACATGCCATTTTTCCTATTTTATTTTATTTTATTTTATTTTTTGATACCAGGGATTGAACCCAGGGGTGCTTACCCACTGAGGCACATCCCTAGCTCTTTTTATTTTTTATTTTGAGACAGGGCCTCACTAAATTGCTTAGGGCCTTGATAATTTGCTGAGGCCGGCCTTGAACTTACAATCCTCCCGGCAGCAGCCTCAGGAACTGCTGGGCTTACAGGTGTGTGCCACCATGCCTGGTCAACCTAAAGATCTTGAGACAATAGAGAGGAACCTGATGACAGTCTACCTAGACTTGGCTCCACCTCCTCTGCCAGTCTGTGCTTGCCGCCTGGGAGCGTGACTGCCATCAGGGCCGATATTGGTAGCTATGTAAAGAGATGGAGAATAAAACTGACAAGCTGAGTTCCAGGTTTGCATTTGTGGCTGTATTTTGATGTGTCTGCACTCAGGTGGAGGCTGCTTCATTTCCCGTGTGTCTGACCCTGAGGGGGTGTGGCACTGAGGGGAGTTTTGTTGGTACTTCCTAGTCCTGTTCAGTTCTCCTCTTAGCTCTGGAGTGATTCAGCAGTCTCTGTGTGAAGAGAGGAAAACCTTCCAGCCTCACTTAGGTCTAGTTGGGTTGGGTGCTACTCCAAGAATTCTCCATTAAATATTTTAAATGACCTTTCATATGTTTTCATAGGTATTGATTTCATATTCATTGCAGAATAGTTAGAAAATACTTGTAAGAAAAAACAGGGACATGCTCATGCCCTCTTTGATTGGGTTTCCTTCTTAGCCAGTTACCCCAGAGGAAACACAGCCAGCATCGTGTCTGTGAGCAGCACCTTGGGTGTGTTACCAATTTGTTCTTTTTCTGTTGCTGCTTAGCATTCCTTTGTGTGAGTGTTCTGTAGTTGCTGCAGATGATTTACTTATTCTGCAGAAAAATCATCCAAACATACAAATGTGGAACTGTACCATACGTGGTATTCCAGCTTTTACATTAACTTCACACTATAATGGGGACTGTCTATTTATTTTGCTTTATTTATTTGTATTTTTTGTGGTACTGGGGATTGAATGCAGGGGTGCTGTACCACTGAGTTACTCTCCCAATCCTTTATAATTTTTATTTATTTTTTGGCACCAGGGATTGAACCTAGGGGTACTTAACTAGTGAGCCACTTCCCATTCCTATTTTTTATTTTGATACAGGGCCTCACTAAGTTGCTGAAGCTGGTCTTGAACTTGCAATTCTCTTGCCTCAGTGTCCCGAATCACTGGGATTACAGACATATTCTTTTATGACTGTAGTCCATAGCATCATTTTTTTTAGTCATCTTTTAATGACTGTTCGGACCTATTCATTGTATAAAATTATTCCAGTGTGTTTTAATAAGTATTCTAGTTATTGGGCATTAGCTTCTATATAAAATGATGTGATGAATCTCTTTATAGGTTGGTGTAAGCCATCATCTAAGATTATTTTCTTAGGACATACTATATTTCACCACATAATCATTGCAGGTTTTATGCCAATTTTTTTTTTTTTTTTGGTAAAAAAGTGGGTTGAGACCATTATATAAAGCTTTTTTTTTTTTTTTTTTTTTAAATTGTGCTGGTATTACTAAAAAATTATTGGATTGGGATTGTGGCTCAATGGTAGAGCACTCACCTAGCATGTGTGAGGCACTGGGTTCGATCCTCAGCACCACATAAAAATAAATAAAATAAGGGTATTGTGTCTATCTACAACATAAAAACTTAAAAAAATTTTTATTAGTGAACTGTCTTTGGTGAAGATTAAAATGCATGGAATACTCATGAACACATGTTAATATGGTGGCAATGATTATGTGGTAAAATACAGTATTATTAGAAGTAGGGGCTGGGGAGATAGCTCAGTGGGGCTGGGGAGATAGCTCAGTTGGTAGAGTGCTTGCCTTGTAAGCACAAGGCCCTGGGTTCAATCCCCAGCACCCCCCCCCCCAAAAAAAAAAACAAAACCATGTGTGTTAAACGCTATATATGGGCTGGGGATGTGGCTCAGTTGGTAAAGTGCCTGCCTCGCAAGCACAAGGTCCTGGGTTCAATCCCCAGCACCGCTAAAAAAAAAAAAAAAAAAAAAAAAATTATGGGTTCAGGGATTTTGTTTGAGACATTCATTAGATATTTGTGAACTGAAGCACATATTCTTAAGCATTCCAGAAAACTTCCCAGGACATGGCCTTTGTCAATTGTGTATAGACCTGTACTTGAAATAATATCATGAGCACTGATATATAATTGTGGGGCCCAGTGCAAGATGACAATGCAGAGCCCTTACATTTCAAGACAGTGACATTAGAGTATTCAACCAAGTGTGTGGCCTTTCTAAATGCTGAGCCCTCTGTGACCCATACATACCTTTCTCATGAACACAACCCTGAGTGGGGTGCCTACACTGGTGGACCTGATATCCAGAGGTAAGCTTCCAGCTGGGCCAGTTCACAAACCGTTATATGTTTTGAAGGTTTGCCCACCAGCTAAGGATACCAGTAATTTTTCTTTGAATAGACATATTTCTAGGTACCAGAATTGTGGGAAAGGACATGGGTTCTAGTTAACTGTGGTTTTAAATAGTGACCCTGCCATTTACTTTTGTGTGACCTTAAGCAAGTTTGCTTCCTTGAACCTCCGTTTTTTCATCTGTAAAATGAGTTTAATATTATGTATCTTATAAATTTGAAAGAACTAACCAAAATGCATGTGTATAAAAAACTTGATACAGTGCTTTACAATGATAGGCTATTAAAAAGTGTTAACTGTTGTTATTCTCAATTCTTAAATACTACATTTTAAGAGATGGAACAAGACAACTCTAAAATATATACCTGCCCTAAATTGCTGGGCTTCTGAGATTCCACCGTTTGATTTATTCCTTAATGTTATGGTGTTGCCTTCTGATGCTTGCTGTTAACAATTAGGTGGCTACCCATGAATCTTTCATGGGTTAAAAGATCAACTCAAGGCTGGTAATGTGACTCAGTGGTAGATCACTTGCTTAGCATGTGTGGGGCCCTGGGTTCAGTTCCTCAGCACTGAAAAAAAAAAAAAAATCAGCTCAGCAGGAACAGGCTCCAGGAGAGCAGGTTAGAGTGGGGACAGGTGTGTGGTCTCACAGTCTCAGAGTGTGAACATGATGTGGTTGGTGGCATGGCAGGGAGGAAGCTGGGAAGATGGGAGGGTTCCCAGAATTGCAGGGCCTGTCATTACCTTGTTGACAAGTGGTTTATGGTGATTGAGGGCCACCCAAAAGTTACTGAAGTATAAGCAATTTGGAGTTCTTGAAACTGGATTTGCATGGTAGGCATTTAACTTCTCAGCCTCTGTGCTTTTCTTACTATTAATGGGACTAATAATGGGGATGGTGATAGAATAGGATTATTAGTAAGATTAGTAATGTTAGTATTGTTTACTGACATTTGTTGAGTGCTCATAATACCTTGAGTGCTTTATGTAGATTACCTTTTTCAAACTTGGGACAAATCATGAAATAGTTATTAACCCATTTTAAAGTGAGGACCAGGCTTCAGGAACTTACCTATGTGGGTGGGTAGGAAAGATGAGATAAGATGTGAATCCAAGTGGTTTAATTCCAGGAACCACATCCTTAATCATTGTTCTGTAGTTCATTCTACAATCTCTGTCTTTGAATCTATCATCATCTATTATCTATCTCCATACACTTGCACATATGCACAAGAGAATGTATTATATAGAAATATATTTGTGTATTTGTTAAGACTGAAAACTGCATAGCATTTCTTGAGAGCTCTGCTAATTTCATTGGTTCTCTGAGGCAGTTTTAGAGATGGGTTTAGCTTGACAGTGCCGGGAGACCATGCAGTCTGGTGTTGTGAGTGCAAATATGAGCCAGGCAGTCTCCACAGCAGTGTTAGCCCCAGGGAACAGTGCAGGGAGTGAGCAGGCCTGAAGTGACCTGAAGACGCTGCATTTCCTTTGGGGCACCCTGTCACTGTGGTTACAGGAGAAGGTCCTGAACACTGTGATTAGAACTGAGATGTCATCACAGCAAGAATATCTGTGGAACTTTTTCCCTCCCCTCAAAGACACTTTAATTAAATTCCCATCATGAAAACAATTAGGCAAGATTTGCCATACCTACCCGGTCGATAATTCAGAGACAGGATCTCATTAAGAGTTTTTGCTTTATCAGAAACTGCCATTTTGAGCATTCAGAGCTGGTAGCTGCATGCTCTAGGGATTGATTCCTGATCCATATTTCCCCTGAACTTTTTTTTATTTTTCCAAATTCAGAAGAAAAAAAATATTTAAATGACCTCAATGGACACTGGTTGTATAAACTGCCGTTCATTTTCACAAAGCTGTTCCGAGATTGGAGCACTGCTTTCTCTGTCACGATTCCGGTGTGTTCTATGCTGAGTTATGTGCATTGAATGGGCAAAGCCCTAGGTGCGACTCTCATACCGGCATTGCTTGAGGGAGAGCGAGTGAGCCTCAGCATGCGGTGGGTGGCTTATCCCTCAGCCTGGTGCAGACTGCCCCTACTGAACTAGGAGGTGGAACTCCTGGGACATTTGGTTTACTTCCCTGACAAAAGCATTGGGATGTACCATAATGTCTTCCCTTTTTTTTGCTGCTTCTCTTCCTCTTCCCTACCCTGCCTCCTCTTCAGCCTTTCCTTCCCACAGGCATTGATTTTCTACCCTATACTATCATTACAATTAGATTGAGGATGTAATGAAGAAAACATTAGATAGAGCTATTTTGAAAAACATTTGCTGTTGAAAAGTTGAAATTGTACATACCTTATGACCCGGATATTTGCTGGATACTCTGCAGTCACTCGCATATATATGTACCAGGATACATAGTATTTTCATAACAGCACTGTTAATAAGAGCCCTAAATGGGGTCCATCTAAATGACATCTTTATTAGAGTGAATAAATAATTTGGAGGGTTTTCAAACAGTAGAATACTCTGCAGCAATGAAAATGAACAAACAACAGCTATGTGCAACGATTTGGATGAGTTCCATGGACATAAGTCTGAGTGTGCAGGCTGTTTTCTGTGTCTACTTAGCAAACAGGCAGTGACGTGACCACTATGTGCTTAGAAAGCTGACTTTGGGCAGTGTGGAGCGCAGGGTCTCCATGTTGGAGAAAAGGATCCCGATGGGAGGCAGTTGCTGTGGTTCTAGAGAAGAAAGTGCTGTGCTAGATCAGGCAGGAGCAGAGGCCCGGGGAAGCATGCACGGATTATTGAAGGTCATTGGAAGTAACCTAAACACAATCTGGTGACTGTTTGGATATTTGGATTAATTACAGAGAGAGAACCATAAGACGTGTTGAGATTTCTTATCTCATGGACTAGGAGGATGGATTTATCGTTAGCAGAGATCAGAGGAGGAGTAAAGTTTTGAGGTGATAGATAATGAATCAGCATGTCATGAAGCGATATGATTCTGGATGAGTTAGTTAACTTTTTTTTTGCCATACTTTTTTTTATGGATAAAGAGAGAAAGTAATTTTCAAAGCGTAACAATCTCTGAAGATTACTCATTGTCTAGTATATAATATGCACAGTTACTGTTAATGGTTTGGACGTGAGGTGTCTCCAAAAACTTATGTGTGAGACAATGCCAGAAAGTTTGGAGGAGAAATGATTGGGTATGGGCTTAACCTAATCAGCAAATTAATCCCTGATGGGGTTAACTGAGTGGTAACTTGAGGCAGGTGGGGTGTGGCTGGAGGAAGCAGTTCATTGGGGCATAGCTATGGGGTATATATTTGTATCTGGAGAGTGGAGTCTCTGCTTCCTGATCACCATGTGAGCTGCTTCCCTCTGCCATACTCTTCTGCCAATGATGTTCAGCCTCACCTCAAGCCCCATGGAACAGAGCTGGTCTTCTATGGATTAAGACCTCTGAAACCGTGAGCCCTCAAATTTTTCCTCCTCTACAATTGTTCTTGTTGGGTCTTTTAGTCACAGCAGCGAAAAAGCTGACTAAAACAGTTACAATGAGGAGGAAGTATCACTGTGTGTGTAACATCGTAAATGCAATGCAGTCCTCCCTTCAGGATTACCAGAGATGAAAGGTGCAGGAAAACCCGATTTATCTTCATGTCTCTTGAGTGAAGTACAATATACTTCAAGTGTGGGTAGGAAGAACAAGTTTTAGGACAAAAGGCACAAAGAACCGAGATTACATAGTGTGGGGAATTGAAAGCCAAGAGGTTATTTAAGGAGATTTTTAAATGAAAGGCAAACTGAAAGTTAGTATGTACTTTTGCTGAAAATGGTGCTTGGTAGGACAGAGTCTTTTAAAAAGCAATGTTTTATTTATATGAAAATGATGCTCAAGACCTTACTTTATTTTTTAATTGCCAGAGTAATACATATTTATTATAGAAAACTTGTAAACAAATGAAAGGAACTGAATGCCTATAAATAAATTGTACCTGTAATTCTAATGCCTATAGATTCTCTTCACTATCATTTCAACTCTGTTCATCCATCCATCCATCCCTGCATTCCTCCATCTTTTATTTCTTTCTCTCTTTTAAAAAATTTTTTTTTAGTTGTAGATGAACACAATACCTTTATTTTATTTATTTATCTTTATGTGGGTCTTAGGATTAAATCCAAGGCCTCATACATGCTAGGCAAGCAAGCACTCTACCACTGAGCTACAACCCCAGCGCCCCCCCTCTGTTTTTTTTTTTTTTTTTTTTTTTTTTTTTTTACAGAGATAAAATTAAACTGTATGTTGTATAAACTTCTGTGTTGCTGTGTTTTGCACAGGAACTTACATGGAGTCTAATGCTACCGAGAGGGATTTGGGTTAGCTATGTGTAGTAAGAAAAAAATGTCTGAAGTACTTTGTCAATGAATTATTGAGGGAGAAAGCAACATTTTCTTCTTTGACAGTCTTAAAATATAATAGGATAAACTCTCATCTCATTGATGGCAAGGGTATGACCCTGCTTTATTGCCCTGTTATTCTCTGATATGTGAACAAACCCTGAGAGTGCTTTTCTGAGGACTTACTTCTCCCAAAAGTGGCAGAAAGAAATATTGGTTAGAATATGATGTAAGAGAGACTTTTTTATTAATCCCTCACCTACACTTGCCTTGAGGACTGAGAAGTTCATCTCTCCCATGAGTGTGAGACTGCTCAACTTTTCATTTTTAAATATTAAAATCACTGTAAATTCTACTCTGACTAATCCAGAATAAAGACGGGGAAGATTAGTGTCACTAGGATATAGTTTTACATGAGCAAATCATTTTAAATAGGTTTAAATCTAAGAAGCTGCTTAGGGTGAAGATATTTATGTCAGATTGAATGGGATATCTCTCATTGTGTGTGTGTGTGTGTGTGTGTGTGTGTGTGTGTGCACGTGTGCACGCACTGCACATGCAAGAAGAAGCAGGAGGGAAGGAAGAAGTGAGAGGAGTTGTGAAGTCTTTTTACATATGCATGATTTCAGTGTATAGGCTACTGCTATTAGAAAGAAGGTCTAGTTAAAGGGCTACAATAGCTCCTTTGCTAAATTCACAACTTCTTGTATCCATTATCTTCTCATAATGTGATTTTTAGTGTATCAGTGCCTGTGCTTACATAAACATGCATCCCTACGTAGACACAAGTACGGGAGAGTTGGCTCTCAACTTACTTTTTATAGGCATGTAAGAAGGTAGGGAAAATACTTTTTTTGATGAGTATTTTTGATTAAAAAGATATTAACTAGATTAATTTATTTAACAAATGTTCATTGAACTTGAGTATAAGCCCTGCATTGAAGATGGGGAATAGAAAATTGTCTAGAAGTATTAAGGAGTGACAACTAGCTTTTTAGTCAATTACAATTAATCTGTGTGTGTTACTAGTTGTCCACAGAGGAGACCTTCAGGATAACCTTCAGGATAACTCCTCAGCCAAAGACCATTTTCAATCTGATTTCCACTTGTCCTTTCAGCTCCATCTGTTGACATTTCCCATATTTATCTTTTACTGTAGTCCTTCTTGGGAAGATTATGGGAAGGATTTATGAAGTCCTCAAACATCTGTGGCTCTTCAGACTTCATGTCTCCTTACTTGGGTCCCTGTGGTTTCCCTCTGATGGAATGCTTTGCCTGTTTGCTCACACATGTCTTCCTATTTTCTGCTAAACAGTGAGATCCTGGAGAACAGATGTCATCTCCTTCACTGTGGCCTCTAGCACTCAATATAATACTCAGCATTTGGAAGCCACACAGTGTGTTGAACAAATGAATGAATGAGACAAAATTAAGTGGTGATGAATACAGGCAGGTTTTCTGTACCTGTGAAAGTCTTATTTTCTCTTTCATTTTTGAAAAATGGTTTTGCTGAATTCTTGGTTCATAGTTCTTTTTTTTTAGCACTTTGACTATATTATCTCTTTCTCTTTTGGCCTGCAAAGTGTCTGCTGAAAAATTCACTGAAAATCTCATGGTAGCTTTCTTGTATAATGAGTTCATTTTTTTCTTGCTGTTTTTGATATTATTTCTTTGGGACTTTTGACAGATTGATTATAATATGTCTTGGTGTGCATCTCTTTGAATATGACTTAATTGGAACTTGCTAACCTTTTTGAATTTGTATGCTCATTTCTTTTTCAAATCTGGGAAGTTTTGGCCATTATTTCTTCATATAGCTTCTTTGCCTTTTTATCATTCATTTCGTTTCTGAGATTTCCATAATGTGTACATTGATCCACTTAATGATGTTTCGTAAGTCTCTTAGGCAGTCCTCATTTTTCTTAATTCTGTTTTCCTGCTGCTTCTCTAACTCAATAAGTCCTTTCAAATGACTTATCTTCAAGTTTGCTGATTCTCTTTTATTCTTGATCAAGTTGCTATTGAACCCCTCAAATGAATTTTTCAATTTAGTTATTATATTCTTCATCTCTTGAATTTCTGAGTTTCTCTTTGTTGATATTCTAATTTTGTTAATGCATCATTTTTCTGATTTCATTTTGTTTCTCTGTGTTCTCTTTTAGCACGCTGAACATTTTAAGATGATAATTTCATATTCTTTTTCAGATAATTTCTGGATCTCTGCTTTTTCAGGGTTAGTTGCTAGAGATTTATTTATTTGGTTCTTAGACTGGGCCATGTTTCCTTGTTTCTTTGCATACCTTTCTCATTTTTGTTACTATTTAGGCACGTGAACAAAAGAGTTATCTCTTCCAGTCTTTATGGATTCACTTTGTACAGAAGACTATATGATCAGCCAAGCTAGAGATTTTGAGGATCTCTCAAACATTCTCTGAGGATGTGTCTTCTCTGACTTTTGTGTGTATTTTCTCAGTTAAAAAGAGTCCTCTGATATTCTCAAGAGCCTGTAATCACTTGTTCTTTTTGGTATCTGTTGGTAGTACTGCAGATTCTCTAGTGCTGAAACAAGTTTCCATGTTTACGTTTGTTCTCTGTGGCCACCAGGCATCCAAAATACACTGCTTTTCTATTCAGTGCCCTGATCCATATAGGAAGCACCCTGAAAGACAGAAAGTAACTCATTTTCCCTCCTGAGGAAGAAGCCATAGGTTGGGAGTTTACTCCCAATTGTGCTATTCTGTGCTGGGTATGAGGGTATTGTCATGAGTGAATGCAACAAATTTTCTTATCTGCTTTGATGTGGCTTTTGGCTTTTCACTCACTTGGAGTGCTGCGGACTCTTAATTGGTTCCTGGAGTTCTTACAAAGTGAATTTGGTTTGTATGTTGTTGTTAAATCAATGTTTTCATGTGGGTATGAGGACTTGGTGCTTCCTATTCAACCATCTTACTTATCACTCTTAAAGGGAATCCAGATCTCTGTTTTGTGAGAAGGAGATAATTAATATTGCAGAGCTTTGATAGTTAGCATTTGTAGAGATGGAAGCACATCTGTTCTCTCACCACCCACCTTTCAAGTCAAGGAT
This sequence comes from Sciurus carolinensis, assembly GCF_902686445.1. Classification (NCBI taxonomy): domain Eukaryota; kingdom Metazoa; phylum Chordata; class Mammalia; order Rodentia; family Sciuridae; genus Sciurus; species Sciurus carolinensis. The sequence goes on along the minus strand of NC_062218.1, from coordinate 103,854,274 downwards.
TTAAAGAAGTCATTCCAGACTTCTGACTTTATAATCTGCTGTCTATCTCTCTTTAGTAATAGTGGCTAATATTTAGTAAATGCTGATTATGTATCATTTTTCATATTCCTGTTATATGTATTAACTCACTTGTCATAATAGTTTAAAAGGAAGATAGTATGATGTCTCCCATTTTACATGTAAGAAAACTGAGTTCAGAGAGTCCATATAGCTGATGATTATCTCAGACTCAATTTTCAAAAGGCATTAAGTGAATATTTTGCAGCATTAAGTGAATATTAGAATGACTGTTGTTTATATTATATAAGTCAACTTTAAGCAAAATCATTTGTTGAAATAGGAAATTATTTAATTATTATGGATATTATTTTGTGTTGATTGTAAGTAGTAATTATACTGCTGAAAATACCTATAATTTACATATCCAAATGTAGAATGACATCAAAGATGTATTTTTTGCAGGACAGAATTCATTCAAAGAGGCAGGATTTCAATCACAGGGGCTGGATTTCTCAACTGTATTTTGGAAACTTTTGCTGGCACATTCTTAAGGCAAGGAGCACAGAAGGTAAGCTTGTTTTCTACTTTTAACCAGTATTAATTTTAAAAAGCCATAGGGATTCCAATAAAGCATTGAAAATGATTTAATAAGAAAAAATGTCATGAACAGACATAATTAGAAAAAATACAGCTGATAAACAAATGTATCCCAAAATAATTTTTCTCAATAATCATTACATAAACTCAAATTGAAGTAAAACTAAAGTACTTCTATTAAATTAAAAATATACTGAGGAAGAATATGTGGTAATATAGAGAATACTTTAGTCTAATTAAGAGCAATAATCACAGCATATAATTATAGTATATGAAATATGATAGATATAATAGCAAAATAATAGTTAATATTTATTAAGAGCTTACTATGTGCTACTGACTACTAAAATAATTTTATTTATTATCTCATTTAATCCATATAAATCTTTAAAGTGACTGTTAGTGTCCTGATATTATGGATGAAGAAAATAGACCTGGAACTCTCAAGTGTCCATTCTTGTAGATTTCAAACTCTGACCTGAGGGAGCTTCGTCTTCCATGGAGGTGATTTAGAGACATCTAGGAGTTCTAAGGTCCTGTCTGCCCTCTTTAAAGCGGAGTCATTCTGTTTTTGATCTGTCTGACATAGCAGTAACATGTGACACTTATGTATCCCATTTTCTAATCTTTGTAGTACTGTTTTAAAAATTTCTTTAGGAGAAAGTCCATTTTTTCATGTGTCTTCACATGCCTATTGCAGTGTTGATTATAAAGAAAGTACTCTGAAGTATTTTATTATGGTTGTTATTCATTGTGATGGTAATTATAGCCACTTATTTCCAGAATTTGCTCAAAATATAATGCACGTTATCTCGTTTTTTTGTTTCGTGGGATAAAGTTAATGGATGGTCTAAGGCACTCGTGTTATAACTCCCAGAGATTTCTGGTTAATGGACTCTTGCTTTTCTTTTTTTTCAAGAAGGAACCTAGACCAGGAGCCATTGGTCTGGGGGCACTAAGTGTGATGAATCAGTACTTGGTACTGTTCCATACACCATAGTCATAATGTTGAGGTTGGTGTGTTCTTGGCTCAGATAAGGTGGTTCTTGACATATATTCTGACTCATTTAGATGACTTAAACCTCGGCTTGAAGGGAGTAGTTGAATTTCTAGAAGTTCTGATTTCACCTTTAATCACTTAAACATTATTGCTAGGTTTTCTGCTATATCACAATGTATGTATTTGTAAAACCCCCCATGCTCTAAAAAAATTGCACTCTAAATATAATGGAGGTGGCAAAAAAAATAATTTCATTACCACGCCCTTGACTGAGTGGACTTCTTATGCATCCTTTAAATCTTGTGTTACAACAACATAATAATAATTAAATATAATTTTTTTACAATACAAGTCTATTAGAAGAACTTAGGTTTTTTAGAGGGATAACATTTAGCTGAATTAGTGTTCAAAATTGATGATGTGTTCTGTATGATCACATTGGTTGCAGTTGTGCATTGTGAAAACCTTTCTTGTCCTGTGAGTCATATAAAAACAAGTGGTAAGCTGGATTTTGTGTTTGGGCTGTGGTTTGCCAATCCCTGCTTTAAATAAATGAACATTGCTCATTTAATCCAAGTAGGTCTGTATTTGATCTGCCAATTAATCTGAACCTAGTAATGACTTAGTCATACAGTGGTTGTGTATGACCAGGTTTGCATATCCTGGATTATGGAAAGAGAGAACAATTTTATTCCCATTTTACTAATGACAAATAACTTAAAGAGAAATACATCCAATATGTGGGTAACTGCTTACCCACCTTCATTCTATCAATTATATGTTGACAGCCTGTTTTGTGATTGGCACCATGCTCATTGTAAGCTAAATGGATTCACTCAATGCCACAGAACTAGTATAGAACAGGATCTGGATTGAAATCCCTGTATTTTGTCAATAAAACTTGTCTCTGCACTTCTCAGATGAATGAAACAGAATCCTTACTTCTCAACAGCGTGAGCTTCACAAACGCCACTGTGCATTAGGTGATTTTGAGTTGTGGTCTCATTCCCTTTTGTATTTATTAGGATTGTTTTGTTGAAGTAACAGAAATCACTTTAGGCTAGCTCATTGTAAGGGTACAAAGGCAGTGGGGCTGGTAGGCTCCAGAAAGATCTGCACTGGGGTCTGAGAGCTGTCAAGCACCCATCTGGTACTCCTTCCTCAGTGGCTGTCTGTAAATCTGTGTGTCTGCTTGACTCTTCTGTTCCTGTAGTCTGGTTCCTGCTGCTCTCCAGGCTGCATAGTGGGATGTGGGCCTCCTCTGTCCAAGCATACATGTTATGTAGGATTCTGGACAACAAAAAGACTGTTTTGTCTTTTCTTTCTCAGTTCTGTAGAAGGGACCCTTGCTGGCCTTTTGTAGCTCCAACACCACCAAGAGGATGAGGGACAGGTTGTTTAAATATGTTTCATCCTGTACCACAACCCTGTGGATCAGGGTTGGGGGGTCATTTCTCAGAGAAAGGGCTGGTCAGAAGGGTAGATATTCCCAAAGGTTTCTGACATGTTCTTACAGGAGATTCTTTGTTCCTTGATGGTAGAGGGGATTTTGTTTATTTCTTTTTTTTTTTTTTTCATTGAATCTTAAAAAAATTAGTTTATTAATTGTGATAAAGAACACATAACAAATTTTACCATTTTATCCATTTTTAAGTGTGTATATTCACATTGTTGTGTAACAGATCTCCATAATATTTAAATCTTGCAAACCTGAAGCTGTAAACCCATTAATGATTCCCTTCCAACCAAGTCCCAGTTAACTATCATTCTTCTCTCTGTTTCTATGATTTTGACTGCTTTAGATACCTCATGTAAGTGAAGTCATATATTATTTGGCTTATTTCACTTAATATCCTCAGGTTCATCTATGTTGTAGCATGTGAGGATTTCCTTCCCTTTTAGGACTATGCAATAGAACACACACACACACACACCATATTGAGTTTATCCATTCATCCATCCATGGACTTGTGGAGTGCTTTTGCCACCTGGTTATTGTAAAAAGTTTTGACTATATGCCTATAGTGAGATTGCTAGATAATTTTTAACTTTTTGAGGAACCTCCATACTTAGTTTTCCTTATGGTTTTATTAATCTTAATACTGATTCCTCCCCAACCTGTAGTACCCTGGACAATGTTCAATATATTTATGTGAAAATAAATAGAAAGGAAATAGAATGCACAGTGATGTCAATTGCTGGTTTCTGCTGAATTAATATTCAGTTAATACTGGGAAAAAAATCAAGGGATTTAACTTTTAAAAGTGATAAACCCAAGTGATTCCTCTTTATTTGCACTTTTTAATTATGCTTAAAAGTAAAAATATATTTTCCCGCCAGCTTTTGCCTTTTCTGACTTTACTTTTTCTTTTTGAAGAGGCCAAGTTTAATTAGCTTTGCAATTTTAGAAGCCACTCATGCTTAAGTGTCTTTTGCTTTTTATCCAAGTGGCGATGTTTTCCAGTATCATCCTGACTTCCTGATAAACCTTCATAGCTGAGCCTGCATAAATGGCTTCTGCAGAAGTCCCTGTGAGAGTGTTTTATTCTCACTTTTAGTCTTTATCCCTGAGGCTGTTCAGCAGTGGTAAAGGTGGGATCTGATATCTATTTTTTTTCCCTCAGTAAAAGCAAAACTAGGTACTCACAAACTTTATATTTCTGTGTTTGTAAATTAGAATCTGTTTCTCCATTTGGTCCCCAAGCTGAGGTCACTTGTGTTTCTGTGCCTCTGGGCTCTTGTGCAGTTGCTTATTTCTTTCTCTTCACTACTGAGGCAGCTTGTAATTTTGGAGCTTTTATGACACATGCTGACTTTTTTTTTTTTTTTTGGGTACATAATGTGTTCTTTTTATTAAGAATTAAAAAGAAACATAATCACATACTTCTTTGTCATAATTCCTTTTATGGTTATTTCTTTTTCCATTTAAACTTGGGTGAATGTGTGTGATTGACACAACTAGATTTTAAATCTGGAAGGCACCTTTTGGGTGTCAATTGTGTGCCTGGCATTGGATGGGATACTGGAGACACATGTAGGAATAAGATGTAATTCACAAGATAGAGACTGCGTGATGCAGCTTTGATTCTGGGCCATCTAGCTCCGGGTGGGAAGAGTGACAGGTAATGAATCAATATCTACTGAGGCTGAGAAGTTACTGAGCCCTGCTTGGTGTTCAGTGCTTGGAACTATGATCAGTGCTGAGGATACTATTAGAGTGATAGCTAGTTTTTATAAAGGCTTATTAGATGCCATCACTGTGGTTAGCATGCTTACTCTTTTCTGAACAACTCAATGAGATAAAAATGTTATTCTCATTTTACATATAGGAACACTGAGACCCCAAGGGGAAACACAGTTTTCTCAAGTTTATAGAATTAGCAAGTGGGGAGTCTGGACTTTGAGCCAAAGTCTGTCTGACTCCAGAGTGTGCTCTCGATCACTATACCATGCTGTCACCTTCATGCTCTCTGCACTTAAACTGTGTGGGGCAAGATATGTGTGATGGATGTACCTAGATTGAGGTGACACAGTATGTGTGGTAAAGATGAAAGAGTTCAAGGACATGGAACTCAGTAACAAAGAAGAACTCAGAACAGACTGGAGGAGTGGGGCCCAGGCTACTGGAAAGGGCCTTTGAGGAGTCAGTGAATATCTTCCCTTCTGTTTAGAGGCCTCAGCCTTATTGTCCATACTGCAGCTGTCCTAAATTCCAGAGTGCCACGTAGGTTCTATCATTTTTCTGTTCAACACATCCTGTCCTGTTTTCTTTTTTCTTTTTTTGCATTCCCATGTGCCACAGATTTGTTGTGATATTTGCTTTGAAAATATCTTTACATTAAAAAAGGATACTAAGAATTTGTTTTTTATTGTGGCAAATATCTATATACAATATATAATTTGCCATTTTAATAATTTCTAAGTGTGTAGTTAAGTGGCAGTAAATGTAACATACACAGTGTTTTTTTTAAAGTTCTTTTTTGCTGTTGTTGTAGATGGACACAATACCTTTATTTTGTTTTTTAATTTTTATGTGGTACTGAGGATCAAACCCAGTGTTTCACACATGCTAGTCAAGTGTTCTGCCACTGAGCTACGACCCCAGCTCCTACACTGTGTTTTGTTTGTCTAGTTATCCATTGATGGATACTTAGGTTACCTCTGCATTTTGGCTATTGTATGTAATACTGTGTGTTAGTTAGGTTTTTGTTGCTGTGACCAAAATACCTGATAAGAACAACTTAGAGGAGGGAAAGTTTATTTTGGTTCATGGTTTCAGAGATTTAGACTATGGTAGGCCAAGCCCACTACTCTGGTCCCAGGGTGAGTCAGAACATCATGCCTGAAGGATGTGGTGAAGGAAAACTACTCAGCTATGGTGGCTGGGAAGCAGAGAAGAAGGAAGGGGTCACAGGGAAGATGAATCCTTCTAGGGCATGCCCAGAGTGACCTACCTCCTTTAGCCATGTCTCACCTACCTACAGTTACTACCAGTCAGTCCATGCAAACTAGGATGGGCTGATTTGGTCACAGGTCTCATAATCTAATCATTCACCCCTGAATATGCCTGTCTTTGTCTAGTAGTTTTATAGTTTCAGGTCTTATGTTTAAATCTTTAGTATATTTTAATTTGATCTTTTTAATATAGAGTGAGATAAGGGTACAATTTCATTCTTAAGTATATAGATATCCAGTTGTCCCAACACTCTTTACACTGTATATTGTAGAGAATGTTCTTTTCCCAGTGTGTTTCCTTAGTTCTATTGTTAAAAATCAATTGGCTATACATGCATGGGCTTATTTCTGATCTCTCTATTTTGTTCTATTTGTTGATGTGTTTGTTTTTATGCCAATACCATGCTGTTTTAATATACATAGATATATCTAATATATATTTCAAATATTATGAATCAAATATTTGAAATATGTATATTTCAAATGAATCAGATGTTGTGATGCCTCCAGCTTTGTTCTTTTTTCTCAGATTGCTTGGCTATTCAAGGTCTTTTGTTGTTCCACATAAAATTTAGGATTTCTTTTTTTCTATTTTTGTGAAAAATGGCATTAGAATTTTGTTTGGGATGACATTGAATCTGTGGACAGCTTTGGGTAGTATAGATGTTTCAACAGTATTATTTCTTCCAATCTATGAACATAGTGTCTATTTCCATTTATTTGCACCTGAATTTTTTTTATCAGTTTTTTATAATTTTAAATGTAGGGTTCTTTGGCTGTCTTAGTTAAATTTATTCCTGAGTAGATTTTTCTTTCTTGTAGCTATTGTAAATGTCTTTTATAGATTTCTTTTTTTTGGACAGTTGTTTGTTAGTGTATAGTAATACTACTGACTTTTGTATGTTTATTTTGTACCCTGAAACTTTACTGAATTTATTAGTGCCAACAGTTTTTGGTGAAGTCTTTAAGGATGTTTTATATGTAAGATCATGTCATCAACAGAGTTTTACTTCATCTTCCATTTGAAGGCCTTTGATTTCTTTTTATTGCCTAATGGCCCTGGCCAAGACTTCCAGAATTATGTTGAATAGAAGTGGTGAGAGTGGATCACTTTTTTTGATATAACTGTTGGTGTGCATGTCAGCAATGAATTGTACCATTACTGTGCATCTTTCTCAAGTCTGTACAAAAGAGTGAGTATGTACATACTAAGCTCTTGGCTGTGAGCAAAAGTGAGTGAGCCATGCAATGGGTTCCTCAATTTGAGAGGCATCCAACCACCCCTCAACTCTGCCATAGTATCTATTTCTCAGCCTTGATTTGATGTTATGGTGGACAATTCTGACCCATGATGGCCAAGAGAAAGAGGGTTGATACTGCTGAAAACATACTAAGAACAAGTATCATGTTGGATGCCAAGTGTACATTTTGACATTGCTTCAGGTAAACAGTACATTCAAAAAACAGATAAAGGAAACAAAGATCTGAAGAAAAATAGGAATTAGTACAAGTCTGAGACACATAAAAGGCTTCACATTTATTTTTGCAGCTGGGGAGAATAGGCAGAGCTTTTCTGTGTGACTGTGTGAAGCAGAGCTTCAAGGAACACAGGCCAGAGCCAAGTCATAACCTCAGGCCTCAGGCATCCAAAAAGAAGAAAGAGAGTTCACCTATGCTTTCTGGACAGCCATGGTTTCCCAACCTTTTTTCATTATTACCTCCTAAAAAGCCTTTGTATATATATATTTTTTCTCTCTAATTGCTCCTCTCATTATGAAATTTCAGTACCATAGGGATGCTGATTATATGTTTTTTTACTGTATTATGTTTGTGATTTATGCCCAAAAGAATATTTTTGCTCATAAGAATGAATTTTTGCTTTTTTGTGTTATTGTCTCTGTTCAGAAAGCATGCTGTATACCAAAAGAGTAAAACTATCTTTTCGGGTTTTGCCACCAACCCTCCAAGTTAAAGCAAAATAATCACTAAATATCCCCTCCAAAACCAAAACAAAATTCCAAACAAAAATCAAAAGAACATTTTGGTGAAGTTCCACATGGTTACTTATAAATTTCACATTTTTCTTTTCAGAGGAGGCTCAGGAGATAATATGGGTGATAACAATCTTGTCATGCAAGTATTCTTTTTTTAGCCTGGTTTGTCTCCATGCCTAAGGACTACTACAGATGCAGTAGAAATGCAGAGCTCTCATTACACAATCACATACGCGTGCCTTTTTTTAAGTTTGTGAAATATGTTTTAATGTGTGATAAAATAATTTGTTATTTCAGCCACTTTCTTAGCAACGACCCATTATTAGTTGCACGAGCAGTCACACCCCTAAAGAAGCGTGGGCGTTTCAGAACTCAGTAATTCCAAGATATAGGAAGAGAGAAAATAAGACTGTCACTCGACAGAATAAATGGAAGTCTTGAGTGTGACATGTGGACAGCAGTGTGACAGTGTGCTGCCCACTTGTTGGAGCTTACATTTCCTGCTTGTTCATGTGCATTCTTTAAGATTCTTTACATTCCTCGAACCACTTGAGAGAACTGATGAAATATGTTCTCTCTCTAGTTTCCAGAGGGTTTATTTCCCAGCTCTGAATTTACCTCTGCTGATAATACTTTTTAATCCCACTCTTGAGTGCTCAAATAGATTGATTTAGTTGATATTTATTCATTAGGTGCCATGAGAATATTACCAAGCATTCTAATTTCTAACAACTTATTTCTGGATCAGTTAAATCATAGTAGCTGCTATTTTCTTCTATATCCCCCTCCCCATCCACTCTGCTTATACTGTTGCCTCTGGAGTTTTAGTCCCTCGAAATATAGCCTTTGCAGGGAAAGCATCTTGGTGAAAATGAGTATTCTGTGAGTGATAACAGTTTTTTGTTCCTTCCACCAAGTTTAAATCAATGCCTTTACCTTGACTGTGAGGCCTAGGAATCCGAAATCCCTGGATGGCTCATTTGAATTCATCCGGGTTGTAATAGACTTTGCTCAGTGGTAAAGCTTTCGGGAATCCCTAAATCAGTAGGCTGAAATTCTGGGACGTGCCTTCTATGAAACTAGTCAAAGCCTGGGAAGTGAAGCTCTTGCCTGAAATGACAGAAAGTGGTTTCTTGAGCTCCAGGCCCATTTGTGTGGGGATGGGAGAAAGTGTGTCCCACCCTAGTGTGGTGGGGAGAGTGCCAGCCCAGCCAGGAGTTGGGAACCTGGGCTCTGGTCCTGTCTTGGCCACTCTCTAATGACTGGGTTGTTCATTCTAGTTGCTCTGAGCTTCATTGTCATTTCCCATAAAATCAGATTGGATTAGAAAAGGCATTTTTGATCCTTTCCCCTAATCTCCATATACCAAGATTTTTTTTTTTTTATCTCTTAGTCTTCAAGCTGCATAAAAATTCAGTAGTTTAGTTTAAGTTAAGTAGGAATCCTAAGCACCAGAGGTAATTCATCTAACAGATAGATATTAAGGGTTGAGGAAGCAATAAAATATTAAAACATAAGGGTCATATTTTTATAAAATATTGGTTAGCAAAGGGAGAGGTAAGCTTTTGGTAGAGGTGTTCCTGTTTTATATTGTAGTCCTATTCATGTGAGTGTCACTGCATATTGCAAAGACTTGTAGGTCTTTGTGATATTGGTGCCCAATGATAGATATTGGCTTATTTTTAATCCATGCCTTCTACAAACACACTGTTCTAGAAACTTTGGGGAAGTCCAGATGTAATAACAGTAGTAGCTATAATTTATTGAGTGTTCACTGTGAGTCAGGCACTGCATGATTTCATAAATATTAGCCCTCCAATTGCCTCCTGAAAGACTGTTCTTAATCCCACTTTTCCATTTTGCAGAATAGGAAATGGAGGCATACAAAGGTTAAAGTCCCTGTATAACGTCTTTAGCCAGCAAGTGGCAGAGCTGGAATTTGGCTCCAGGTGGTCTGCTCTCAGAGCCCACTCTCCTTCATGCTCTGACATTGAAGGCAGAATCTTTCCACCAAAAGTGCTCCAGGGAGGAGGTGAGGTGGATGCCCGGCACATCTCCACCAGCAGTAGGTGTACCCTGACCTTGAAGCAGGCACTTGAGCTGCAGAGTGTCCTGTCCTCAGCACACTTACTGTGACACTGCTGTCCTGTGCTCCTCTGCTCTCACACCCAAACAGGTATCTGGAGGTTTGGGAGGTAGTTTCTCTCCGCTGTTCAGGATGCATTTCCAGCCCGTATATTAGTTTTCTGAGCCTATTCTCTCATTGTGCTCAGTTCAAAGACAGAGACAAAGACAATGAAAAAACAGGAATTTGTGACCACCATAAATCTTCACCTACCTCATATAAATCTAAGGCAGCACCAAATTGCAAACTGGAACACTTCTGGCCAGGCTGCATTGAAATACTAAAAGAGAAAAAAAAAAAAGGGGCGGGGGCAGTGTCTGAGCATTGTGTGGCCTAATTGAGACACAAATCTGTTGTGGATCAAAAATGTTACTTGTAGGATTGGGCTTGCATTCAGCCAGGCTCTTTGTGCTAAATTAAGGCTCTTGTTTGATCAAAAAGACCAGGAAAGTGTCATTCAGTCATCTCAGCTCAGGCGTAAATACAGAACTCTGGGTAGAACTACTTGAATTGGAAAGGTAATTTCATTTCTTAATGGCACGTCCAGTGGTTAAACTGCGGTTGTGTCCTTGAGCCATGCAGCATGCCAATTAAAAGCTCCATGGGTTTTCTGAGGAATCCAGCTGTTCCTTTTGGTCATCTTTCTTCTCTTTCTTTATGGTGATTTCTTTTTTTTTTAATTTTGTTCTTTTTAGTTATATATGACAGTACAGTGTATTTTGACATATTGTACATACCAGGAGTATAACTTATTCTAATTAGAATCCCATTCTTGTGGTTGTACATGATGTGGAGTTACCTAATTAGGATCCCATTCTTGTGGTTGTACATGATGTGGAGTTACCTAATTAGGATCCCATTCTTGTGGTTGTACATGATGTGGAGTTACCCTGGTCATGTATTCATATATGAGCATAGGAAAATTATGTCCCATTCATTCTTCTGTCTTTCCTATTCTCTTCCCTCCTCCCTTCCCTTCATTTCCCCTTGTCTAATCCAGTGAATGTCTATTCTCCTTATTGTGTGTTAGCATCCACATATCAGAGAGAACATTTGGCCTTTGGTGTTTTGGGATTGGCTTATTTCAGTTGGCATGATATTCTCCAGTTGCATCCATTTATCGGCAAATGCCCTAATTTCATTCTTTTTTTTTCAGGTTGTGTAATATTCCATGGTGTATATATACAGCACATTTTCTTTATCCATTTATCTGTTGAAGGGCACCTAGGTTGGTTCCATAGCTTTTCTATTATGAATTGAGCTGCTATAAATATAGATGTGGTTGTGTCACTGTAGTATGATGATTTTAAGTCCTTTGGGTATAAAAAGAGGAGTGGGATAGCTGGGTCAAATGGTGGTTCCATTCCAAGTGTTCCAAGGAATCTCCGTACTGCTTTGCAGTGTGGCTGCACCAATTTGCAGCAATGTATGAGTGTACCAGTTTCCCCACATCCTTGCCAACATGTGTTGTTACTTGTATTCTTGGTAATCGTCTATGGCGATTTCTTATGCTGACTCCCCACTCTGGTAGGGTTTTGTCTTTTGCTGCTGGAACCCTTAGGTTGTGCCTACCCTGAGACTTGGGTCGTGGGCAGAGCCCAGGCAGGTGGTAGGGAGGCGGCTGCAGTGCATGCCTGGTAGGGAGAAAAGAAATGGGTCTAGTGGACCCAGGTTTGTTGGAGTGATATTTCTTTGATGCTTCTGGTATTTTTGGAATCCCGCTAAGGGGTGTGGGACTTAATCCCCTATTCCCTGGCTAGCTATCTTTCTTCACTATTTCTAACTAATCTGTTTTTCTATTTTTCTCTGCATTTCCTTAGTGAAGAAAAATGATGGCTTTTGCAGAGTTAATTAACTCCTTTCATATTGATTCTCAGTATAAGTAGAATTTAAAGGCTGTAATTAAATACTTTCTTGATCAGTGGCCTTTCGTGAGGTATAGCTTTTGTTATTTTAAAAGATATTAACATTTGTTAAAACCTACTGGTTTTTCTATTATTCTCTAATCTTGATATACTTGAAATGGTACAGATTTAAAGAAATTATACATTCCTCCCCTAAAGACTCTAAGTTTCTCAGCACTTGTTTAAAATGTTTTTGTTCAGACCCTACCTGCACATGCATTTTAAAATTGCATTTCCAGGAGAACCACTTGTATTTTTTTGCCTCAACTCCCCCTGACACCTGTAGACTGTCCTGCCATGACCAACTGTGAGACCTTGGGCAACCATTAATTTTCTGTGCTGCGTTTTACTCACCTCTAAAATGAGGACAGTAATGGAGCCTTCCTCATAGATTACTCCAAGGAGTAAATGCGCCGCATACATAAAATGCCTAGGGTGGCGCTTGGCACATTGCAGACGATCAGCTGTGGTTTTGTTACTGTTATTTAAAAAGCCAAATGCAAGGAAGTTAAAAACACAAACATACTTTCCCACCAAGAAGTCTGGATGTTCAGTGGCTGTGATGAACCTGTGTTTGGAGTCACCTTGACCTGCATTTAAATTGCAGTTCCTTCCCTCATAGGTCTGTACAAATTCAGCCTCTGAGTGAAATGTGAACTATACCATCCACCTTAGGAGTATGAGTTAAGGGATATACGTAAAGAAGTGTTTAAAATGCCTTGGCACACCCAAAATACTCCATAAATGATTACTGTCATCTTTCCATGAACATCCAAATTGACTATTATTCCATTGTGTATATACACACCACACTTTCTTTATTCATTCATCTGTTGAAGGGCACCTAGCTTGGATCCATAGCTTAGCTATTGTGAATTGAACTGCTATAAACAAAGAACGATTTTATGAGATTTGCTAGAAAATGGATGGATCTGGAGACCATCATGCTAAGTGAAGTAAGTCAGTCCCCCAAAACCAAAGGTCGAATGTCTTCTCTGATATGCGGAAGCTAACCCATAATAAGGGGGTTAGAATGGAGAGGGAAGAATAGAAGTGCAGTAGATTGGACCATGGAGAATGGAGGGAAGAGGGGGATAGGAAAAGGAAAGACAGTGAGATGAATCTCACAAAACTTTCCCATGTATGTGTGTGTGTGTGTGTGTGTGTGTGTGTGTGTGTGTAAACAACACAGCGAATCCCACCATCATGTATATCCATAAAAATAGGATTCTAAGATGTATTTCATGCTTGTATAATTATATCAAAATGGATTCTGCTGTCATGTATAACTAAAAAAAACCAATAAATTAAAAAAAAAACTCCAATTTGGCATATTTCCTTTTAGTCTTTTATATGCAGATTTTAAACATCACCATAACATTTGTACAATTTCATGTCTTAATTTTTTAAAAATAATATTTTGTCACAATTGCCTTTCATGGTAACTATGTAAACTTCAAAGTCATTGTTTTAATGACTGCATAATATTTCATTAATTAGGTATATAATAATTTATTTCACTCTTTCATATTGCACATTGAGGTTATTTCCAATCTACACCATTATAAACCACACAATGTGAAATGTCTTTAGATGTAGAAACTTTCATGTTTTGCACCACTGCCTTAGAAAAGATTTCCCAAAGTACACTTATCCAAATGTGACTGTTTTCATGATTCATTTTATGTACTCTTTGTTTCCCTCAGAGCATGACTTCTGTGTGGGACTCACCACTTTATTCTTAGTACCTAGCACATAGTTAGTGTTCAGCAGATATTTATTGACTTAATGAAAAAAATGAACATATTGTTATATTATTTTTCTTTAAATGATTAGCCCTTTATTTCTTTATTTTTAAATTTTTTCCAAATGGTCATACCACCAAAAGTGCTATACAGATTTAATGCAGTTCCCATTAAAATTCCAACGATGTTCTTCATAGCAATAGAAAAAACAGTCTTGAAATCCATTTGGAAAAATAAGAGACCCTGAATAGTCAAAGTAATCCTTAACAAGAAAAGCAAAACAGGAAGCATCATAATATCAGACCTTAAATTATACTACAGAGCTATAGGAACAAAAACAGCATGGGACTGACACCAAAACAGGCATGAAAACTAATGGAACAGAACAGGAAACAGAGATAAACCCACATAAATACAGTCATCTCATACTAGATGAAGGTGCCAAAAACATACATTGGAGAGAAAAATAGCCTATTCAGCAAATGGTGCTGGGAAAACTGGAAATCCACACATAGTAGAATGAAATCCCTGTCTTTCATCCTGCACAAAGCTCAAGTCAAAGTGAACCTCGCATTAGACCTGCCAGGAGAAAATGTAGGCCCAAAACTCTAACATGTCAGCTCAGGAGCTGACTTCCTCAACAGGACTCCTAAAGCACAAGAAGTAAAATTAAAAAATCTTAAATGGGATGGCATCAAACTTCTTCATAGCAAAGGAAACAATCAAGAGTGTGAAGAGAGAGGCCTACAGACTGGGAGAAAATCTTTACTACTTGCATCTTGGATGGGGTGTTAATTTCCAGAATATAAAAAGAACTAAAAAAAATTTAACATCAAAAAACAAAAACAAAAACAAAAACAAATAACTCGGTCAATAAATGGACAAAGGAACTAAATAGATATTTCTCAAATGGAGAAATAAGAATGGCCAATAAATATATTAAAAAATGTTCATGATCTCTAGCAATTAGAGAAATACAAATTAAACTACACTGAGGTTTCATTTCACTTCAGTCAGAATGGCAATTATCAAGAATACAAGCAACAATAAATGTTGATTAGGATGTGGGGAAAAGGGTACCTTCATACCTTATTGGTGGGCCTGCAAATTGGTGCAACCACTCTGGAAATCAGTTTGGAGATGCCTCAAAAAATTAGGAATGGAACCACCAAATGACCCAGCTATCCCACTCCTCAGTATATATCCAAAGGATTTAAAATCAACATACTACTGTGATGCAGCCACATCAATGTTTATAGCAGCACAATTCACAATAGCTAAGCTATATTGCCCTTTATTTTAAATTGTTTAGTTGATTTTATTTTCTACAAATGGTAACACTTCCTTATGTTTCCATTCTATTTTAACAAGTCTTAAAAGCAAAGGACCTTCTTGTCAATCATAGGACTACTAGAGAAGGTAAGATGCTTATTCTGCATAGGCAATAGTTATTGTACACTATGTCTCAGGCATCATCCTGAGTACTTTGCATGCATTACCTTATTCAGTTTGCTCAGGAGTTCTGTGTGGTGTTATTCTCATCACCATTTTATAGATGAGAAGGCACAGAGAGGTGAGTTGACTTGCCCAGGATCACATGGGTGGTGACTGGTGGTACCCAGATCCAAACTGGACCCTCAGTCTGGGTACTGACTGATTAGGTGGCATTGCTTTACAAGGCTGAAAATTCTCCCTCATTTGATTTTTCCTGCAGCCCACCCTTTACCTCAGCCAGCGTAACATTTTCCAGAGAACCTGGACTGGTTGACCAAATTCCAAACACGGTGTTGATCAGAGTTGTCCTTCAGCCTTGAGGATTTTGCATCAGTTTCCAAACAAGAGCTCAAATGGCTTACAGGGCTTGGTTTTAAAAACCAAGGTCACCAAGGGAAGGATGTGGGAACATATATTTTTATAAGCCTTAGATTTTTTTATCGAAGGAAAGAATTTCATTATGTTAATACAAAAGACAGCTGGTGGCTTTAGAACTTCATCCATGTGGGAGTTATTAATCCATGAAGGATGACATCTGAGACTGAACGTTACAAGTGATGATTCTAGGGGATTAACCAATAATGTTTCCTATTTAGTTGGTAATTGACCTGGTAAAGCAACTTTTAAAAAGTATCAACCTAGTCATCATTATGTCCATTTCTTCAGTCTCTGCTTTCCATTTACCAGTTTATTATGGGGTTTGGGAGTTGTAAAAATGTATCATCTGTAAACACTACAAGGCTTTTTTTCTTTTCTTTGTAAAAAGATGACTTAAAAAGGAGCAACCGCAAATTCAGACTTCAGGTATCTGAGATCCAGAAAACTGGGCATGAAGCTAAACTGGAGAGTGAATCTGAGCAGAGTCACTCAAGGTGCCAAGAGATGTGCAGAAAACCTAAAGAAGGAGAAGGATCCAGTATGCACCAAGAAAATAAGAAGAAGAAGTTGTTGGGACCATGAAGATATTTAGCAAATAAATATAAGAGGGAAAAAACATAATAAAGTTAGTTTAGTGATAAATTTTTAGTTGTTTTTTTTTTTTTTTTGCTGTACTAGGGATTGAACCCAGGGCCGTGTGCTTGACAAGCAAGCACTCTACAAACTGAGCTATATCCCCAGCCCCCTAGTATAATTTTTGATACCAGTGTAAAAGTGAATTCTGTAAATAACTATATAGGCATGTTTATGGGAAGAAAGCTGAGAATTTTCCGGCTCTGGTTTGTCTTTAGAACCCTGCATGGGGTCCACAAGGGGCATTGCTGGCCAGTACCTGAGCTGTAACAGTTTATGTCTGGGCCAGGTGGGCAAAGCCTTTTCCTCCATGTTGCAGAATAAAGCCTGCTTCCTGGGGAGGAGGTGGGTGGGAACAACAAAAACTGCTGGGAGTTTGTCTTTTACCTGTGTGTAGAGATTTGATTTTTTTTTTAGTCACTTAGTAGTTTTCCTATATATAGTTTCTATTCTGATTATGCTAATTTGTAATGATATTTGAACTTGCCATGGACTTACTGTTCTGCCACCCCGCAGATGACATGAAGGAAGCAGAACAAAGGCAAGCCGTGTGTTTGTGGTGCAGTTGTTAGTGATAGCACTCTGGCTCCAAGTCGTAACCTGATACTTTGTTCACCAACTGTGAGTTTTGTCCCCAAGAAATAATGATCATGTTTATCATCAGTGGGAAGTAAAGGGACTTCCTGGTTGGTGTTAGACACCAACCCAAAAGTTCTAATTGGCAGGTACAGTGTTGGAACAGAAAAGCTTCTGTGGATATGCTTGTCCTTTGTCCTTTCCAGAGGGCAGGAGCCAGCTTCACCTGGTAGAAACAGGAAACAGTGTAGTTGGAGATGTGCTGGGGGCCTTTGTTCTTAGGGTAATTTCAAGAACTACTTGTGGTTTGTTCTTACCCTGCCTCCTATAAATTTATAAAATTAAAACTATCTAGATTTAGATGGAAATAATTTCAAGATGGCAGGGAGGACTGTGCCTGAAATGACATGCCCTCATTTTGTAATTTTAGACGAGAACCCTATAAACACACCTTTTAAAGGAGGTCGTGTTCTAAGAACCCAGAGTGACAGAAAACTGGGTGTGAACCTGTGTTCTCTACTTGCGAGTCAGGCCATTGGTCAAGTTTCTTTACCTTTCTGAGTTCCATTTTCCTCATGACCACCAACTCATCAATTTGGGTGTGAGGTGAGACAGACCAGGTGGTCAGTGAGTTCAGCACAGCCTAGTGTTGCCTTAGCCTGCTCAGTGATTGGTCTTCCCCCTGACCTGGATTCCAGTTCTGTCTCTGTTATGGAAGACCACTGTGATCTTGGGAAAGCTGGTTTACCTCACTGGTGTTTCGGCATTGTAAAAGCATCAGCGACTCTTACGGGTGAGGTGAAGAGCAAGAGAAATACTTTGTGAAATACGAACAAGCATCAGGGCAGCCTCTGCTGACATTTCCTACATGCCATCGATTGCTGACTGAACGGGGGGTGCCTTGCAGTGAGAGCACCATTGTGAGGGGCTCCTGCTCAGATCTAGTCCATAAAGAAATTCAAGCCACAGGGAGAATGGACAGAATGGCTAATATAAGTCCGTTGTGTGCAGTGGCTTTTTATGTTGTCTCATTTAATCCTTAAAATTAATCCTGCAAGGAAGTATGTTTCTTTTCTTCTTCCCGCCCATTTTATGGGCAAAGAAATAAATTCAAGTGAGGTAAATACCTATTGCTGAAAAGAGCTGGAGAAACCCAGTTTAAATCTTAGGTCTGACACCTGGTAACCCCTCTGTGACCTTTAGCAAGTTGTTTTCCTTTCTGAGGCTGTTTCCTTACCTGGAAATGGTAAGAGTAAAAGTTAAGAGGATTAACTGAGATAATAAATTCCTGGCATGTAGAGAACCCATAATAAATTATCATTAACCCCAGTATTGTTCAGATTTGGTGAGAGATTTGACTGAAAGATGGCTTCAAAAATTATGTTTTGCTCAAAGGGAACATCTGATTGGAAGACCCAGGAGCCTGGCCCTGCATATAAAGATCACTGACTTATAGAAATGCATGAATCTGGGAGAAGGAGAAGGGTAGAAATAAAACATAAAAGGAGAATTATCTGGGCATCTATTGGATTTATTTATTATCTGGGCATCAATGGGATTTATTTATTCTGTTAGACAATTCACTGGTAAAATGTATAAGCATGCTGCTCACCATTTCATCTTTCAGAATAGGGAAGAAATAAGGAGAAATTACGAGTGAGTATAAGTTTGATGAAGAGTGAAGAAATGGCTGATAAAAGGGAATTGATAAAAACCTGGTTAATTTTTTTAGTGTGTCACAACCAAGGGTTAGTATTGGGACCCAGAATGGTTCTGTTTGCCTATGAGGGAGAGTTAGTTGTCTTATAACTAGGACAATTCCCATGAATGGGGGTTTCTAAGGGATAACAGGTAATCAGTTGCCAGAAGTGTCATGGATGGTGTATAGCCTGGGGTGAGAGGCTGTCCTTGATTACTGGTGAGAAAAAGCCCTATTTTATATGAAATCTGAGTCAGGAAAAGTAAAACTGTGCACAGGTTACATGTTTTGAAATTTAAAATGAAAGTGAACTGGGTCACACTGGAGGGAAGGGGAAGTAACTTTATGAAATAGAGAATGCCACGCGACTTCAGGGTTCACATCTGGACAGGGATTATTTGGAAATTGGCAATGTGGAAATGACTTTCATTCTGATATTTGATCACAGGACACTTCTCTAAATCAGATGGGTACTTTCTTTGCTGAGAGTTTCCTGTCTGAACTAGATAATACAAGGTCCTTTCTAATTTTTAGTTTTTTTTTTAATTTTGGGGACATATTCTTTACAAGTTGTGAGAAATATTTTTCTTAAGGAGAGAGAAAAGATTCATAATGTGAAATAGGGATATCTGAATGATTGTATGCATTTAATGTTTTGCAGTTACACCTAAAGATTTGGGGTTACTAATGAAAATAAAAATGAATCTCACTCAAGAGTCCATTCACCACCATGGGAAAATGTACTGAAGCTGTACATTCTATCAAGCTATTCCTACTTGAGAAGTATTGTGTTTAAAATAATTTGTGGATGTGATTAGATATTGATTCATATATTAAGATTCATGGCGTTTTGTTTGGGAGCAGGGCTAAAATATCTGATTTGTTTACCAGGACTTCTGAGTGTAGGCAATAGGGAAGGAAGAAAACTCTTGCTGTGAACTGGGCTTTCTAAATGGTGTTTGCACATGCATGTTCTCATTTAAACTTTCCAGTCCTCTCATGTCAGATCTGGATTCTGGGTCCTCCTTCCTGGTTGCTTTGAGTGGAATCAATGCTATTTAGTTACTGTGTGGCTTTTGGATAGGATCTTTAATTGTTTAAATTCTCTGAGCTTTGGTCTCATCTGAAAAAAAAAAAAGGAGGACTGCTCTAAGGCAGATGAAAGGGTAAAGTAGGCCAACGCAGTACAGAGGTCCATAGATTACGTAGAGGGAAATGAGAGGGGTGGGGTATGAAAAATGGTGGAATGAGACAGACATCATTGCCCTATGTACATGGATGATTACACAAATGGTGTGACTCTGCATCATGTACAACCACAGAAACGAAAAGATGTACTCCGTTTGTGTACAATGAATCAAAATGTGGTCTGTAAAAATAAAAAAAAAATAATTAAAAAAAAGAAGTCCACACAGTGCTTGGCACATGGCATATGCCAATACATTTTAACTATATTATTAGGTGTTATTCCAGTTTTATAGATGAGTAGGCATTAAATTTAAAAGAATTGGATAGCCTCAGATTAAAAGGTGCTTTATTGTGGTGAAAGACCTCTTCCTGGAGAGCTTAGAGTCATGTTTCTCTTACCTTTTGGAAAATTGGGTGCTTGTTCTTCTCTCTCTCTGTCCCTGCTCCTGTCCTCTCTTCCTTTCTTCCTTCTCAGATGCTCTCTACTGTGCTGCGTTCTAGTGGGGGTGCTAAGGGTTCAGCAGTGAACACTGGTCAGATCTCTCCTTCTCCCAGAGCTTACCTTCTAGTGTGGTGGCAGACAGTGTGAAATATTTTACAAGGCTGAGATTTTCTCACAGGTATGAATGCTGCTGTATAGAGAGCAGGACAGGCAGATGTGATCCCAGCTGCGTCTGGGCAGTCTGAGCCAGGTAATGAGGGGAGCAGGTGACCTCTGAGGAGGTGCTGGGCGTGTTGTATCTGAGTTCTGCAAGGAGCTAGCCAGTCACTAACTGGCCAGTTGAAGATCTGGAGCTGTTCCTCAGAACAGTGAATGAAAAAGAAGGAACTGAGCCTGTTTCCTGAATAGGAAGCAGGCCTGGGTGCTTGTAGTTGGTGGGGGGAGAATGGAGGGAACTGTGGTTGGAGAAGGGGCTGGAAGATCAGACAAAGCCTGATAGCCTTGCTGAGGAGTGTGGATTTTATTATAAGAGCAATGGAACACTGTCCAAGGGTCGAAACTAGGGAGTGACGTTTCTTACTCTTTTATTCATACTATTTAGTCAGCTTTTCCACTGCTGTGACTAAAAGACCTGACAGGAACAGTTTTAGGAGAGAAAGTTTATTTGGGGGCTCACAGTTTCAGAGGTGGCCAACTCCATTCCTCAGGGCTTGAGGTGACGCAGAACATCATGGCGGAAGTGTGCAGTGGAGGGAAGCAGCTCAAGACGTCACAACAGGAAGCAGAGAGAGACTAAGCTCAGCTCATCAAATATATACCCCAGTGACTCACCCGCAATGCCCAACTCCTTCAGCCACACCCTACCCACCTGTAGTTACCCCTCAGTTAATCCCTATGGCGAATAATTCATGGATTGGTTTAAGGCTCTCATATTCCAATCATTTTACCTTTACCCCTTGCACGATCTCACACATGAGCTTTTCGGGGACAACTCATATCTGAACCATAACCCATACCTTCATGATTCTGCATCCAGTAAACAAAAAGATTCTGAGAAAGAATCATTTTATTAAGAATTTATTCTTGAGAAAAAATTAGCACCAAAAGGGAAGTGAGGTTCTTGAAGTAAACTTGATACAGATCTTTCTGTCCAGGCTTTTATAATGCAAACTTCAACATCCAAAGCTACCCCACAGGTGTTTCTGTTGCTAATCCAGATTCCTCAGGACCCACAGAGTCCTGCCATTCTGTCTGCATCATTGCCTCCTTCCTTCTTTCTTTCAGGCTTTCATCCTTCATTCCTTCCTTGTTTTGGCCTTTCATCTCCCATGGGAGTCCTTGTTATTCTAACTCTTTCAACCACACCTCATGGGCGCTGAGTACCAGGCAGGTGGCACTGAAATTCCAGACTCATGAGCCTGGCATTCAGGAGTTGATTAGGTTTACAGTCCACTAACATGGAAGACCTACTGGTGTATCAAATTCTGCACTAGATAATAAGATGCAAATGAAGTGAATTCTGTCCCCTGACTCTGAGCACCTTACCATCTCATGTGGTAGACATGTAAACTGAAGACTGATTGGCTGGTTGATGGATTCATTCATTCTTTCAGTAGACATTTACTGCAGGCCTTCTCTGTCCCACAGCCCTTGTTCTTTTACAGGATACATCTTAAACAAGACAGAAAGTCTTCCAGCTTCATGAGGTTTATGTTATAGTGGGATTAGATGATTACTGAGGAGATTTAGCTCTTTATTTACTGAGTATTTAGCAGAAACAAGTGTTTTAGCACTGAATACTGTGATTATTAGGCATTATTTAACTAATTCTTAGGACAAGCCTGTGTTGCTAACCCTATTCAAAGATGAGGCAGTTGAAAATTACAAAATTTAAGATCTTGCTCAAGATCTTACAGCTAGCTTAGATGTGACCCTAAATCTCTCTAATAGAGTCATTGCACAATTATAGTGCCATTCGTGGTTAAATGCAGAGAGGTTTTATGTGCTATTGTGTCCTCCAGGGAAGAGTAGAGCTAAGGTGGGAAGAAAGTGCTTTGCGAGGGTGGAAGGGTGGGATGTGTAAATGTGTAATAGTCTTGTCACTTGCTACCTTCAGTCCATCTTCCCACCCTTCAGTGTGGCTTGACTGTGAGAGTGCACCCTGCAGTTTCCTCCCTCATGCCTTTTCTTTCTTTTTCTCCTCCTCCTCCTCCTCCCTTTTCTTTTTTTTTTTTTCTTTTTTTTTTTTTTTTGTACTGGGAATTGAATCCAGGGCTGCACTACAACTGAGCTATGCCCCCAGCCCTTTTTTATTTTTAGACAGAGTCTTGCTAAATTGTCCAAGCTGGTGTCAAACTTGCAATCCTCCTGCCTCAGCCTCCCAAGTCTCTGAGATTACGGGCAGAAACCATGGTGCCTGACCCTCATGCCTTTTCTTCAGCCTCCCTCTGCTTGGTCTTCTCCTCCTTCTCAGAATGTCACTCAAGACCACACTTTGTGTCTTATATCTCTCCTCTTCTGGTGGCTTCTGCAAGTCCTCCTTTCCTGCAAGTTTAGTGTCTGCTTACTTTCTTCTATGGCATTCTAAGTTGTAGTTGAAAGCACCCAGAATCTACTCCGGATGTGGGAACCCACACAAGAGATTTTATTAAGCGGACAGGCAGAGTGTCTGCCCGCAGGGTGAGAGAGAGAGAGAGAGAGAGAGAGAGAGAGAGAGAGAGAGAGAGAGCAAGCGAGTGCCAGAGAGCCAGAGAGAGAGACACACACACACACACACACACACACACACACACAAAGTATGGCAGTGGAACTATTCTTAAGTAGTGGAATTTCGTGGGCTAATAACAAGAGCCAGTGGCTGGTGAGGAGGTTGGTGGGCTAACAATCTGGATTGTAAAATGATGTGTGTGTTGGGGGGAGAAAATGATGGCAGCAAAATAACAGATCTGATGCCAATAGTAGTACTTCTCAGAGACTCTCTTGCCTTTCAGGTAGTTTTCATTCCTCCATTTCCTCACAAGAGATCAGTGAACCCTTGAGTTGAGGCTTCCTGTCCCATGTGCATCCCTGTGCTGCACAGTGGATGCTCAGACAATTTATAGTACTTGCTCCAAAGCCATGACCTGCAGGAAGGCATTATCTCCTGCCATTGTGTGAACAATTCTCTTTTCTTGAGAGCTCTGGATGGATGTGCCTTTTGAAAACTGCTGTAGAAGTTTGTAATTTTTGTAAGGTCTAATATAACTCTGCTTGGAGCTTCCTAGGTAAATCAGAGCTTCTTCAGGAAGCATCAGTTTGATAAAATAAATGTTCCTTCTGGATTTAGCCATCTTTGTTTCCAACTTATTCTTGTTCCTCTGAAACTTTTTTTTTTCTTCAGTAATAATCAGCTCTTTCTCAGAAGCAGAGTGGGAAAGATGTGAAATTTTCTGAATCCAAAAGGCAGCACAGAAGACTCCTTCAGGCAGCATAGCTCTGGTATTAGGGAAATGAGGC
This sequence comes from Sciurus carolinensis, assembly GCF_902686445.1. Lineage (NCBI taxonomy): Eukaryota > Metazoa > Chordata > Mammalia > Rodentia > Sciuridae > Sciurus > Sciurus carolinensis. Next base: position 103,830,549 of record NC_062218.1, on the reverse strand, counting down.
AAGCTAACTTGTTTGTACATTGACAAATGGAGAAAGATAGCCTTGAAAGAGAGAAAAAAAATATTCTCTGAGGGGAAAGAAATAATAAAATCAAGCTGGTTTATGGTTTGTCAGTCCAAAAAGCTTTTAAGCTGTATCTATAAAGGTGTTTCCACTTAATGTTTGTTCTGCATTTCAGGCATCATTGTGTGATAAGTGGTGTAAATTTAGCCTCTTTAAGCCTGATCTCCTGGGGCTAGAGATTTAAGTGTTGGAAAGAACTTTATTTGAAAGGACTCTATTGATTGGGCTTTGATTTGGTCCTTCCTTACCAAAGAGAGGTACTAAATAATGGTTGACTTCCCTGTTTTTTATTTTATTTTTTTTAAGGTTTACTATATAGGCCTCTCCTCTTGCCCCACATTCTCCTCCTTCTAACCATTCTCTTAAAAAGACTAAAGTGGTATTAGAGAGGGGAAGAGAGGGGAAAGAAAAATCAACTGTCACATTGGGAACATAATTGATTCAATAAATAACGTTCTTCAGTTCCCAGGGCAAACCTCAGAGTCCTCACTGATGTCAATTAGTGCTCAGCTCAATAAATGGTGGCGGTCTTCATTTAGACAGATGGGAGAGTTCATGGGTACCACCTCCCAAGGAAGGAGTGTGCTTTTCTTATTTTAAAGACATACTAGCTGGATTTGTGCACCTACTCTGCAAAAAGAAATTTGGAAAGGAATTTACATGACAGTTTTTAGTCTTCCTGAAAGAAGAGGGAGGACATTTAATTTATTGTCCAGGGGTTTGTTAAAACAGAAAACAAAACAAAATAAAAATGGGAATGACAGTTGCCTGAAATTCACTGGACTGTAAGCTCTATGAGAGTGGGGTCTGTCTTGTTCATTTGCCATTTAATCTCCAATGGGTACATAATAAATATGTTAATTGGATTGGTGAGGGTTTGAATTCATGAAAACAGAAATGAGCATGATCCAGGTTTTATGTTAAGAATTTGCCATACTTGTATAATTATGTCAAAATGGATTCTACTGTCATGTATAACTAAAAAGAACCAATAAAAAAAGAAAAGAATTTGGCCATCAGTGGATGAATGGATAAAGAAAATGTGGCATATATACACAATGGAGTTTTATTCAGTTATTAAAAAAATGAAATTATGTCATTTGCAGGAAAATGAATGTTAAGTGAAATAAACCAAACTTAGGTCAAGGTTGCATGTTTTCTCTCAAATGTGGAAGCTATAGAGGAAAAAGGAAAATAAGGGTGGGGAATATGTCTCATGAAAATCAAAGATCAATAGAGGAAAGGGACTGGGGGAGGGAGAAGGAGAGGGAAAGGAGAAATAGTGAGGAGTGAAGTTGTCCAAATTATATTGTTATATTTTGTGCATGTACAAATATATAACAATAAATCCCACCATTATGTACAAATATGACACACCAATAAAATATGGAAAAAATAAAAGATACTAATAAAGGAGGAAAGAAAGAAAAACAGATAACATTTAAAAAAAGAATTAAGTTAACTTTTGTTCTGCTGGTTGTTTCATCCCCTACCTCTGCTTCTTTCCTCCAGTTATTTAAAGGAGAGAACTCTAGGAGTACAGTGTATATTGCATCTTCAGAAATGATTAAGGAGATCCTATTTCATCAGTTCCCAGACTGGCAGAGTTGGAAGGGATCTCAGAGGTAGTATAAAGCTGCTACTTACAAATTCTACTAAATGAACTTGGGTTTCAGAATCACATGAAGCATGTTATAAATGCACGGCCTCAACCCTGGGATTTCTGATAGAGTGGTGACTTCATCATTACTGATGGGGAGTCTGTTTGGGAGTTTAGTTGCTTTTGTGGATTGCTCTAGGAATTCTGGTGTGCAGTGGGTGTAGAAGGCACTAATCTAATTTGCCTTGCAGACTCCTGACCTCTGTAGTCTGAGGCATTCTTAGGTAAAGTGATCAGCATAAGGTACCTGGCAGAATGGCTGGTGAAGCAGTGACTGGGACCCAAGTCTCCTTGCTTGGGACACAGGCCTTGGGCTGTGCAGTTTGCTGCTGTGGTTTAGCCGATGCTCCATGGTACTGGCCTATCTCAAGATCCTTTAATCCTTCTTCCTTCTAAGACAGTGCTAGTGTTTGGGGTGATGGCCCTAGTATTATCTGAAGGACCTTCTGGATTAGAACTCATTCATTCTACTTTGGTGTTAATGTATTTTATTGTTTATTTCTCTAGTGATGCCTTTCATTACCTTCATCTCCATCCTTTGGCTCAGAAGGAGTAGAAAGTCCTTGCCTTTGTCCTGTAAGCCACTCAGTGTTTCCCAGCCCTGCTTGATCATAAGAGAATCACATGAGTGCTTGTTTTGGGTGTAGGGATCTGGCGCCTGCTTGAGTCCTGCTACAGCAGAATCTTCCTGGGAGGGATTGGGGAACTGTATTATATTATTATTATTATTATTATTTTGGTGCTGGGGATTGAAACCAGGGACACTCTACCACTGAGCTACATCCCTAATCCTTTTTAATTTTTATTTTATTTTGAGACAGGACCTTGTTAAGTTACTGAGGCTGGCCTCAAACTTATGATCCTCCTGCTTCAGCCTCCTGAATCACTAGGATTATAGTGTGTACAATCATGCCCAGAAAGGAACTGTATTTTAAATTCCCTTCATAATGTTCATTCACTCTAAAGCTTTTCCAGTTTGTCTCTGAGAAGAGTGGGTCCCTAGATGCAGCTTTGAGGCCTTAAGACACTTCTTCAAATTTACATATCATTCTCTCTTGCCAAAGAACTCGTCCTTGAAGGAGGGAAAGATATATGGTGTCTTCTTTCTTCCAAGGTGGAATTCTACTGCACAGGGCAGGGGTGTGGGAGGCTGGGTGGACAGTTGTGGACTGAGCGGTACAGGAAGGTTAAAGGGTGCTGCTGGAACTGGAGCAGAGGGCCTGTGTGCGTTCCCTGGCCTCGTCACGTGAAGGCTGTGTAACTTTGGGCAAATTACTTAAAACTCTTTGAGTTTGTTTCCTCACTAGTGAAATGTGGGTAAGAATACAACTTGCTTGGGGCTTTTGTGTGTATCAAGGAAGGGGTTAGATTGGGCTCTGGGGACAGGTTCAGAGATGGAGGCTAGCATGCAGAGTGGATTGGAGACAACTTATAGGAGCGGCTTTGTGACAGAATGAGGGAAGCAGGATTAGGAGAAGGTGACGTTGACCAGGATGCTCTTGCAATGAAGGTCCCAGCTCATGCTGTGGGGTGCAACAGGGGTAGGGTGCCCTTCAATATTGTCCTGAATTTGTACCCCTGTGTCCACCAGCCATTGGATGAGGCTGTCCCTGGAGGCGGACCTGGCCTCAGCTGAGGCGGCTCCCTTTGGTTGAGGAGCACTGTGTGTGCACAGCAGCTTACGGTCCTGGTCAATGGAGGAAGGAGTGCTTGTGTCCTGGGGAGCGCACAGGACGTCCTGGCAGTGAAGCCAGCCTACTTGTCACTGACAGCAAATATTAACTCACTGCTGTTCCAGCTCTGGCAATGCTGCTTAGTAGCTGGGCACTTTCAAAAAGTTGTCTAACTTCTCTTGGGCTGTTTTCTTATGTTAAACGTGGAGATCCCAAACTCAGCTTTGCCTATCTCCCCGAGAGGGTTTGAGCACATGTGGAGATAGTGTATATGAAATTTGTGAGTAAAATATTATGAAAATGCACTGGATGACTCTGAGCTTACTTTTTTTTTGAAATGAATATCTGACTGTGACCTGGATTCCTTGAAGGGACAAGAAAGTGATAAATATAAAAGTGCTTGCCTATGAAATATGGCATTTTGATTTTTCTTTCTCTTTCTTTATAGGGAATTAGAATCATGGAGATGCTGCTAAAAGAACAGTGTGGTGCCCCCTTAGCTGAATAAAGAATCATCAGTGAGTACCAAAAGCAAAATCAGAATCATCTCCTTAAGCCCCGTGTTCATGTTTATGAGCCTGGCATTATGAATCAGCCTCCCTGGGCTACTCATACTGTATATTTCCCAGCTATGTCTACAGAATGCTATTCCACAGGTGTTTTGTTATCTGTTCAGTACCTTTATTTACTTGGTTCTTTGATTTTCAAAGCGGTTTTGTACTACGTGCTGGGTCACAACTGCATTCAAATTGTTAAAACTGCTTAGTACAATCTACCCTGATTGAGACCCTCAAGGTGGCATAGATTTGTAAAGAATGCAGCTCAGGATTAACTGAAGCTTAATTTTATTGTTCAGAGAACAACAAAAGGAGAGGTTTAAAGCTGTAATTGGAGCAGGAAGGGAAAATGTTGATTGGCCAGTGAAACAAATGTTACCTTATTAGTCATACAGGTTGAGCATTCCTAATCTGGAAACCCAAAATAAGAAATTCTTCAAATTCTGAAACTTTTTGAGTGCTGACATAGTGTCATAAGTGGAAAATTTCATACCTGACCTTATGTGATGAATGACAGTCAAAATGCAGGTGCACTAAAAATATTTCCTAAACTTACCCTTAGGCTATGAGTTTGAGGAGTACATGAAACATAAATGAATTTCATGTTTGGGTCCCATTTCCAGGATATTTTATTATGTATATGTGAATATTCCCAAATCTGAAATGACCCAAATCCAACACATTTCTGGTTCCAAGCATTTTGGAACAGGGATCCTCAACCCACTGATTGAAGGTGTCTGCCTGAAATGCTGTTCTGAAGGATTCTGAAGCTTGAGAATAGTGCTAAGGCTATGGGTAAGAGTGCCTTGAGTGATTGGTAAAGCCCTACCTCCGTCACAGGCAGGAAGCCAGACAGCTCTTGTGCTGGAGCATGTCACTTCTAGTGTAGGGCAAATGGTGAAGGGTTAACAGATACCGGGATTCACAGAACTATTCATCTTCCTTCCCCTGGTAATTTCTATTGTCTACATCAAGGAGAATGTTCTTTATAGTGGAAAGGATGGGACAAAGCTGTTTAATATAGAATAAAACCCAGAATAAATGATTAACATCTTGCCGAATTTATAGGTAGGTTTTGAACATTTGAGAGAAGGTAAACCTTCAAGGAAAGCAAACAGTGCTTTGGATATTTCAGAATTACCTAATGTTGGCTTAAAAACACAGTACATGGTTTTGTATAAGCAACCCAGTGTTCTAATTGTAATGCACAATGAACTCAGAGAGCAATTTATGAAAGAATAAGCAAAAGGAACCCTTGTATACAAATGCCTTGGTATTCAAAGCATGCTGGCTAGGCCTGTGAATGAACATCAGTTGGAGAACTGTAAAGTGTTTCTGTTTGTTGCAAGTTGGACTCCATTCTGATTAAGCTTCCATATACTTGACACATATTAATAGATTTCATTATTACTGGAAAGGCTAAACAAGATCATTTTACATAGCACACACAGCAGGTTCTCATAAAATGTCAGAATTGAATCTAAATGTTTTACATCCTTAAGATGTTGTAGAGAAGAATGTAGCCATGTCCACCCTGAGGCTCACTGAGTCTCCTTGTCCTTGGGCACTTATCTTACCCTGGCTGGTGGGATCTAAAGTCAGGTTCTGATTCCATAAGGGCATGAGGGACCTCCAATTATATAGGCAAGGTATATACTTGTCAGTTTTCAAATCAAATAAGTGTTGTTAAAACTTTAGTAGATGTGGCTGCGTTACTGTAGTATGCTAATTTTAAGTCCTTTGGGTATAAACTGAGGAGTGGGATAACTGGGTCAAAAGGTGAGTCCATTCCATTTTTCTGAGAATTTTCCACACTACTGCTTTCCAGAGTGGCTGCACCAATTTGCAACTCTACCAGCAATGTAAAAGTGTGCCTTTTCCCCCACATCCACGCCAATATGTATTATTGTTTGTGTTCTTGGTAATAGTCATTCTAATTGGAGTAATGGGGAGTGAGAGAAGAATGGAGGAACTTTAGATTATGTAGAAGGAAATGAGAGGGGAGGTATGAAAAATGGTGGAATGAGACAGACATCATTACCCTATGTACATGTATGATTACACGAATGGTATGAATCTACATCGTGTACAACCATAAAAACGAAATGATGTACTCCATTTGTGTACAATGAATCAAAGTGCAGTCTGTAAAAAATTAAAAAAAAATAAAAAAATAAAAAAATAAAATAAAAGTTCAGCAGACATCAGAATCATCTGGAGGATTTGGTAAGCATAGAATGGTAATTCAGTAAGTTGGGTGGTCTCCTGAGCATTTGTATTTCTAGAACACGTTACAGGTAATGATGCTGCTGGACCCAGGACTACACTTTGAGAATGACTGCCTTAGTGAGTTCCCATTTTTGGATGGAGACAGGTTCAGTGCTCGGGCACTGAGGAGGCTTAGAGCTGGAATTTTGGAATTGGTGCCATGTATTTGGCCAACTCTAAATTAATTGAAAGAATGGTTTTCTTTGTATGCTTTTTCCTTAATTTTAGCATCTCAGTCTTGTTTGCCTTTTTTGGTTGTTTGAATGTTGATAAGCTCCAGAGTGAAGTAGACACAATTGAAGAGAGAGCTGAGACTCAGGTCAACTTGTGCTTTGAGCAGCTTGGATTTAAAGTGTTGTTAGTAAAGATGAGTAATTTAAATAAGTTAATAGTATTACCTACTGATTATCTGTTTTGGTTTTTTTTTTTTTTTTTTGGTGTTCACTGTGATTGAGGCCTAAGCCATGAACTCAGGGCTCTGCATTGTTTGCAAAACAAAAACAAAAACAATTTATTCTCTTTTCTTTTAAGTGAAGTGATTGATGTCCGAATACAGCCAGGAGTTTAGTATAGGATAGTTGCATTTGTTGCAGTCAGTACAATAGAATTCTTGAAGGATTTGCATAATTCAAACTCAAAATTCATAACCGGTTTTCTCAGGAGAGAATATGTAAAGTGAGCATACACACATTTACTCTCACCAATAAATCTACAATTACTGTAAACTAAAGGCTATTGTAAGGCTTTAAGTTTTTCTCAAAATCAGCTTCAATGCTGTATTACAACTATATACAATTAAATTGACTAATTTTAAGAGTACGATTTGTTGAATTTTGAAAAACACAGTTGTATAAACATTGACACAAATATGGTACAGAAAATTTTGATGCTTCGATGTTACCAGCTTATCAGCCACCCCCACCCCATTTTCTTGACTATTTTTGCAAAGCTTTTCAATTTTGAAATGTTTCTGTTTTAATGGAACTTTTCATTTTCTTAAAAATAACTTTGTGGAAAATGTGGGGATGGTTTTAGGTGTGGGGAGGGATTACTTGTTTTTGAATAGCATAATGCTTCAAAATTAAAAGAAAGGGGACTCCATGCTTAGACAGTGGGGATGAGAATATGATAGTCCATAAGGTAAATCCAGCCTGCTGTCTGCTTTATAAATAAAGTTTTATTAGAACACAGCTATGTACCTGGGTTCAGCAGAGTTGAGTACTTGTGATAGTAGAGACTTTATAGTCTGCAAAGCCTAAAATATTTCTTATCTGACATTTTAAGGAAAGGTTTATTGCTTCCTGAGTTAGAATCTCAAATTAATCCAAATTAATGTAAAGAAGTGTTGTGATTGTCTTTATTTTATTTTTTTTGTGATACTGGGAATCAAACCCAGGACCTTGTGCATGCCACATAAGCACTCTGTCACTGAGTTACATTCACAACCCTGGCCTTTTTATTTTTCATTTCATTTCATTTATTTATTTATTTTTTTATTGGTGTTGACCTTTTAAAATATAGTATTTAGCCAGACACAGTGAAGAATGAAGAATCTCAAAATCATCCAAGCACAGTGGTGCACACCCATAATCTCAGCAGCTCCGGAGGCTAAGGCAGGAGAGTTCAAAGCCAACCTCAGCAACTTAGCAAGACCCTGTCTCAAAATAAAAAAAAATAAAAAAGAACTGGGGATGTGGCTCAGTGGTTAAGTGCTCCCTGGTACCAAAAAAAAAAAAAAAGAAACAAAAAAATGGTGTTTGATTATATCTTACCTCTGTTCCAAAGTTTGTAGTTTGGCAGTTTATGTTCCCTGCATTGAGTCTAGGATTATCACTTTTGTGATTTGGATAATGCTATTTTAAGGATACATAAAAAATATTAAAATGATAACAACAGTGAAGCTAAAATGCCAGCAACAGTGGTCACTAAAATTGCTCATAAAGCTTCAACAGACACACAATGGAGTAGAAGGACAGGCGTATTGTTAGCATATAAAGTGGTGCTATGTTGTGACAGTAGGAGAGGTGCTGTTTACAACCTACACAGTATTACAGACTGTGGATTTTGCAGTTCTCAGTTTTTAAAAGGTATTTGGTTGGATTTATAAAAGTGTACATAAGGAAAGTTATTTAATAGTTTGTATCATGCCACATTTCACATTTGCATAACTTAAATGCAGATAGAATGTGACTATATTTTATATGGTTCCTAGAATTAAAGATAACTTTCTCAAATTCTCTGTCCTGTATGTCCAAACATATGTTTGAAAATTAGAAAACTTAGGTGATTTTGTCATGAGCCAAAATGGAGACACATAAATCTCAGTAGCCAGTCTGCTTGTGGCATTGCTGCTGACACATCATTTGATAGATTTTTGATTTCCTGTCATTTTTGAATAAAACAAATAGCCCTGACATCTGTTTGTTCTTGCCGCTGGCAGTTGGGAGACAGGGCTTGGTGAGGTTTGATAACATAGCAGCGTTCTATCATACTCTGATGATTAAGACCTCAATTTTAGCTATATCTTAAACTCCTCTCTGAACCAACTCCTCTAGGTAGTTGGACTTAATAAAATGAGGCGCTTGCTTAGTTCGAAGATCATTAGGAGTTAGGAATGTGATTTCTTCAAGAATTATCCATCGTGATAGAATTCAACTCTGAGGAGTTGCTTCAGGAAAGAGGGCAAATAAGTATCGTTCGGTGAGACATGTATATTAGTGATAAAGCCTGTTTGCTTTCTCTTGCAGGGGAGCTGTGTCCAAGTGTGCTTTTTTCCAACAATGACTTCTTGGCCACAACACATCACAGGCACAGTTCCTGGAATACAGGTTTGAGGATATGGTATTGGCAGCATAAAGAAGAGGAGACCTCCCTGCCAGGACATAAAACGATACCCTCCCCTTGGAGCCTGCTTCAAACAGTAGGACTCATGGCGATGAGACCATCTAGCCGGGTTTTTATGACACAGTCTTTTTACGATTTTATAAATAAAGAAAAAGATCCATGTGAGATGATGTCCACTCTGCCTCAGGATGTCCAGCCAGTTTTTTGTGATAGTGCCTGGGCCTGGGTGGTGGTGCTTGTACCCATATTTTAAGGGCATGATTGTTCATGGAATTCATGGGAGAATTTTGGAACATATAAACTTGTGGACTCTATCAACTGTTTCTAGGGGGCCTGGAAACAGACAGGCATGTGCCAGACCTGTGTTGAAGCTCAGCCATATGTATGCCAATGTTTAAGATTCTTGGATTTCTGTCCACAAGTGATGTGTAAGCACTGTTGGTACAGCTCTCATAATGTATCATGAACTAACTGTGCTGTGGTCCTCTGGAAGAACATGGAATGGAGTGTGGAAGGCAGATTCTAGCTGTGGCTCCTAGTAACTCACCCAGGGATCTGGAGCAAACCATTCACCTCTGTTTTTTTCCTGGGACGGCGGGGATAATCAGGCACAGGTCTTTCACCTCTGGGTTGTGATGACTGACAAGAAGATAGTTTAGTTTGAAGAACACAAGTTTGGGAGTCAGATAGATAGACGTGGGTTTGAAAAAAACCCATCTATGAGTTCTTTGATCATGTCCATTATTTTAAATCTTCCTGAAGCTCATTTTTTTTTAATTTGTAAAATGAGATGATGGAATGAATTCTGTGAGGTTGTTGGACTGCTTTGAGATCATGTATATAAAATGCCCACCATACTGCTAGATGCCTAGAAACTCAAAAAATAGAAGCCATTATTCTGTAAAACCATTTGAACGTATACGTTTCAACTGTGATGTAAGGGGAGTATTATTGTTTGAAAATTAGATGACAGTAGTTTGCTTTTCCCATGATGAGAAGCCAAAATATGAATGCATGCTACCTAACAGAAAGCTTGAAGAGAGGCAATAATTTGGAATTCATCTTCTTAAGATAAAAATTGGGCCATTACTGGAAATTCTTGGGGAGATTGTTCTTTTTTTAATATTTGAAAATTTTCCACTTAGTGCAGTGATGAATTTCTAAGTAATTGTACTTTCTCATACAAGCCTGCCACTGCAAGCCTCCTCTCATGTTCTGAGCTGTTTGTGCTGCCTGAGTCTTGTCCCTTGGGATAATTTCCCTTCATTTCCTCTGTATTTTATTCTTCAGTTGTGTTGGAGGGAAAATGAATGGTAGAAACCAGAACACATTTTGACCTTCTCTTCCAGTTTATAAATGGCATTTAGTAGGCTTTTGGAATAATAGCCTTTTTCCAAAAGTAAGAGGTGATATAAATTATTGTGAAGGTGAGAAGCAAGAAACTTTTATTTGGAGAATGTGTTGGAATAAACTTAACCCTTCCTACTGACTGACTTGCCTCCTCTGCCAGCCAGAGTTCTCAACCTTGACTATCCATTAGAGTCACCTGGGGAACTTAATGCCATCCTGATGGCCTGGGCTACATCTAGAGTAAGAAATCAGTATCGAGATGGAACCCAGGCATTAGTGTTTTTAAAAGTTCCCCATGGGATTCCAATGGGCATCTAAGGATGAGAACTCTATAATAAATTAGAGGTAATTTGCAGACATTTATCTGATTTCTTTCATAATATCTCAGAGGTAGCAAAGGATCTCTGTAGCAGGAACTTTTACTAGAAGCAGAGTGGAGCACAGAGAGGCTGAACTGGTGCCTTGGTTCCCTGCAGCAATGGCCAACATGAACAGCACCCTGGCAGCTGGTCTGATGAGTGAAACAGGCTGTAGCTGTCCTAGAGGTCCTGGGAGTGCACGTCTGGTTGAAGCCAAGCAGCTGCTGTCCAGCACCAGCACAGTGTAGCAGTGTGGCTGGTTTTTCTATTTTATTTTCAATTTTCCAGGAAAAGACAAAAATTCTTTTTCAAAAGAAATCTCTTAATTTCATGTGTTGCAAAAAAAGACAGAATTGCTTAAAGCCTTCTTCTAGCCAAACATGTTTGCAGCCAGTACTTTTCAGCCTGTGTTTTTTGGATGTTAAGCACTGGCCTGCACATCCCAGCCAATTTTTAATAGATTTGCATGTTTGTATTCTGGACATAAAATGCATCCTGCCTTTCCTCCAAGATTGCTTTTGGATGCATTTTCCTCCTCATTCCTGAGTAATCCTCTGGACCCGCATCAGACACTTTTCCTCACTCAGTATTTTTCCCCTACAGGCATATTGTACTTCAAACTTCATATACACAGTTTCAAAATCTTACGGAGTTTTCAGAATTAATTAAGTCTTGTTAGATTTTTAAACTTATATGCATATTAAGAAGCCTACATTTAAATTTGTCATTTGATGCATAGTGTAAAAAATGTCAAAGCTGGGAGTGTGCAACTTTGATGGACACACTAGAACCAGGGTGGGAAGGGTGAATTCACAGACCTGGTCATTTTCCTCCTGACTGGGCCAATGAGTTTGCCCTTCAAGGAGAGGATGTACCAGACACCCCTGGAGAGTTTTGCTGACATTCAAGTCCTCTGGTCCTTCCCTAGAGATCCTGATTCATGCACTTTCAATTGGGATTTAGGAACTGCATTTTGAAACAAGTTCTTCAGGTTATTTGGTTGTGCTGTTCCACAGACCACATTGTGAGAAACACTCATTTGAGAAAGGTATTTTTGACCTCAATGTCTTCTATCATTTAAGGAGGTTTCAGAGTCATTTTGGCCCCCTGATCAATGTAGTTGATCACTCAAAATCCAATATGTAGTTCCTATGCAGAGAGAGGCTGATTCAAGTTATCCCTATAGTGATTGAGGTGCTTTTCCCAGGAAGGGTATTAGGATTTAAATTATATTTAGATGAAAAAGGTGCTGTATTGTTTTTATATATAAATTACTTTGTGTATCTCTTTTCTTTATTGTGGTGCTAGGGATGGAACCCAGGGCCCTGTGTGTGCTAAGCACATGATCTACCACTGAGCTGCATCCCCAGCTCTACTCTGTGTATTTTATAAGCAGTGCATATGTACTAACAATCCCATTTATCAGTTTTTGTAGGGTACACAGTATAGACAACTTGAGGTTATTCTTTTAAGTTATACTTTTTTTTTTTTTTGCTTTATTTCGACCATTTGCATGGAATTATTTCTTAATTTAGCATACATTTCCCTGCTCTGAAAAACAGAAGTATCAAAGATAATGAAATCTTTTCAGGGTCGTCATTTGTGTTTTTAATTATGACATTTCTGTCTCGGTTTGTTAGACCCCCTACACCGAATAGCCCCAGAAACGTTTGCTCTTTGAGTTCCATGGCGGCTTTAGAGTTTTTCTTTTCTCTCACTATTAACTGTCATTTCTCTCTGCTGTTTTGGTGCCTGCCTCTGGAAGCTTGTGCTAGTTTTCTGCAGGGCTGGGAAATTGTGTAATTGCATCCTCTACCTCATGACATGAACAAGGCTGAATGAGGCTTTTTGAGCCTTAAAATGGGTGAACTTGGCTACCTTGACTTGTGACATTATTTGTGACTTGGCGCCCTCCTTCCAACTTATTTTCTGATCTTCAACTGCAGTTGTCAGATCTGTGACCTCAAGATAAGCCAGATGTTGATAGAAATCATTTCTTTTGATGTATGAACCATTGCCTTTCTCAATGGTGTTAATGTTTTATATATACCGTCCTATAATGTGAAATGTAGTGGATTAAAATTCAAACAAAAATTTCTCAGGCCAGGTTTTTATATAGGATAAAGTTTTAAATTCAGTATTACTATGACTTGGAGTTATAAATTAGTTGTATGCCTATGAAATTCCATCCTGCAGTCTTTCTGAAATAAAGGTGTTACAATCAGTACTTATGTGTGAATTCTAATTTCTTGGGGGCCTCACGTCTCTTTGTGTAGTTTGTGTCTATTCTTTCTAGTAAGGATCCCGGTCCAGCTGCCCTGACGAGGGTGTTATAGCAACCACATGATGTTAGCGCCCTTAGTGAGCTGGTACCTTCTTCCAGAAATAAGCAGAGGCCACCATTGTTAAGTGACCCAGGAGGGCCATGCACTAATGAAACGAAAGCCCTGGGTCCACAGAGGGAGAAGAGATGAAGCTTGTGGGTCCGGGCAGCAGCACAAAGCTAAATCGTCCCCGAGAGGAAGGGATGGAGTAACTTCTCATTGACCTGTGTGGCTCAGCTGTTCTTTCCATACTTGTTTCTTTGAGATGCACTTTTGTCCTTTTATTTGTCCCCTTTAGGCTTGGGTGTATGTGGTTGGGTTTCTATGTCTTGCTTCTAAAATGCCTCATCCAAGCCCTGTTAATGCTCTTCCTTTCCTAGAGCTACTGTGTGGTGATGATCTTCCTTTCAGGAGTACAGTCCTTGTTTGACCAGCACTTATTGAGAACCAGCTGTACACAACAGAAAGACAGCGTTTGTCTTCTCTTTTGACTCGATCCAGTGGGTAACTAGAAAGCTTGCACTTTCATTACATTGCCAGATGACAGCAGTGCATACTGATTGTAGGACCACATACAGCCACTTCAGTTGGGGCATTTAGCAAATGATAATGACTTACTTAAAGGATGTAGGAGGGAAAAGTCAGCATAGGATGCACAGTGGAGAGATCCACATAAAAATGTGTGAATTGGTGGTCTCAAGGTCACCAGCAGATGCACAGTTGCAGATAATGATGTCTGAGTTAGCGTGGGGTATGCCACAAGATATCAGCTTCTTTCTAGGCCCCGCCTCATAGAAGGGAGCAGGCCTGCATGAGGTCAGCCCATCTGAGTCAGGCAGGAGCTTCAGAGTGTGCAGTGACTGCAGGTGACAGGACACCAGGCACAACCTCCTTTTCCTTCGGACTCTTCTATTATTACAGTCTGGTCTAAGGACATGCCTGAATTCAGGGCTGTAGAATCAGTACAGTGCTTCCCAAATGTCTCTGGAGGTGGCAGGATGGCGTGCCAGCTACTGAAGGACAATCCTATAACCCAGAACCTTAACACAAACCTTGGAGAAAATGAGGCAGGTAGAGAGAAGAAATCCTAAGAAAGACAGACCCAGTACACTGGGGATCCAGAATAGAAGTTAACTTAGAGAAACTTACCAAATAGAAATCTAAAATGCAGTATTACTCGTAATCCTTCAGAATCCTCTGAGAAATTTTAAGAAATACTGATGTCCAGGTGCCACCTCCAGAGATTCCTTCTAGTTAACTGGCCTGGGTTGTGGCCATTTTATCAGAGTTTCATAAAGCTTCCTAGATAGTTCTTAAGGCATGAACAGTAATTCCCATCAACTTCAGAAGTAAGGTTCGTCCACCAGTGGTAACCTTTAAGAAGCTAGCCAGGGGAAGCAATTTGAGATAGGAGATCTCTCCTTTATTATGTTCTGCCTCCACTCCCTCAGAAAGATATAATTCACCATTCCAGGGGGGTGGGTGGGAAACTCTAACTAATAGAAGAAAAAAGATGCTAAAAATACTCCACCATGGGCAACTATTTTGTTATGATCAAAAAAAAAAAAAATTGAGTTCCATTTGTTGGAAGAGGATCCCATGCAGAAAAAGGGTCTCATAATAACTCCAGATCCATGATCATCTTGAAGGGTTAACCTGAGTAACTGTACGCCAGACCATAAGATGTAGTTCTTTGAACTATGGACAGGCATGCTGTGCAAGAGGCAGCAGAGAGAAAATAGCAGCCGCCATCCTGTTAAATTAAACTCCACGGAGCTATTCTCCAGCATTCTCAGAGAAGGTTAGAGCCATTTCGTGCCTGCCATCTGTTAGGGCTGCTGATGGAATCATTCCTTTTTTGTGTGGGCCAGGATGAACTTTTAGATCCGAAAACAAAGGAGAATATGCTAACTCTTCCATTGTTTTTGTTTTCCCATTTGGAGTTAGGTGATTCCCTAAATTCAAAAATTCATTGCCCAATCTTTGAAATTGCCACGTTGCCAGTTTCTTTAGAGGTTTAGGGAAATTGTTTTCTGGACTGACATGCCCTCTGTCATTTGCGTTTAAGGACGTGCTCATTAGTCGCTCTTGTCGACCAGGCAAAAAAGCAAATCCCCCTGGTCCCCAGGATAGTAACTTTACAAAAAGAAAGAGCAATCAAATAGAAAATATAAAATTATTATACTCACAGTTTAGGGTCATTTACAAAGTTGCAAATTAAACTAAGACTCCTTTGATTCTCAACAAATGCTTCTGAATTGCTATTTTCCTACCAAGATTAGAAGCCCGCACAATGAAAAAGAGAGAGGAAAAGAGTTTAATGAATGAGTGATTCCAGAGTATAGGTATCACAATGAAAATAGGGTATGGGGCAGAGGGGAAAAGAGTAGGGGAAACCTACCATGACCATACCTGTCACTGATTGAATTAGGGCAGCTGTGAGGAAAACTTACTGTCTGATGTTATCTTTTACAAATGACATTCAAAGAATTGGACACTGTGGCATGCAGGTTTAGAGTGTCCAATTTTATTTTCCTTCCTTGGTCTTTTTTCCTAAATGTATCCTTAGATTTAGCAGAAACAAAATTCAGTGCAGTTTTCCTGGTGAGTGGACATAAAGCCTTGGGACAATCCAGAGTCACATGCAAGGTACTCGATGGCTGCAGTTTTTAATTACAGTTTAAATTGGATTAAACACTATGCATCAGATTGCAATTGGAGTCCTTCCAGCATGGAAAGTAGTCTTTTTGAATGTGTGAAGTCAGAAGCTAGCATTGTAACTTTTCACCTTAGGTGTTAATTGTTCTGTCAAGTGCCACCAGAACCATTTCTTCCTGGAAGAAATAAACGCTGGCAATGTTTTTGGGTCTTATTAAAGGGAAGGGTTTTGTAGAGATGAATTGGGGAAGAGCAAAGAGTCAGATAGACTTTTATTTTTCCCCTGCAACCTCTTCCTGAGAGGCATTGCCTGTGATTTGCAGAGCAGGGTGCTTGTTCCCCTGGGATCTGCAGTCACCTGTGAATGGGACGGGAAGCCTCTCAGAGCATTTGTTTTTCTCAAAGCTTTGTGGGAAAAACATTTTTTAAATATTTAAACAAGGAGATAACTTTGCAGACTGTAAAGTTGGAATGTATTCTTGATTAAAAAAGAAAAGAAACCAGACTTAAATTTTTCCATCCTTGGGAGTATTGGAAATGCTTGTAATGATTCCTACCACAGCAAGTGTCGCGGTAGGTTGAACTTAACGGACATGCTTAATAAACTTAATGGGACAAATCTCTAGTAAACTTGGGCCAATCTTGCCATCAGATGCAGTACAGATTATGTTGAATACTGAGTTAATGTAGAGTTGTTGAAGCTCATTGAGAAGGACATGTGTAAGTATGAAGAACATTTATTGAACAGTAAATTATGTTATTTTTCTTTATTGTGTGTGTGTGTGTGTGTGTGTGTATGTTGGCAGTCTTATTTTGATTTCCTACTCAGGGAAATATTCACTGGTCAGTGTAATACTCCTAACGTCCTGTTGCTTCCAAATAGGAGGCAATTCAGATATACCTATATGCCACAATTTTCTCTAACTAGTCAGTCTACAGTGTTTGATTCAGGGTACTTGCTAAAATCATGGGAAGGAGTATAATTAGTCTTGAATGGGTAAAATGACAAACACAAGGGAAACATTAATGAAGTGGTGCTTTGATTCTTGATTCTGCTAATTACAGAGGTGAGGCTGGCTCTGCCATCCTGAAGCTCACCCTTTCCAATAACAAACCACTTTTCTGGTTTATTCTCTCAGACCTATTTTAACTGTCATTTGGATGGAAATTGCATGGCAGTTACCAGCAGCAATAACCTTGCTTTTTGTTTAAAAAACACATACATTTCAAATAAGGATGGTACTTCCTACTTTCTTTGTTGAAATAGTATGTGCTGGACAGATCTAAATTTCCTTTCACAAAGTAAAGATTGAAAGTAAATTTTAACCAGGTGCAGTGGTGCACACCTGTAATCCCAATGGCTCAGGAGGCTGAGGCAGGAGGATGGAAAGTTCAGTTAACCTCAGCAAAAGTTGAGGGGCTAAGCAACTCAGTGAGACCCTGTCTCTACATAAAATACAAAACGAGACTGGGGATGTGGCTCAGTGGTCGAATGCCCCTGAATTGCATCCTTGGTAACCCTCCCCTCACAAAAAAAGAAAGTAAATTTTATAATAGACATGAAATCTTAGCATCTGATTTGATTCAAATATCCATTGAGCAATGGCCACGGACCCAGCTCTAGAGGTTGTGGTGGGTGAGAGTCAGGGCCTGGGATCAGAACTCACGTGGGATCCTGGAAGCTTGGGTGCCCCCTGTGCTGGGGATGCCCTGTGGGTTTCTTGTCCTCTATGAGAGGAAATAAGAATAGTGCTGCCTTTACTGGGTTATTGAAAGGATTTAATGAGTTAAGACATGTAGAAAGAACTGGAACAGTGTGTGGCTGGCACAAAGTGAACAATCTGAGATCTCTGGAAGCTGTTGTATAGAGTTGGTATAAAGCCCTTAAACATTTGGGTTAGTTCTCCAGTGAAAACACAGAGACTTTGAAATTTCTTTTTTGGAGACATTTTAAATTATGAAATTAATTTCCCTAATACACTTAGGGCCCTTCAAAAGTTCTATGTCACATTGAGTGAATTGTGGTAATTTGTGTTTTTTAAGATAAATCAGTCCCTATCAACTAAATTGTCAATTTTTGCTCATAGTTTTTCCTTTTCCTGTCTGTCTGGTCTTTAGTGATATCCCATTTTATTCCTGATATTGCTAATTTGTGTCTTCCTTCTCTTTTCCTTTTGTCAGTCTTGTGAGGTATTTGTCAATTTTATTGATGTTTTCAAAGAACCAGCTCTGTTTCATTTCAGCTATTCATTTTTTGTAGTCTTCTTATATTTGTTTCATATAATGCTCATGGGTTTTAGTTGTACCACCACTGACTTTTTAAAGTCCTAAGTATTTGGCTCCTTCTTTACTTAAGCCCCACCTTTTCTTCACTTCTCAGCTGTAGCTTTGTTTCTTCTGGAAACTCTGAGCCTGCACAACAGGCTGAGTCCCCTGCTGCACCCTCCGTAGAACCCTGCATGACTCCTTGTATAATGGTGCTCAAAGACTGATCCCATCTTGAGTGAGTGACAGACTTGGGTATAAAATGGAAGAACTGGAACCCAGAAGAATTCAAAGACTCTCCCTCTCTTTGTTTTGACTTTTGACTTCTCTCCCCTTTCTCTTTCCACCCATGTTTCCCCTTCATTCCCTTTTCTCTGTCCCTACTCACCCAAATAATTACCCAAATAGAATTATACCTGAAATTTTCTACTCCCTGTGAACATTAGGTTTTAGCAAGAAAAACAAAATTGAAATTTTGGTTATCTGTAAAATGAAAAATGACATCTAATTGCCTATATATATATATATATATATAATTATATATATATAATCATATATATATTATTTTATTTTATTTTATTTTATTTTGTACTAGGGATTGAACCCAGGGACAGTCAACCACTAAGTCACATCCGCAGTCCTTTTTCACGTTTTATTTTGAGACAAGGTCTCACTAAGCTGCTTAGGGCCTTGCCAAGTTGTTGAGGCTGGCTTTGAACTCGTGATTCTCCTGCCTCAGAATCCCTAGCCACTGGGTGCCATTATATCTTGCACTTATTTGAATACAAAGAAAATTCATTCATCCAATGCATAACTACCGAGTATCTTTTATGTTCCAAGTTCTGTGGGAGGCTATAGGATAAGAACGGTTCACAAAACAAAGTCCCTTTTCTCATGGAACTTATGAAGTTGTTTTTTACTGGTAGATTTATTGAGTACTTCCATATCTTTTGTGAATTACCTCTCCACATGGTTGTTCAACTGCCTGCCACCCTCCCTCCCCCTAATGTCGTTTATTTAACAAATATTTTGCTCGGGAGTAGGGGAGATAAAACACAAAAACAACCCTTCTTACAGTTCACTGAGTATGCATTCTGTCTTACCAGTTCATCCATCCAAAAGAAAAAGTCTTCTGTGAAGAACTGGTGTGGGCAGCCTACTTATCATCACTAATTGTTTATCATCTTAAGTAACTACATTTGAATTTAAACTAAATCTGGTAGGACTGTGCTCTTGAACTAGTCACACTCTGGGGGTCTTTGATTCACCATCATCTTGATGGTGAGGAAAAAACAAAATGAGATAACAAATTGAACTTAAAGAATATGGGTAAATTTTTAAAATGAAACAGACCGAAGAACTTGTGACTTTTGGCATTTTGTATTTATAATAAATGTGTGGAACCAACTGTATACAATTATGTACTGCAAAAGGGAATTGAACAGTTGCATTTAATGAAAACATTTTGACAAGAGCCAGTTGCAGTGCTAGGTTGTAATTGCAAACGAACCTGCCTGGATTTTAATTTGTCATCTTGTTTTATTTTAAAATGATACTCGATTTGCAGTTCCCAGAAGCAGTGATGAGAGGTCCTGGGTGACGGGACTGTAATATCAGCAAGGTGTTAAATAAAACCCAGCATTTCTCTGAAGAGCTAGACTTCTTACTTCTGGGGGAGTCTGAGTAAGACGGTTTGAGCCTCACAATGTCATTGGTCATGCTGATCATCCATTTCACTTATTTCACACATAATTGTAATTCCCCAGGAGGATGTTTAAGTTCATTAAGCGCTTTATAGCCATCATCTCATTTAATCCCTGAAAGTAGCCTTGTGAAATGGTAGCAGGTGGTTTAAAGATGAGAAATCAAAGACTCACAGTGGGCAGAAGACTTGTCCAGGAGCAATAGCCAGTAAGTGGCTAGATGGAGCCATTGCATGTTTATATCCTTTTTTTTTTTTTTTTTTGGTGGTGCTGGGGACCGAACCCAGGGCCCTGTGTTTGCAAGACAAGCACACTACCAACTAAGCTATCTCCCCAGCCCCTGGCTATATCTTTATTACACTGTAAATGTAATTGTGTAGTAATGTTGTATAATGATAGACACATCAAAAACAGATACCTATAGGTCCCGATTTATAGTTTCTCATTTATCCCTGAGGTGAAAGGAACTCCATTTTAACTCCCTTGATGTGCTTCAGAGTATGTATAGAAATTTATCTTTGTGGAAGTTATTAAATTCCCTTTATCCATTGCAATTCTTCTTCTTCTTTTTTTTTCGGTGCTGGGGATTGAACCCAGGGCCTTGTGCTTGACAGGCAAGCACCCAGCCCTCCCAGACCTTTTTATATTTTATTTAGAGACAGGGTCTCACTGAGTTGCTGAGGCTGGCTTTGAACTTGTGATCCTTCTGCTTTAGCCTCCCAAGCGGCTGGGATTACAGGGGTGTACCATTGTGCCTGGAAAATTATTCTATTTCTTGCTGTGATCTTGATTATCATAGTGATAAAGCTATGACAGGTTAAACTAATTGTAGTTTTCACCTGCAGAATGAAACATGGGGCTAAGCATCTGAGAAATACAGCTAGAGTCTGCCGCTTACTAGCTAGGTGATGAGATGACTCCTTTTATAGGAGGCTCAAGTTTTCAAACTTGTCAGGGTGGAGATACACAAATTCTTTGCTAAATTTGACCACTGTTCATAGCATAGTTGCAATAGGAATGAGGGGTAGAAGAAACAAATTGAGGTACAGAAAGCAGAAATTACTTGTTATAATTAGCCTCATTTTCACTGATGAAGAGACTGAGACTAAGACTGGTTCAATGTCATATCCTAAATTGTTCAGAGTCTGTGCTCTTCGGCATCCAGGGTTCTTTCCCATGTTGCACTTTCTAACAATTTGGAATAAAGAATCCACTGTGTCTAGAACACTTTGATGTGTGACTGTTACATTGGACTCATTAGGTTACCATCAGAATGAACCTTAGTCACTGTGAATATATTTTAAACTTTTTACTTGTTCTAATTAGTTATACATGACAGTAGAGTGCACTTTGACACACCATACATATGTGGAGTATGACTTCTCCTGGTTGTAAGTGATGTAGAATCACACTGGGCCTGTCATCATGTATGTACATAGGGTAATGTCCAGTTCATTCTACTAGCCTTTCTACTCCCATACCCCCACCCCTCTCTTCACTCCCCTCTGCCTAATTCAAGTTACCTCTATTCTTCCCTAGCTGCCCACCGCGGCTAGGGAAGAATTAGCATCCGCATATCAGAGAAAACATTTGACCTTTGGTTTTGAGAGATTGGCTTATTTCACTTAGCATGATATTCTCCAGCTCCATTCATTTACCTGCAAATGCCATCATTTCATTCTTCTTTAAGACTGATTAATATTCCATTGTGAATATATATCACAGTTTATCCATTCATCTGTGGAAGGGCATCCAGGTTGTGAATTGAGCTACTATTAATAACCCTAATGTGGCTGTGTCACTGTAGTATGCTGATTTTAAGTCCTTTAGGTAAAAACTGAGAAGTGGGATAGCTGGGTCAAATGGTTTTCTGAGGAATCTCTACACTGCTTTCCATAATGGTTGCACCAATTTGCAGTTCTGCCAGTAATGTATGAGTGTACATTTTCCACCACAGTCTTGCCAACATTTATTGTTGCTTGTATTTTTGCTAATTGCCATTCAGTCACTGTGAATCTTATGAAAGGTGCCACATTCATGAGCACAGGAACTAATATGAAAATTCACTATGGTCAATAGGTATGATCGAAGATCAGTAAATAGATCCTTATGTTCAAAACTATTCTGAGAATTCCCAAATTCACAGCAGGTAATTTCCCTGTGAAATGTAAGTATGCTTTATGAGCACAAGTCCATACACCCCAATTGAGAATAGGGAAGTTGCCATCTTGGCCCCCACACAGGTAAGAAACTTGCTTGTATGCTTCCATCAACAGCCTCATCTTCTTTAGTATGTGTGATTCTGTTTCATGCCTCAGAAAAATTACAAATGACTCCTTGTCCTGGGTCTTCATGACGTACGTGAAGTCTCATCAGGACCATCTCAGTTTGGCATTTTCAGAGTGCTAGTTAGTCTTTAGTGATGATCATTAAATATCAGCTGCTCTGTACTTTTTGGGTAAAAGGTAGAATTGTGCTTCTCTTCCCTTCTTTGAAATTGGGCTTGACTATGAGGATTACTTTGGCCAATGGAATGTTCCTGGAACGGACATAGAGTCACTTCTAGACAGAAACCTTGAGAGCCAGTGTACAATGTATGTGAGCATAGCAATCTCTCAAAGTTTGGGTAAAAGTCCTAAACTATTGATAGAGACACAGCTAAAGAAGCCAAGAGACTTCTCACGATTTCTCCCAGAGTGACCCCTGAGGAATCTTAGCTGACTCTTAACAGTAGATAGGAATAAGGCCAATTTTCACCAACTTGGTCTTAAACACCTGGCAGGAGAGTATACCAAAGCGCAGCCATACACGGACATTTAAAAGGAAAGACAATAGTTCTTTTAATGTAACTTAAGATGTATACCAAGGTCAGCCCTACTAAAAGTAAGTTAAGCTGGAGGCTATAAAGGCAGGGTTCTCAGATAGGAGTACCTGATAACTATCATAAAAGACTGTGAGGCAGGCTTGATCTGTGTTTTTGTGTTTTGCTGCTATGATTACCTAGCCCTGATATTTATCCCTATACTGCAGCTCAAGGGGACACCTGTGACATTATAAAAACTAAATGTTGTATATATGTTTCTAACAACTCTGCTAATGTTTCTGAAGCCTTAAATGGTCTGCACTCACAAACCATTGCTTCAATGGACACCACTTTAAACTTTAATGAGTTGCTGTCTTCATGGTTTTCATACACATGACCAATAATACTAATTGCTTTTGTGCTAATTGCAAGAAAATGATGTTTTGCTATCTGCTTTGTTATTATCCTGGTATGATACCTGCCCTATGTATGCTTCATTCAGTTGCCCACCAGCTGCCACCATGGATCTCTGGACTCCCTTGATGCTTAATGCCCTTAATAATCCATGCTTCACCTCATAGAAAACCATAAAAAAATCTAAGCCATCAAACTCCAGTTAGTACTATGGTAAGGCCACACGCCTGCAAAACTACAAACTAATCCCACAAAGGACCTCCAACACTCTGCTGTTTGATCTTGACTAGCTAGCATGAGAGTTTTGTGAATTCCAAAAAATTGACCTTATTCCTATCTACTGTTAAGAGTCAGCTAAGATTCCTCAGGGGTCACTCTGGGAGAAATTGTGAGAAGTCTCTTGGCTTCTTTAGCTGTGTCTCTATCAAAAGTTTAGGACTTTTACCCAAACTTTGAGAGAATTTTCCACTGTCAGCCTGATGCAACTATAAAAAGATAAGATATCCAACCCCCCGACCACCCCAAAAGAATCTTGGGATCACATCTCAGGGGGAATCACATCTTGTTAGGTAAGAGTTCAGGGACTCCAAGATGGTGGAGGCAGGGTATAAGAAAACTGATGCTGAAGGACAAGAAAGGGAGATGAGTTATGTTGTCCCTGTTTGTGATAAGTCCCTTTACTGATAGATCTCCCATCATAGGTTTAGTATTCAATGGAGGTAAAGTAGACAGTATTCTAATTGAGTTTTCTAAAGTAACCAATAAGGGAAAATGGGACAATATTCTAATCAGGTATTATAAGGTAACCAATGGGAACAAATAGGGAATCAGGTCTTCAATCAGGTCTGTATAGGGAAGAGAACGCCTCACAGATCAGCATATGACACTAATTTCCAGACATGGGACCTTGAGCCTCTCTCTCTTGCTTTGCCCACTCTGCTGTACCACATGGAGTGGAACTTCCAACCTCACCTTCAATAAATCTGTACTTTGCCTGTTACTTCAGTGTGTCTTGCTCAATTCTTTGTTCAGGACACCAAGGGCCTGGACCCCAACTGGACACCTCGAAGGTTATAATGTGACATGGACTTACAGTAAAAAGCTGAAGTGTAAAAAATTACAGCTGAAGTCAAAACTGGGTGAAGGGGACTAGTGAGGACAGTTTCTGCTTAATCTTTAGTATGTATCCACCACAATGGGCCCATCCATTTTCCCAGTGTGTGGACTCCAACTCCCAGCTTCTCAATGGAGTCTCCCTGGACTTAGTGTAGTGCTCCAGGAGACAGGCTTGTACAAATATGTCTGTCTGTCTGTCTATGTATGTATGTATGTGTGTATGTATGTATGTATCTATCTATCCATCCATCCATCCATCCATGAATCCAACTCCAGGGGTGGAACTGTTAGCTGGTATTGACCAAGATGACTTAATGTTCTTTTCAACTTGACTACAGACCCCTTGACCTCTCTCTCTTTTTTTTTTAGATAAGTCACTTAAACCAAGCAATTGTAAATTATTTCCATTTAAATTTTTAAATTGTTTATCTATTTATTTATTTTGGTGCTGGTGATGGATCCCAGGGCCTTGTACATACTAGGTAAGTGCTCAACCACTGATCTACCTCTTCATCCCCTTTAATTCTAATTGTTAAATTATTTTCTTTGAGATGTAGATCTTCTACAGCCTAGAAAATTCTTCTTTTAGGAACTTTGAATATCCTTTTGAAATGTAGTTATCAGAGGAGATGACTCTCTGTATTTCCCAGACTCTGTGGTGGGATGGGAGCCTAACTTCAAAAAATGACAATTAGGAAACAATCACATTGTTCATTGGCTCACCCCACCATTTAAAAACCTTCCTGCCTTTTGTTTCAGTAAAGGTTGATCTCTCTCTTATTTTAATAATCTTGAATAAAGTGTCCTACGCAGTGTTTCTTCAACAGTCAGCATATATTTAATTTGACTAATAGTGTTATTTGTTTTCCAGATGGTCATTCCAGTTTATATTCCCATATGTACCTATTAGGAATGTGAAAGGGTTCTTACATTCCAACATTTCTACCAACTCTAGTAATTACTCGGAATTCTGTTTGTGCTTTTAAAGGGGTTATACAGTGATATCTCATTATTCTTAAAATTTCCATTTCTCAAATTACCCATGATTCTGAGTACTTTATTATATGTTTGATAGTTTTGGGGTTTCCTCCTTTGTAAATTGTTCATAACCTTTGTCTTTCTTCCTTTTGGAATTGCTCTTGTTCCTTTGTTGAAGAATTACTTTCACAGTCAGTAAAGGACTTGTGACTTTTAGACATTTCAAATACTTTCTTCATGCTTTCAATCACCAGTGAACTTGGTCTATATTGTTGAATAGAAATTCACATTTTGAAATGATTTGTTTTGAATTTCAAAGTTGCAAAACAGTTGCAAAAATAGTACATATGAACCCTAATGTATTGTGAGAGTTCTAAACCATAACAGAAGTATAAATATATTTGCATGTTGAATATGTAATTTATGAATATATACCAAATTTGGTTCATATTAGCTTATAGAAATCTCCCTTATTCTGTATTTATTTTTTCCCCTTATTCTTTATTACAAATGTATAGTACTCCACTGCTTGAATGTATCATAATTTATTCTACCAATCTCCTATGTGTAGATATTTAGGCTGTTTCCAATATTTTGCATTTTCAAATAACATTGCATTGGATAACCTAATGAAATGTTCTTATTGTGATGTGCATCAACATAAATTTCTAGAAATGAGATTGTTGTGTTAAAAAGAAATATATACATATATAATTTTATTAGGCTGTCCTATTTCCCCAGCATAAGGGCTGTGTCGTTTACACTCCCACCAGTAATGAATGAGAATGCCTTTCAGCCTTGCCAAAGAGTGTGTTGCCAAGCTTTTTAATTTTTTGCCAATCTGATAGAAGAGAAGTGGTATGTCAGTGTAATTTTATTTGCCATTTCTCTTATTATGAGGAACATTGAAATAGTTTCATATGATTGAGAACTATTGTGTGTGTTTTAATGAATTGTTTACTTGTGCCATTGACTCATTGTTCTACCGAAGCTTTGGTCATTTATTCCCTTTATTTTAAAAGTTTTCAAATATATTAAGAATAATAGTTTTTTGTCTGTGATACATTTTATAAACCTTTTATTACCCAGATTGTCATTCTGCTTTGTAGTATTTTTCCATGAATTTTTAACATTTTTATATAGTTAATTTTCTCTCTCCTTTTTAAAAAGTATTTTTTCAATATGAACTTTTGTAGCAGCATATTCAACTTCATAAAAGCCATATTTTTATTATTGTTGCCTTAAATTTATAAATGAATGTAGGGAGAAGCAACCTTTTTATAATGTTTATAATGTGCAAGGACTACCTGTTCATTCAAATCTACTTTTGTGTCTTTCAGTATTTTTAAGGATCATATAGATTTCTATTGCTACATAACAAATTACCTTAAACTTAGTGGTTTAAAAACAATAAACTTTTATGGTTATGATTCTGGGGCCTCATGCATGCTAGGCAAGTGTATTGTACTATTGAGCCGTACCCACAACCAACAAACATTTATTATCTCTAACACTTTCTGTAAGTGTGGAATTTGGGAGAAGCCTAGCAGGACAGTTCTGGTTTGGGGAGTGGAGTCTCTTGTCATGTAGCTGTCAAGATGGTGACTGGGGTTTCTGACAACTGAGAACTTGGTTGGTACTTCCAAGATGAATCATTCACAGAGCGGCAAGTTAGTGGAAGGGGGCCCTAGTTCCCTTCCATGTGGTCCTCTCCAAAGTTTGCTCGAGTGTCCTCGCAATGTGGTAGCTGGTTTCCACTGGACAAATGATCCAAGACAGAAGAAGATGGAAGCTACAGTTGATTTCATAACTTAACACTGGATGTCACGTAACAGCATTTCCATAATATTCTACTGGGTACACAGGTCAGGGCTAGTCAATGTGGAGGGAATCTACTTAAGAGTGATGTAATTAAATTAATCACCTTATTTTCTGTATATGTACATTTTTATCATGTTTCACTTATTTTGTTTATTTATGAAGTCCAAAATATTTTCTTCTATTGAACTTGTAGTTTTACCTGTTATCTTTGTTTTAAAATGATCAAGAGTTTCCCTTTTTATACAGCGTTATGAAGGGATCTGTTTTTATTTTCCTATATGGCCTTCTTTTATTTTTCTATATAGCTTTTTAAAAATAAATACTAATGCTCATAATAAGCATATTATTTTAATTGTTTTTCCTTACTATTGCATCCATATCATCTTTCATATTTCTGTGTAATTATTTTAATGGTATGTTGGTGTGCATAGACCAGATGTATCATAGTTTATCTATACATTCTGTTAATGGATGTATTAATTACACCAATTTTATCAATAATCTCATATGAAACACTTGTTTGTACATATAGTGTGTATGTGCAAGTCTATAAGGGAAAAAAGAAACTGGAAAGAGTAATGGTTCTCACCTTAAAAAGTTATTGTGCGATAAAACAAGATATTACCTTTGCTTAGAACAATGCCTGCTTCATAGAAAATTCTTAATAAATGTTAGCTGTTATTAATATTATGAACAATTCACATCTTCCATGGAATACCAAATGTTTATGATATAACAATAATGCAAAAAGCAACCCTGAAAATGACATGTATTATTTGGTTGCATTTTGTGAAAATTATGTGTGATTATGAATAAAGACTCAAAGGGAATATGTGTATAAAAATTGCTTTGTTATGATGATAATACTATAGATTGAGCTTTTTACAGTTTTAAAATCTTTTTAATGTTACATTGGTATAAAATTAGAAAGTAATGTAGAGAAAGAAGAAGAAATCCTGACTTGCCTTTGAAGGTGAGAAAGGGCTTCCTGAGCACCCTCGGACTGGGCTATACCCTGACTATTGTTCTGACACAGCTCACTGTGTTTTCTCTGTGGTGTTTTTTTTCTCTCTTCATTATAAACATTTTTGCTTTGTCTACTTGGTTATTCAGCCATCCATTTATTCAATAATGTTTGTGAAGAGCCTACTGTGTGCTAGGCACTGTTGTAGGCACTGGGTACAGCAGTGAACAAGGAGGAAAGATCTTGGATCTGGATTAGAACAGACAACATGGGCTGAAGCAAATAAATAAATGAAAAATAACCAATGACCAGTATCATGCTGATAACTGAAATATGATAATGTGATGGTCTCTGACTTGGTGACTACTCTAGATTGGTGGTCAAGAAAGACTTCTATGCAGAAGTAGCAGTTTCCTTGCTGAGATTGTCCATGAGGAGATCACAGGGCTGAGTATTTCTGGAGAGTGAACAGTACACATGAAATTTCCAACACAGAAGCCAGTTTGGTGGGCTTGAAGCTCAAGAGTGTGACTGGGTAATGGGAGTGAAGTAGGAGCAGAGTGAGGACAGAGGAAGGTGGACATCAGATCATGTGGGGTTTTGTGAGTCAGGGTAGGGAGTTTGGATTTTGTTCTAAGTGAGTGGAAGCATTGAATGATTTAAATGGGAGAATAACTTCCCTGGGATTATGTCTTTAAAACTATCCACTGACTGTATGTAGAAAAGTGCATTTTAGGGAGGCTAGAATCAGGGATATCAGTTAGAAGGTATACCATGGTGGAGGCAAGAGATGACTGTAGCCCAGATTAGGATAGTAGAAAAGAAAAATGGTTGTTGGGATTTCTTGGAAGATAAGTTAGCTGAATTTGTTTTTGAATTGATTGTGGGGCATACAGGGAATGAAGCAACTCAAGATAACTTCTAGAGCTTTGGCTTGAGTAATTGGGATGTGGTGATATTATTTATTCTGAAGAAGTTCTGGAGAATAAAAAAAGTTCTGGGACCACTGGAGTCCTGGCAGTTGTTGTTGGCAAAGCTGTTGTTTCCAGTTGTCTGTTTTCTGTTACACAATATCTCAGATGGGTAAGTTATAGAGAAAAGAGGTTCCTTTGGGCTCATTGTTGTAGTTGGAGGTTCAGGGGCTGTAACTGGTGATGGCCTTGTTGGGGCAGCACAGGCCATCACATGGCAAGAGGCAGAGAGCATGTGTGCTTCCTGGTCTCCTCCCTCTTTTCATGAAGCCACCAGTATTCAATCATAGGGCTCCACCTTGGTAACCTTTTCTAATCCTAATTGCCTCCCAGAGGCTCTCCCTCTGAATACTATAGTTGGAGTAAGTTTCCAACCTCTTAATATTTCACAGTGGAGTTTTGATTCCAACATGAATTTCCAAAGGGGGCAAACCACAGCAGCAGGTAAAAGGGTCCTTGGATCTGGAGTGTTGAGACTTCAGAAATGTTCTTCTATCCCAGGGTACAAATGCAAGTTTATTCCCTGGGGTCCCATGGAGATCTCTTCTTAGCTCTTGCTTGGTTCCTTGAATATTTATGCTGGTTAATCCCAGGTCACCGAGTTTCATACCAACCCATCATCCTCATTTAGTTCTATTCTGAACAGGGTGAATGAAGGCTAAAGGTGGTTAAGACATTGTGGCTAAAACACTGATCAAGCATAGGAGTTCCTCTGGTGAGTTAGTTCTTAGGAGTCCACTGTAGAAGCTCAGGAGCTGACCAGTAACCATTCTGTTGTACTTTATTTCTTTCTTCAGAGTATCATTTCCCATCAGCCTAAGGAATTTCTTGTGGTATGTTTCTGCTATAGAATACTTATTTTCAGAGTTTCAAGATGGTGGCCTAGAGGGCGGCTGCATTTCACGTTGCTCCAGGACGCAGGATTCAAAAGAGGAGATAGTGAGAGACTTGGGACCAACTCAAAGCCGCCGGGTGAGTCTCTCCCGTTGGGGAGGCGTCCCGGATGGGGCGGTAGCCCCGGAATGCAGGAATTTGTGAAGTAGAGTTGCTCGGCGAGACGCCCCTCCCCCTGCTGGAGCGGTAAACACGGACAACTGGGATCATGGTAGAGGAGGCGGCTCAGCACAGCGCTTGGACTCGGAGCAACCACTGGGGCTCCGGGCGGCTGCCTGAGGAGGAGCTGCGTGGTGAGCTGTTTAGACTCAGAGTAATCGCTTCTGAACACCGGGGGGTTGCTCGGAGGAAGAGGAGAAGCGCGGCGGGTCACTTGGTCTAGGAGTGACTGCATCAGAGCCACAGGTGGTTGCCAGAGGAGGAGCTGCATCGCGAGCTGTTTGGACTCAGAACGACCGCTTCTGAACACCGGGGGGTTGCCCGGAGGAAGAAGAGAAGCGCGGTGGGTCGCTTGGTCTAGGAGTGACTGCATCAGAGCCACAGGCGGTTGCCAGAGGAGGAGGCGAGTGGTGAGTTGATTGGACTAAAAGCGACCGCTCCTGAACACCGGTGGCCTGCCTGGAGGAGGAGCGTGGTGGGTCGCTTGGTCTCGGAGCCACCGCCCCTGAACACCCGGGGGGCTACCCCGAGGAGGAGGAGGAGGAACAGGGCGGGTCACTTGGGCTTGGAGTGACTGCCTAGGGCTACGGGCGGTTGGCGGGAGGAGGAGACGCGAAGTGAGTTGCTTGGACTCCTAGTGACTGCGTCAGAAACTGGGCTGCTGTCCGGTGGAGGAGGTGTGTGGCAGGTCTCTGGGTATTGGAGCTATTGTACGGGGCTCCAGGTGGTGGCTCAGAGGAGGGGCCGCATAGCCAGGTGATTAGGTGCAGAGTAGGGTCCCAGGAGCTAGGTGGCTTCTTGCTGGAAGAGCCGCACAGAGACATGCCTGGGAGCGGAGCGAAGTTTCCAGGACTGCAGGCAGATTATCTGGGAGAGGCAGCCTAAGGAGACTCGCCTGCGGAGGGTGAGGCTCCCAGGCCCAGGACGTAGGTCCGGGCCCCTGGGAACGTTGCAGAGGAAGACAGCCCAGCCCAGGTGGTAGTTGTAGATTGAGGGGAACCTCTAGGAGGGGAACTGACCAACGAGATCTTCCCACCAAGTGAGTCTTCCCTACCGGGAGAGGATTTCCCACAGGGACGGTAAAACCAGAGACACAGGCACAAACAGGACTTGCCTCAGCCCGCAGCCTAATTCCCCGTTGGATGACCATTGGTCAACAAGTGGAGACACCTCTGACCACTAGCAGGGAATATACGCCACCTGAGGGTCACCAACCTAGAGAGGCAGCTTCTTTGTGGAGCTCCGCATTATCAACTTCCTCCAAGACTTCAGGCTACTGAAGGATAAGAGGGGATATACTAGCAATCTTCAGGGACATTATAAGTCGATAGAGGAAATCTGCAATATCTTAATGACCCACTGATTCCTCAACAATATGAGAAAACAAGGGAAGAAAATGCCCCAAACAAATCTAGATGTTACATCAATAGAATCCAACGACAGCATGGCAAAAGAAATGACAGAAAGGGAGTTCAGAATGTACATAATTAAAATGATTAGGGAAGCAAATGATGAGATGAAAGAGCAAATGCAGGCATTGAATGATGAGATGAAAGAGCAAATGCAGGCATTGAATGATCGCACCAATCGACAGTTAACAGAGCAAATTCAGGAAGCAAAAGATCATTTCAATAAAGAGTTAGAGATATTGAAAAAAAAACCAAACAGAAATCCTTGAAATGAAGTAAACAATAAATCAAATTAAAAACTCCATAGAAAGCATAACCAATAGGATAGAACACCTGGAAGACAGAACTTCAGATATTGAAGACAAAATATTTAACCTCAAAAACAAAGTTGAACAAACAGAGAAGATGGTAAGAAATCATGAACAGAATCTCCAAGAACTATGGGATATCATGAAAAGGCCAAATTTGAGAATTATTGGGATTGAGGAAGGCTTAGAGAAACAAACCAAAGGAATGAACAATCTATTCAATGAAATAATATCAGAAAATTTCCCAAATCTGAAGAATGAAATGGAAAATCAAGTCCAAGAGGCTTTTAGGACTCCAAATACACAAAATTACAACAGACCCACACCAAGGCACATTATAATGAAAATACCTAACATACAAAATAAAGACAGAATTTTAAAGGCTGTGAGAGAAAAGAACCAAATTACATTCAGGGGGAAGCCAATACGGATATCAGCAGATTTTTCAATCCAGACCCTAAAAGCTAGAAGGGCCTGGAACAACATTTTTCAAGCTCTGAAAGAAAATGGATGCCAACCAAGAATCTTATACCCACCAAAACTTACCTTCAAATTTGACGATGAAATAAAATCATTCCATGATAAACAAAAGCTAAAAGAATTTACAAAAAGAAAGCCAGCATTACAGAACATTCTCGGCAAAATATTTCATGAGGAAGAAATAAAAAACAAAGAAGCAAATCAGCAAAGGGAGGAATTATCCTAAAGGAACTGTCAAATAAAGGAGGAACCAAGATGTGTCAAAAAATAAATAAATAAATAAATAAAATTTTAAATATGAACCAAATGACTGGGAATATAAATCATATCTCAACAATAACCCTGAATGTTAATGGCCTGAATTCATCAATCAAAAGACATAGACTGGCGGATTGGATTAAAAAGAAAGATCCAACAATATGTTGCCTGCAAGAGACATACCTCATAGAAAGAGATACCCATAGACTAAAGGTGAAAGGATGGGGAAAAACATACCATGCACATGGACTCAGCAAAAAAGCTGGAGTATCCATCCTCATTTCAGATAATGTGGACTTCAAGCCAATGTTAGTCAGAAGGCATAAAGAAAGACATTTCATACTGCTTAAGGGAAGCATAAATCAGCAAGATATAACAATCATAAACATCTATGCCCCAAACAGTGGCTCATCCATGTATGTTAAACAAATCCTTCTCAATTTTAGAAACCAAATAGACCATAACACAATAATACTAGGTAATTTTAACACGCCTCTCTCACCACTGGACAGATCTTCCAAACAAAAATTGAACAAAGAAACTATAGATCTCAGTAACACAATCAATAACTTAGACTTAACAGACATTTATAGAATATACCATCCAACCAAGAGCGAATACACTTTCTTCTCAGCAGCACATGAATCCTTCTCTAAAATAGACCATATATTATGCCACAAAGCTAATGTCAGCAAATACAAGAAGATAGAGACACTACCTTGTATTCTATCAGATTATAATGGATGGAAGTTAGAAATAAATGAAAGAGTAAAAAACAGAAACTACTCCAACACCTGGAGATTAAACAACATGCTATTATATGATGAATGGATAAAAAAAGATATTAGGAAGAAAATTTAAAAATTCTTAGAGGTAAACAAGAACAAAGAAACATCATATCAAAATCTCTGGGACACTATGAAAGCAGTACTTAGAGGAAGATTTATTTCATGGAGCGCATTTAATAAAAGAAGTAAAACTCAACAAATAAACGACCTAACACTACAGCTCAAAGCCCTAGAAAAATAAGAACAGACCAACACCAAAAGTAGTAGAAGACAGGAAATAGTCAAACTCAGAGCTGAAATCAATGAAATTGAAACAAAAGAAACAATACAAAAAATTGACAAAATAAATAGTTGGTTCTTCGAAAAAATAAACAAAATTGATAAACCTTAGCCACACTAACAAAGAGATGAGAGAAAACCCAAATCACTAAAATTCGGAATGAACAAGGAAATGTCACAACAGACACAACTGAAATACAAAACATAATTAGAAGCTATTTTGAAAATCTATACTCCAACAAAATAGAAAATTTCGAGGACATCAACAGGTTTCTAGAGACATATGAATTGCCTAAACTGAACGAGGAGGACATACACAATTTAGACCAATTTCAAGTAATGAAATAGAAGAAGTCATCAATAGCCTACCAACAAAGAAAAGTCCAGGACCAGATGGGTTCTCAGCTGAGTTCTACAAAACTTTTAAAGAAGAGCTCATTCCAATACTTCTCAAAGTATTCCATAAAATAGAAGAGGAGGGAACCCTCCCAAACTCATTCTATGAAGCCAATATTACCCTTATACCTAAACCAGACAGAGACACATCGAGGAAAGAAAATTTCAGACCAATATCCTTAATGAACATCGACGCAAAAATTCTCAACAAAATTTTAGCAAATTGCATACAAAAACATATTAAAAAGATAGTGCACCATGATCAAGTGGGTTCATCCCAGGGATGCAAGGTTGGTTCAACATCAGGAAATCAATAAATGTCATTCACCATATCAATAGACTTAAAGTCAAGAATCACATGATTATTTCAATAGATGCAGAAAAAGCATTTGATAAAATACAGCATCCCTTCATGCTCAAAACACTAGAAAAAATAGGGATAGTGGGAGCATCCCTTAACTTTGTAAAGGCCATCTACGCTAAGCCCATGGCTAATATCATTCTAAATGGTGAAAAACTGAAAGCATTCCCTCTAAAAACTGGAACACCACTTCTATTCAATATCGTCCTTGAAACTCTAGCCAGAGCAATTAGACAGACCAAAGAAATTAAAGGGATACGAATAGGAAAAGAAGAACTCAAACTATCCCTATTTGCTGATGATATGATTGTATACTTAGAGGAACCAGGAAATTCCACCAGAAAACTGTTAGATCTCATAAGTGAATTCAGTAAAGTAGCGGGATATGAGATCAATGCACATAAATCTAAGGCATTTGTATACATAAGCGATGAATCTTCAGAAAGAGAAATTAGGAAAACTACCCCATTCACAATAGCTTTGAAAAAAATAAAATACTTGGGAATCAATCTCACAAAAGAGGTGAAAGACCTCTACAATGAGAACTACAGAACACTAAAGAAAGAAATTCAAGAAAACCTTAGAAGATGGAAAGATCTCCCATGTTCTTGGATAGGAAGAATTAATATTGTCAAAATGGCCATACTACCAAAAGTGCTATACAGATTCAATGCAATTCCAATTAAAATCCCAATGATGTACCTTACAGAAATAGAGCAAGAAATTATGAAATTCATCTGGAAGAATAAAAAACCCAGAATAGCTAAAGCAATTCTTGGCAGAAAGAGTGAAGTAGGGGGAATCGCAATACCAGATCTTCAACTCTACTACAAAGCAATAGTAACAAAAACGGCATGGTATTGGTACCAAAATAGAAAGGTGGATCAATGGTACAGAATAGAGGACATGGACATTAACCCAAATAAATACAATTTTCTCATACTAGACAAAGGGGCCAAAAATATGCAATGGAGAAAAGATAGCCTCTTCAACAAATGGTGCTGGGAGAATTGGAAATCCATATGCAACAGAATGAAACTAAATCCATATCTCTCACCATGCAGGAAACGAAACTCAAAATGGATTAAGGATCTCGGAATCAGACCAGAGACCTTGCATCTTA
Organism: Sciurus carolinensis; assembly: GCF_902686445.1. Lineage (NCBI taxonomy): Eukaryota > Metazoa > Chordata > Mammalia > Rodentia > Sciuridae > Sciurus > Sciurus carolinensis. The sequence continues at coordinate 103,795,303 of NC_062218.1, read as the reverse complement.
TAGAAGAAAAAGTAGGTCCAGAGCTTCAACATGTCGGCTTAGGACCAGACTTCCTCAACAGGACTCCCATAGCACAAGAAATAAAAGCAAGAATCACTAACTGGGATAGATTCAAACTAAAAAGTTTTCTCTCAGCAAAGGAAACTATCAGCAATGCGAAGAAAGAGCCTACAGAGTGGGAGAAAATCTTTGCCAATCATACTTCAGATAGAGCACTAATCTCCAGAATCTATAAAGAACTCAAAAAACTACACCAAGAATGAAAGTAATCCAATCGACAAATGGGCTAAGGAAATGAATAGACACTTCACAGAAGAAGATCTACAAGCAATCAACAAACATATGGAAAAATGTTCAACATCTCTAGTAATAAGAGAAATGCAAATCAAAACCACCCTAAGATTCCATCTCACCCCAATTAGAATGGCGATTATCAAGAATACAAGCAACAACAGGTGTTGGCGAGGATGTGGGGAGAAAGGTACACTCATACATTGCTGGTGGGGCTGCAAATTAGTGCAGCCACTCTGGAAAGCAGTGTGGAGACTCCTTAGAAAACTTGGAATGGAACCACCATTTGACCCAGCTATCCCACTCCTTGGCCTATACCCAAAGGATTTAAAATCAGCATATTACAGAGATACAGCCACATCAATGTTCATATCTGCTCAGTTCACAATAGCCATATTGTGGAACCAACCTAGATGTCCTTCAATTGATGAACGGATAAAGAAACTGTGGTATATATATACAATGGAATATTACTCTGCCATAAAGAATGATAAAATTATGGCATTTGCAGGCAAATGGATGAAACTGGAGAATATCATGCTAAGTGACATAAGCCAATCTCAAAAAACCAAAGGAAGAATGATATGGCTAATAAGTGGATGATGACACATAATGGGGGGTGGGAGGGTTTAGTGTTAGGTTTAGAGTTAGGTTTAGGGAGGGGGGCAAGAATGGAGGAAGGAAGGACTGTATAGAGGGAAAAGAGGGGTGGGAGGGATGGGGGGAAGGGAAAAAAATAACAGAATGAATCAAACATTACCCTATGTAAATTTATGATTACACAAATGGTATGCCTTTACGCCATGTACAAATAGAGAAACAACATGTGTCCCATTTGTGTACAATAATAAAAAAAAAAAAAGAATACTGATTTTCAGTTTTTGTCTATGTGGAATGTGCTTATTTCAAGGGAGTTTTCATTGCATATAGAATTCTAAGTAATAGGGTTCTGCCCCCACCCTCCCTTGAAGCACTTTTGTACGTTCCTGAATTTTTTTTCTTTTTTCTTTTTTCTTTTTTCAGAACTGGGACTAGGGATTGGACTCAGGGCCATATGCATGCTAGGTAAGCACTCTACCACTGAGCTACATCCCCAGCTTTAAAAATTGTATTTTGAGACAGGGTCTCACTAAGTTGCCTAGACTGGTTTCAAACTTGCTTTTCCTATCTCAGCTTCTCAAGCTGGGGTGATGGGTGTGGGCCACCATATCTGGCTGGCTTTCTTTCTTTCTTTCTTTCTTTCTTTCTTTCTTTCTTTCTTTCTTTCTTTCTTTCTTTTTCTCTCTCTCCCTCCCTCCCTCCCTCCCTCCCTCCCTCCCTCCCTTCCTTCCTTCCTTCCTTCCTTCCTTCCTTCCTTCCTTCCTTCCTTCCTTCCTTCCATCTCTCTCTCTCTCTCTCTCCCTCTCTCTCTCTCTCTTTCTTTCTTTTTATTAATGATTAATCCAGCAGTGCTGAACCACATCCCCAGCCTTATTTCATATTTTATTTAGAGATAGAGTCTCGCTAAGTTGCTTTGGGCCTCACTAGGTTGCTGAGACTGGCTTTGAACTTGCAATCCTCCTGCCTCAGTCTCCTGAGCTGCTGGGATTACAGGCAAGTGTCACTATGTATGCCTGGCTTTTTGCAACACTCTGATGATGTAATTCCAATGTTTTCTGGTTTGTATTTTTTCTTATCAGTAGTCTGATATCTTTCTTATAGTTGTTCTCTTGCATGTAATCCCCTACCTTCATTTGCTTTTAAGATTTTTCTCTGTATCTTTGGTTTTTGGCAGTTTAATCATGAGGTGTCTAGGTGTGTTTTTGTTGTATTTATCGTGTTTAAGATTATCTAAACTTTTTGGATATATGGTTGAAGGTTAGTCATCAACTTTGAGAAATTCTTAGGCACTTTAATTCATGTATTTCCTTTAGTTCAGTCTCTCTTCTGTCTGTCAGGGACTCCAATTTCTATATTTGTCCCATAATTAATTCTTTTTCCTCTGTGTATTTCAATTTAGATAATTTCTATTGACCTGTTCTTAGCCATTGCTTATTTCTTCTGCTGCTTTCAGTCTTATGATAAGCTTATCAAACAAATTCAACTCTGATATTTTTCTTCACTTTTCATATTTACAGTGATTGTTAAAATTTTCATATGTGCATAATAGCTTTTGCATCTGCTGAAATAGACCACTTTTGTTAACCTTTAGCACTACAGCCATTTATCTTAACTCTTAAATTTATTGTCTTATTTTTAACATGTGGGACATATCTAGATCTCTTTCTATTGAGTATTTTCTTTTTTCTTCTTTTTTTTTTTTTAGTGGTACTGGAGATTGAACCATCTCCACCCCTTTTTAAAATTTCGTTTTGAGACAGATCTTGCTAAGTTGTCCAGGCTGGCCTCAAACCTGCCTCAGCCTCCCTAGTTGCGGGATTATTGGTGTGCACCACTATGCCTGGCCTACTGACTCTTTTTTTTCTTGACTATGTGCTACATTTTTTTGCTTCTTCACATATTTTGTACTTTAAAAAATTGTGTGTTAGACATCATATGTAAAAGAACAGTAACAGCTGAATTAAATGACTTTTGTCTGCAAAAAAGGTATTTCTTCATTTTGTAGTGGGCTGCTAAAAAGGGGGGAAACCAAGTCAGTTTATAGTCAATCTATCAGTGAGGTGCTGGCAAGTATTTAACATCCAGCTTACTGTACATAATAGACGTCCCGTGTTATAGACTTGCTGATTTCTACTACTGCCAACTTTGAACTATTGATACAGATCACTGAACAGAGTTGGGAGGAGCACAGTAGCATACCATTATATAATATTTCTAATATACAGTTACAATAGATGCAAATAGCTTTAAGTGTATATAATAATAAAATGTAAAATCATTAGGAGATTGTATTACCTTTTAAATGTATTGGATTACCTTTTAAATGTAATTCATTTATGTTAGTTAATATTTAATTGTGACTGTATATAGCAATGGATGTGCAAAATTGTTGAAAATTTGACAATCACCTCTTGCAAGCCAGGACAAGAGGGCTCCTGCCCACTACTGCCAGCTGACTGTATCAGGGTTTTGCTACTGTTTTAGTTAGATTCTGTTTATTACTAAATTCAGATGGTTGGTGGAGCAGTATCATGGTCTTGCCTTCAGTGAGGTTTGGGATTTGAACACCCCGGAGATTCTGGAGATGTATTTGTGTTTTATAGTCCAATTTCCTGTTTTCTGATACTTGGAAAGGTCACTTTGAGTTGCAGCTTGGTGCCAGCTTGTGGGGGCCCTGGGGAGTTTTCCCTGCACTCTGTGAGCCTCGCTCTGCTGCCCTGCCTCTGCCCAGGGAAGTGTCTTCACTGAACCCCGAGTGGCTGTGAGGGGTTCCCTGAGTTCTCCTGCTCCCCAGCCAGCCATGAGTGGAGGCTACCAAGCCCTCACTAAGGGACTGGAGGGATTTTCTCAGTTCTCTGCCCTCAGCCTTCAGCAGACACTGAGGGTCTCACCAGTGTCCACATTTCCGTGTAGGCAGCTAGCAAAGATCTGTGGGAGACAGTGGCAGTGGCTGCAGATTTGTGGCCAGGGCTTCTGGGGGATCTGGGCAGTCATGATGGCTCATGCTTGGCCTTTAACGATACGAAAAGGTTGAGGTGGTTTCACTAGCAGCCTCCTCCCTGTCCTAATGCTCTGTCGAGGATGAAAGCAACTGTGGGGATCTTCTCTCTTGGCAGGAGTTCACCATTTTGGGGGGCTTAGTGTTTTCAGATTTCTTTGCAACTCCAGATTAATCAATGAATTAAAAAAAATGTGTTGATTTTGTAGGTCATCTGGTCTGCTCTTGTTATCAGGATGGGAAAAACACTTTTCCATGAACTTCTACTCTCCAGGTGAAAGTGAAATTGTCTTGATTTTAATTCTCAGCATGAATTTTGTTAGTTAAATCATGTATCAATCGTTGGAAAATTACCACTAAAAGTAAGTGGAAGCTAGTAGACAGATTCTCTTAAATTTCATTCAGGAGATTTAAATGGTTTGAACTGAGGGTAAGTGGGTTTAAAGAAAAGGTAAGTGAACTTGTAGTATGTGGTTTGATGTATACGTGGCAGAGGTGACTATTGCCTATTCTAGTGCCATTTTCTTCCCTAACAATAGGAACCTGAATGTTTAGCTGACTCATGATCACCAGAATTAAATCTCTTTCCCAACTTCCCTTAAGGATAGGTTTAGCAATGTGTCTTCAGTTCTGGCCATTGAGATGGGCAGAGATGTCTTATGACAGCTTATGGAAAAATCTCTATAAAGAATCTTCTTTTTCACCCCTTCCTCATTTCTGCTATGTGGTATGAAGATGAAATGGCATGAGCCTCAGCAGCCATCCTGGACCATGCTGTGTCCTTCAGAGAGGGTGCCATTCACTGGGTTGGTGGAGCAGTAAGAAAAAAGGACTCTAAAACCTGATTATTTATGCCATGTCTGGGTTACTTTCCTCCTGACTTCTTTCCTGGGAGAGAACAGTAAATTTCCTGTTGTTTGTGGAGGGAAAGGGAATCCACTCACATGAAGCTATACCAAAGACTAACTGATCAAATAGATAACTGGAATCATGCAGTCAGTCTCAGAATTTTAGAACTAGAAGAATCCTTTAAAATCACTTAATTCGATTTTCTTTCTCTTTTTAAATGGGAAATCTGAGACCTAGGGAGGTTAATTTACTTTTCCAAAGAAATTTTGGACTAATGGCAGTTTGATTTCAATAGGAATCAGGAAAGTCCTCAAGATAGGCCCTGAATCCATTAGTACAGTCAGGCAACACAATTTCCCTCTGTTTCTTACAGAAATAAAGATATCAGTAAAGATAGTACATTTCTTGATAGTTATTACATATGTATGTATCTGTAACTGTCTACCTATCTTAATATATATCAGAGTTCACTAAGATATTGTGCCTTAAACAAGGCAGACAAAATTCTTGGCATACTTTGGAAGCCTTCATGGAGGCTTCATGGTAGTAGCATCTACCAATTACTTGGAAGAATTTCCTTTGCATTAGAATTCTTCCATTGCCCTTGGAATAAATGTGAATCCCTAAGTAGACCTGTGAGAAACTGTTAGGAGAAATCCTAGTTCTTGACTGGCAGCAGTGCACATCTCAAGTGTGTAAGGAAAACTTGCAAGGAGGAGCATTCTGCTTTGGCTACCTAGGAAAATCAACAACTGCCCCAAATTGACTCTGTTACCAAGGGAACCCGTTTAGAAACCTGGTGGTCTGATCCCCTGTGGCACATTGTGATTGGGCAAGAAACCTATAAAATGTATAGCTGTTACCGCAATAAACGAGTTTGCAGGCTGCTCACCACAAGCCTGCTTCCACTCAACTTCCGGAGTCTGGGTCTTGACTTTGTGCCCTTACCCCGCAAATGAGCTAGCCTGACACAAAAGAAACTACAAGAAACTTGTGCTTTTCCTTCCCAAATAAGGTAAAAGGAAGCTGTAAGTGGGTTTCAGTGTTAGGTTATTCTTTCTGCTCCAGGGACAGAAATTAAGTGCATTGGAAACTGGCTCTTTACTACTAGAAAATAATGAAATTGACCTTCCAGAGCCTTCACTGTAAGATCACACACAACCTCTCCCATCCCATCTACTATAATCTCCAAGCTATCTCTGAACACAGCTTTGTGGCCCAGACCATCTGGATGAGGGTGCTAACCATGGGTGGGTGCGTGTTATCCATATACTTTTTGAGCAGTATGTTTGGAAGGGAATAGGGACTATGACGATCCTCTGCTTGGTAATTGTTTCCTGTCTCTTGGTATTCTAACATTTCCATCTTAGTAGTATGAAACAATTTAAATTTGTTCTGTTCCAAAGAAAGCAGACATACTCATTTCTGTCCTCTCCAAACATGTAGATCCAGAACTAGATCCTTTGTTTTTATTCCCATCATCCTGTTAACTCCACGTCTCTGAACTAAACCATGCAATCGGCCAACCTTGCACTTGTGGGGTGAGGCAGTTATGGTCTCAGATAGATCCGGAAGCTCTACCTGCACCTGGTGCTTCCTTTGTAGACAGTTATTCCTCAATTTCTATTAAAATGGTAACCACCTGGGAGAGATATCACAGAAAGCCACATAATTATTTACACTCTAAAACAATTAGATCTCTTCTTGGAAGAGGTATTGATGAAGAAAAAGGAGAAGACAGGATTCATCTTAGGTCCGTGGAAAAAAGCAGACCAGCGCTGAGAAGACTCACGGTGGGAGGGATTGGGGCAGGAGCTGATTGGAGGTCCAGAAAAAGACTCAGGATGGAAACTGGAAGTCTGTAATCAGCTCTGGTCCTACATGTGCTGGTTTTGCTCAGGGTGATCATGCTGTCCACTTTAGGACACCAGCTGTGCTTAGACTCCACGGGAGCCGGGAGGAGCAGCTTTCCCACTGGCCCTTGCTGCTGCAGAGCTCATGACATCCTACAACCTTTGTGCAATTTTCTGGCCCTACCCAGAGGCAACTGTAGACAGTGTCCTTGAGGCCAGCTTGCTGGGGAAATTTTCCACAAAAGCACACAAGGATTTGTCCCACCCGACTGAGAATGCTGCTTTTCTGGATGGATCTCTGTTTATGCATGAGGAAACTTGGCACTGGGGAAGCGGTGGCTTATTTTTCCTTTTTGTTTGGTTTTATTTTGTGCTTCAGAAATAGAACAGATTAAGCATCACTTGCTTTTGAAGGCTTCAACTCTCCCTGCAGCATGACTTTAAATTCTGTTCTCCCCAGGCGAGAACGTGGAAAACATCTCTTCTAGCTTTTGTTAAAAGCAATGCAAATGCAGAGAATACTTGGGAGGGCTCTTTTTTTGTTGCTGTTTAATTTAATTTATATGTCTTTGAAAATAAATCTTTTCTTCCTACCAAAAAATACATGCTTATTGTAAAGAAATTAGAATAAATCAGAAATGATACAAAGGAGACATAAATAAATAAAATTGAGTGGTAATTAAAATGATGAAATAAAATTACATTAGAGCTGGAAGTGACCTTAGAAATAAACTAACTTGACAAACTTTTCATTAATGGTGAAACTGGGTTCCAGAGAAGTTAAGCAAATTGCTCAAGTTTACTCAGCTAATAATACAGTTAGAATTAGTTTGTCTTTTTTGTTCTTGATTAATCTTTTCTCTTGTACCAGTGGTTTTCAAAAAATTTTTTTTCTTTTTAGTAATGGGACTTTTTCTTTAAGTCCAATACTTCTGAGAAGCTTAACATAAAATAAGCATGTTCTACTTGGATGGAAACAGGTGGAGACGGGGAGGTGCAAGCCTGTTTACCTCACCCATCACCCTGAGATTGGCTTTAAAATTCTCCTGTAGAACACCTGAAACTTTCTCAAGTGGCATGTGATACATTTATAATCATTGAATGAACTGGGTTCACAAAGAAGTGTTTATACTCATATTTTTGTTCCATTCCTTCTAGAAGATACTACGATTCTAGGCTGTTGGATTGTTGTTATAACTTCTGGAACCGGAGGCCCAGATAGCTGAGGTACATGGTAATCTTTCATGGTAAGTTGTTCTGTGTTGGTGTGGCAGCTCAGTTTGGACAGGACTCCCTGACTTGTTTCTGTGGTTAACCATGGTGTCCAGTGAGCCTTAGGTTTAGTCTTGCTCCCAGGAAGACTGTGGGAGTTCCAGGGACCTTGGGCCTCCACCTTAGCCACTTTCCAGCCTTCTTCTTTGCCTTTGAACTACATTTCATGACCCTAGTTTCTTTTTTTTTCCCATTAAACTGAAAATAATTCAAAAGTTATATATCTCTATGCTAGAAAAGTAGAAAATGCAGGTGAGCAAAAAGAAGAAAGTAGTATTCCTGAAATTCACCACCTTAAGATAAATTATTTTAACGTTTTAAAGTAAGAATTTCAAAGCTCTCTGTGTGTGTGTCTGTGTGTGTGTGTGTGTGTGTGTGTGTGGCCAAGAATGGATTTTATACTTTACATATTTTCAATGGTTGAAAAAAATAAAAAAAAAATATATTTGGGGACATGTAAAATTTATATGAAAATCCCAGTTCAGTGTCCATAAATAAAGTCTTGTTAGAACATGAGCAGGTCCATTTGTTTTCATATTGTCCATGGCTGCTTTCTCAATAAAACACAAGAAAGTAGTTATGACTGAGCTCGCATGTCACACAAACTCTAAAATATTTACAGTCTTGTCCTTTATTGAAAAAGTTTGACAATTCCTGGTATAGATCATTTCTTTTTTGGTAACCTGCTCATCTGCTTAATGATAAAAATGTTTCCACATCAAGGAATATTTTTCTCCAAAATAATTGTTGCCATTTATTAAAAAATAGCATGTGTGTATAGAGAGCCACTGTCACCACTACTTTTTATAGTGTTTTCCACTTACAAAGCATTGTCATCTCTTTTAATTCTCATGGTCACCCAGCGAATTAGACACCATGTGTTCATAAAAACTCTTTGCTTGCAAATAGCAGAAGCCAGCTTGAGTGTCTTAAACAAGAAAACAGGATGGAGAAAGGTTGACTTTGAGGACATGGTATTTCCTGTGGGAGTTTTGGGCAAGTCTCAGCTGGATTTGTGAATAGGCCTGGAAAGTAGCTGAGAATCTCTTGGCTGCCTCTCAGCTCCTTCATGTCTGCATTTTAGTTTTTGTGTGTGTGTGTGTGTGTGCATAGATTGTCTTCCTCTACAAATGAGTTACAAGTGAATCTGGCTGCTAACAGCTTGAGTTCCCATTTTACTGGTCCCATCACTTGGAAGGTGATCAGTTTTTCCCTTTCAGCCCAATCCTAGGTATTACCAGGGAGAGAAGTGTGGGTGGCCTAGTGTTAGCCAGATTTTACTTTTGGTTCAGTCAACTGTAGCTATTGTAGAAAGATAGAAGATGGTTGTTCTTGGATAGGCAGAATTAATATTGTCAAAATGGCCATACTACCAAAAGCAATCTACAGATTCAGTGCAATTCTCATCAAAATATCAATGATATTCTAAACATAACTAGCAAAAGCAGTTCTAAAATTCATTTGGAAGAACAAAAGACCCAGAATAGCTAGAAAGGGAAGGCTTAAAAAAAATGGTGCTAGGAAAACTGGATATCCATTTGTAGAAGAATGAAACTTGATCCCTATATCTCACCCTGCACAGAAGTCAACTCGAAATGAATCAAAGACCTAGGAATTAGACCAGAAACTCTGCAACTTCTAGAAGAAAATGTAAGCCCAGCACTCCATGTTGGCACAAGAAACTGCTTCCTTAACAAGACTCCTAAAGCACAAAAAATAAAACTAAAAGTCAATAGGTGGTAGCATCAAATTAAATAGCTTCTGCCCAGCAAAGGAAACAAGAGTCTAAAGGAAGAGCCTATGGAACAGGAGAAGATCTTTGCCATCTGTGCCTCAGGGCATTAGTATCCAGAATACATAAAGAACTAGAAAAACTTAGCATGTTTTTACAAATATTATAAATGGGCAAAAGAACTAAACAGAAATTTCTCAAAAGAAGAAATGCAAATGCCCCACAAATATATGAAAAAATGTTCAACATCTCTAGAAATTAGGGAAATGCAAATCAAAACCATACTGAGATTTCATCTCACTTCAGAGAGGCAACTATCAAGAACTCAAATATTATAATAACAAGTGTTGCTGAGGATGAGGAGAAAAAGGAATACTCATACATTTTTGGTGGGGATGCAAATTAGTGCAACCACTCTGAATATTCCTCAAAAAACTAGGAGTGGGACCAGCATATCCTCCATCTATTCCACTCCTTGATATATATCCCAAAGATCTAAAATCAGCATAATGTAGTGAAGGAGCCACATCAATATTTACAGCAGCTCTATTCACAATAACCTAGCTATGGAACCCACCTAGGTGAACTTCAACAGATGAATGGATCCAGAAAATGTGATATGTATATACACAATGGAATATTACTCATCCACAAAGAAGAATAAAAGTATGGCATTTGCTGGTAAATGGATGGAACTGGAAACTACCATGCTAAGTGAAATAAGCCAGACCCATAAAATCAAAGGTTAATAGTTTTCTCTGATATGTGGAAGCTAGTCCAAAATAAGGGGGCAGAAAGAAAAAGAAAAGAAAAGATGAGGGAGGAATTCCACCAAAATAGAAGAAAGATCAGTGGAGTAGAGGAAGGGGATTGAAGGGTGGAAGGCGGGTTCAGGATAAGGGAAGAACAGCAGAATGAATGTGACCTAATTTTCCTGTGTGCATATATGAATATATCACAGTGAATCTCACCTTTTATGTATATCTGCAAGACACTGGTTAAAAAAAAGAACTATAAGCAAAATAGCAGGAAGATTAGTAGAGGAAAGGGAACAGGGGGAGGGAGGAAGGGAGGAAAAAGGGGCAGTACTGGTGACTGAATTAGAGCAAATTATATTCCACGATTCTAAAATGAATACTAATGTTAACATATAATTAAAAAGAACCAATTTAAAAAAAAAGAAAAAGAAAGGAAAATGGTTACAAGGAAATTATGTACCAAGTGGCTCCTCTATATACTGGGAGTGGTAATTATAGAGCAGTTAAAAGGAGTAATTGTGGATTAGGCACAAAAGATATCTACTACATTACATTTCTCCCATTTTACAGAGGAGAAGATAGAGTCTTTAGACTCCAAATGAGTTGTCCAAGTAGGAATTTTTCAAATGTAAATATACAAACTCGAAATTCCATGTGCATTTTGAGCACAACAGACTGTGGCTGCTCACTGGTTGCTGTGGTCCTGGAGAGCTACGGCAGTAACATTATATTTGGGCTGCACAGCCTGTTATGCTCATTTCTCATCTCACTGCTTGATAGATCATTGGAAGTTGAAAATTCCCTCTGTAACTCTGACTTTGATTCCAGGCCGCAGCTGGGAGATGGATGGACAGATGTAGATTTTGGAATTTCCTCCTGGTTGACTGTTGGACTCAGAATGGAAAGTGAGTGAAAATGATCTGCATGCCAGTCTAGGCTGGCATCTCATCACCTAGCCAGGCTTTTGTCTCACATCTTGTGTCTAATGCCAGCAGCTAAATCTCCAAGCTCGATTAGCAATGGTTACAGTCCAGTAAGCATGAATCCAGGAACCACTTTGACATGATGTTTCATGGGGTGGGGGCAGGGGGTGGATTGTAGCCACAAAACCTGCTCTTGAGCCAGCCGAGGAGGATGCCTCAGGTTGCAGGATTCTGATTCTTAGACAGTTGCTGAATAAAATATGCCATGATTTTATGGGTCTATTTCTCTTAAGTTGAATGCATAAAATTGGTCATGTGATTCTGTGAGACATAGCTTTCAAATAGTCCTGGAAACTGAAGGTTTGCTGGAAAATTTCCTTTGTGTAGAGAAGACCTCAGGTGTGCCAGGTGCAGTGGAATTTGTTTGGTTCTCCAGTGCCCATTCCTTTCTTCTCCACATTTTCCTGTAACTATGCCCTGAAGCTACACTTTTCCATGTGGTTTTGGGGTAGGACTGATCCCACACATGGTTCAACAATTAGGCTATGTTTGACCTAAGCCAGTTTGTCTTTTCCCCTGGCTGCACCTAAGTTTAGTCAGATGAACCACAATGAAAGAGATCCCAAGCCCAGAGCATGTACTACTGGGGATGACATTTTCTTCTATCTAGATCATTTAGGATAAGAAGGTGAAACTTGAAGTGGAAGCAGATATTTTATTGCCATGAGCAGAGCTCAAGAGAACTGTGTTTGGGGGCATATCCACTAGGGGTAGTATGATGACTAAGCTGGCCCCATGGAGGGTGGGGGACTAAGAAACAAAGAAGATGAGACACCAGGGTCCTTGTTAATAACATCTGAATGCTGGTTCAACAAGCTTCATTAAAACTCACTCTAAATCAATTGCTTACGCCATCTGATCTGAGTTTTAAACAATTCTCACATAAATTCCTATGTCTCATGTAGTATTGCTGAATATCTGCTCTGAATAGGTTACGTTCACTTGGTAGTTTGACCAGCTTTTGCCAAAGGCTCAGTGCACTTGTGCCCTGGGCGGCCAATGGATGCTGCACAGACCCACAGGAGATGGTGAATCTAGCTTCCAGTTTGGATCAGCTTTCTGTTTGTATGATGACGTCCATTTTTGTCAGGGTTGAGAGGTGAGTGAGTGCTTTATTTGACACTATTTGCTATCTTTTGATAGAAAGGGAAATAATTAAGTATCTGTCTGTTAATTGACTCCCTTCCTTATGGTTTACCTTTAGGGCTTTTAGAGTGGATGTGGGACCCTAGCCAAGGCGGTGCCTTCTCTGACTTGGCTGATGAGGTTTCTTCAGAGGTGCTCTGGAAGGTAGGTGGTGTCATTCAGGACAGTTCTGCTTCCCATGGGTGTACTCAGCTCACAAGGGTACCTGCGACCCGACTCTGACCAACAGAGGTGAAGTGGGAGTCTGCTGGGAGTGAAGGTGCCTCAGGGAAAGGTGTCTTAGCCTTTGAGACCTTGAATTGCTTTTCCTCTGCCTTCTTATTATGTGAGATTTTTAACTGTCAGAATTTTTCTCTTCTTTTCTTTCTTAATTTGTGTCACAAAAAGCATCCTGATATTCTATCATGACCACATGAAGTAGGGAGTTGTTGATTCCCCCAAGGAGGCTATAAAAGAAAGAAAAATACATCTCAATACATCCACTGTAGTTCCTTTATGTTTCTCTGAGCATCCTGATTCTCTGCACTCAGCTCTACCCTCAGACACAGATGAGACAGGAGCGTTCGTGTGATTGCCAGGCTTGGAGGGCTCTTTTGTGCAAATTAGAGGTGCTCGAGTACTGTGCACAGACCATCATGAACTCACAGGATTGCTCTCGTACACACTTATGTAGACATCCTTTTCATGAGTGTATGCAGGGGTGGTATTAAAAATACTTAATAAGCATTACAAGAATGTAAGTTAATATATGAATCAAGTTATAAGTAAAAAATTAATCATGCATTTCTATGTATTCTCTAATTTAAACTTATAAAACTGCTTACCAAGTGATCTAAGTTGTAGGGCACACAGTTCATTAAAATTTTAATGATTTACAGATCATTTGTTGATTTTAAGGAATTGTCATCATGGGCATTTGATGGCATGGCTGTCACTTGCTAAGTGACATTTTGACATAGGGATTGCACCAAACTCTTCCACCAATCTCTCGGTTCAGTTGACAGTCATTAGGAGACCTGCAATTTTTAAAGTAGAGATTTTCTTTTAAAATCAGTGATATTATTCATGATCTTGAGCCCTCTCTCTTGGCTTCTGCTGAACTAAGCAATTACATTAAAATTCTTTCCTAGGTTTTATAATGTTGCCTAAAATTTTTATATAGTCAAATTCTCTCTTATCAACTAAGCCATGAAACTCATTTACCAGAATGTCATTTTAATTAAGTTGAGGGTATACCTGAGGCCAAATGTGAGGTGGTGCAGAGTGAAGCCTAAATATACACCTCCTATTGCCAGCGTGCCCAGGATTGGGTCTGTATTCTGCCATTCAAATATTAAAGACCTTTTTGTGCCTTGGTTTATTTATCTGTAAGATAGAGAAAATCATGGTTGTTACAGGACTCCAAAGAAATACTTGGAAATGCCAGTCCTGGAGTTGAAGCCGCCAGTTGGTTCTCTGAGCTGCAGTGACTCCTACCATCTCCTCTCTGAGACATCTGCTGTTTCCATTTCTCTCTGGTTCTCTCAGGGCCTGGCTTATGGTGGCTATAATTCCCACAAGTGGCCACACAGGGGTGATTTTAGGGAACACTGTCCTGAGGTGGGCAGTCATGGCCTTGGTGGTCTGGGTGGGCCTTGAGGGCTTGCTCAGTGTCAAAGGCATCCCCTCTCCTGTCGGGACACACTCTGTCAGGTCCAACAGATACTGGCATCTGGCAGTGAGAGGGAATTGGCTGCTCCCACATGTAAGAGTCAGGGTGTCCTGGTCGTGTCCACTGGGGAATTCCAGGGCCAGGAGGAATGTATGGATGAAGCACAGCTGGCCCTTGGAAACCCTGGACAGAATCAGTGGTTCTTTGGTGGTCTGGCATTTACTAATGAGAAAGGATGCCAGCTGTGTGTTCCAGAGGTTCCGCTTGTGCCACTTATTAAGGCTTTCATTGCTGGATTATGGAGAGATTCTGGAGTTAACATAGGAGGGTTCCTTGGAGCGTTCCAGGCAGTGCCAGTTTATTACAACTATAAATATATTTAATATTTAAAAAATTTGCCACTGCCCTGTTGGTGAAAACCAGCAGAATAGTGATCCTCCATGTTGGAATTAAGAGTGGAGAGAAATGGGGATTTAGGGAAGTAAACATTTTTCAAGTATGTGGTATTGGTAAACTGAGACTCAGGCACATTACTTAAATTTCCCAAGGTCATACCATGAATGTGGAGGATTTGGGATTTGAATCTAGGTCTGTTTGCCAGAATCATTGCAGATTGCTGTCTGGAGGAGAGGGAAAGTTGAAGATGCTGATGATGACCAAAAATTCTGGTCATGCTCTTGGTTTTGATAAATGGCTGCTAGGACTTGCAGGGGTCACATGACTCTGCTACAACTATTATTTTATTCACCTGTTAAGTAGGAATTAAATATCCCCACATAGAAATGTGGGTATGTCTCTCTGTAAAAATGGCTTTCTGTTTGGGAGGCTTCAGGGGCTGCCAGAACTTACATCCAGTTTCCTGTGCCCAGTGTTACATTCCCAGAAAGAGAGCCACCCCTAGGTCCAGGAAGCTGGGAGAAGGGGCAATTGCATTTCACTGAACACCAGAGCATGTTTCTGGGAATCTCCACTAGTTTGAAGGGTAGGGGGCAATGTTTTTTTTTTTTTTCAGAAAAGAAATCTGTGGAGCTCCTGTGCTGGTGATGTTGGGTGAGTGGGTTGCGGGAGTGCTGGAGAGTCTGCTGGCTAACTAAGTTTAAATGACAGATTTTGACATTTTTCTCCTTGAATTTAGAAATCTTAAAGCAAAATCATATGGCTCTGAAACTAGTCTTTCCTTAGAATAGTCCCATGTTGCATGAACTGAAATGGCAATTGGACCATGTGCAAAGGTTTCTCAGGTTTATTAACATTGAGGAAGGGGGAACAGATGGACTTCATGGGGCAGAGAAAGCACAGCAGTGGAGCGAGCCTGTTTGACCCTCAGACTTGTATTCACTAGGCACATGGAGAAATCAGCGGCTCTTTCACCCACCCTTTAATTTGCTCATTTGTAAGTTGGTGGTGGGGGAAGGAGGGGCAGGCCACCATCATACTAAGATCCAACTTGCAAATGTTGAATATCATATCCTGTTTCTGCTTCCCCGCAATCCTTGGCATGAGAGCACATGGACTCTGTGGTGAAGGTGCGCTTTCCCAAACAATTTTCTTGGCTTTGTCCTGATCCTCCCTGTTTCCCACCTCAGATGTCACTTCCTCTAAGAAGCTTTCCTGATAGTCCAACGGGAGCAAGCAGCCTTGTGATTTCTTTCCTTAGCATTATTCTTCATATTTTCTGGTACTATGAACTGAATGTTGTATCTCCTCCGAAATCTATCTGTTCATCTACCCCACATCTGATGGTATTAAGAGGAGGGGCCCTTGGGAGTTGGTTAGAAGATAAGGGCTCTCTCATGGAATCAGTGCTTTTATAAAGGAGGCCCCAGACGGCTGTCTTGCCCTTCCACCAGATGAGGTCACAGTGAGAAGGTGCTGTTCTGTGAACCAGGAAGTGGGTCCTCGCCAGACTCGGAATCTGCCAGTGCCTTGATATCGACTTCCCAGCCTCCAGAATGGTGAGTAATAAAATTCTTTTATTTATAATCTACCCAGTGTGTGGTATTTTGCTCTTGCTGACAAATGGACTAAGATGACTATAATATGTATGTTTTTTAGTTACTTGTGTGTTTGAGTCCTTTTTTTCTCCTGTATACTATATGCTCCAAAATAATAGGGACATATCTGTTTTTTCATATCATTGGTGAGGAGTGTGTAACACTTGACAAGACTGCTGACACTTGACAATTAACTATTCTGTGAGCAATAACAATGCCTACTATACATAGTAGGTCCTCAGTAAAAAATTTATTGAATGAATGAATACATGAGGTTTCATTGATTAGAACTGAAAACTAAGCTTTATAGAAATGTATATGATGAAGCTTGCAAAGAAGCCTGGATGCTATTTTTAGTTAATAATAATAACTAAAATTTATATATTTTTCATTGTCTTACAAACAGTAGTATCTCTAAAATGATGTATATATATATATATATATATATATATATATTTTGCATTTAAGGGGTATCAAGAGAATCACAGGTCTCATATGTGAGCTTTGAAGTAAGTAGGCTGCAAATTTTTAGTGATTTTATTTTGGAGTGTCAGATAACAGGCAGCTGAAATCGAAACAGTTTCAAATGTCACAAAATGTCTTCTTGTAATTCTTCTGGAGCATTAAATGCATTAAACCTTAAAGGCACAGACTGCGTTTCCCAGCTCACTGTGGATTTAAACTGTCTAAGCAGACGCAGCCACATCCGAGAGGTCTTTCTTATCTAAATGTTCTGCATTATGATGATTTGCCTCAATTCCACAAATTAGTTTTTCAGGTGAGATAACAGTAAAGATCAGGGGTTGGGGAACTTTCTGTAAAAGGCCAGATAGTAAATATTTTAGGCTTTGCAGACCATGTGGCCTCTGTTGAAAATACTTAACTCCACTGTGCTGGCGTAAAGCAGCATAAATACTAAGCAAAGAAATTGTGTGACTTGTTTCAATAAAACTTTATAAAAACATACTATGGAGAGAATCATCCATGGGTATTTAGCTTGCTGGTCACTGGTTAAATACAGAGGTTTTGGAGTCAGACATACATGGACCCAAATCCTGACTACCATTTAGATGCTGTGAGACCTTCAGCAAATTCCTTAACCTTATTGAATTTGCTTTCCTATAAATGCACTGGGTGGTGAGGACATTCAGGAAACCCTGTGGAAATGCCCACCTGGGTAGGAACAGACACCTGTCAACATGCATGTACATGAGCCATTTCGAAGCAGACCCCCAAGCCCCAGTCAAGCCTTTTCAACCACAGCCCAGGTGAAAGTTTGACTGCAGCTTCACAAGAGACTCTGAATCAGAACCAAAATTCTCCTAAGTAAGGGTGGTGTCACTGGACAGCTCCAGGAATAAGGGTGTGTTGGAGGCAGCATTTGGAAATTGACCAAGACTATATTCTCTTCTGCTGAGAAATGATGGATTTTGCATGTGAACTGGCTTTTCTCCACTTCTCCAGCATCATTCTCCTTTACCTACCCCTTTCTTTCCTGCCCATTAATTTCTAATTGCAAAGGTGTCCTTTAAGAACTTTGAAGGCACCAAGTTCTTTTCTGCCTCAAGGCCTTTTTGTACATGCGGCTTGCGCTACTTAGCTCCTCTTCTGGTTCTTGGTATGACTGATTTCTTATTCTTATATATCACCTCCTTATAGAACAACTCTAACTGCTCTCTGGGGTAGATCCCCTCCCTGTCCCCATGTGTCCTTCAGCACACTTAACCTAATTTGTAATTATTTGTATCTTTTACTTTTATTTATTGCTATTGTCTGAACATAAGATTTTATACTTTTGCAATGTAAGATGGGAGCCACGCCTTTTTTGGCACACTGCATCCTTAGCACCCAGTCAGGTACCTGGCACGTCCTAAGTCCTTACTACTTGTGGAGTAATGAGATGAACATTGTCTTTGTGTTTGTCAAAGGGCTTTGCATTGCTCCTGCCATGCACAAGAGCTGCCCAGGGCTCAGTAAGACCATCGTTTTAAAAACTGTAGCCAGCTGTACTCCCTTTCCTGTTGTCCCTCTACCCAAACCCTAACACTCTGCTTCATGTTTTTTCAGATCAACTTACTGTTATCAAGTACCTTGCATAATTTACTTACTTATTTTGCTTACTGCCAATCTTCCCTTGCTAGAATGTAAGCTATTTGAAGGAAAAGGTTTCTGTGTATTCCATTCACATATTAGGTGCTTGTTAAGTGAATAAATGAATGACATTTTTGAATGCCACAATGCTAGAAAACAAACATATCTAAAAATCAAAATGTAAGAGTTCTATCTTACTTTATACTGTTGATTTCAAATTCTTCAAATACAATGAATTTTTATTTAAGGTCAAATAAAATTTGCAGCTGTATCTTATATTAGGTTGTAATACTACATTGTACTTCTTTTTTAACCATGTGTTTTATTACTATTTGAAGACAAAGCTGTATAATAAAAAGGGATTTTATTAGAAATTATTGGCATTTAAAAATTACAAAAATGATGCATCTTTATTCTAGTAAAAAGCAAAAAATAGTCCATGCACACCTGTCATCCCAACAACTTAGGAGGGTCACAAGCTTGAAACCAGCTTCAGGGACTTAGAGAAATCCTGTTTCAAAATAAAAATTTTGGGGCTAGGGATGTAGTTCAGTAGTAGAGTGCTTGGCTATCATGCCACAGGCCCTAGCTTCAATTCCCAGTGCCTCAAAATAAACAAACAAACATAAAGAAAAAAACCCTAAAAATTATCCCTAAACTCGTTGAGAAAATTGTTGCTAACATTTTGAGGCATATTCTTCCAAGTTTTTTTTTTTTTTCTTAAATTTAATATATTTACAACTGTGTTTAAAAACAGAAACATACTGTGTTAGTAAGAGCCAATGTTTATGTTGCACTCATATTGTTTACTTAGTGCACTGTTTATATTTAAGTGCTTTTTTGTATTTACTTATTTAAATTGGCTTAATTCTCGTGAGAACTGTTATGCTTGAGCTCCTCTGTTTACCCCCATGTTGTAGATGAGGAAACAGAGGCATCAGGTGATCTGGTAACCTGCAGTCACATGACTCAGGAACGCTGGAGCAAAGGCAAGCAGGCTCCAGAATTCATGCTGGTAATCATTCTTTTTGCTGCCTTCAAATATTTTCTTGTGATGTTTTTCCATTCCCATACCAAAAACTTTTCTTCAAGTCTTGTGTATATATTCTCCAACATTATTTGTAAAGGCTATGTAGTATTTCAATACATTGATATGCTAATTCTTCTATTTTTCTTTCTTTCTTTCCTTTTTTGTTACCAGGGGTTGAAACCAGGGGTGCTTTATCACTGAGTCACATCTCTAGCTCTTTTTATTTTCTATTTTGAGACAGGGTCTCAATAAGTTGCTTAGAGCCTCACTAAGTTGCTGTGGTTGGCTTTGAACTTGTGATCTTCCTGCTTCAGCCTCCTGAGTGGCTGGGATTATAGGCTCGCACCACAGCATTGGGCTAATTATTCTTTTTAAAGCATTGTTAAGAATCATTTTTTTCTTGTTATGAATAATTCTACACTAAAACATCTTGAAAATAAGTTTTTGTCCACCAGTATGATGACTTTCCCAGGTTAAAGTTCTCAAATGGGTCTATAAAATTCAACAAAAGCATGCATGTTAGGGAATTTATAAGAACTTATTTTAAAGAGTGGATACTTTTCCAGTTTTAGGCATCTCAAGAATTATATTGTTGCTTCATGAATTTCTTTAAGTGGGACCCACCTGTATTTCCACTTCTCTATCAAATGGTTGCTTCATTTGGTAACTCGTACAAGAGAAACTGTGTTCCTACTGAGAAATTCTGACTGTGGCAAGAGCCATAACTGATAATGGAAATTCAGAATTAAAATTCAGGAAAAAACTGAGCAAGTAAAGTAAAGCGAATCTGTATACTTAACACTACAGGCAAATTGGAGTGTATTTTAAGTCAAACAAAGATCTTGCTTTCTGAAGACACAGAACTAATTAATCTATGTCAAATTGTTTTTTAAATACTTGCCTTTTGGAATAATTCAAGTTCACTGTTGCAGGAATTAATTTATCTTCCCTTTGCCATTTGTAATTGTCGACCTGACAGGCATTTACTTGGATTTTTTTTTGTAGTATAAAGTGTTTATGGTGGAAAATTAACATCATTAGACAAAATGTCACCCTTTGGGTGAAAACACGGAGAAATTTTACCTCTTGAAGTGTCAGCCCAGTCTCTCCTGATGGATGCCTGGTGCTATTCTGGGAGAAGGTCTCCAGCTGGTCAACTATTCTCTCTGCAAATATTCAGAAATACACAGCATGATTATACCCGAGGCCTACGAGGTGTGTGTGCATGTGTGTAGGCATGCAGGGGTGCATGTGTCCACATGTCTGTTCACATGTGCACACACAACCTTGCAGAACTGCCTGGGCAAAAATGCATATAAACCTGGTCTGCCTCATCAACCACAATTCTCAAAAATATTCCAGTGCAATTAGTTTAAAATTCATTCAATAATCAATTTAATGAGCATTTATTTAGCATGGTCTGATCTCAGCTCTGTTCTAAACACTAAAATAAGAAGGTACATGAGAATCTCAAGGAGTTCATGGCATCATGGAAAAATTAGCCAGGTAAGAAAGTAACCAGTGATCAAGGAATTGTGTCACACAAAACGACACGTGTTGGAAACACGGTACGAATCAAGGAGTGAGGGAATTTGGAGCAAGAATCGCAGGAGAGGGTTCATTTTGTTAGGTCTTAAAGGATGTATCCATCAGGTGACCAAGGTGGCATTGCAGACAGGAGAAAAAAATGTTCAAAGGTACAGAGGTATGAAGAAGCATGGGGTATCCTTTGTATTTTCCAAAAGAACTAAATTTAGCATCTATAGTGATACAGCCACATTAATTTTATAGTAGTGCAATTTACAATAGCCAATTTATGGAACCAGTCTAGATATTTGTCAACAGATAAATGGATAAAGAAAATGTAGGATATATACAGAATGGAGTTTTACTCAGTCAAAAAGAAGAATGAAATTATGGCATTTGCTGATAAATGAATGGAATTGGAGATAATATTATGCTAAATGAAATAAGTTAGACTTAGCCAAAGGTCAAATGTTTTCTCTCATATGTGGAAGCTATGCCAAAATAAGGGAAAAAGTTTGGGGGATCTCATGAAAATAGAAGAAAGATCAGTGGAATAGAGGAAGGGGATTGAGGAGGAAGAAGGAGGGATGAGAAAAGGGAGGAACGGTGGAATGAAACTGACCAAATTGTGCTATGTATGTATATGAATATACCACAGTGAGTTTCACCTTTATGTATATCTATAAAGCATCAATTAAAAAACATAAATAAATGAAGGAAGAATAGTCGAGTAGTGGAAGGGGAACAGGGGGAAGGAGGAGGGGAGGGAAAGAGGAAATACTGGAAGCTAAAATGGAGTAAACTGTATTCTAGGCATATATGATTATGTGGAAATGAACCCCAATATTAATTATAACTATAAGGCACTGGTAAAAACATAAAAAGAAAGAGCATGGAGAATTTAAGGGTTTAAGTCACTGAATGCTATTGGAGTCAGAAGAGACCAAGGGACTGGAGAAGTAGCCTTCCTCTGGTCAGGGACTATAGGAAGGGACAACTGAGGCTGTAACAAACATTAGCTACATTCACCATAAGATTTTAGGACTCTGGGAAAAACTCAGGGGTCACAGATAATTTCTGAAGCTACCTGGAATTCTGTGTTCAAGATTGAGTGCTTGAGGTTAGCTTAGGCTCTATGCTCCTTGCTTCTGAGTGAAGATATTCCCAGGAGGATGTTTATCTTTGTCTCTTCATCTGTCACCAACTGGACATGGTCCTGTGTTAGCTACTGTGCATGGCATAGTATGTATATATAAAATAATGTTGACTGAAATGTTGTTGGATGGGTTCACAACAGTTACATGTGAAGAGATTTGTCAAGATTATGGTAAGTTCCAAAGGAAGAGCTTAACCTATGCTCACTTACTATACACAGAAATATTACACAGAGTCCTGATAATGGATATAAAACATATATTCTATTATATGTAGAGTGTGGTAACTAGTTTTAGTTTAAATAGGACATGGACAAATGAAAGTTAGGCAAGGGGTTAGGCATGATAGAGGTCTATGCAATTATTTCTTTTTTTCTTTTTTTTTTATTGTAAACAAATGGGATACATGTTGTTTCTCTGTTTGTACATGGAGTCAAGGCATACCATTTGTGTAATCATAAATTTACATAGGGTAATGTTGTTTGATTCATTCTGTTATTTTTTCCCCTTCCCCCCCACCCCTCCCACCCCTCCCACCCCTCTTTTCCCTCTATACAGTCCTTCCTTCCTCCATTCTTGCCCCCCTCCCTAACCCTAACTCTAACCCTAACACTAACCCCTCCCACCCCCCATTATGTGTTATCATCCACTAATAAGTGGATATCATTCGTCCATTGGTTTTTTGAGATTGGCTTATCACACTTAGCATGATATTCTCCAATTTCATCCATTTGCCTGCAAATGCCATAATTTTATCATTCTTTATGGCGGAGTAATATTCCATTGTATATATATACCACAGTTTCTTTATCCATTCATCAATTGAAGGACATCTAGGTTGGTTCCACAATCTGGCTATTGTGAACTGAGCAGCTATGAACATTGATGTAGCTGTATCTCTGTAATATGCTGATTTTAAGTCCTTTGGGTATAGGCCAAGGAGTGGGATAGCTGGGTCAAATGGTGGTTCCATTCCAAGTTTTCTAAGGAGTCTCCACACTGCTTTCCAGAGTGGCTGCACTAATTTGCAGCCCCACCAGCAATGTAAGAGTGTACCTTTCTCCCCACATCCTCGCCAACACCTGTTGTTGCTTGTATTCTTGATAATCGCCATTCTAATTGGGGTGAGATGGAATCTTAGGGTGGTTTTGATTTGCATTTCTCTTATTACTAGAGATGTTGAACATTTTTCCATATGTTTGTTGATTGCTTGTAGATCTTCTTCTGTGAAGTGTCTATTCATTTCCTTAGCCCATTTGTCAGTTGGATTATTTACATTCTTGGTATAGAGTTTTTTGAGTTCTTTATAGATTCTGGAGATTAGTGCTCTATCTGAAGTATGATTGGCAAAGATTTTCTCCCACTCTGTAGGCTCTTTCTTTGCATTGCTGATAGTTTCCTTTGCTGAGAGAAAACTTTTTAGTTTGAATCTATCCCAGTTAGTGATTCTTGCTTTTATTTCTTGTGCTATGGGAGTCCTGTTGAGGAAGTCTGGTCCTAAGCCGACATGTTGAAGCTCTGGACCTACTTTTTCTTCTATAAGATGCAAGGTCTCTGGTCTGATTCCGAGATCCTTAATCCATTTTGAGTTTAGTTTCGTGCATGGTGAGAGATATGGGTTTAGTTTCATTCTGTTACATATGGATTTCCAATTCTCCCAGCACCATTTGTTGAAGAGGCTATCTTTTCTCCATTGCATATTTTTGGCCCCTTTGTCTAGTATGAGAAAATTGTATTTATTTGGGTTTGTGTCCGTGTCCTCTATTCTGTACCATTGATCCACCTTTCTATTTTGGTACCAATACCATGCCGTTTTTTTTACTATTGCTTTGTAGTAGAGTTGAAGATCTGGTATTGCGATACCCCCTGCTTCACTCTTTCTGCCAAGGATTGCTTTAGCTATTCTGGGTTTTTTATTCTTCCAGATGAATTTCATAATTTCTTGCTCTATTTCTGTAAGGTACATCATTGGGATTTTAATTGGAATTGCATTGAATCTGTATAGCACTTTTGGTAGTATAGCCATTTTGACAATATTAATTCTTCCTATCCAAGAACATGGGAGATCTTTCCATCTTCTAAGGTTTTCTTTAATTTCTTTCTTTAGTGTTCTGTAGTTCTCATTGTAGAGGTCTTTCACCTCTTTTGTGAGCTTGATTCCCAAGTATTTTATTTTTTTCGAAGCTATTGTGAATGGGGTAGTTTTCCTGATTTCTCTTTCTGAAGATTCATCGCTTATGTATAAAAATGCCTTAGATTTATGTGCATTGATCTTATATCCCGCTACTTTACTGAATTCACTTATGAGATCTAACAGTTTTCTGGTGGAATTTCCTGGTTCCTCTAAGTATACAATCATATCATCAGCAAATAGGGATAGTTTGAGTTCTTCTTTTCCTATTCGTATCCCTTTAATTTCTTTGGTCTGTCTAATTGCTCTGGCTAGAGTTTCAAGGACGATATTGAATAGAAGTGGTGAAAGAGGGCATCCCTGCCTTCTTCCAGTTTTTAGAGGGAATGCTTTCAGATTTTCACCATTTAGAATGATATTAGCCATGGGCTTAGCATAGATGGCCTTTACAATGTTGAGGAATGTTCCTACTATCCCTATTTTTTCTAGTGTTTTGAGCATGAAGGGGTGCTGTATTTTATCAAATGCTTTTTCTGCATCTATCGAAATAATCATGTGATTCTTGACTTTAAGTCTATTGATATGGTGAATGACATTTATTGATTTCCTGATGTTGAACCAACCTTGCATCCCTGGGATGAAACCCACTTGATCGTGGTGCACTATCTTTTTAATATGTTTTTGTATGCGATTTGCTAAAATTTTGTTGAGAATTTTTGCGTCGATGTTCATTAAGTATATTGGTCTGAAATTTTCTTTCCTCGATGTGTCTCTGTCTGGTTTAGGTATCAGGGTAATATTGGCTTCATAGAATGAGTTTGGGAGGGTTCCCTCCTCTTCTATTTCATGGAATACTTTGAGAAGTATTGGAATGAGCTTTTCTTTAAAGGTTTTGTAGAACTCGGCTGAGAACCCATCTGGTCCTGGACTTTTCTTTGTTGGTAGGCTATTGATGACTTCTTCTATTTCATTACTTGAAATTGGTCTATTTAAATTGTGTATGTCCTCCTCGTTCAGTTTAGGCAATTCATATGTCTCTAGAAACCTGTTGATGTCTTTGAAATTTTCTATTTTGTTGGAGTATAGATTTTCAAAATAGCTTCTAATTATGTTTTGTATTTCAGTCGTGTCTGTTGTGATATTTCCTTGTTCATTCCGAATTTTAGTGATTTGGGTTTTCTCTTGTCTTCTGTTTGTTAGTGTGGCTAAAGGTTTATCAATTCTGTTTATTTTTTCAAAGAACCAACTATTTATTTTGTCAATTTTTTGTATTGTTTCTTTTGTTTCAATTTCGTTGATTTCAGCTCTGAGTTTAACTATTTCCTGTCTTCTACTACTTTTGGTGTAGGTCTGTTCTTATTTTTCTAGGGCTTTGAGCTGTAGTGTTAGGTCGTTTATTTGTTGAGTTTTACTTCTTTTATTAAATGCGCTCCATGAAATAAATCTTCCTCTAAGTATTGCTTTCATAGTGTCCCAGAGATTTTGATATGATGTTTCTTTGTTCTCGTTTACCTCTAAGAATTTTTTAATTTCCTTCCTAATATCTTCTGTTATCCATTCATCATATAATAGCATATTGTTTAATCTCCAGGTGTTGGAGTAGTTTCTGTTTTTTACTCTTTCATTAATTTCTAACTTCAATCCATTATGATCTGATAGAATACAAGGTAGTGTCTCTATCTTCTTGTATTTGCTAACAGTAGCTTTGTGGCATAATATATGGTCTATTTTAGAGAAGGATCCATGTGCTGCTGAGAAGAAAGTGTATTCGCTCTTGGTTGGATGGTATATTCTATAAATGTCTGTTAAGTCTAAATTATTGATTGTGTTATTGAGATCTATGATTTCTTTGTTCAATTTTTGTTTAAAGATCTGTCCAGTGGTGAGAGAGGCGTGTTAAAATTACCTAGTATTATTGTGTTATGGTCTATTTGGTTTCTAAAATTGAGAAGGATTTGTTTAACATACATGGATGAGCCACTGTTTGGGGCATAGATGTTTATGATTGTTATATCTTACTGATTTATGCTTCCCTTAAGCAGTATGAAATGTCCTTCTTTATCCCTTCTGACTAACATTGGCTTGAAGTCCACATTATCTGAAATGAGGATGGATACTCGAGCTTTTTTGCTGAGTCCATGTGCATGGTATGTTTTTCCCCATCCTTTCACCTTTAGTCTATGGGTATCTCTTTCTATGAGGTGAGTCTCTTGCAGGCAACATATTGTTGGATCTTTCTTTTTAATCCAATCTGCCAGTCTATGTCTTTTGATTCATGAATTCAGGCCATTAACATTCAGGGTTATTATTGAGATATGATTTGTATTCCCAGTCATTTGGTTCATATTTAAAATTTTATTTATTTATTTATTTATTTTTTGACACATTTTGGTTCCTCCTTTATTTGACAGTTCCTTTAGGATAATTCCTCCCTTTGCTGATATGCTTCTTTGTTTTTTATCTCTTCCTCATGAAATATTTTGCCGAGAATGTTCTGTAATGTTGGCTTTCTTTTTGTAAATTCTTTTAGCTTTTGTTTATCATGGAATGATTTTATTTCATCGTCAAATTTGAAGGTAAGTTTTGCTGGGTATAAGATTCTTGGTTGGCATCCATTTTCTTTCGGAGCTTGAAAAATGTTGTTCCAGGCCCTTCTAGCTTTTAGGGTCTGGATTGAAAAATCTGCTGATATCCGTATTGGCTTCCCCCTGAATGTAATTTGGTTCTTTTCTCTCACAGCCTTTAAAATTCTGTCTTTATTTTGTATGTTAGGTATTTTCATTATTATGTGCCTTGGCGTGTGTCTGTTGTAATTTTGTGTATTTGGAGTCCTATAAGCCTCTTGGACTTGATTTTCCATTTCATTCTTCAGATTTGGGAAATTTTCTGATATTGTTTCATTGAATAGAGTATTCATTCCTTTGGTTTGTTTCTCTAAGCCTTCCTAAATCCCAATAATTCTCAAATTTGGCCTTTTCATGATATCCCATAGTTCTTGCAGATTCTGTTCATGATTTCTTACCATCTTCTCTGTTTGTTCAACTTTGCTTTCAAGGTTAAATATTTTGTCTTCAATATCTGAGGTTCTGTCTTCCAGGTGTTCTATCCTATTGGTTATGCTTTCTATGGAGTTCTTAATTTGGTTTATTGTTTCCTTCATTTCAAGGATTTCTGTTTGGTTTTTTTTCAATATCTCTAACTCTTTATTGAAATGATCTTTTGCTTCCTGTATTTGCTCTTTTAACTGTCGATTGGTGCTATCATTCAATGCCTGCATTTGCTCTTTCATCTCATCATTCAATGCCTGCATTTGCTCTTTCATCTCATCATTCAATGCCTGCATTTGCTCTTTCATCTCATCGTTTGCTTCCCTAATTATTTTAATTATGTACATTCTGAACTCCCTTTCTGTCATTTCTTCTGCCATGCTGTCGTTGGATTTTATTGATGTAACATCTAGATTTGTTTGGGGCATTTTCTTCCCTTGTTTTCTCATATTGTTGAGGAATCAGTGGGTCATTAAGATATTGCAGATTTCCTCTATTGACTTATAATGTCCCTGAAGATTGCTAGTATATCCCCTCTTGTCCTTCAGTAGCCTGAAGTCTTGGAGGAAGTTGATAATGCGGAGCTCCACGAAGAAGCTGCCTCTCTAGGGTTGGTGACCCTCAGGTGGCGTATATTCCCTGCTAGTGGGCAGAGGTGCCTCCACTTGTTGACCAGTGGTCATCCAACGGGGAACTAGGCTGCGGGCTGAGGCAAGTCCTGTTTGTGCCTGTGTCTCTGGTTTTACCGTCCCTGTGGGAAAACCTCACCCGGCAGGGAAGACTCACTCAGTGGGGATGTCTTGCTGATCAGTTCCCCTCCTAGAGGTTCCCCTCAATCTACAACTACCACCTGGGCTGGGCTGTCTTCCTCTGCAACGTTCCCAGGGACCCGGACCTACTTACTGGGCCTGGGAGCCTCACCCTTCGCAGGTGAGTCTCTTTAGGCTGCCTCTCCCAGAGACTCTGCCCGCAGTCCTGGAAACTTCACTCCGCCCCTAGGCGTGTCTCTGTGCGGCTCTTCCAGCAAGAAGCCACCTAGCTCCTGGGACCCTGCTCTGCACCTAATCGCCTGGCTATGCGGCCCCTCCTCTGAGCCACCACCTGGAGCCCCGTACAATAGCTCCGAGACCCAGAGACCCGCCACACACCTCCTCCTCTGGACGGCGGCCGGGTTTCCAACGCAGTCACTAGGAGCCCAAGCAACTCACTTCGCGTCTCCTCCTCCCGCCAACCGCCCGTAGCCCTAGGCAGTCACTCCAAGTCCAAGTGACCCGCCCTGTTCCTCCTCCTCTTCCTCGGGGTAGCCCCCCGGGTGTTCAGGAGCGGTGGCTCCGAGACCAAGTGACCCACCACGCTCCTCCTCCAGGCAGGCCACCGGTGTTCAGGAGCGGTCGCTTTTAGTCCAATCAACTCAGCACTCGCCTCCTCCTCTGGCAACCCTCTGTGGCTCTGATGCAGTCACTCCTAGACCAAGTGACCCGCCGCGCTTCTCCTCTTCCTCCGGGCAACTCCCCGGTGTTCAGAAGCGGTTGTTCTGGGTCTAAACAGCTCGCCACGCAGCTCCTTCTCAGGCAGCCGCCTGGAGTCCCAGTGGTTGCTCCGAGTCCAAGCGCTGTGCTGAGCCGTCTCCTCTACGATGATCCCAGTTGTCAGTGTTTACCGCTCCAGCGGGGGGAGGGGCGTCTCGCCGAGCAACTCAACTCTCTGAAATGTCCTTCTTTATCCCTTCTAACTTTGGCTTGAAGTCCACATTATCTGAAATGAGGATGGATACTCGAGCTTTTTTGCTGAGTCCATGTGCATGGTATGTTTTTCCCCATCCTTTCACCTTTAGTCTATGGGTATCTCTTTCTATGAGGTGAGTCTCTTGCAGGCAACATATTGTTGGATCTTTCTTTTTAATCCAATCTGCCAGTCTATGTCTTTTGATTCATGAATTCAGGCCATTAACATTCAGGGTTATTATTGAGATATGATTTGTATTCCCGGTCATTTGGTTCATTTTTAAAATTTTATTTATTTATTTATTTTTTTGACACAACTTGGTTCCTCCTTTATTTGACAGTTCCTTTAGGATAATTCCTCCCTTTGCTGATATGCTTCTTTGTTTTTTATCTCTTCCTCATGGAATATTTTGCTGAGAATGTTGTGTAATGTTGGCTTTCTTTTTGTAAATTCTTTTAGCTTTTGTTTATCATGGAATGATTTTATTTCATCGTCAAATTTGAAGGTAAGCTTTGCTGGGTATAAGATTCTTGGTTGGCATCCATTTTCTTTCGGAGCTTGAAAAATGTTGTTCCAGGCCCTTCTAGCTTTTAGGGTCTGGATTGAAAAATCTGCTGATATCCATATTGGTTTCCCCCTGAATGTAATTTGGTTCTTTTCTCTCACAGCCTTTAAAATTCTGTCTTTATTTTGTATGTTAGGTGTTTTCATTATTATGTGCCTTGGCGTGTGTCTGTTGTAATTTTGTGTATTTGGAGTCCTAAAAGCCTCTTGAACTTGATTTTCCATTTCATTCTTCAGATTTGGGAAATTTTCTGATATTATTTCATTGAATAGATTGTTCATTCCCTTGGTTTGTTTCTCTAAGCCTTCCTAAATCCCAATAATTCTCAAATTTGGCCTTTTCATGATATCCCATAGTTCTTGCAGATTCTGTTCATGATTTCTTACCATCTTCTCTGTTTGTTCAACTTTGCTTTCAAGGTTAAATATTTTGTCTTCAATATCTGAGGTTCTGTCTTCCAGGTGTTCTATCCTATTGGTTATGCTTTCTATGGAGTTCTTAATTTGGTTTATTGTTTCCTTCATTTCAAGGATTTCTGTTTGGTTTTTTTTCAATATCTCTAACTCTTTATTGAAATGATCTTTTGCTTCCTGTATTTGCTCTTTTAACTGTCGATTGGTGCTATCATTCAATGCCTGCATTTGCTCTTTCATCTCATCATTCAATGCCTGCATTTGCTCTTTCATCTCATCGCTTGCTTCCCTGATCATTTTAATTATGTACATTCTGAACTCCCTTTCTGTCATTTCTTCTGCCATGCTGTCGTTGGATTTTATTGATGTAACATCTAGATTTGTTTGGGGCATTTTCTTCCCTTGTTTTCTCATATTGTTGAGGAATCAGTGGGTCCTTAAGGTATTGCAGATTTCCTCTATTGACTTATAATGTCCCTGAAGGTTGCTAGTATATCCCCTCTTGTCCTTCAGTAGCCTGCAGTCTTGGAGGAAGTTGATAATGCGGTGCTCCACAAGGAAGCTGCCTCTCTAGGGTTGGTGACCCTCAGGTGGCGTATATTCCCTGCTAGTGGGCAGAGGTGCCTCCACTTGTTAACCAATGGTCATCCAAAGGGGAACTAGGCTGCGGGCTGAGGCAAGACCTATTTGAGCCTGTGTCTCTGGTGTTACCGTCCTTGTGGGAAAACCTCACCCAGCAGGGAAGACTGACCCGGTGGGGAGGTCTCGCTGGTCAGTTCCCCTCCTAGAGATTCCCCTCAATCTACAACTACCACCTGGGCTGGGCTGTCTTCCTCTGCAACGTTCCCAGGGACCCGGACCTACTTACTGGGCCTGGGAGCCTCACCCTTCGCAGGTGAGTCTCTTTAGGCTGCCTCTCCTCAGAGAATCTGCCCGCAGTCCTGGAAACTTCGCTCCACCCCTAGGCGTGTCTCTCTGCGGCTCTTTCACCAAGAAGCTGGTCCTGAGACCCTGTTCTGCACCTAATTGCCTGACTATACGGCCCCTCCTCTGAGCTGCCACCTGGAGCCCCGTACAATAGCTCCGATACCCAGAGACCCGCCACACACCTCCTCCACCGGACAGCCGCCCGGTTTCCAACGGAATCACTAGGAGTCCAAGCAACTCACTTCGTGTCTCCTCCTCCCGCCAACTGCCCGTAGCCCTAGGCAGTCACTCCGAGCCCAAGTGACCCGCCCTGTTCCTCCTCCTCCTTGGGTTAGCCCCTCGGGTGTTCAGGAGCGGTCCCTCGGAGACCAAGCGACCCACCGCGCTCCTCCTCCTCCATTTTGATGCAGAAGCCCTGTGTTCAAACGTGCTCCCTCACCTTTTTTATTGTGTAGCTGTGCTGGTTCTCATGCTGTCTAACTTCAGTGTAAACTTCATATGGAAAAGCTCTCTTTTTCCAAATCTCCTTGGGTCTGATTGGGTCACCCGAACATCCTGAACCAATCACGGTGACTGGGAATGTGGCATTTTGATTGACTCAGATATCTGATACATGCTCTGTTGACAAGCTGAATTAGAACTGCACCCTAAGCATTCAGGCAAAGAGAAGATCTGCAGAAGGAAACCGGAAGTAAAGTGAAAGGCAATTAAAATATTACAGGTTCACCACAGAGTCCAGGTGAATGACCGTGGGAGACAGAAGTTTTGCGGTAGGCACCACACTGGGGGATAGGAGATTCAAGGACTGATAGGTAAATACCAATTCATCTCAGTCTACCCCTCTTTAGCTGTGTCCTTCCAATGTGCAGTGGAAATAGGGCCGCCATGATCTTTGGAATGTTTGGATTCCACTGTCCTATGTCTGCCTGACAATGTGTGCTGCTTCTCCTTCTTTTGCTGCCCCTCTCTAGAGCTTGCTTAAATCCATTGTATCCCAGTTTGTTTGCACCTCCAGAACTGTCAAAGAGGTATCTATGGAGACAGAAGCCTGCAGGCCTTTGCTGTGATGGTTACTAAGCTATTGTCTCCTAGCTCCAAACCCAACTTTGTGACTCAGCTTTTTAATACTGAGGCTGGGATTTGGCAAAGCTTTTCTCTTTTGCTGGGTGACTTGCTGATGGGATCTGTCACTGGGCAGGGGAGGATGTGAAGCCAGAGGAAGAAGGACCTTGCTCCTTCCTGTTCGGTGTAACCCAGCAATGCTTCTTTCCCTTGGCAGGAACACTTGCTTCCAGCAGCAGCAGTTGGTTCGGACTTGTGGTTTTTCTAATGGTCTAGAACTGCCTCACTGTGCCCTCAGAGACATTAACACCTGCCGTCCAGCCTCTTCTGGGAAGTCTAAATCTCAGCTGGGTGGATTCTTTGACTACTGAGGAGTGGACACCAGCCGGGCAGTGCCGTCTCTTCAGAGGTCTGGACTCCATCTCTCAGCACCACTCCTCCAGGCATATACATTTTAATAATACCAACCTCTTCTCTGTTTTCCCAGTCCTTGAAGTGGTACCTGTTTCCTGCAACTACTACATTTATAATACTCCAGTGTCTCTTTCTAGGCTTTTCAGCTTTCCAATACTTAGCTAATTCTTTGCATTTAATTATTTTCATTAAAACAATGAAGTGAATAATAGAGGGTTCCTCTTTCCTAAGTGGACTCTGTTTGAGGTTGATCCAATGCCCATCTGACTGCCTTATCTTGCCATCCTTTGAACTAAGCCTGAAGAAGAGCATGCTTCTGGAAAATTGGTATCAGCTTTTCATTGCTCTGAGGATAAAGTGCCAATCTCTGGGCCCTGCCTGATCTCTTCTGCTTCATCTTTTGCTATCATAAGCTTGCACCTTGTGGCCTAGGTGCATGAAGCTTCCTTAAGTTCTTCCAATGTGCCATGCTCTGACACCAGCAGGCCACTGAATGTACTGTTCCTTCTACTAAGAACACTGGTAGCTTCTGCCCTTTTACCTGGGTAACTCTTGTGTATCTTCAGGTTCCAGCAAAGACATCTTCCCTTGGGAAGTCTTTCTTGACCTCTGCACTTTTCCTCTGGCATCTGGTACTTCCTGTCTGAGGCTGCACATCATTTGCTTTTCTTTTTCTCCCACTGTACTGCAGGTTCCTTGAGAGCAGTGCCTAGAAGGCAACAAGAAGCTTAGTAAGTATTTGAGAGGGACCTCTTTAGAAATTTCAATGCTTTTGTTTTACTTTTTGGAGCAAGGACAACATTTCAGCTACCATTACTGCTGATGCAAGTCATGCCCTAGAATGATTACTGAGGGTTTCATCGCCCATCCAAAGGACAAGCTAATGTTGTGAAAATTGCCACAGTGAGACTTGAGGGCAACAAACAAGGTGCCTTAAAGACCTGGGATGTCTCCCAGCCTTCCATGTGTCACTCCAGTGATGGAGGTGGACAGGGATCAGCTATTGATTCACCAGGTTAAAAGCCTTCCCATCACCCACAGAAGCTGAAGGCCTTGTGTCAAAGATAAGCAGCAAAGAAAATGAAGCCCTGTCAAACCCTTGCACATATGATTTCAGGATGCAAATGAAAGGCACTGGATTATAGAGGAAGACTTGAATGTGCCTGCTTCTCTGCAGCTGCATCATGCAATGAAAGAGCTAAGACTTGGGAGTCCAAACTTGGTTCAGATCTTGACTTTGCTTCCAGCCCCACGGAGAGACAGGGGCTTGGTAAGATTCTCAGTTTCTTATTCTGTAAAATAATGGTTGTCATTTTGTAATGTACAAAATTAATCTGTAGCACAAACTTCACTTTATTGAGAACTGAATAAGGAGACTGATTTAAAGTATCCAGCACAGGGTTGGGAAATATTGGTAGTTTGTAGTAAACGTGGCATTGGCAGAGCTGATTCCACTCCCTCATTTATTCAAAAATATCATTGAAATTTTAAATTCTAGTGATATTTAAGCAAATATATTAGAAAGCCTCCTTCCCCTCTTGGGGTTTTTACTGTGAAGAAATATCTGAAAAGGCAACAAACACCAGTAAATAAAAGAATGACAGTTTTGTCAGTTGACTTGATATTGTCCTTCAGGTCATTTCCCCCAGATACAGGATCTAGTCCAGAACCACACATGGCATTTAGTTTGTGTCTCTTTAGTTGTCTTTCCTCAAGAATAGTTTCTTGACCTTTCATTGACTTTCACAATGTTGATATTTTTGGAGGCTAGGACACTTGCTTTTCAGGATGTCTCTCAATTTGAGTTTGTGTGATTGTTTCCTGACAGTGAGCTTTTTAAGGCCATGCACCCAGCAAATGGCAGAGCTAACACTGGGTTCCCACTTTCCTGGCCCCATGTCTTGTGCACTTTCCTCTTAAAAGCTTCCAGGAGACTTGGAGGTCAGAAGACCTCATAGCTCAACCCTGCAACAGTCCTGTTAACACAACCAAGGTTGCTAAATAACAGCAGCATCGACGCAGTAATAACCAGAAAGAACACCTCCCAGGTGTGGTGAACCTCACTGTTTTCTTAGATGTCATTTAACATCTCCAGATCTGAATGACAATTAAAAAAATCTGTAGTTATTTTATTACTTTTTTTTAAATCTTCATCTCTCAAGGTGACAATTTGTTCTGCTTTAATAGAACAGCTGGGGGAGAAAAAAAAACATTAGAAAAATTAGACTCAAAGTGGGTAGAATACCATAAGACCATTTTGATTCTATTATAATGTACTTTTCAAAACTGCAGGACATTGAACAAAATGCACTAAAATTAAAAGAAATCTTTTTTTTATTTGGAAAATTATTTTTAAAAGCCGAACAATTGCTGCAGCTAATCTATAATTTACCCAAATGCTGGGTACTTTATTATATTGACATGCTAGGAGTTCACTCACTACATTTTCTCCAAGAAATGGGGAGACAAAGGGGCAAGTAATTGGTGCTCTGAGTCCATGTTCTGCTTTCCCTTTCATGAATTGCACCATGGCACATTTAAAAACTCTTCCAGATGTTATTTTAAAACAACAGTCTCCAAAGCAACCCTAGATGAATGCTGCCTCTGCACAACTTTCTCGTTCTAGTTTAGGAGCGCAACTTCTGTTGTTTCAGAAGTGGGATGAGGAGGGTATTGCTGGGTGGGGATGGGAGAAGACCCTCTCCCTCTTAGTTCTTGTTGTACAGGGTAGACTGAGTTGGGTAGTAGGGAAGTTTCACAATTTATCAGTCTTATTGATGAGAAGTGATACATATAGGTAGGTTTTTAAATTTTATATAAGTACTTCTTCACAATTATTTACTGAACATGCCCCTTATAAGTCATGCATTATACTAGTTGGTGGATTCAAAAATGAATAACTCAGAATGGTCTCCATCCTTTGGGAATTTAGTCATGTGTATGTATGTCAGGTATGGGTTAGATAATCACAACAGTCAAGCACAGGGTGTTACGGGAAGGCATGTAGCCAGACTTGGGAGGGAGGTAATGTGAGTGGTTGGAATGTATAATTTGCTCTGTGGCAGACACTCATTTATGATAAAGAATAAAGGCAGAAGAAGAGAGCTTAGCTTGTTTAAAAAGTTATCTGTCTCCATGTTGTCCATGCCATTTAACCTGGAAAAATAATGATAAACAACTTCTTGAACAATGTGGCTACCAGAGTGACCAGGAAAGTCAGCGGAAGTTTTGGAAAATCCAGAGAAGCTGGGCATGGTGGTGTACCCCTGTAATCCGAGCAACTCAGGAGGCTGAGGCAGGAGGATCACAACTTCTAAACCAGCCTCAGCAACTTAGTGAGACCCTTTCTCAAAATAAAAAAATAAATAAGGGCTGGGGGTGGCTCAGTGGTTAAATGCCCTTGGGTTCAATTTCTATTGAATAAACAAAATCCCAGAGGAGGTTCTACATAGAATTCAGAGACAGAAACTTTCCAGCATAGGGAAACTGATGATTTGAAGGTTTTATTCCCTCTCCTGGGTGATTCTCTGCAGAGCAAAGCTACTTTCCCCCATGACTTGGTAACTTTCTATCCATTTCTATAAGCTGGACCTCCTGTCTATTTCAGTGATATTTACTTTATATTTATTGCAGGCAATTGTTTTCTGTTCTCTCTCTCTTTGATTAATACACAGAGTTTTTGTCTATACACTCATGGACAATATTTTATAGCACTCCTGAAACATGTGGAATCATAATGGAGTGCTAGAGATACCTTTGTAGTGAGTACTGCGGGTAGAAGGAGTAGTGACTTAGTTGCTTCTGCAAGGTCTTGCCTGTGCCAGAGAAGGCTTCTGGGAAGAAGTAATGTCCAAGCTGAGACTTGAAGGCATTGGGTAGAAATTGTGCTCTCAAGAGCAGGAATAACATTTGCCACTAGAGAAAACTTGGTGGGTTACACAAGAGAAGCTAAAAGCAGCGCAGGATGGATGGTGGAAGGGGAGCAGTGAGGAATGAAGTTGGCAACTGAAGGGGCAAGAGGCTTTTTTGTTGAACTGCTAGCCTTATCCTTAAGGCCATGGGAAACTACTGAAAGTCACGTGAGCTGGGAAACGGTGGAACCATTTATATTTCAGAAAGAACACACAGGCAGAGGCTGAGGCAGGAGGATTACAAGTTCAAAGCCAGCCTCAGTAACTTAGCCAGGCCCTAAGCAAGTTAGCGAGACCCTGTCTCAAATTAAAAAAAAAAAAAAAAAAAAAAAATGAGGAACTGGGGTTGTGGCTCAGTGGTTAAGCAACCTTGGATGTAGCGAGACCTACTGGATCTCTCAGTAGATTAGGATAGTGGCATTTAGATTGAGGAGAGGTAGAAGAAGGCAGAATACCTAGGAGATGAAAACAACAAGACTCAATGATGAATTAGACATGGACTGTAAGGGAGGATGGGGAGGAATTAAAGACGGTTGGCCCAAATTTCTTCACATTTCTGTCTTCTTCCCCAATCTTTGTCTTGGGCTTTCCTGTGTTCTCAGTTGCCAACTCCATGACCTCGAATATTGGCACCAGTCTCAGGACTTATGGTGACTGTGCCCTAGTGGTTCTGATAGCATCCTGGGCTACAAACTGTACTCTAAACACTGGTGCTGGCCATTTCTGCTCCTGGCTTGTTCCTTTCAAATCTGTTTTGTGCTGAGAGCTGATAAATCTCCCTGGATCTCAAATTTTCTCAATTGTAATGTTTCTCATTGAAATTATAAATTTTCTCATCGAGGTAATGCAGATTAAACGAAGGAATAAATGTGAAGCATAAGACCTGCAAATGGCAAGCACAAAATAAAAGTTAACTAAGGAGAAGGAGGAGGAGACAATGTAGAGGGGGGCAACAAGGTTTAGGGTTTGAGTCCCCCACTTACAAACTGGCACAACATAGGGTATCAGGAGTGGTCATTTGAGTAGAAATGAAGAAGAAGAATCTCTTTTAACATGGTGACGTGAGGGAGGTATGCCAAGAAGAGACCACCTTGAGCACAACAAAGTGTTGACTGATTCTTGAAGCTCGATCTAGAACCAAAGCCAGGGATAGACCCAACATGGCCCCCTCAAGCCCTAAACTCTTAGCGCTTCTTGTGGTTATCTCTTGCTCTCCACTTCAATTCTCTCCTTCATAGCGTTGTCTTCAAATCTCAGCCTTCTTTAGCTCTTCCTGGTCACCTCCTCCTTCTGTTGTGCAGTTGCTAACGGTTCTAATTCCAGGCACAGGCAGTATGTAGACATGAACATCTGCTGAAAGTGGCTTTGCTCTTTGGAATCCTACCTCTAAGAAACAATGGATCACTCTGCTAAAGCCTGCCACATCCCTTAGTAGAGGCAGTGTGTTATGGTTTAGATGTGATGTCCCCCAAAAGTTCATGTGTGAGGCAACACAAGGTTTGGAGGAGAAATGATTGAGCTATAGCCTCAACTTAATCAGTGAATTAATCCCTGATGGGATTAACTGGGATGAGTGGTAGCTGGAGGCAGGTGGGGTGTGGTTCGAGGAAGTGGTTCATTGAGGGTGTGGGTTTGGGGTATTTATTTGTATCTGGTGAGTGGAGTTCTCTCTGCTTCTGAGTCACCGTATGAGCTGCTTTCCTCTGCCACACTCTTCTTTAAATCTTTAATTTATTTATTTGTTTTTTATTTTTACTGACAGCATTTTGATTCATTGGACACAAATGGGAAATAACTTTTCGTTTCTATGGTTGTGCACGATGTGGATTCATACCATTCATGTAATCATACATGGATGTAGGGTAATGGTGTCTGCCACACTTTTTTGCCATGATGTTCAGCCTCACCTCGAGCCCCAAGGAATGGAGCCTGCTGTCTATGAATTGAGACCTCTGAAACAATGAGCCCCGAGATAAACTCTTCCTCCCCATACAATTGTTCTGGCTGGGTTTTTTAGTTATAGCAGCAAAAAAGCTGACTAAAACACAGTGCTAACAACACAGTTAATAATGTTAATCACAACTGTAACTCTGACCAGTTTGCGTAGCTTCACTGTACTGGACCCATGCAGCTATTCTGACTGACCAATGGCTAAGCAGCATCCTTTTGATTGGTCAGCTCCCATGCCATACTGTTAATGGTTAATGTGCCCCACCCCAATTCATGTGTTGAAGTTCTATTCCTAGTTCTTCAGAATGCGACAGTATTTGAAGATAGGGCCTTTAGGGTGGGCTCGAGTCCAAGGTGACTGGTGTCCTTTGAAGAAAAGGAAATTTAGGCACACAGAGACATTGGGGATGTACGTGGACAGAGGAGAGCCCGTGTGAGGACACAGGGAGAAGGTGACCATTATAAGCTAAGGAGAGAGTCTGCAGTAGAAACCAAACCTGCTGACAACTTTTTTTTTTTTTTTTTTTTTTTTTTATTTTATTTTATTTTTTTTCTTTTTATTGTAAACAAATGGGATACATGTTGTTTCTCTATTTGTACATGGCGTAAAGGCATACCATTTGTGTAATCATAAATTTACATAGGGTAATGTTGTTTGATTCATTCTGCCATTTTTTCCCTTCCCCCCCCTCCCCTCCCACCCTTCCCCTCCATCTATACAGTCCTTCCTTCCTCCATTCCTGCCCCCCTCCCTAAACCCAAGTCCAACCCCAACACTAACCCTTCCCACCCCCCATTATGTGTCATCATCCACTTATTAGCGATATCATTCTTCCTTTGGTTTTTTGAGATTGGCTTATCTCACTTAGCATGATATTCTTCAGTTTCATCCATTTGCCTGCAAATGCCATAATTTTATCATTCTTTATGGCTGAGTAATATTCCATTGTATATATATACCACAGTTTCTTTATCCATTCATCAATTGAAGGACATCT
Source organism: Sciurus carolinensis (assembly GCF_902686445.1). Classification (NCBI taxonomy): domain Eukaryota; kingdom Metazoa; phylum Chordata; class Mammalia; order Rodentia; family Sciuridae; genus Sciurus; species Sciurus carolinensis. The sequence continues at coordinate 103,756,231 of NC_062218.1, read as the reverse complement.
AGGTTGGTTCCACAATCTGGCTATTGTGAACTGAGCAGCTATGAACATTGATGTGGCTGTATCTCTGTAATATGCTGATTTTAAGTCCTTTGGGTATAGGCCAAGGAGTGGGATAGCTGGGTCAAATGGTGTTTCCATTCCAAGTTTTCTAAGGAATCTCCACACTGCTTTCCAGAGTGGCTGCACTAATTTGCAGCCCCACCAGCAATGTAAGAGTGTACCTTTCTCCCCACATCCTCGCCAACACCTGTTGTTGGTTGTATTCTTGATAATTACCTGCTGACAACTTGATCTGGACTTCTAGCTTCCCAAACTGTGAGAAAATGAATTTCTATTACGTAAACCTCCCAGTCTGTGATATTTGTTATAGTAGCCTTAGTAAACTGATACACTGGTTGTAATATATTTACATGACTATCATGTCTGATAATAGTTTTTTTTAAGTTCTTACTAAATTTTAGAGGTAGCATAAATTACATCATTACATATTTAGGTACTGTCTAGGCATTATTAACCTCATTTTGCAAACAAAATAACTTAGGTTTGTAAAAGAAAGTGATTTACTTGAAGTCAAAGTCACAGAGCTAGTAAAGGGTCGAATTGGGTGCAAATGCAGATCTTGTTGACACTGGTGCCTGGATTCTTAACCATGTGCTCTACTGCCTAGAGATACTGGTCTCTGACTGCTCTTTTCCTCCTGTTTTTCTCTCTATTTCCTGCTCTTTCCTTTGGAGCACTAGCTAGAGTCTGTAACCATCAATTTAATTCTATGATCATGTTTTCCTTGTTTGCTTCTCCCACTGGACCACAGTGCAGTGCTGTGCTTACAATCAGGAGGATAGGGTTGGTTTTGGAACAAACAGCATTGAAAGGCTTCTTGATTTTTCTGCCAGGTGAAAGCCAGCCAACTCTTTGCATATGGTGAAGTGATCAACCTCAGCCGGCATTGGCAAGTAACAGGAACTACTGCTGGGCTCTTTAATTTATACCTTAATATTGCACGCATGTGGCCTCAGGAGTGCAGCAGTCACCTAACCCTACCACGTGGCAAATGCCAGCATCCGCACTCCTGGCGTCTCCCTGGCCTGGTATTCTAGGATGTGTTTTTCCATTTTGTAATGCCCTTCAAGGCAGGAAGCTGTGAGCCACCTGATGCTTGGTTGGTGACTTTTCTTTGCTTTTTTCTGACTCTCCACCCTATTAACACATCTGGGTGAAGTGGCAGCTGCTTATTTCTTGTATAATGAAGTCTAAAAAAAATAGAGCCAGGTCTTGTTATATCATCTGTGGCTCCTCCATGAACAAGGGCTCAGCAGATACTTCTCTTAGGGGTACCACTGTGTTGCTCACCAACTTCAGCCGATGCAATGTTGTGACGGTTATTATTTTCTCAATGATGTTCCCCCCACCAGAGGTAGAAACGGAGTGTACATTTCCCCCAACCCAAACTGTTAGAAAAATCTCTACCGCCCAAGGGATGAATTTCAAAAAGACAGACTATTTTTCTCTATGCAGCCTTTTATTTTTAGGTTTACTGCTTCCTCCCCCATTTCTTTTCCCCATTTAATGCTTTCAGAGAGAATGAATAGTATTCTACATTTTTATATTCTAAACACCACTCCTGCATAATTCTGTTCAATTCTTTGTTGTTCTTTTTTTTTCAAGTTATGGTTTTAAAAATAATCTAGAACTAATTTGTCTAATGAATATGCAATTATTGCAAGAGTCTTTTGAAGTTTTTGAAAACCTTCTGTCAGCATCTTTTGGGGACATGGGGATGAATGCAGCATCAGGCACTTGGAAGCTGTTTTAATTTGGCATGAGCAGGTATAATTTTTGCACATTTCAAAGCTGGGCTTGATGCAGTCATTTATGTGTACTTACCATGGTTATCTTAGTGTACCTGCTTTCTAGCTTAGCTCCTTTTGCTGGTAGAACCAATGTATCACTGCTACTAGGGCAGAGTGCAGTTGAAACAGAAGGTGGGTAGGACAGCCAGAAAAGAATATGCAGCGAGAAGGGGGGCACCCTTTAGTTCCATCACAGCTCCTGCCCAGAACTTAGAAATCTTAGCTACCTCTTATAGTGGGCTTATCAAATGCAAAACACTTTACATGTCTAAATCTTTATGTAAGCGTAACCCAAGGAGCAAGGGAATATTGTCACTATTTTATAAATAAGGCAAATTTGACTTTCAGAGGGTAAGAAATTTCCCCAAGACCACTCATGTAGTAAGTGGCAGGATCAGTGTTTTTCAATAGCTGTCATTGGCCATGTCTTCTCCGCAGGGCACTATTCAGTGTACCTTGGCAAATTGAGAAATGAACTGGACCTGGATTCTACTTTCAGAGTGTTTATCTTGTGGTGGAACAGAGAAGACAAACAACTGTGATATGTAGCCAAGAAAATTCAGAGAAGAAACATGATAGAAGGCCATGCCATGAAAGTAGCAAAGGAAAGGGAGAAAACTTTTTTTTTTTTTTTTTTTATCTCAGTATAGGTAAAATTTATCCTCAGAGGGGGACTGATTCCCTGAAGTTTTTGCACAGTTTCTTATTTCCTGCCTACTGTGCACATTATGTTTTTTAAAAGTGGCCTTTGGATAGAATTTTTCAGTAATTGTTTTTGACCTGGGAAACCAACTTCCTCCTGTGCATTTTTTTCTAGCTCCTGGGTAAGAGGCCAGTTGGGCTTTCTCCACCCCTGAAGTGGGCAGGAGCATTTCTACCCCAGCTGTGGGATTCATTAGCCTCCACTGTTGAATTGCTGTGACCAGGAGGGTGTGAAAGGCACAGTGCCCTCCTGGCCCTCACTGGGCAGGGGCTGTCACGGTTCCCCATAAAAGCAGCACAGGGCCTGCTGTGGAGCACCAGAACCTGACCCTCCAGTGCCACTGCCCCCCTGGGGGACTGTTTTCCTTTGTTCTGGCAATTGGAACAAAGTGATTTCTCTCATACAGTGTCTTTGTTATATGTTCCCCTACTTTTTGGCCCTGTGTGAATGTCAACAATCTTTTGGTTGTGGTTGGCAGAAGCACTCTGACTGGCTTAAGCAAATAAAGGAGAATTTATTAAAAGCATCTCAGGGACTAGACCCAGGAACCAGAAAACCCATCAGGAGCCAAGTTACTTCTGGTAATTCCATAGCTCCAAAATACCTTGTCGCAAGAAGCAGCCAGCTTCCCCTAGGTGCTGGATCTACTACAGGTACAGACAAGCCTGACTTATTACAAGCAGGGTCTGTGTGGTCAGCTGAGGATCATGTGGGATAGACAGGACTTCAGGCCCATCTTGTCCCCAGTTCCTGAGGGGGGAGCATTTTACAGAATAAGAAGTTAAGGAGCAGACAGTCATGTAGATGACCATATCTTTATAAATTGATGATGGGACATGATTTTCATTTTTCTTGGGGGTCAGTGCAATGTAGCAAGTATTCATAGGAGGGCATCATCTGTGGAAGTTTATTATTTCCTTCTTCTTGGAACAAAAGGGATTCACTTAGGATGTGCAAAGAAGAAGGTGTGGAGGCACATGACTGTAATCCCAGCCACCTGGGAGACTGAGGCAGGAGGATTGGAAATTCAAGGTCAGCCTTGCAATTTAGTGAGACTCTGTATTAAAAAACAAAAAGGACTGGGGGTATAGTTCAGTGGTAAAGTACACTTGACTTCAGTTCTCAATAGGGAAAGGAGAGGGAGAGGGAGACGGATGAAACTATCCATATAGTTCAAGCAAAAAACTTGCTGGTGAGGGAGAGAGGCTTGGGATTATTCTGAACTAATTAGGTGAGTGAATGTTACTCAAACACACAAGATGACTATTTGGTCATCAAAGTCTGAGTAAGTTTTGTATAGTTATCACTGATACCAGGAACTAAAATCTATTACAAACCTCTTTTGCAGGGGGTTATTTTTGGTCCCTAAGGTAAAAGTTGTCTTTTCCTTCTCCAAATGTTCAAAGAAATGCTTGGCACTTCTCTTATCGTCTATTTAACATCCATGTACTTATTTGTATATATTTATCTTCAGATAGATTGTTGCTTGTTGAGGACAATATCTGTCTTATCTTGTCCATGATTAGGACTGATTATAGCACATTGTACATAGGAGATTCCTAAACCATATATCTGAATATGGGAGTCACCTCAGTGACCTCCAGTGAATCAGACAAACTAATTATTGGTTTAAAATTCCTTGAGTCAGGGATCTTTCAATTGTTCAATGAATTACTCAAATAAATATATAAGTACTATCAATATGCCTATTTATTACTGTGTCTAATGCTATGAGGTAAGTAGTCTTAAAAATTTCTTAGGTTTCTTATAAATAGTCTTATAAATTTCTTAGAACTTGGGAAAACTTTACCTGACTCTAAGTGTCTCCTTCTGCAAACTGAGGAGAGGAGGGAGTGAGGATGAGTAATAGTACTTCCTTGGTACAATGATTATGAGGGTTAGAAATTATATAGAGAAAGCATCAAGCACAGAGTAACCTTTTTGCTTAATTCTGATTATTATTTATTATGGAAGGTAAGAATTTTCATGCATAACTTTCAAGTGCAAGAAAAGTCATATATCTTTATTTGCTCCAATTGATATTGTCCTTTCTGATCTCCTTCAGTGGTATTCTTGTGACTTCTAAACTTTCCCACGGTGTGGAAAGTCTCTGTGAGTCTCATGCAGTCCTCTACCCTGGGGGAAGGCTCTCTGGACTGCAGCCCACTTTGCTCGCCCGAGGAACCCCTCCATGCCCTTCTTGCAGCAGTAAGTCGGGTGACTCTACATCTCTCCAACTCAACTTGGGCTTGAGGATCTTAGCTATTTTCCCAAGACCATAACTTGCCCTGTTCCCTTTTTCCTTTGGACTGACGAATCTTCCAGTCTCTTAATTTAGATTTTATTCCCAACTATAAAAGCCAGAAGGAGAATGACAGAGTTTTGTTCTAGGAATTTGGCAACTTCTGCTTCTGTTTCTGAAACATGAAAGTTGTTAGCAATGCCTTAAAGCAAAAGCATTCTAAAAACTTTATCTTCTTGCTGTTGGTGAGGGAAATTGACTTTCAGTCTTTCCATTTTTTCTATTGCTCCGGTGACCAGACATAAATTAATGTCTCAAAAGATCAGCCAGTACTGTGCTTCCCCAGCCTCAACCCACTGAAATCCTGTCACTTCTCTTTTTATTCTTGAATATAGAGCTTTGCCTCGGGGTTTCCTGTTTGCATTTTCGTCTGCTTGGACATTTCCTGCTGTGTACAATTTGGTTGTTTCTCATTGCTTGAGTCTTTGCCCAAACATTACCTCTTCAGAGAGGTCTTTCTAGAATACCCTTTCTGAAGTAGAGACCACTCCCAATCCCAGCCAAATGAGTCATACTACTTTGTTATTTTCATAGACCTCACCACCACCTTGACTTAATTTGGGATTATGGACTGTCTCTATGTGCTGGGATGTGGTGCTCTCTACTGGGGAGGAGACCCTGTCTTATTCACCCTTGTATCCTGAACACAATCCCTGGCACATGGTAGGTGCTCAGAAAATAGTTCTTGAGTGGAAGAACTAATTATCCTGCCGAGTGATGATGTTAAAGGTGATGCGATGCGAATGGCGATGAAGAAATTGATGAGATATGATACAATACTGGTTTTAAGGTTGCTTAAACTATTTTGAATTCATATTCAAGAAATAGTTTGAGGACCAACCTAAGAGTTGGAGAGGTGATGTGGAGTATATTTATCAATTATAAATGTATATGTATCATACATGAAATATGTGTAAAAATTGATGCAATATACATATAGTTAGAAAATGTTTTATAAATCCCAGTGCTTGTATTAATAATATAGAATCTTTATGTTTATCAGAAAATAACATGGGTTTAAAAATCTCAGAGCAGTATTGCCTTAAATTCTCTAGTCAGAGTAAGTTCTGGGCCGATGCCCTCAGCATCACTGTGAACTTCAAGGACCCATAGAGATGCTGGTTTGGTGGAGTTGGGACGGGACATGGAAATCTGTATTTTGAAGACAATTCCCTAAGTGATTCTGCTTCAGAACCAAATTTATGAACCAGTGACTTATAACCAAAGTTTATGGAAAGTAAAGCTGAGTGAATTCACTAAGTTTATGGATGATGCAGAACTTCAGCTCAAAAAAAGAGAATTTTCAAAGGGCTAGTCTCAAGCTCAGTGGTGAATTTTTCATGAAATCAGAAATAGTTGCCAACCCTAAAATTCATCAGCTGCACTCCATGTCCAGTCTGACCGTGATTATAGTGCTCCATGTTTTCCTTTTTTTCTGGTTTCATTTAAGCATTTTTTTTAATTATAAGAAATTTTAGTTATATAACAAAGTAGACTAGATTAATGAGTCCCTCTGTATCTGTTACCCAGTTCCAACAATTATTAAGTCACTGCTGATTTTATTTCATCTATGCCCTCTCTGATTTACTACCACCTCACATTCAGATGTGAGGACTCTAACACTGAGCTACATCCCCAGAACTTTTTATTTTATTTTGAGACACTGCCTCGGACTTGCGGTACTCCTGCCTCAGCTTCCAGAGTAGCTGGGTTCACAGGCACACTTCACTGGGTCTGACCCCACAGTCAGATTATTTTGAAGAAAAATTAAGATATAATATAATTTATTCTGTAAACATCTTGATATGTAAAAATGAGGACCTTTAAAAAATATATAATCCCAATACAATCATCATACTAAAAGAATTAAAAATTTATTTTTTCCCAAATATTCCCTGAGTTGTTGCAGAAATCCTTTTTCACAATTGATTTGGCATAGGATATAAATGAGATGCATATATTTTAGTTGATACGTCTCTTAAGTCTCTTTTATCCATAGGTCTTCTCTTTTTCTTAATATCTTTGCAATCTGTTGAAAAATCTAGTCTTTTTTAAAATAATGGTTTCCCATTGTCAGAATTTTGCTGATTTTCTTCCTGGAGTGTCATAGAATGCATTTTCTGGTTCCCTGTATTTTCCATTAATTGATATCCAGATTTACAGGCTCAATCATATTAGAATTTGATTGTTTACCCCAACATACCATAGATGGCGGTGGTCAGTAGACGCATGTGCCTCTGTAGTGATAGTCATTAATGGTGATTACCTGGAGACATTATTTTGTTAGGGATGGCATAGTCTTGCTCTAATATTATCATTCCCTTTCATTTATTGTTCACAGCATTCCTATGATAAATAATAGAATTACTAAAGGAAAACAGGTCAAATGCTCTTTTCATCTTATTCACTTGTTTATGGCATTCTCCAAAAGTGACCAATACGTTATTTTGTTGTTTGTATCTCTAATGTCATTATCCATTTATGTTAAACATATTTGTTGTCTTTCAGTCCATCGCAGTTATTTTCTTTAGTCCTCGTTCTTCTTTACGATTGTGTAGCTCTTCATTGTGTGGATGTACCATGCTGTTTCATACTTAAAGTGTTTTCAGATAATAACATATTTGTCACATTTTCTTACAGTCCTTCATAAAAATGCCCTTGATTTTGTTGACTTTGTTGCTGCCATTTGCCAACCACCGAGTCAGTTGCGACTTAGTGACAGCTATTTAATTTGTTTGCAGACCTTCGCTGTTGTAACTCTGCTGCAGCAAATCAGGCTTCTGCATGTGTCTTCTGCCATTTTCACCACTGGAATGGAGTCCTAGAAGTGGGATTATTCAGTCAAAGCGTAAATGCATGCTAATTTTGCTAGATACTATCAATTTCTTCTCAGTGATTTTGTTCCATTTTATACCAGCAACGGATGAGAATGTTCATTTCTTCCAATCTTGCTGAAAAATGGTAGGTTGTTGAACTTTTGTTACTCTGTATAATGAGTATAGTTTTACTTTGTCTTTCTTTTATAATGAACAAGATCAAGGTTCTTTTCATTTGAGTTAAGAGATATATTAGTTTTTGGAGAACTGTCTGGTCATGTCACTTGCCCACTTTTTAATAATTTATTGATCTATTCTCTATGTTTAGAATATTAACTCTAATAGTGCTGCTGCCAAAAGTGGTGAATGTTTTTCTCTGGGTGGTCATTTTTATTTTTAATTATAGAATTTTGTTATACAGAAGTGTTTATTTTTAGACATTATTTTAGGTCAGATCTTTCAATATAATTTTATTTCACACTTACTGTGCATCTATCTATAAATATGAGCCTTCAGCAACATGATTAAGATTTTGAAGGGAGATAAAATGGAGTTTTAAATCATGGTGGCACACAGAATGTACTCTGAGCACCATTATCCTAGACATTTTGTGTCAAATTTATCAAACTCTTCCCTTACTGCATTGAGATTTTAAGCCACAGTAAAGTGTTTCCTATTCTGAAGTTTATAGGAATTCATCTGTTTTCTTCTAGTACTGTTAAAGTATTATTTTTAATTAGTTCTTTTTAGTTATATATAACATTAGGATTAATTTTGACATAATTATAAAAGCATGGAATACAATTTGCTCTAATTCAGTTCCCAGCACTTCGTTTCCCTCCCCCTCCTGCCTCTCCCCCTCCGACCTCTCCCCCTCCTGCCTCTCGCCCGCCTGCCTCTTCCCCTCCTGCCTCTCCCCCTTTCCCTCTACAGATCTTTCTGTTTACTTACAGTTTTTTAAATTAATGCCTCATGGATATGCATGGTGGTGGAACATTATGTCAGATTCCTTCCACTTGGTTTTTCCCTTATCCTGTCCCTCCTCCCCGCTGCTCAACCCGCTTCCTCTACTCCACTGATCTTTCTTCTATTCTATTTTGATGAAATCTGCCCCCCCCACATTTTTCCTTTTTTTTCTTATTTTAGACTAGCTTCTGCATATCAAAAAAAACTGACTTTTCACTTTCTAGGTCTGGCTTATTTCACTTAGAATGACAATCTCCAGTTCCATCCAGTCACCAGCAAATGCTAAAATTTCATTTTTCTTTATGACTGAGTAATACTCCATTGTGTATACATACCACATTTTCACATAGGTTTATCCCATAGCTAGGCTATTGCAAATTGTGCTGCTATGATCATTGATGTGGGTACATTCCATTGATGTTGGTACATATGTTTGTTGATTTTAGATCTTTTTGATAAATACTGAGGAGTGGGATATCTGGATCATATGGTTCCATTCCTATTTTTTTGAGGAAAATCTACATTGCTCTCCGGAGTGGTTGTACTAATTTACAGTCCCACCAACAATGTATGAGTATACCTTTTCATCCACATCCTCATCACCATTTATTATTATTTGTGTTCTTAATAATTGCCATTTTGACTGCAGTGAGATGAAATCTCAATGTGGTTTTGATTTGCATTTTCCTGATTGCTAGAGATGTTGAACATTTTTTAATATGTTTATTGATCATTTGCATTTCTTCTTCTTTTTCTTCTTCTTTGTGGGGTGGGTACTGGAGGATTGAACTCAAGGGTACTCGACCACTCAGCTACATCCCCAACCCTATTTTATATTTTGTTTACAGACAGGGTATCACCGAGTTGCTGAGTGCCTTGCTTTTGCTGAGGCTGGCTTTGGACTCGTGATCCTTCTGCTTCAACCTCCTGAGCTGCTGGAATTACAGGCATGAGCCACTGTGCTTGGCTACATTTCTTTTTCTGATGAGTGTGTAGTTCTTTTTCCCATTTATTAATTGGGTTACGTGTTTTTTGATGTTAAATTTTTGAGTTGTTTTTATATTCTGGATATTCATGCCCTATCTGAGCAGGTGGCAGAGATCTTCTTCCATTCTGTAGGCTCTCTTTTCATGCTCTTGTTTCCCTTGCTGTGCAGAAGTTTTTAAATTTGATACTATCCCACTTATTGATTTTTGGTTTTATTTCTTGTGCATTGGGAGTCATGTTAAGGAGGTTGGTTCCTGTGCCAACATGTTGGAGTGTTTGGTCTACATTTTCTTCTAGTATTTGTAGAGTTTCTGATCTAATTCCTAGGTCTTTGATCCACTTTATGTTGACTTTTGTGCAGAGTGAGAGATAGGGATCAAGTTACATTCTTCTGCATATGGATATGTTTTCCCAGTACCATTTGATAAAAAGACTTTTTTTCTCCAATTTATGTTTTTGGCATCTTTTGTCTAGTAACTGATGACTGTATCTATGTGGGTTGTCTCTCTGTGATAAAGTGTTATTTTTACATTTAGATTTCTGATTCATTTGGAATTTATGCTTGGTTTATGGAATGAGAAATATATCCAATTTTTTCTATGTTACAGGTATATATACAGGTATATCCCCAAACCACTTATTAAAATATCAATTTTTCTTCATCTCATTGGAGATGCTGAATTTGATTTGATAAAAATTTCAATTACACACATTTCAATTATTAAATGTTAAATGCTCATATTCAATTAGATCTATTTCTGGATTTTTCTATTTTTTCCATCTTTCTCTGCCTATTCATGTACCAGTACCATATCTAAAACATTTTTTAAAAAGTGTTTCATTATCAGGTTAGACCTAGGCTCTCTTCTCATATTTTCTCATCTCTTTCAGTATTTTCCCAAATTAACTTTATAATCAACTTTGTCATTAGCAAAATAAAATATGATAACATTTTATTGGTGTTCATTAAGTATAAAAATTAGCTTTGGGTGCATTGATACCTTTTTAAATTTTATTTTTACAATCTGTGTTTTGATTAATTATACACATGGGGTACAAATTTTCATTTCTATGGTTGTACATGATGTAGATTCATACCATTTGTGTGATCATACAGGTACATAGGGTAATGATGTCTTTCTCGTTGGCTCTTCCTTGTCAAAACTTTGGAAAAAAAAGTCTTTCCATATGTTCAAGTTTGCTTGTGTGACTTTCAGAGCTACTTAATGGTTTTTCTTATGTGGATTTTGCTTAAGTATGATAATGATAATGATAATTATTATCATTGTTATTCTTTTAAACAGGCTTTTCCCTTTTCATGATGTCTTTTTGAATTTTTCTTATTCATATCTCCATCTTTTTTTACTTTTAACTTTTCATCATTTGATTTGTGTGAGTCTCTTGGATGTGTTGAATTTTGTTTTGCTAGACAATCTGAAAGTATTTTGCAGGTGTTAAGCCCATTTACGTTTATTAATGTGATGGAGAGGTTTGGCCTCAGTTGTGATTTATTCTATTTTATACAATTGTGTGCATGTGAGTGTATGTGTGTGTGTGTGTGTTTGTAATATTTAACTATGGACTTATTTTATTTGCTTGTTTTCTGTCTTTTTCTTTTTTGATATATCTTTCAACATTTAGGAAGGTGTGGATTTTTGATCTAATGATTATCTTTATACATCTGATGCCTTTTGTTTTGAACAGGGTCTGATCCTTCCCTACTGTAAGCAATATAGAAATTGGTTAGTAATTCTTTCTTTACCTTTCCCTCCTCCTCTCCCAGGGACAATTCAATGCTGAATTGTGCATCAGTTAACACCCACGAGGCAATCAGCAAGCTGAGTTTCCTTTCCATATGTTCTCTGTTTCCAATTTGATTGGCTACTCCTGAAAAGGAACAAAAGAAAAATGACAGCATCCTTCCTTGCACCTCATTCTCCTTCTACTTTCCACAGAGTCCAGAGATGTGCAGAGTGTGGGGAATAAAACCAAATTTTAATGGTTAAGAAGGGAAGGATTTTAGTCCTCTGTTTTAATAGCTTCTTCACCCTTTTTTAATATTGGGAATCTTCCAAAGTTTCTTTTGATACTTCCTCAGATGCTTTATGTATTGAGAGACAATAACCACCATGGGAGGAGCTGCCCATGCCTTCAGTTTCCTAGTGGGGAAGAGAAAGAGCCCTGGGAAATTAGAAGACTGGTAATATAGATCCCCTATGAGGCTGGACATGAGGATCCTGGGGTCCATCTCTCCTCAATATCCCGTTACTCAAGTTGCACAGGAAAGCTACATGTCGTTTTCATTCAGTGGACACTGCAGATGTGTCTAATGAGCATATCCTTGGGAAGCAGAGTGGATTTGAAACCAAAGGGCTTTTTCTCAAAATATTCTGGCCTATGTCATCAGGATATCACATGTTGATGCAGAAGTGGAGGGGCATCCTTAAGCTGAACTGAAATTGAATTTCCCATCACCAATAGTTGTCTGAAAAACAGATATAAAATATTGACATCTTTGCTGTTTACATTTGGTTTTGTGTGATAAAATTCTTACCTCCTCCCCTGGAGTAAACTCATTGTATATGTATGAAATAGTGGAATGGAAACATGACCTTTAAACAGCGAGCTTGCTCAGGATGGACCATAGGGATGCTCAGAGGCATGCCTGGACATGCTGGAGTGCAGCCATAAGAGCTTCTGTTGGGTGCCAGCAACCTTGGTCTGGGAGAGACCTGTTAGTTATTTTGCTGATGTGAATATGGCTCCTTCTAAATAGGTCTGGTGAATTCAGAATCCCTGACTCAGATGGTTCTCTCTCTTCTAAAAATTTGCTTCTGACCTCATAAGAGCTTTTCTGAGATTCCTTTTATACCATCCCACCCCCACTTTTTTTTTTTTGTGTGTGTGCATGTGGGTTCTTGCTCCTTTCTCATAGAATCAGAATATGGGTACTTTGTTGTCCTGAATGAGAGAAAGGGCCCCAGAGGAGACTGCTATCGTGGGCTTCAAAACTGTAGAGGGTGCATATTCTGGAAAAATTTTAGAATTAAAATAAAATTGAATTTAGAATGAAAATTAATTTTAGAATCAAAATAAATTTAAATTAATAAGTTGAATGTCATTAATAACAATTCATGTGACTCAAAGCTAGAGGAAAAAGTCTGAATATTGATGGGAAGATCACGTTCTTTTCAAGTCAGGGAAATGATGGGTATGGGTTTCATTTTCTTTCAGTCCTTTTTCTTGTTTTTCCTGAATCTTTCATTGCTCAGGGCCTTTATGTTTTGAGATGAGGTAAAACCCACGGAGTTTTTACTTGTTTCTAATGTTTGGTACCTTTAATGAATGAAATCAAGGTTGGCTCTCTTAGCTGTCCTCTCCTCTCCTTCCACGTACTCTGTTACATGAAGAAATAAGAGCATGAGAAGTTGACTACATAGAAGAAAATAAGCTCTTATCATTGAAGTGACTGATTTTTTTTTGGTGTAGGGGCTAAAGGGAATTTTGAGCATTAGCTTAAAAAAATTTGTTCCATATGCCAAAGCTGCTTTTACATTTGGCTCTTTTGCAGTCTTTTTTGTGAGCATCAGCACTGGTAATGGGGAAAGCTGATTCCAAAAAATGTAGGAAAGAGGAAGTAATGGCCAAAAATCATAGACCAGATCTATCTAAACATTCTAAACTGTGAGAACTCCCAATTCTTCCTCTCTCCACTGTTAAAGATGATACTGATTTTACCCTTCTCAGGACTTTTGCCTTCTGTATCATTCCAGAGAAGATTTTTATGCTTTGGGGTAAAAAAAAGCAGAGGAATTTGGAAGACCAAGAAGGGCTGTGATAGGCTTGTTGGCAAATATTTTGACAAATGAACCATAGAGAAAGTATGAGAAGGAAGTAGAGGGGAAAGAAGTTAGAAGATTTAAAACAAAGTATTCCTGAACTTAATGTATCCCACTCACAGTATTTGAAAATACATAAAGCACTTGAGCTATTTTGGGGAATGGGTACCATGGATTGAACTCAGGGGCACTCGACCACTGAGCCACATCTCCAGCCCTATTTGTATTTGATTTAGATACAGGGTCTCACTGAGTTGCTTTGCGCCTCACTGTTTTTGAGTCTGGCTCTGAACTTGTGATCCTCCTGCCTCAGCCTCCAGAGCCTCTGGGATTACAGGCACGTACCACAGCACCTGGCAGGACTTAAGCTATTTGAATATTACTATTATTTTTGTTTCTGGATTGTAGTTCTTTGGTGATTACAACATTCTAAAACTAGTCCTCAGAGGTGACGCCTTTCTAAGGTTTACCTCAGAGTTTCTTGAATATAACTTGATTGTTGGTCGCTTATAGAATACTCCCCTAGATCCAGCATGGAGAATAGGTTGCATCTCACACTTCAACTCTGACTTAGTATTGCAATTTCTGGAGCTTTATATTGAAAAGAAATAAGAAACTATGTAGATTTTAGTGAGAGATAACATCCTGATTGATGTCTGCTGTGGGTGTGAAATGCTGGTGAATGTTTCATGTGTCACAGACTCTGCCACAGCATTTGGAACACATTATTCTTGTCTCTTCTTGTGATGTACAGCCGATGTGACAGACAAGATAACCATAATATACAAGCATGCAGAACTCTGCAGGAAAATATTATTATTGTTATTATTTGTGATGCTGGGGTTTGAATCCAGGGTCTCATGCATGCTAGACAGGTGTTCTACTACAGAGCTAAACCCCAACCCCTGAATAATACCAAATTTTAATAAAGCAGAAGGAAGTGAATTAATTAAGATAGAATAGGTTTTAATGCAGATAATATAGTTCAGGACTCAGCTCTGGACAACAGAAGAATTGACCTGGATTTAGTACTCTGTTGGACCTAAAAGTTTTGTGGACGCTCTGAGAACAACATAAACTAACTGGGTTCAAAAAGCCAACCACTTTGTCATGTGAATTATTCATATCAACTACATCTACTGCCTGGAGTCTGAACAGCAATGATTCTTAACCCTTATACCTTAATTCATTGTATCATTTTATTTAAAAGTTTGGTTCTTCCTAAAAACAACTTTTCTGAGAAGAACATTTGTGTAGTTAAAGGAATTTGGTTTGTTAGTAACAGTTTCTATTTCTGGGCTAAATGTTTTGCATATATTAGTTTAGTGAATACCTATGAAAATCCTGTAAGAACAATATTATTATCCTGATTTTATGCTGAAACAATTGATTTCCCGAAAGGTTATGTACCAACCCTGTTGATACATGTTTAATATATTAAGATCTCACTATTATATCTTATGCACAGGGGACTCTTAATTATACCCAGTACTGCTAATTTATTTACTTTTCTGCTTATTTATTATTTACAGTACATTTTAATGACTTGAGAAAATTATGGTTGCTTTTTAGATCCAGGACCTGAGATCACCTGTACCATGCATGGATCACAAAGATCTTGAAGGACAGAACTTCTTGGAGTTTGTGGAGTCAAAAGAGAGGTTGGATGTTAGGGAGGTGGAGTCAAGGTGACATGCTGCTTAGGCAGAACAGGAGATGAAAAGATAAGGATCAGCAGTGAAGAGGTTAAGAGAAGAGAGTGCAGCTGCTGGTTTTTCTAATTTGTTCAAGCAGAATTTCTTGAGCATCTGCCACACGCCAGTGTGCTAGAAACCAGAGACACAGAACAGAGAACACAGAATCAATCCCCACCTCCACGGACTTTCAGGCTAATGAGCAAGATGCAATTAATTAATGAATCAACCAACCTGTCAAATAAATGGTAAATGTAACTGTGGGGTGCTCTGCAGGTGAGGTGCGTGGTGCTAGGCAAGGTCTCAGAGGGGTCTTGGCACTGTTGGGTCAGGGAAGACTTCTTTGAGGAAGTGATGATTTAGCTGAGATCTGAAGAATGAGTCAATTTTGCTAAAGAATGAAGGAAACAAATTAGAAATTTGAAGAAGATAAAAGGCGAGGGAGAGAGAGAGAGAGAGAGAGAGAGAACAGCAAAAAGTCATATGAGAGAAAAGAAGCTCCTGTGGTCAGAGCAGAGAGGGCAGGAGGAACTTGTTGGAGAGATGGGCAGGAGACAGATTCTGCAGTCTTGGGCCATGTTCACTGTTTTGTTCTTTATCCCTTTCACTACAGATTTTAAGCAGGAGAATGGTGTGACCTGTCCTAAATTCCAAACAGATCACCTGAATTGTGATGAGAAAAAGTCTAGAGAGGGCAACAACAGAAGCAGGTAGTTCAGTTTGGAGGTTATCACAGTAAGATCCATTTCTAAAAGCACTGATTGGCTCCCAAGATGATACATTAACAGGAAAGCTGCAATCTCTCTGGGCTAGTAGCATTGGTATAAAGGCATCATGTTGATCTAAACAGTGGGATATAAACCTACAATTAGAGTGCAGTGTACTAGTCAAGGGTCCTTGGTTTGAACACACCTTTTATTGAGACATTGGTTGCAACAGCCAATGTCCAATCTGTCTTTCGTTTTCCAGTTGAATACTATTTCTTATCAATCTTAATTTATTAGTTTTCAATGCCATTCTGTCTCTATGTGGTCTCATTAGTTTGAAGTTAATTCCATAACATTTCCTAAGGAATGGGTTCAGGAATGAATATGTGACATATTTCCAGTCAGAGACATATGAAGGAAGCTGGGAAGCATGGAGATGTGCTTCTGAGGAAAGTTTCTGTCTCAAGAAAGAAATCCACAGGAAGTGACTCTCAGTATGAAACCAGGGAGCCTGTGATGGTGGAGCTGAGAGACAGAAAGGAACTTTGAACCTGACCTTAATAACATGATTAAGCTATTAGTCACCTAAATTAATCATCTTCAGGACTCACTCTGACTTCCTGTTACATGGGACAAAAATGTCCTTAATTTGAACTTAGGTTTATTATTTGTAAGTGGAACTAATAAATCAGCTGTGTGATTTGGAAAAGCTGATTACTGCCTGTGAGCCACTTTTCTTATCTATAAAGCAGATGATAAGCTTTTTGCATTGAAATGCAGTTGTGAAGATTATATTATATAATATACCTTATGTGCTTAACTTGGTGTTTATCAAATAGTGTTTCAACAAATTGTTGATTTGGAGGTGAATAATAATCCTCTCTCATAGTAGAGTCATTGAGGATGGACTCTGGTTGTTTATGACCCAATATCTACAGGTTGTATACTAACCAACTACTTGGAAACAAATAAATAAAAAGCAGTACTTTCCATTTTTCTAGATATATCTTGATTCTTAGGATTTTGTTAGGACATGAACCTAACAAAATGCCCTAGATTCTAGATTGTCTGAATATCTTTTTCTTTTTTCTTTTCTTTTCTCTTTTCTTCCCTTCTCTCCTTCCTTCCTTCCTTCTCTTTCTTTCTTTCTTTCTTTCTTTCTTTCTTTCTTCCTTCCTTCCTTCCTTCCTTCCAGCCACCTTGATGATCCATTTTGATACAATCCACAAGACTGGTTGTGCACATGATGCAGATTGATCATAAGGTTGTCAGGAAGCATCAACTGGATAATTACTGGAGCCAGAATCTTCTGTTTTGCTGTGGTTTTCTTCTCTTTTGCTGAAGGATAACTACTATGTGATAACCACTATGTAGGAATTATTTTGCCAATACTTACTCTGTCACAGAGGAACCCTGAATTCACTTTAATACTTCTTGAATATGCAGATCAATACTCTAGTTCTTCTTTCTCCAAATCCTAACATGACTTTTGGACCACTGTCTACAGTTCACAAGCTAAGTTGACATTCCCAAAATGAATTGGATGTTTCAAAGCTAAAACTTGCTTATGAGAATCAAGACTTAAATATATATATTTTTTTCCTTTTTTATCTTTACCTGAATTCATTGGATGATTTACAGATCTGTGCTTTCTTTTGAACATCCTTCCAAAGCCACATCCATTCAGTGACTGGGTTTGTACACTAAGCCTATATACAATTAGCACACTCATGTCTGCAGGGAGTGTGAGGCACGATATATATGCTGTTATTTTCTTCATGAACCAGATGCAGAGCTGGAATCAGAAAGGTGCACTAATTTGCCTAAGTTTCCTGCTAATAAGTAGTGGAGATGAAGTTTGAATGTCAGCTTGCCTCACTCCCAAGCCACTTTGCTGAAGAAGAAGCATGATAGGGTAAGATGCAGTATGCCATGTAGTCAACAGCATGACTGCAGTTTCAGGTGCTTGTGTCCAGCTGGTGCCTCCTCCACTTACTGCTGGTGCAATCCTGGCCCTCAGTGTTCTCACCTATATAATGGGAATAATATTGCTACTGATCTCAAAGGATATGTGAATGAAATGAACATATACATATTCACACACATATATATGTATATACATATATATGTTTTATAATGTGTGTATATATATTTCATAGCTGTATGAAATGAATATATGTATACGTATATATGTGTGTGTGTGGTTGTGTGTACATATATATATATGCAGTGTTCTGGTGGAGATATATATATATATATCCTAGCACAAGTTGCTTGTTCTTGACAATAGAGCAATAGAGCTGGAGTATTTTAGGCTGAAATTTAAATTGCAGGTGTTTAAAACTATATGTCCAGTGCCAGTGTGGTGGCGCATACCTGTAATACCAGGGGCTCAGGAGGTCGAGGCAGGAGAATCCAAGTTCAAAGACAGCCTCAGCAACTTAGCAAGTCTCTAAGCAACTTAGGGAGACCCTGTCTTAAAATTTAAAAAAAAGGGTCTGGGGATGTGGCTCAGTGGTTAAGCACCCCTGGGTTCAATCCCCAGCACCAAACAAAATAGAACAAAACAAAACAAAACTATAGAGCTGGTATGTTTCCTACCACATCGAGCATAAAATGGAACACTGTGGGAGTTACAGAAGGAAAAAAAAATCCATTAAAGGTATTAACTCAAAGCCTAACATTCATACATGTTTCTTAGGCTTTTCAGGGATTAGACATGGGTGACTAGGATTTTCCTTTGCATATTCAGATGCAAAAATCAAATACAATGTCAAATAAAAGTCAAGATACAACATATATACATCCAAACTCACTAGAGATCTCTTGTCGCCTCTTTGTCTTTTGTCTTTAATAAAACCTTCTTTCTTTACTCATTTAAACTCCTCAATCTTTTGTTGCTCCTATAAGAGGCTCTAAATATTTTCAGTTGGTCACATATAAGCCATTCTTTAATGACTGCATCAATTCTGAACCAGTGTGCTATAAATAAGCCCCAAACTGGAATATATTTCATTAACAAGTAAACATAATACATATCACAGAACGCGTCACATAAATTCCCTTCTCTGCTTGTCAAGCAAGGACTCGAGAAATGCTTGTCTCTGCAAGCTCCACAGAGATTCATAAATTGCTTCACAGAATGAGGAAATATTCGGTAAACACAGACAATTAATAACCCTATTCCCAAGGGACAGAATGGCGCCCCCATGTACTCCCAAGGAGCGAAGGAAAAAGCGCTTGTCCTTACATTGTCCTTGAGGGCTCTGCCACTGAGTACCCCACGCATGAGTGAGATAGACTCAGTTTGTGAGAAGGTAGACACACAATCTCCAACTCATCATTTTTTATGTAGGTACACTTGTTACGTTTTCCTTGCCTGGAACAGATTCCTCATTTTTCTGGAAAGAATACCCCTGATCTTCCTTTGGTGAACCTTTCAGCACAGATGGTTTGGGTTGAGTTGATTTATCCCTCCTGTTTCAGGAGTGGGATCTGACCTGTACCTGAACAATCAGAAATTTTTGTCCTCTTGACCACAGCTCTTGGTCCAGGGGTGAGACCTATTCCAAGACAGAACAATAAGACTCAATTCTGGACCTTCCACTGAAACCATTGGGAAAGAAAACTCCCTAAATGCAGGTCTGCTGCTACAGTAACTCCAAGTAGGAACCAACTGCTTGGAACTAAGTCAACACAAAGGAGAGGAGTGCCTTCTGTGAAGACATCATTTGAGCACTTTGATCCAGAGACTGTCTGAAAACTTTTTATTAGCAGCCACTCTAGAAAGTGGTGTGGAAATTCCTTAGAAAACTTGGAATGGAACCACCATTTGACCCAGCTATCCCACTCCTTGGCCTATACCCAAAGGACTTACAATCAGCATACTACAGTAATGCGGCCATATCAATGTTTATAGCTGCTCAATTCACAATAGCCAGATTGTGGAACCAACCTAGATGCCCTTCAGTTGATGAATGGATAAAGAAACTGTGGTATATATACACAATGGAATGTTACTCAGCCATAAAGAAGAATAAAATTATGGCATTTGCAGGTAGATGGATGCAGTTGGAGAATATCAGGCTAAGTGAGATAAGCCAATGCCCAAAGCCAAAGGCCAAACAATTTCTCTGGTAAGTGGGGGTGGGAGGGAGGCAAGAATGGAGGAAGGATGGATTGTATAGAGGAAAAAGAGGGGTGGGGAGAGGTAGGGGGAAAGATTTGATTTCTATCATTTGTGATTAAAAGATGCTCATTAACCAGATTATGATATAAAAACTACCATAGCAATAATATGAATAAAAGATCTTGAGGTATCCAGGATGGAGAATTTGAGTTGAACTTTGAAAGAAGCATAAAGTTTCAATGGGGCATAAAGTAGGGGAAGTCATTTCAGAGAGAAGAAATAACATGTGAGAAAAGGAGCGCCATTCCAGGGAATGTGAGAAATCTGGAGTGACCAGAATCTAGTGTTGTGGTGGGAAGAGATAAGAGAAGTGACTGGAGAGACGGACTGGAGTTGGTTGTTCAGGACATCGCACACCGTGCTGCAGACCTTGGACAAGATGAGACAGAGGGGGACGGATGTGATTAGATATGTAGTTGGATTACTGTGGTGGCAGAATGGAGGATGGATGGATTGTTGATACTCTAGGCAGGAAAGTTGACTTAGAGGTTATGGCTGCAGTTCCTGAAAGCAATAAAATAATCACTGACTAAGGTCAGTAAATATATGACACAGTTGGCATATTTTTCCAATCCTGTGTCTTAGGCAGATACAGATATTGCTAGTTGACTAGTTTAGCATTCATTCCCAGTTTAGCAGTCTCAGCCCAGTGTTCCAGATAGCCATTACCGATCATTTGTCCACTCTGCTGCTCACATCGAAACCTACCTGCTATTTCAGACCATTCAAAAAGTAGTCAATATGGATGGCATGATGTGACTGAAATTCCCTTGGGTTGCTTCTTGACTCTTGCCTTTTGTTTTTGGGTTGTATTGTAGAGCAAAAAAAAAAAAGAAGAAAAAGAAAAGAAAAACTCCTTTTAACTTGTAGAAGTAAATAGATGAATTTGATGAGCAGGAAATAAATAAATATTTCGAGTGAAATCTCAGTGTTTAAGAAAGACTGTAACTTTTCTGCTTCACTCAATGCAAACAACAGCCCTGACCCAGCCACCAAAACAAAGTTGATGGACTCCAGGGGGCCCGAGTCTAGCTCAAGCTACTTTTAATGGGATGTGGAACACTGTGCATTTCCTTGAGGTCACAGCCTTAAATCTGACCTGTGGCTGTAAGAACCGCAGTCTGACAGCTCCTTGGCAGCCGCTGTGAAATGAGTTGTGGGTCTCAGGACCATTCCTCGTAGCATGAGTCCACTTCAGCAAAGCCATTCTGGAGTTACTGCTGGAGAGGGAGTGCTAAACTGAAAGGTGAAGGAATAAGTGAGACAGGGCTGCTGCATCCCCAGCAAAGAGGGCTTCCCAGAGCCACCTCGAGGTCCCCTGGGTGAAAGGTTACAGTGAGAGCTTTCACTGGAGAAAGGACACTGTTGGGCAGTGGAGTCTGTGTTCATTTTCTGGCTCAAAGAATTAGATTAAAAACTGGGAACTTGAACAACTTTGGAGTTGAGAAGTAGTCTGCCCCGCAGAGAGCAGAGAGGATCTCTATTTCCCATGCCCGGCAGAGAAAGATCCTGAGCGTAACACCAAATCTGCATTTTAATTCAAGACGAGAGAAATTCCTCCTTTGGACAGTACCAAGAGACCTTGTAGGAAGGAAGCTGCTTCTCAGGTGTTGGGATTTGAAATTTTCTGAAGGGTTCACTCATTCTAGTTCTTACTATAGCCTTGATCTCACTTGCTCTAACAGAAAGGAGAGTGCAAAAGTATTTTTGGGAATCCAGTGTTTGACAATGAAAAAAATGGATTTAAAACAGGAATGATTGGGGATTAAAAAAACTTTGTACCCTAATTCCTTATGGTATAGAAAATGACTAGAGCTAGAACATATATCTGTAACCAGGATAAAATAGAGTGACATATTCCTAAAAATAATGGATACTGGCACTCTGCTAAGCACCTTACAGGAATTTCCTCAATCTCAGAATAAACTATGCAGTGGGTTTATTACTTGCCCAATTTACAGATGAGGAAGTTCAGATACCAGTTATGTTGCACAAGGCCTTCTGGACACTAAGCTGTGCAAATGGAGTTAGAATTCAGGTCTGGCCTTTTTGCAGAGCACATGTTCTTAATCAGGTTGGTGTGGCACATGTTAATATAGATCTATTAATAGAGGCAAATGAAATTATCTTAGGTGCCACATAAACAAAAACCTTTAAAAAGTAGTTGTTTCTTATTTGGATTAATGTAGGCAAATGAGACTGCCTTTTCTGCTGGTATTGAGACAGCATTTCTGTTTTAAAATGAATTCATATAAATTAAAAGTGAGTCAATTTAGATAAAATGTTAAATTAATAATAATAATAATGATAATAATAATAATTATAATAATGTGGCATCTGGATGTAGCAAAAATGGCCAGTGTGGTTCATGGGACTAAAGTTTCAGTGTCACTGTGGTGTGTTATGCTACTCTCTTAGCAGTGACAGCCTACTCTAAGCTGGGGAATGGGAGGTGTGGTCAAGTACTGAGCACGGGGAGATGCCTGCTATTCTGGGGTGAGAGGTACCCACCCAGAGTCAGGAAGAGCCTAGTTGCCTGGGAGGCCTTGAAAAAAAAAATGTGGCTTTTCCTGTTAGTTCCTTGCCTTGGTCTCCCAAATATGACAACTTATAAAGATGAACATGTTTAGTTCGTTTTGCTTTTTAAATTCTACCTGAATGTCCACAGTCAGTTTTAGCCCCTCCTCTACGAAGCTGCCCTATGAATCCCTACTGCCTTACTGTCCATACCCCAAAGCGGGCTTTTCATCATAGAACCTAGTGATGTGCTGTCACTGTTTCTCTTTGATGTGGCCAAGGACGGCAAACATATTTCAAATCATATGCTAACTCTGCAAGACTGACGGTGGCTAACAAAGAGCTGGTCAGAAGAATTCTGAAGTTGCATGTGAGTCCAGCTGGAAAGGATACCACGATCAATGAGCCATGTCTGTTGTGGGGAGGTTAGGTGAGAAGAGGCATGTGTGCCATACATTTGTCACCTCTGACTCTCAATTCACCGACTAGATGGTTACTCTTTGAGACAGTGATCCATGGTTTCTTCAGATACTGAACTCCCCCCAGCTTGTCACATATTTATAGATTTACTGATTCTCTCTTTCATTTTCCCTGATGACTGAATCTGAAATTCCAAGCGAATCAGAAACCATTATTTTAAATTTCACTATAGATTATAGGTATAGTATCCATGCTTCTGGTTTGAAGACAAAATAGCTGCTTACCAAAGAGCAATCATTCTTTTCCTTCTCCCTATGCTGTAACCCAGCAAGTGCTGAACAGGGGATGTCAGTAGGTGTGAAGGGAATGGGTCAAAAAAGCAATGCCTTAGGCCAAAATGAGCTTCCCCAGTAACATTTGGGAGACATTTTCTTCCCATATGTTAATCCAGTTGTGTTCAATCAGCTTTTCTTTGATATGGCATCTCCCTGGTTTTCTCTGCGATTCCATTGCTCATTGCCGAAGAGCAGATGGTCAACAGGTAGGAACAATTGGTTCATTGGTCCTCTAGGCTTGAGATTTCATCAGCACCATGGTAGGGTAAAAAGCAGCAGCTGTCAGGATTCATTCACAATGGGATATTGATCTAGACAAGTGCCGGCATTGGGCCCAGAGGTATCAGACTGTAACTGGGAAAAAAATGAGCTGTACACAGAATCCTGTCTATGCATTGAGCATGGGAACTCCTGATAAAGCTGTGAAGTAAGCATAGTGTCAGTCAGGCTCGGCCTCTCTGCCCTCTACCAATGCTCAACCTATTCTTTTCACTGTCTTGAGATGTTTATTACCACCAGGGACTGGCCCTTCTCCCCCACCTTTTCCTTGAGAAAAATAAATCCTGTTCATCTTTTCCAATTCACTCGGCATCCTGGATTGCTTTCCTTCAGAGTCTTTGCTTTTAGCTTGTTGATCACATTCCACTTGGAATTAGTTAGACAGCTAACGTTTTCTGGTCTAAATGGCACTTTTATGGAGAGTGTTTTGTTTTGGGTGTCTTGCTATTTTTTAATGTCCTGGAATTGCGTCCATGGTGTGGATCTCAGGCCGTGTGACAGGCCCATGGAGGCCCATAATTAAAAGGCCCACTTCTAATTATGGAGGTTTCATTGACTCCTACAGCAATGGGGTCCATTCTTTTGTCTGAATAATTCTAGGCAATGGATCTAAACCAACATCAAAAAAGTGAACTGTCAAACCCTGATCAATAACAATGTGTGAACTGAGTTTTGCTGTGACTGAGGATTCATGAGGGCAAAACGACGTCTGTTGGAATTCAGAGTTAAATAGGTCATGCCTAAGGTTAGGTAACACTCGGTGCACGTGAAAGACACGGAGCATACCAATGTGTCAGTGCCAAAAGACACTGTATGTTTACGGAAACATGAAGACAGGCCTGTGTGCATATGTGAAAGGCAAAGTTAGGTCAGCAAATGCTATTCCTTAAACATCAGTTGAATATCACCGTTACAGAGTATTTTGTACCACTTCCTATTTCCAGAAACTAGCATAGCATAAGAAAATCACTCAAGAGTTGTTTCATAATCCAAGGAGAAAGAGCTTACCCTTTTAAGCCTCAATATAAGGCAGCCTTGAATTAGAAGATTCTGTATCTTCTCCAAAAAGAATGAGATTTTAAAATGTTTTCTGATAGAATTGAATCTGCACTTCTACATCCATAGATGACATAATTATCTATCTATGAATAATATTTATTCAGTTCATTACACATACATACTTCAGGAATTATTAATTTAGAAACACTTTTCTCCCCTACTTCTATATTTCTGATCAACTTTATTCAAGCCCTTCAGATATATTTTTTATATTAATGCCTTTGACATTGTTCCCCCTTCTCTTCCTCCTGTCCCTTCTTTAGGTTCAGGTTGTTTAAAAGAAACTTAGGCTGTTGCCCAGAGATATTTCATAGTTGACAGTATAATACTAAATTATGCAGAAGCCTACTGGCACCAGTCAGC
The DNA here is from genome assembly GCF_902686445.1 of Sciurus carolinensis. NCBI lineage: Eukaryota > Metazoa > Chordata > Mammalia > Rodentia > Sciuridae > Sciurus > Sciurus carolinensis. Next base: position 103,731,205 of record NC_062218.1, on the reverse strand, counting down.
CTGATGCTGGTTCAGGCATACATTAATTCTTTATTGTAAGAGTCCTTTTGGTGGCTCAGAAGCTTAGAAAGCTCTGCTTTTAGTGCTGGGGCCACTGGATGAGCACCCCACCCACCAGGGTTCCCCGTCAGTAATAGAATATAACAGAAAGCTTTCTTCTCGAATTCACTTTTGAGCATTGTTCTATCTGGAGAATCAGGAGGAGGGAACTGATGCAGGAGGGTCAGATCAGGGAAGAAAGACATGGTGGTGTGGTCCTGCCCTGGGCTGGATTTGAAGCCTTTAGAGCACCAAGCTGGAAGGACTGTGGAGATGATGGAATTCAAGGCCTTCATAATTTAGAAAAGAAATACACAAAAAATTTTGGTGAGGCAGAGTGTCTTTTTCTTTAACTCCAAAATCCATACTCTTAACCATTGCACTGTCCTCCAGAGAAACCTGTGTAACTCCTGGTCTTGCTCATTGTTGACTATGAATCCTTAGGCAAGTGACTTAGCATCTGAACCTGAGTTTCACCATCTTCAAAATGGAGTAATGATCCCTGTGGTGGTTTTGTCAGCAGAGATGAAAATGATGTGTGCAAAGTGCTCATCATTGTGTCTGACCTGTCAGCTTGATACGCACGGGCTACTATGACTGTTGCGAGAGTCATTATTATTTCTCAGGTGTAGGTCTTTTCCTAGGTATTAAGGGCCCTCCTGCTATGCTTTCTCATCCCTTCCCCCCCAGTCTCACCATGCTTTGATACCAAATACACAATGAAAAGTAAAAATGAGTAAGAATTCAGTTACAGTGTTAAATGAAGTATTAAGTCATTCCCGATGGCTCCCGTTCTTTTACCTCCAAAACTTCTGTTCTCCCTTTAGAACTCAGATCAAACACCATCTTTTCTAAGTAGCTGTCTGTCCCTGCCAAAATGAAATTGAGATGCTCTGAATGCTAGAAGTGTGGGATAAAGGTGAGGGGTGTGTGTGTGTGTGTGTGTGTGTGTGTGTGTGTGTGTGTGTGTGTGTTAACTCAAACATAGAGAATAGCTCACAGTATTATCCAAATATTGTGATATAGTCCTTTGATAGTTTGACCTAAAAATGAAAGAAAAGGGGGTATTTTCTTTCTTGCAGTGCAGTAGTAGGACATGCCAAAGCCAAAAGTCTTTCATTTATCCTTCATTTTTGAGAGAATGAACCCAGCTCCTGACAGAAGCACTAAATTAGATATTTGGTAAAAGGTTGTCATTAAAGTTCCAATTAACAAATGTCTACTTGCTGTTATTTCAAGTACATGTAATTGATAGAGATGCAGAGTCTGGAGCCATCAGTCTGTCATTCTCCAAATATATGGTATTTTCTCTTTTTACCACTGCTGAGAAGCACAATTTGAAAACTTCATTTTCTTTTTATTTGAATTGCTTTGTCTAGAAAAATCGATGTGCATTCACATCAGGCTGGGGAGTTAAAGGCCACCTTCTCAAGTTCAAATGTTCGAATCTCTCTACCCAAAGGTTGAGGGTAAGTCCGAGTGATTGAGGAAGTGATTTAAGGGTGGGACAGGAAAGCACACGGGACACTCCTTTCCCACCTCTCTTTGTCACCTGAACTGTAAGCTAGGAGAACAATTTCCTCTTGACCCCTACCAGCCTTTGCAACCCTCCAGAGGTCATGTCCATGTCCTTTGCCAGGCAGACTACCTAACATTTATTGAGTACTTAATATGAGTGAAACACTATGATAGTTTCTGTGGGTTCTCTCATGAAGCAGACTAATAGTCTAGAATGGAGAGAAAAATGTACACAAAGTTCCAGATGGGATCAATGAGGTAACAGAGCTGTCTTAATTCAGCCCTAGTACCTGGGCTGGGGCTGATGACTCTCTGGGAGTTATGGAATAACAATATGTTATCGCCAGTTGGAAAGTAAAACGTGCATGGCTGCTGATCTCTGAGTTTGTGCTCACCCTACTGCCTTCCTCAAGCCCTGCCCCTCCTCTAACTCCAGCATCATTCTGGGATCGACTGCCCTAAGCCCCCTCTGCTGGAAGTACAATTTCTCAGCATAAAGAACTCTTGATGCTTCAGGTATTGATGGCCCTGCCTCAGCTTTGCCCTCAGTCTAAGCTCAGCTTAAATACCACTTCCTCCTGGAGATTTCTGTAACACATTATCCACCTCTCAGGTCCTCTTTATCTTACGACTCTGTTTTGTTTCCTTCTTGTCACTTAAACTGTAACTGCTTAGTTTTTGATTTCCATGTTCTGTTCTACTTCCATTGAAAGGTATGCTCCAGGAAGCATAGAGCTGGGAATTCCAGGAGGAGTCAGGGGCTGGTTCTGTGCAGGGAGGAACTGGACCTTGGTGGAGCATGAAGCTACCCTTTGGCTGCCTTTTCTGTCTATGGTTTTGCTTTCTCCCTTCTTCCTTTAACCTTTCTTTTGCTGTCCTAACCACTGTCACATCAGTATTTTATAAAAGAAGGAGCCATTTTTGAGCATGTGCCAGTACTGCCTCCTTGACACTTTCCTTCCTTACTTATCTTCTTTGCAGGGACTTGTCTTGTTCACATTTGTCGACTCAGTGCCTAACACATGACTGGTGCCCCAGAGATACTCAGTAATCTTAACTGATTTGTCTTCCACATACTGGCTGTGAGACTTGGCATGTGGCATGTTACTTGACTTCTGCAGCCATCAGAATATGGGAGGGGGTGGGGAAATAAAGGCTCCTCTATTACTGGTTTGGAGAGGATGCAGAAAGACAATGAATATAGAATGCTAACACATCCCAGATGTTAGCAGGGAAAATTCATGAGTAAGAAGGGGATCTTTGGATTCTCTGTCTCCTTTTTGGAGAAGTAACCTTGGATGTTCTGTCCCCAAGGCAGAGGCAACATTGAGTCCAGAGTTTGGCCTGATGCATCTGTCAGCACTTAAGAGCTCATTTCACTTCTAGCTAATGTATCCTTGATGAGGCCAGAGGGCGAAGTCATCCAGCAATTGCTAGTCTGAGCGTGCCCTTTTTTATTTGAAAACTTTTCTTTCTGCACAGATTTCCTATTTTCAACAAAGTTCACAATTGGATCCATCTTAAGGGAAAGAATTAGTATAGCCATGCAACAGAATCCCCAAACTAACACCAAATCCTTGTATGTATGCATGCTAAGAATTCTGTTGAATGGGCTATTATGATTGTTTATTAGACCCCTTCCTTCTGGAAGATCCAGAAGTGAACTTTTAATATAAGAAAAATGATAAATATTATCTTATTTCCATGAATTATAATTAAGCTAATATTTATTGAGTACTATGAGCTAGGCCCTTTATCAGGTACTTTTTCTAATACATTCTCATTAATATTTCAAGTAAACCTGTGACATATGTAGCATAAGGCTATTATGCCAAAAAAGGAGAGCAAGAACAGAGAGTTGGTGTCATTTTCCTAGGATATCATAAAGCATGATCAATTTCAAATTCTACACTTTTTCCTGTGAAGTTCCTGTCAACATAAACATGATTAAATTTGTTTCTGTTTGCCTGTTGCTCTATCATGTGAAAGGGTGAATGGGCTTTAACCAAATTAAAAAAAAAATGTTTGGGTCATCAAGATAAAGACATAGGTTATTCAACATGCTCAGAATTCAACGTACAGGGATTCTGCTTCTGTTTAATGCCAAACTAAGTTGCTCCTGACTGAGTGCCTGTGGGAAGAAAACTCAAAAGACAAGATGATGCTTTTGAAAATTCTGGATGAAGCCACCAGAAAGCTACCAAGAAGGTGAAGATCAGGGCAAAGATCTGAGGATGGAGAGGATCCTATCAAGATGATCTGGCATTCAGTGTTGTCCATTTTCTGAAGGTGACTGTTGATTTCAATGGCAGCGGCTGAGATGGTGAGGAGCTAGCTTTGGCAATCAGAGTACTCATCAGCTTGAGGGAAATTGTAGTTCAGGGCTTGACAAAGAAGATATCTCAAAGTTTCTGTTAGGATCTTAGGACTCAGAGTCATATAAGGTAATATCTTAAAGTTTCACTAAGGATCTTAGGAGTCAGAGTGAATTGGAACTAAACTAGCTGTCACAGTAAAATGCAAGTCCAACTTTGAATGATCTCACTTTGTGATTGGATCAACATAATTTGAGGACTATAGGAGGACAACATCATTCAGAGTTTCATATATTTTCTACAGCCTTCATATTCAGTATATAATACTCAATGAATGTATTTCAGGCATGGAAGATTTGACCAAAACAACAATAAACAAGCTAGCATAAAAGCACATAATGAAAACCAATCCATAGATATTGTAGTTAGACTAATCGTAGTTATATTTTCAAGGAGCTTTATAAAAGACAAGATGGTGAATTTTGAGAGAAAAATAGAAATATAAAAAAGTCTAATAGAAAATTTGAATATTCCAAATGTAGTAACTGAAATGAAGAATTAAGTAGACAGGTTAAACAGCAGCTTAAACACAACTGAAGAGAGAAGTAGTGAACTGGAGGATAGGAGAAATGAAAAGAATCCAGATTTAATCCAGAAGAAAGAAAAAGATGGAAAATATAAAAGAGAGTATAAGAAAAAAAAAATGAAGCATGACGAAAATCTTGTATGTATACAGTGGCTGGCCCAGAAAAAGAGTAGAAGATATTGTAGAAGTAGCACTTGAAGATACAAGGACCAAGTATTTTTCTAAATTGTCAGAAATTCTAAAGCCATTGATACATGGAGAACCACAAACCCCAGGCAAGATAATCCAAAGAAGATCATACCTGAAAGCATCATCATAAAACTGAGGCAAACCATGGACTAAGAGCAAATTTCAAAAGCTGAAAGAAAATAATTACCTTCAAAGAATCAACAATTTATTCTTTAACAAAAACCATGGAAATGTAATACTTTTATCTTCTACTATCTACAGGTAGATAGTGATAGCCACTATCTGAAGATGATGTTTTATTTAAGTTTTTATTTTAAGAATATTGTCATATATGACTAGACTCACAAAATACAGTGCTACTTTAGTACTTTCAAACATTCTTTAGTGTTTGACTCTATACATGAAACTATGGTACACTTTACAAATATAGTATTATATTTTTCGATGTATCTATGTCAATACATGTAATTTATTCTTGGACATGTTTCTTTAGCACATGTGGAAGCTTTAGAATCCATCTATACATGGACTTATTGGACACATCATCTTTACGACAATAATTTTTTTAAAAAGTTATACATATCTCCAACTTTAGTTATGCCCAATTCCTTACAAAAATAAATGGTGAGGCAATCTCTTCTTCCTTTAGTAGTGTATGAAAGTCCTCATTTCTCTACATCCTAACCAGCACTTGGTATTATCAAGTTTGCATTTTTTTTTTTTTTGCTATTAATGTGTACGAAATGTTATCTACCACATACTATCATAAAATATGGCTATAAGTTCATTTATTTTAAAATATTGCTATCTAATTGTTCTACTACTATTTATGGAGCTGAGATATACTACACACACACACACACACACACGCACACGCACACACACACACGTGGTTTGTTTCTGGATTCTCCTCTATTTTATTGATTATTCATTTTACCTGTGTCAACATCACATTGTCTCTATTTAAACTATTACTCAAACCCATTGCTATAGTTTTATAGTAAGTTTTATTATCTGGTCACAGATCGGGTCCTTTGATGTGCGTTTCAAAGTTGTCTTGAAACACAACTTGATCACGTTCCACATGGTCTCTTCTTTTTTGGCTGAATTTGCCATTTGTCTTGAAACATAGAGCTCTCTTTATTTTTCAATTTTCCATTTTTGACAGATTTTTGACTGTTTTGAAGAAACAGTTGTGCACTATTAAAAACCCACAACAGCGAGAGTGCAAGGCTAAATGCCATCTATAAACACAGACCGTGATGGTGGGGGAGAGGGGAGGGCAGCGAGGGGAGCAGAACACATGGCCTGTCCAGAGGGAGCAGCCCCTCTCCAGTGCCAGTTGACTTTTGCCACCTGGGAATAGAGACTGTGTTCCAGAGATAGAGAGAGAAATCCCAAAGAATCTGGAAAGCTGTCATTTTGTTACCAATATAGAATTTACCATTTATTAAATATTAGTTCAACTTTTTATACAAAACAGTCTGTAGTCCAACAACAATAACAACAACAACAAAACTCAGAGCATCAACCCTAAGCATTTTCCTGATGTTAGATTTGAGTAGTTTCATGTTGAGCAGGAAAAAGCAGGGTAGAAGGCTGTTTGAAGTGAAGAATCTTGGGACTGTGATAAGATATTGAAGTGCCATGATTGTAAACTCATTAGTGGATCCAGAGTATGGGCTCTTGAGCCCCAAGACCCCAAAACAATTATTTTAATGCTTCTCCCCTCCCCCCACCCCGCCTCTGAATGGTTGAGACAGCTTTCAGGGAATGGGTATGGGAACTTGAACAAGAGTCCTCCAGATGGCCCTAGCAATGCATTCTATTTATAGTCATATCAGTGTGACCCCATTCCCACCTTGTCCTGCTCCCTCTGGTTTTCAAACTGTGTTCTGTTTCTTGGAAGTGGGTTTTATTGTAATTATCTCACTTTGCTCCATACCCCTTCCATGCTCAGTCTACAATATTTATGCTTATGCAATTGTATCTTAACAATATAATATGACTGAAGTTGTCTTTTAGAGTTTTGTGTAAGAGATACTTGTTTTCCTTCTATTATCTAGGGTTTCAAACCTGCTATGTGAACACCTTCACAAGAGGTCTTTTAAATCCAGAGTCGTATATTTTTTAGGAAAAGTCAATCTATTTCTCGCATATTTTGCTATTTATTTTATCATTGATATTCTTGAAGAAGAGATTTTTGGGTCCAAGACAGCACCTAATCCAGGTCTTATACCATCTAAGATCTAAAACACTACCTTATTCTGTCTTGCCCACAAAATCACGTGGTCAACCTAATTTGGCATAAACTTCTGTACCAAGAAGTGGCAAGTCTTGAGGTGCATCTACATTTATTTTCATCACAGAACAATAGGTCAAGACTTTTCTCCTTTTTGCTTCCTAGGTGCTGGTATAAAAGGATCCTATTTAAAAGTTTTATTTATTAAAACTTATGATGCCAGGGATCACATCATGGTAAGATTTAAAAATATAGAAATGCTTTTCCTCATTTTTTTTTTTTTTGTTGTTGTTATAAAATCCATCTTACCTCAGACAGGTCTGTTCAAAAGGAAACATTCACGTACTTGAACTGCCTCACGTCAGTGGTACCATCCTTCACTCACTCAATAAACATTGTTGAGGTTCAGGAGATATAGTGACACCATGACAGATATGATTCATGCTCTCCAAGATCTTATGCTGCATAGCCAGTGGAGGGGACTGACAGTGAACATCCAAGTGAATAATAAATAAATGCATAAATAGATAAATAAATAAGTAAATCTAGATAGTGATAAGTGCTTGAGAGAAAATTCAACAAAGGAGTGGGATAGAGGGTGTATGCGTAGGTGAGAGAGGGGTGACAAGGACTTCGCTCTGACTATGCTGTGGTTGTGTATGGCATCATTACATAAGGAAGAACAAATGTCCCACTGTATCCTAGTGCTCAGGTAGTGGGGAACACAGTTTGGGACGGCTTAAGCTAAGCTTCTCACAGTCTGAATAATAAAGTCACAATTACCGTATTACTACTGCTCATGCCCATGGTAAAAGTGGTGCTAGTGATGGTGGTCTTCATCACTCAATAACACTCCCTTCCCCTTCCCATCTGTGCAGAGGCAGAGAGCTGATGATCTCTGTTGCCTTTTGTTTTCTTTTCATGGAAGTAGAGTGTCACATCGTCCAGGCCCTGATGTGCCATCTTCTTACACTAGATTTTTCTTCTAATTGATTAATCATTAATCATTTCACCTTCAGAAAGTTTTTTTTTTTTTTTTTTTCTTTTTCTCCCAACAGTTAATTGTGTGATTCAGTTCTGAGAATTGCTTTCTTTGGCAGAGAAAAGTTCCAATTCTGGGCAAAGCCCCGGAAATTTTCCAAGGAGAAAACAGTATTGAAAATGTATGAATATAACATAGCATAGGGAGCTGGGTTGGAGAAACCTGGTGATAACATTTTCCAGGCATGGGACTCTGGACCAGCCACTTCACTGTTCCGAGACTCTATTTTCTCACCTATAAAGTGGGGGCAATGGTAGTATCTATCTCAATGGATTTTTATGAGGGTTCAATTAAATAATGCATAAAAAATGTTTGTTATACAGTACCCAATAAATGTTATTTGCTGTTATTATAAATTCTATGCATATGAAGACCTTTAGGACTTATTATCTATTCATGGTCAGTTTCCGACCTGAATTGATTGTAAAACATTCTGGTTTGAAGAGTCTTTTGTCTAGCCTCCTGTGTGAGGCAACTGGCTTTTATTTAGACCCAGTAAATGATGGAGGTTCATTCTCTGCATGATTATCTCCTGCTGTGAGCAGTTCACTTCTTCCTTCTGTTGATATAATAACTTTGATGAAAAGACAGAATTTGGAAATAGTGAAAATAAGCCTGCAAAAGGAGAAAGGATGATTATCTCACTTCCAAAAGAATTATTTGCTCTTTAGAAAATGTAATAATTCAGCAATACTTCTCTAAGGCTACAGTTTGATCTCTAAGTTAATCCTTCAAGAGCACACATCTTCAAAATTTGGAACCTCTGCCTCTAGAAGAACTCCCGGGCAATTTCCTGTTGCTTTAAGTTGTGAAATTGAGAGAATATTCCCCTTCCCTTTAGCTATGTAGCTACCTCTTCCGAGGGATGGAAGCAGCTGTTTAATGGCTGCCTAGCAACACTGCTCAGTGACTGAGGACAGGCTGTGGGATGGTTTCATCCAGTGGAACACCCAAGGGCAATTAGAAAGACAATGTAATTACACAAGTTGGAAATAGGTCAGGATTTGGGACAAACACCCAGATGCTAGGGAAAGTAGCTTTGGGATTTGAAGGCCCCTGGAGTGAGAAGTTATTTGGGTTGGTGTGCCTGGGGGCTCTCTTTGTGTTGTTCTAAGCACTTATGCAGAGAAAGGGAGAGAGGTGGCGGGGGGGGGGGGGGGGGGGGGGGGGGGGGGGGGGGTGCAGGGGAGAGAGGGAGAGAGAGAGCAGCTCTAAACATATTCTTTAGATACAAACTTGAGCAATATTTTCAGTGTAGATATCTAGTTATTGGAAGAGGTACTTCAGGATGGTTATGAGTGTGAGCTGTGGCGTTAGATTTGTCTTCTTAGAGGATGATCAAAGCAATGTTGTTGGACTACTCTGTCAGTGTTATTAACTCTCCATTGGACATAAGAATGGCACTTACCCTGTAGAGTTGTATGTATGAAGGAGGATCATGAAAGGAAAGAGTTCAGCACAGCGCTGGGTCACTGGAGAATGACGCAGCAGGATGTGATCAAATGCCAAGCCTTGCTCCTCTGCTGCTATCATGTTGCTTTCTAAGGCCCTTCCTTCCATTCCTTGACTTTTCCTTGCAAAGAGCCCACACTCACAGGTCAGTTGCCATGAATGCACAAGCATTTGTGTTATCACAGGTCATGGATTTGAAAATGTATAAGCCAGATACAGGATTGTGGAGCAGGTACACAGTAGAGTTGTCTGGTTTATGGGTATCACTCCTGGCATATGCACTGTGGGGTGGAGCTCTCCCTAATAGGCCATGATGAGCTATGGTCCACAAGCCAGAGTGGGTATGGCTCTGACTCCAGGAAAAGTTTTGTGAAACTTTGTAGACCTGGTTTATTTCTTAGCACAACTGAACCTTGTAGAAAAAAAGTAAAGTTGGGCTTCACTTTAGAGACTTAAACTACTGAAATGATGCCCACATTTAGAATCATGTTGCAAGTCCAGTGACTTAAGACAGAAGGGGCTTAAGACAGGCTCAAGTTCAAATCTCGAATCTTCCATTTCCTTGCTAGGTGATCTGTGTCATTGTCTGTAGAGGAATTTTCAGTTCTCACTTGTAAGATGGAGATAGTAATGGTCACATGAAATTTTGAATAGGTCACAAGTAATAAATCTAAAGCATTAAGCCATAGCTGAATGCACAGTATACAGTTAATGCCTAGAGCTATTATTATTATAAAATTAATATTATTTCTATTATACCCTTTACTCCTAAATTCACACTAAAGCACACAATTTTTTGGTATAAACTCTATTATATAATACTATAAATATTTATTGTGAACATTTCAGATTCTGTGATGACTAAAACATTGTTTTCCTTAAGGATTTTATAATGCAGTTGAAGAGAGAGACACATAAACAACTCAAGACAAAACTCCAAAGTGCTAAACAGAAGGCACAAGCATCGCGCTGTAAGGACAGAGGGAAAACAAATTAATTCTGCATCAGGGGAACCAAGCAAGTGTTTACAGACGAAATGTCTTGATGGTAGGATTCTGGTGTGTGGGTTCTTGTCAAGAGAGCAGTGTGAACAAGGCTCAGAGGTAGGACTGTGAAGAGCTTGAAGAAGAAATAACGGATTTTTGGTCTGGCTGGATGCTACAGAGTGATGATGGATGTTGTATAAGGGGTTGAAAAATTTAGTTAAGGTTTCGTCCTGGAGGGCTTTGAATATGCAAATATAATTTTTGCAAAAATGTCTTCTAAAAGAATGACTTTATTCACTGATCCTTTTCTTCCTTTATTCAACAATATTTATTTAGATCTTGCTTTCTGCCAGATACTATTTAATGAGTTTTCAACTGGCAAGGGAGAGAGACCCATACGTAAGTTGCTCCATAAGACTGTGCTGAATACCCCAATAGCCAGGGACGAAGGAGAGCATCTGGCAAGGTGACCTTGTCCACACTGGGTGAGTCAGAGAGGGCTCTTAGGGGAAATGATTCCAAGTTGAGGTCTGAGGAATGACTCAGGGTTATTCAAGTGGAAAGGGTAGAGGGATAATAGTTTGAGTAGAAAAGCAGCATGCTTTATATTTAGGGGTCTCAAGATTTACAAGTAAGTTGAATATTGGTGCAACTCTGAGTGCAAGGTGTGAGAGTTTGAAATCAAGAGCCGTGTAGCTCATGCTGGCAAGTCTGGATTTTATCTAGGAAGGCCTGGAAGAATTTCAAGCAGTATTTGATTTGTGTGTGAAGGGTCAAAATATGTGCATGAACAAATTACATTTGAATTTGAGAAAGGTAACTCTCAGCAGATTGAAATGTGGGGATTGGAAGCAAGAAGAATGACTTTGATCTATTGCAGTTGTCCTGGTAAATGTATCTGGGTTGACCTTGCCCCCAAATGTACCAGAATGTGGGGGAAAGGAAGGGCAATCTCTTTTTCTGGATTACTTGGGCATCCTACTGATGTCTACAATGTACTTGGTTGCATGGGGGAGGGGGAGCACTAGGTTTCTGTCACATTAGGCGGTTTCTAGCAATTATTGAAAGGGGAAATTGAGGCATCTGTGTTCTCCTGGTGGGAATCAGAAAGAATCCTGTCTTCTTCCACAGAGTTTCTGGAAATGTGATCTTTGCATCCTTGTGGTAGTGTTTGTTTGCTCAATATCATGAAGTACATTGAAAAATTACTTTAAGAGTGGTAGCATTGCTTTTGAAGAGACTCCCATTTGCCTAGACAGGTGAAAAGCAGGGAAAATAGTGGCCATTTACTCTATTGAGACCTAAAGCCAGCAGCGGTTACTACAGGCAGGTACAAGTAGGGCTGCTGATTTGATAGCAATTGGATACACTTTTGAACTTTTTCTTTTTCCCCCAGGAAATCAGAATAGCAAACAGCATGGTATTGGAGTGTGTGTCGCAAAGCTTCCCAACCTGGAGCTTGTCTGATACCCTTGTCAATTGGAGTGGTCCTGTAGATTCACTGGAGATGATTGGAGCTGGCTTTCTTGGTCCAGCAGACTTGTTGATTATCCTCTCTGTTGCTGGCTCTTTGCCTCTGCTGTGGTTGAAGAGAGAGGAAGGGGAAAATGTGAATTAGCGTTTGTATTCCTGTGAAGACTGACTCAGATGTTAGACCTGGGGAACTGAAAGGGCGCAGGAAGCACATTGGTCTTGAAAATCATTCACTACTTGATAAGTAAATTGATTCTAGAACATATTTCACTGCTCTATAAATTTTATAATTGCTACATCGAAAGTTACCATATACTTTGTGGCTTCAAACAACAGGAATTTATTACCTCTAGGGGTCTGTGGGTCAGGAGTCTAAGCATGGGTGAACTGCTCCTTCATTCAGGGTCTCAGAAAGCTCGAATCAAGGTCTTGGACATCTGTGTCCTCATCTGGAGATTTAACTAGGGAAAAATCTGCTTCCAAACTCCCTCAGGGGGAATTTGGGAGAATTTGTTTTCTTGGAGCTGTAGGACTAAGGTCCCTGCTTTCTAATGACTTCTTGGTGGAGGCTGATCTCCACTCATAGAGACCACCTGCTACACTTGCCACCTGGGCCCCCTCTCAACAAGGCAATTTCCCCCTTGTAGCCAGTACCAGAATTTCTCTGTCACTTTGAATTTCTCAAACTTTAAGGGCTCACCTGATTAGCTCAGGCATACGTAGGATAAAATCCTTTTTGAGGAATCCAAAGTTAGTTGATCAGGGAACTTAATTCCATCTGCAGCCTCCTTTCTGACATAGAATGTACCATAACTATGAGTGACGGCCTATCATATTCACAAGTCCCATTCGCACTCAGGGGAGATGATTGTACAGGATGTGCTTACCAGGGCGTGGATTCTTGAGGGTGGTCTTAGAAGTTTGACCACCATAACTACCTACCAGTTTTTGCCCACAAGCAGACCTCTACACTTATGGAGAGTATTTCCCAACTTACAAAATGAGGATATTCAGGCTTGCCTGTCTTTGCATAGGTGAAGTCTCAAGTGATTTGATGTTTGAGATTTTTAAGTTAAGTTTTATGTGTATATGAAGAATCATGCCCCTTGAGACCAAGTGGCTGTCTAGGTGTGATTTTTTTTCCTGATAGTCACTGTTTAATAATAATTTTAAAATTACCAATTTGGCTGGTTGTGGTGACACATGCCTATAATCCCAGCAACTCAAGGGGCTGAGGCAGGAGAATTGCAAGTTCAGTGCCAACCTCAGCAACTTAGTGAGGTCCTAAGCATCTTGGTGAGACCCTGTCTCTAAATTAAAAAAAGGGGAGTGCTGGTGAGGTAGTTCAATGGTAGTTCAATTTCTGTGTTCAATCCCCAGTATCAAAATAAATAAGAGTAGATAAATGAAAAAAAAATTATAACTTTTTATTGCCATTTAAATGTCTTTAACATTTTATCGTAATATTTAATGGGGTCACAGGGCATGAATGATTTTAAGGTTTATTTTTGATAGTATTAATAAATTATATGCTAAGAAGGGTGTTAATGATGACTAAGTGTTCAAAATTTACCCTAAGTAAGAGAAAGGTACAAGCCTCTGAGACCTATATTTACCTAGGGATGAGAGATAATGGATTCTCAGAATGGCTTAAGCAGAACAAGGAATTTGGAGAGGTCATATTCAAAGACCCAGCATCTCAGTTTCTGCTTAAGTAGGACTTTGCAACTTATAATGTCTTTTAACTTGGCATTCCTCTTATTGTTGGATTAGATGATATTTTAAAATAGTGCAAATATTTAACTATTTTAGAAAACAGAGACAACTTATCAAAGACTGATTTCCCTGTTTGCAGATGCAATGGTCACTGTGGAGCCTGGGGCAGGTTTTTTTTTTTTAATATTCTGCATCTTATGTGCATTTTAGAGGAAAATTGCTCTCTAATGCATAATGTACATTGAGGAGTTAAATGACACATTAATAGACATGTTCACAAATGGATGCTTTACATTTTAGACCTTAAATTTTACATGAACATTTGAGAGAATAATAGTGATAACAGCATAGAGTTCTTGCATTTATTGATGATTCACTCATTGAAAAATGTCTATTAAACACCTACTGTGTGCCAGGCAGCATTCTAAGTGTTGGGAGTACATGGGTGAATAAAACAGCTAAGCCCCTGCCTTGCATTTTTGGAAAGGGAGACAATATATGCAATGATAAAAACTGTAGGCTTTAGTGGTTTTGAGATGTCCTGACATATTGCCTCATTGATCCATACTCTACAAGCCTGAAGGATAAGGAAGGGGAGTATTACCATCCCTGCTTTGTAATTATGAAATTGAGCGTGGGGTCAATTTCATCCCTTCATTCAAGATCACATGACTCATAACTGGGAGAGTGACAAGACCTGAGATACGGTGTTCCCAGGATCAAGACAGATGCACAACAGTGTAGGTCCTTGGGTGACCTAGGAACAACTGAATGATATACTAAAGCAGTGACTTACCAACTGATAAGTTGGCTAGGTACTTGAATTCCTTGAAAGAGATTTCATTGGTTGATAATATTCCGTCAGCAGCAGGCATGAAGCAGGGAAGAACACTGGACTGAGCATCTTCTGGAGAGGCTCTACAAATGGAGACTGGGAAAGGAAGAGTCGTATCCTTACATTTATGTGTGGTGCTCCATTTACACAGTATGTTCAGTCACTCCTAGTCATCTCCGTGACCCTGTGAGATAAACAGAAGGGGTAATTTACTCCTACTTTACAATAAGGAAAACTGAATCACAGAGAAGTGTGTGTGCCCGAACTGCATGGTAATCAGTGGTAGAACATGGAGCAATGGAGATAGGTGAGTCTCAAGAGTTCATGTTCTGTTTGTATTTTCTCTTTGGAAATTCATTGGACTTCAGAACTATAGTAATTCCCAGAATAAGGAGATATTACTAGGAAAATTATGTATATGCTATGAATATGTTGGCTTAAAAGATTAGCAGTGATCCCTTTTGCAGTCTCAGGTATGCCTTTAAATGAGGCAATCATGGTTCACACCCAGACCTTACCCATGGGCTCATAGAGGTTCTTTGGGGGAAGTTGGATCTCTTTGCATCCATCCAATTCTTTCAGAAGGTCTTACACACTGAATTTTACATGTAACCCAGGTTCTATTACCTGAGGGAGCAATCAGTCCAATGAAAGAACAGGTTACTAGAGAAATGGGAGGTGACCTTTAACGCAACGGGTGTTGTTCAAAGAGCCTATTCAGACTAACTCAAGGAAGAATTATGAATGCTTGTCTTATGTGTTTTTTCTTGTCCTTGCACATCCAAACTTAAAGCAAAATAGTTTTTGAAATAGGAGAGCTATCCCCAAAGGCACAAAATGTGAAAGGCATAGAAGTATACAGGATCACAGGGAGACTTTTTCCCCCTCCTTTCCCTGTCACCCAGTTAACATGGACAACCTGTACTGTTTCTTCCTAATTTAGTACCATTCTCAAGTCCCACCTCTACCACCCCACACTGCATTTGCCCACTGACTGCTAATGGAGCTGATTGCTTTTAGGGAAAGTAAATCCATCCTTCCTTTCATCCATCCATCATTTATCCATCCATCCAATCCATCCATCATCTGTCCACTTGCCCATTCATCCATCTTTCCATTGTTCCATCCTTCTATTCTACATACTTTTTTTTTTTTTTTTTTTTTTTTTTTTTTTGAGTACCTACTTGGCAACTGGCAGTATTTTAGAGTCTGCAGATGCCAAGACAAAAGTCATGGTCCTTGACCCCAAAGAGCAGATATTTTTCAGAAATGTCTTGAATTTTTCATCCTCATTTTCCTCTCAATTAGGACCCTGCTCTTTGCTAACTAATCTGATAAGATAACTTAAATTACAAATTTAATGGCCAATAATTTAATGTTCTTTCCAGATAATGCCTATAGTTAATAGGAATTTTCAATTTAACGAGTTCATTTAAGAATTTTGAAAAGCATTAAGAGACCTTTTTTTTTTTAAAGGTGGAGCAAGATGGCCTTTTATTCTTCTTAAGAGGGTGGTGGAACAGAAGTCATTAACCTCTTTTTGCCTCAGTTTTCTCATCTGTAACATAGGGATGGTAACAATACACACAACAATATGTATCTCATGGTTTTTATGAGGATCAAATTTAGATGATTCCTATAATTTAGCATAGTGCTTGGCACATATTAAGCCCGGATACTTGTTATACTTGTTATCCTTGACATTAGTGGTTATCACAGCATTGGGTTTTAGATCAGCCTGTTACAGGTGTGCCTGTGAAATGTCCCTCTTTATCTCCACATTCTCAGGGGTGGGCACATTCTTCATATCAGTGATAAGTATGCTAAGGGAGGTCAGGACAGAGCACTCCTTATCTGTCATTAAGTCAAACACACAAGTACCAACAAAATGTCAAGATACCTCCTGAAAAGAACGAAGACTTTTCTCTTTGAGCTGGAAGACAAATGTCTACGTGCACACCAGACTCTGCACAGCCCTCTCCTCCTAAACTGTGACCTTTCTGCCCTAGAGTTTTTTGACCCTTGTTTCAAGGACCCTTGGGCTGGACCACAGTGCTCCTTCCAGAGCTCCTAGGCTGACGGAGTAGGTGCTGGGAGCAATAACTGAGCTCCCCCTGTCATGGAGCCAAGTCCATCAGGACCCACCGGACTGAGCAGTTCTGGCAGCTTAGATTTGATAGCACTATTTTCACTCTTCTAGGGCCAGGAATAAATCCTGGCCAACCACAGGCAAAGCAAATGTTCAAGCCACCTTCCCTTCTCTACATGCCCACCCCTTTCCTTTTGCTAATTTTCTTCTGACTTTCTGCATGTATTGCAAGCTGTGCTGAGCTCAAAGTATATTTTATCTTGTTTTCTGGAAAGAAAGTTCATTCACTGCACAACCATTTTACACATGGGTGAAGGTGGAGAATTACACTGCTTTTTAATACTGTTTTAATTGAGAGGCCAGATCATGACTTAAATTATGGTTCTCCTGTCTACAATTTCCATTTTATGCCCATAAAACGTTCAGCTAATAGCCAGAGATCATAGTTCTTTCTGAAAGAACAGGAAGAGCTGGCTGCGATAAAGGAGTTATTTCTTCAAGTTCAGGCGATCATTCATAATCTCATTAACAATACATTTCTTGAGACTCCTTTGGCTTTCTTGAAGAAGACTATTTAATAGAGAAAACACGTTTCTTCATGGTGGGCTGAGTAGTTGGGTTGGGAATGGGGCCGTGAGAAGATGATATTTATGTGTGCTTAACAGAACCGCTGCAGATTGCCTAGTTGCTATACAGACAGTATATTTTGGGTAATTGGACTGTTTTGGATAAAGCATAATGTGTATGTAACTCCCAAGTCGTGTATGTAAAATGTTCCCCAAAATTCTTCAAAAGGAAGATACTACGTCCTCCACCTCAGCCTCATGGGATTTTTAAAAAATATTTTTAAAATTATAGATGGACATGATACCTGTATTTTATTTATTTATTTTTACATGATGCTGAGGATCAAACCCAATGCCTCACACATAGTAGGCAAGTTTCCTACCACTGAGCCACAACCCCAGGCCCTGGGATGTTTTTTAAATTGAATCACAGGTGCATGGATTTGATTAATTAAACATTGAACCAAGGCATGCTTTGGTTATTTATTAATTTAGGACTAATTTACACAAGGTATGTAGCAGTAGGATCAAGGCCCTGGGGTAGCACCTATGAGGTACCAAGGCTCTGCTTGGTACACGCAGGGAAATGCAAAGAGGACCGTGTGACTGAAGTAGAGTGAATGTTAGAAGAAGGGGCCAAAGAGGTAGTCTGAACCAGTTGTGCAGGGTTTAGATTTTATTTTATGGGAAGTGAGAATCCTTTGGTGGTTGTGGAGATGGGAGTGGCGGCCGCAGCATGTCACATTCCTGCCAGCGACACACCAGGCTCCGATTTCTCTATGTCCTTGCAAACACCTGCTGCTGCTGCCATTGCTGTTGACATTATTATTTTGTTATAGCCTCCCTAGCAAGTGTGATGGGTTTGATCTGCATTCTCCTAATGACTCCATGACGCCAACAACTTTTTGTGTGGTTATTGGTCATTTGTGTATCTACTCAGGAGAAATGTTTAGTCAGTTACTTTGGGAAATTTTTAAAGTGGGTTAATTCTCTTTCGTTGAGTTGTAAGAGTTCCTTATACATTCTGGATACAAATCCTGTATGGACAATCTAGATTGATAGATTGATACTGATTTCTTTTCTTTCTTTCTTTTTCTTTTCTTTTCTTTTTTTTTTTTTTTGGTATTGGGGATTGAACCCAGGGTCACTTAATCACTGAGTCACATTCCCAACCTTTAAAAAAATTTTTATTTAGAGACAGGGTCTCACTGAGTTGTTCAGGGCCTCACTAAGTTGATGAGGCTGGCTTTGAACTCATGATTCTCCTGCTTCAGCCTGCCAAACGGCTGGGACTACAGGTGTGTGTCACTGGGCCTGGCTATACTTATTTCTTAACTACTTTGAAGATACTATTTAAACATCTTCTGGTTTTCATTGTTGCATTTGGGAAGTCAGTTGGCAGTCTTAATGTTTTTATTAAGTTGGTTATTTTTCCTCTGGCTGTTTTTAAGTTTTTTAGACTTTAATTTTTAGAGCAGTTTTAGGTTCACAGCAAAGTTGAGAGGATAGTACAGAAATTTTTCATATACTCAGTGCTCCTACATATCTGTAGCTTTCCCTATTATTAATACCCACCAGAAGAGCAGTACTTTTCTTATAACTGATGAGTTTACATTGACACACACATCACTAGCCCATAAAGTCCATAGTTAATATTAAGGTTCACTTCTGGTGAACATTCTAGAGATTTGGAAAATTGATGCATGTATGCAATCTAAGCCATGCAATAAAAATGAGTTTTTACTATGCTGTACTGTCCAATTATTGTGTCAGTTAAAATTTTAAAAATAGATTTCACCCAGGCTTTAGTTATTTTGTCCTACAAAAGGCCTTCAGAGTGCCCAATGCGTCAGTCTAGGAAAAGCAAAAGCTCCATTTTAAAATTTGAATTCTACCTCACTAAGTGCCCATATTAATAAAAAGCCTTATTGAATAAAAATGTTAACCTTCTTAGTTTTTTTTTGAAAATTTCAATTCAGATATTTTTTGTTCTATTTATTTGTTTTTTATTTAAAAAAAAATTCTAATTAGTTATACATGGCAGCAGAATGTATTTCAACTCACTGTGCACAAATGAAGCACAAGTTCCCATTTCTCTGGCTGTATACGATGCAGAGTCACATTTTGTATGGTCATACATATACATAGGATAATAACGTCTGTCTCATTCCACCATTCCACCATCCTTCCCACCCTTTGGTTTTTTGGAATTGGCTTATTTCATCTAGCATGATATTCTCCAGTTCCATCCATTTACCTGCAAATGTCATAATTTCATTCTTCTTTAAGGCTGAGTAATATTCCATTATGTGTATGTACCACATTTTCTTTATCCATTCATCTATTGAAGGGCATCTAGGTTGGTTCCACAATCTGGCTATTGTGAATTGAGCAGCTATGAACATTGATGTGGTTGTGTCACTGTGGCATGTTAATTTTAAGTCCTTTGCGTATAAACTGAGGAGTGGGATAGCTGGGTCAAATGATGGTTCCATTTCAAGTTTTCTGAGGAATCTCCATACTGCTTTCCAGAGTGGTTGCACCAATTTTCAGTCCCACCAGCAATGTATAAGTGTACCTTCCCCCCGCCCAATCCTTGCCAATACTTGTTGCTGCTTGTATTCTTTTTATTTATTTATTTATTTTATTTTATTTTTTACAGACTGTATTTTGATTCATTGTACACAAATGGGGTAGATTGTTCTTCAAACACCTGTTTCAAATGCCTTCTGCCATACTTTCTTAGGTTTCATGGATTAGAAAGCTAAAGAAAAAAATCTATTTCTGAGATAACCTCATTGCTAGAGATCTGGAAGTAATTTAATCCCTGTCATCTCATAAATTGAGTTTTATTAAAAGATGTGACATTCATTAAAGATAAATGCTTTAGGATCAAAAAAAAAAAAAAAACCACTCATCTAGAAAGTCTCTGCTTGGCTTTTGTTTATGAAAGTAATTTTTATGTTTCTGCTCTGAAATTTAGTTTACTAACCCATTCGTTTGCTCATTTTTCTTTTTTGGTGGGGGGTGTACTGAGGATTGAACTCAGGGGCACCTGACCACTGAGCCACATCCCCAGCCCTATATTGCATTTTATTTAGAGACAGGGTCTCACTGAGTTGCTCAGTGCCTTGCTTTTGCTGAGGCTGGCTTTGAACTCTTGATCCTCCTGCCTCAGCCTCCCAAGCCCCTGGGATTACAGGTGTGTGCCAGTCGTTTGCTCATTTTCACACCCCCATATTTACTGAACATAGGTGGTGTGCTATGGGTGTCATCAAGGTCAATAAAGCACATCCTGAAAGAGTTTGTCATCCACATGGTAGGATTGGGCCTGCACTAAATATCTTACATGCAAGACAGACAGAGTCTAGTGCTGGAAAGGAGTAACCGTGGCAATTCCTCTATGGTCATCAAGGCTACTGTCTGCGGTGTGAAGTTGAGATCATCATGGATGCCAAAAGGCTCAAGAGAGAAAACTTAAAAAAATAAATTCATAAAATCTAGAAGAACAAAGTCCGTTGAGGTTTTGGGGTCAGTTGAGCAGAGATTCAGTCAACACCAAAAAAGGGGTCTTTTTCTACTGATTTAACTAGATGTTTGAGTTCTCTGGAATTATAAGAGCGTATCAATTTACTCAGTCTTCTAGACTTTGCTAAATAGCTGCTAAAAATAGACTTTCAACCTTGGATGGCTGTGTGGTAATATAACCATCATGGACAGAAATATGACTTCCTGTCAATAAATATTTACTACTAAGGTCTAGATTTATGGCAGCAATTACCATCTTCATGTTGATTCTCTGCTAGTAAGTTTATGACCGCCTCGGCAGCAATTTCTGCCCATAAGTATTTGGGTCCATCATTAGTTGGAAAGGGTAACAACCTATAGGCTGAATCAAACTCTGACACATAGCTGGAAAACGACAGGGAAGGGAAATTATGTTGCTTTTAAGATATATGGCTGCAGTATATTTGCAATTGTGGAACCAGGACTGTAATAATTCTTTCAGGTTTTTGCTTAATGGTTATCTCTTCAGTGAACTCTTCTTCATATTCTCAAGAAGAAGAGTCCCCTGTTATTTTCCCTCATTGCTCCTGTTTGCTTCCTTCATGACACTTATCACAAGTTGCAAATTACATATTTTCCTCTTTTTTTGTTGCTTCATTTTTGTCTTTCCCACTAGAATGAAGCTCCTGGAGACCACAATTGTGCCTTCTTAGTTTATCCTTGTATCCCCAGAACTTAGAAATGCCTGGAACACAGATCTCTCATTGCATATTTGTAGAACAAATGAAATTCTTAGGTGCCACAACTGTAAGGAACGCTGAACCACTGTCTGGTGAATGAAATTCAAATTTGTACCAAAGTTATTCCTACTTTCATTGTACTTCATAATTATCTTTTATACTTTTAGGATGCAACTTAGTAAACATTTTATTTATATTCATTCTTCGTTACAGGAAAGTCATCTCAACTGGTTTCTGATGGTCTGCCTCAATCTCTTCTTAAACTAATTTTTCTAGAACATTCTCTCCTATAATGCCTTTACTCATACAATTCAACAATACCCTATTGCTTAGAGAAAATTATTATATTGATGAGACTGCTTTCTCCACTTTAATTTCAGTTTTCTTTTCCAACTTTATTCCTCATCTTCCCTTGATGAAATTCATTTGATTGATACTGGTCTACTTATAGACCTCTCTTCTCTCACCTCCTCCTTTATCCATACTGCCCCTGGATCATAGGATTCCTTCCATTTGACAGACTATTCTTTTTTCATTCTGTTTATTGAAATACTGCCTATCTAGAGATTCAACTTTTAGGGAGGTTTTCTTGATTAATGAGACCCATGAGATTGTTTCTTCCTTTTTATTATCCAAAGTCCAAATATCCCTTTTTGTTCCTCAGTAGCACCATATGCTTATTACCTGATTTCAACACATAATTTTCACAAAAGTATTCTGAACATAAAAGTAATTCATAAATCCTTATATATAGACTCTTTCCCTAGCTCCTTACTCAGTGCTATTCATAAAGAAGACACTCAAAAAGTAATTTATCAATGAATAAGTGAATGAGTTAATAAGTAAATCTTATAGAAATAGTATATCAGCAAAGAGATCTAGATCGGGACATTGGATTAATTTCTTTTTTAAAAAATTTATATTTATTTGCTCTAATTAGTTATACATAACAGCAAAATGCATTTCAATTCAAATGGAGCACAACTATTCATTTCTCTGGTTGTACATGATGTAGAGTCATACCATTTGTGCAATCATAGATGTACCTAGGGTAATGATATCAATCTCATTCCACTATCTTTCCCATTCACCTGCCCCCGAAAACAGTATGGAGATTCCTTAGAAAACTTGGAATGAATTTCATCTCTTCTTCTGAGAGTGATTGATATTTGGTTGATATTAGATACCTTGAGTATGGATTTGAGAATTCTTGGCTCAGAATGAAGAATGCCTTCACATCTGCATGAATGAGTCAGGGGAATTGACAGGATGCATGTCAAGAAGTCATTTAAAGTATATGGAATTGCCTTTGTATGTAAAAAAGTAAAATATTGGTAGTTTTGTATTGTTTAATGTAATATTCATTGACCTTGAATTTAGAGATTCAAAGCTTATTTTTTTTAACCATGTGAAATGCCTTGAAACTCCTTCTGTGAGAATTGATGCCAATGAACTAGTTCCAAGTATATTTATCACAAAAAGTTGGCAAAATGTCCAGGTCAGTTAGGTGGTATAGCTCTGACATGGCTTGAAGTGTGTAGATAAGTAGACTGAGTGTTAGTGTCACCTTTAATTTTTAAAGAGAATAAATAAAAGTCAATGTTCTGCTAGCACATGATAGAGTTAGTACATTAAATTGCTAATGCATAGGCTAATTTGTATAATTTCATGTTATTTATAGGAGCTTTGTAAGTTAATGTAATGCTATGAATTTTCTCAGATCTAGGAATCTTTGACCAAAATTCAACTATTTAATTTTCATATCAATGTTTGAACTTGTAATAGTAACAGTTTCTAATTACTTATGTTCAGCAAGGTTAACTCTACTAATGTGCATATGCTTTCTCATATGTAGTATTTTTTGACCATATGGAGCCCCTAATTTGCATTTAGTATTTGCCATCCATCTTCACAGTGGACTGCAGAACAGTGACAAATGACTAATCATTTAGGGAAGAAATGTTGGGGCTCAAATAAGGACAAGCCATTAGTGAGCAGCTTCTTCAGCACCAAACATTTCAATTCTGTTTTTTTTCAGTTACATTTAAGCTGTGTCCATTCATAGATTGTCCAATGCAATGTACTGCGTATTTTGTTTGAATCTCCATTTTGAAAGTTTCTCTCAAGGTCAGACAGAAAGTAGATTTCATCTCATACACTAACGCTGAGGGTCTGTCTACAGATATAAAGCCAGGAGCCACAGGTTTGTCTGGAGGAAAGACTCTACACTTGTTAATCCTTAGGAATAGTGACTTGCCATAGGCAAGAAGGCCTGGTTTTAGAGTTTGAATTAGAATAAGATATATTCCATTCTTGTCTAATTATATCAAAATGAATTCCACTGTCATGTATAACTAAAAAGAACCAGTAAAATTTAAAAAAAAAGAAAGAGTTTGGTTTTCAAATGGGAAAAATTTGGTTTCAGAGTTAGAAGAGTAAGAATCTCCCAATGCTTCAAAAGATTTTTGGTCTAGTAAAACTTCTCCCTAAACTGACTCTGAGGCCTCACTTCCAGGATAGATGCCTGGTCTAATTAGTAAGTCCTCGTGCTTTCTGTCTGCACAACAGAGACAAAACTGTCTTTGTATACTAATAATCTCCATCCAGTAAACCTAACCAGAGAAGAGAGTCAAAGTCACCTAGATGAATTATTAAGTAATTCAGATGGGGAATTATGTTTGTCATCTTTTTTTATATTTGAATGTGTGAATATTTTTCTACCCTCTTTCCTTTACTTCTTATTTTCTTCTCTCTTTTTCCTTTATTTTATTTTTCTCAGGGTCCACATAGACTTTAGAATGGATAACAAGAAAAGTGATATTAGGAAACAGTAGCTTAGCTATTGGCTTCATTTATCAGAATTAATCTTTTAGGGGCATACTGAATAATCCAGAGTGATATGACAGACATAAATTGAAAAAGTAGATGGTATAAACCTTAGAAAATGGGGGTTAGGGTAGGCTAAAAGGACTTATTCAATATAAATGATAGTTTATTTGATTATATTGAAGGAAGAACACAACTCTTTTTAAAATTATTATTATTAGTGCATATTAACTTCACAAAATAATGGGTTTCATTGTGACAATTTCATATACACACATGACATATTTTAATTGTAGCCATCCTCTCTATTTCCCTTCCCTCCCCCACTTCTACCTCCTCCTGGTCCTATTCCCCTCCCCATATAGTCCCCCTTCTACTTTCATGTCATTCTCTCTCTCTCTCTCTCTCCTTCTATATTCAATACAGGAGAGAAAACATGTAATACTTGTATTTAGGAGTCTGGTTCATTTTGCTTAACACAGTGTAATGTGGTTCGGTGATGTCACTTTCTAGTGGTTTAGATGAGGTGTACCCCCAAAGCTCATGTGTGAGACAATGCAAGAAGGTTCAGAGGAGAAATGATTGGGTTATAGCCTTAACCTAATTAGTGAACTGATCCCTGATGGGATTAAATGAATGGTAGCTGTGGGGAGTTGGGGGTATGACTGGAGGAAGTGGTTAATTGGGGTCGTGGCTATGGGGTATATATTTTGTATCTCAAAGGTGGAGTCTCTCTTTCTATCTCTTTGCTCTCTGATCATCATGTGAGCTGCTTCCCTCTGCCATACTCTTCTGCCATGATGTTCTGCCTCACTTCAAGTCCGGAGGAATGGAGCTGGCCTTCTATGGACAAAGACTTCTGAAACTGTGAGCCCTCCAATAAACTTTTCCTCCTCTACAATTGTTCTGGTCAGGTCCTTTAGTCACAGAAACAAAACAGCTGACTAAGACATCTAGGGAGGCACAGACCTTAGATGTGTCTAATTTACAGTCTACTAGAAGGGCTGGGGTAATCACTTGTAAAACCTGAGAGGCCAATCAGAATTCAGTATTCTAAAATCTTATTTTCTAGTAAACTCTGAGCTTACTAAGGGTCAGAGTCTGACTTTATCATACTGGCATCTACTCCAGTGCACATCAAGGAATTAAGTGAGTTTGTTGAATTAATCAATGAATGCATGAATGTATAGAACTGACTGAGTTGAAGCTTTGTGAGTTTTTGTAGTTTGACTTTTTAATTGTTATGAATTCCAGCTCTTTGATTTGCTGCTTCCAACCTACAAACTACCTTTACCTCTTCCCTTCGAACATAAAGGCTCAAAAGACTTTGCTTTTACTCTTGGTATCACTATTGATGAACCTGTCATGGGAAAGTCGTTTTCAAGGAATGAATGGTTCAGGGAACTGACAGGAGAAACATGGCGGACATGCGATGTCACTTTTACTGAGTGTGGTTTTGAACTTATGTGTGTGTGCGTCTTATGAGTCTTCTTAACTTCACTCCTTGTTAAACTCTTGTGTATTTATCACTTAAAAATTAGAAAATATGGTAAGCAGGATCTCAAATTACTCATTATCCTGTCTTTTAGAGACAACCACTCTAAAATTTTAAAATTTAAAAAATAAAAGTGGACATAATTTTTCATAACTTTTTAACCTCTTGAGTCATAAATATTCTTGTCAATAAATATATATACATCTGTGTACTCACTTTTGCAGCAACATAAGTTGAACATTTAGGTCATTTCCAAAATTCAACTTTATGATAATACTGATGAATATCTTCATACATACATCAATGAATATGCTGCAGAATATTTCCTTTCAATACATTTTTTGAAGTGAGCACAGTCATTCAAAGCAAATTGGGATGAAAGTCAGAAAGGATCAGAAAAACAATAGGATGTAAATCACTTTTTTATAATTAGTAAGAAAAATGTTAATGCTATGTCTTATTCATGCATCATGGACTAGAAATACAATGATTCAAGAGAATAGAGTATTTCTTATCAATGAGGACTTTTTTTAAATAAACTCATCTTCATTATCAGTGTGGGGAAATGGGCATACCCATGTTCTATTTGGGGTACTATACACCAGGGTGATTTTTCTGGAAATTATACTTGATATGTATTCAACTTTTTTGATGGAAATTTCAAACACATAAAAGGTGGGGAGAATATCATAGTAAACTTATATGCATACATTACCCAGGATCGAAAATTAGAAACTCACAGATAGCTTTGTTTCATACATACCCATCCACTAATCAGCATCCTCAATTACTTTGAAACAAATCTCACATCACGTAATTTCATTCATTAAGTATTTAAGTATTGCATCCCAAAGGCAAGCCTGTCTTGAAAAGTGTCATCACAATACCATTATCAGATCTAACTTTTTTTCTCCATATTTTGCATTAGTGCATCATGCTCATGCACGGTGGTGGGATTTGCTGTTACGTATTGGTACCTGCAGACAGCATGGCATCATTTGGCCAGTATCCCTCCCCTCTCCTCTGTTCTGCTGATCTCCCTTTGCATATCAGGACGCCACTCCCAACCTTTCTCTTCCTTTTTCCTCTCTAACTTCCACAAGTGAGAGAAAACATAGAACCCTTGACCTTCTGAGTTTGGCTTTTTTTTTTTTTAACATAATGATCTCAAGTTCCATTCATTTCCTGCAAATGACATGATTTCTTTTTCTTTAATGGCTGAAGAAACCTCCATTGTGAATATATGTACCACATTTTCCTTACCCATTCATCCATTGATGGACACCTAGGCTGGTTCCATAGTTTGGCTACTGTGAATTGAGCTCCTATAAACACGGGTACGTATGTACCACTCTTGTATGCTGACTTTAATTCTTTAGGATAAATACTGAGGAGTATAGGAGTATTTATCCTAAATTGTTAACTCTCGGCATTATTTCCTGAGAAAGTTGTTCCCTGCACCTGTATACTGGAGTGTTGACCCTACATTTTCTGGTTGAATTCCAAGACCTTTGATCCATTTGGGGTTGACTTTTGTGAAGGGTGACAGATGAGGGTCTAGAGTTGTTCTTCTACACATGTACATGACAGTTTTCCCAACATGATTTGTTCAAGAGGCTATCTTTTCTTCCAATGTGTATTTTTGGCACCATTGTCAAGAATCAGATGACTGTAGAAGCCTGGGTTTGGTTTCGTGCCTTCTATTCTGTACTCAGTCTATATTTCTGTTTTTATGCCAAATCTAACAATTTTAATGGTAACTTTTTTTATTATTGTATACAATTGGGATACATGTTGTTTCTCTATTTGTACGTGGAGTCAAGGCATACCATTTGTGTAATCATAAATTTACATAGGGTAATGATGTTTGATTCATTATTTTTTTTCCTTCCCCCCCACCCCTCCCACCCCTCTTTTCCCTCTACACAGTCCTTCCTTCCTCCTTTCTTACCACCCTCCTTATCCCTAACCCTAAACCTAACCCTAACCCTAATGCTAACCCCTCCCACCCCCCATTATATGTCGTCATCCGCTTATCAGAGAGATCATTCGTCCTTTAGTTTTTTGAGATTGGCTTATCTCACTTAGCATGATATTCTCCAA
Source organism: Sciurus carolinensis (assembly GCF_902686445.1). Classification (NCBI taxonomy): domain Eukaryota; kingdom Metazoa; phylum Chordata; class Mammalia; order Rodentia; family Sciuridae; genus Sciurus; species Sciurus carolinensis. The sequence continues at coordinate 103,703,486 of NC_062218.1, read as the reverse complement.
TTTCATCCATTTGCCTGCAAATGCCATAATTTTATCATTCTTCATTGCGGAACTTCTTAATATCATGAGTTTTCAGGTTTCCCAGATAGTCTTGTTTTTATTCTCCATTGTTTGCATCAGGTCCAAAAAAGGTCATAAGCTGCAATTAGATGATATATCTCTTAAGTTTCTTTAAAAAATTTTTAAATATTCATACACAATAAATATACATATTTATGGGGTACCATGTGATTTTGACATGTATACAATTTATGATGATCAAATTAGGGTAATTAGCATATCCATCACTTCAGACATTCACTATTTCTTCACGTGGGGCACATTTAAAATCCTCTCCTGGAAGTCAGGAGTGGGAGCCCAGCTACTCAGGAGGCTGAGGCTGGAGGGTGAAGTTCCAACCCAGTCGGGGCAACACGGCAAGAGCCTGCCTCTTGGAGCTACTTTGGAATGGAGAGTAGATCATTGTTAATGATACTCATCTCACACTAGAATTCATTCATCCTCTCTGACTCTAATTTTAAACCCATGACTAGCATCTTCCTGTCCTCTTTCCCTTCCTTCAAGACTTCTGCAATCAGAGAGTTCATCTATTATGAATTTTTTTCCCTGCGATTTTTCTTTTTTTTCTTTTTTAATTTATTTTGATTCAGTGTACACAAATGGGGTACACAAAGTAGAGTTTCCCTGATTGTACACAAAGTAGAGTTGCACCATTTGTGTAATCATACATGTACATAGGGTGATGATGTTTGTCTCATTCTGTTATTTTTCCTTCCTCCCACCCACTCCCCAACCCTCTTTTTCCTCTATTCCATCCTTCCTCCATTCTTGCCTCCCTCCCATCCCCTGTTATGAATCATCATTCACTTACCAGAGAGATCATTTGGCCTTTGGTTTTTTGGGATTCGTTTATCTCACTTAGCATGATATTCTCCAACTTCATCCATTTACCTGCCAGTGCCATAATTTCATTATTCTTTATAGCTGAGTAATATTCCATTGTATATATATATACCAGAGTTTCTTTATGCATTCATCAATTGAAGGACATCTAGGTTGGTTCCACAATCTGGCTATTGTGAATTGAGTAGCTATGAACATCGATGTGGCTGCATAACTGTAGTATACTGATTTTAAGTCCCACTCCTTGGCCTAGCTGGGTCAAATGGTGGTTCCATTCCAAGTTTTCTAAGGAATCTCCACACTGCTTTCCAGAGTGGCTGCACTAATTTGCAGCCCCACCAGCAATGTATGAGTGTAGCTTTCCCCCGACATCCTCGCCAACACCTATTGTTGCTTGTATTCTTGATAATCGCCATTCTAATTGGGTGAGATGGAATCATAGGGTAGCTTTCATTTGCATTTCTCTTATTACTAGACATGTTGAACATTTTTTCATATATCTGTTGATCACATGTAGATCTTCTTCTGTGGAGTATCTGCTCATTTCCTTAGCCCATTTATTGATTGGGTTATTTGTATTCTTGGTGTAAAGATTTTTGAGTTCTTTATAGATTCTGGAGATCAGTGCCTATCTGAAGTGTGTGTGGCAAAGATTTTCTCCCACTCTGTAGGCTCTCTCTTCACACTGTTGATTGTTTCCTTTGCTGAGAGAAAGCTTTTTAGTTTGAAACTATCCCAATTATTGATTGGTACTTTGATTTCTTGTGCCTTGGGAATCATTTTAAGGAAGTCTGGTCCTAAGCACATATGGTGAAGGTTTAGACCTGCTTTTTCTTCTATTAGGTGCAGAGTCTCTGGTCTAATTCCAAGGTCCTTGATTCATTTTGAGTTGAGTTTTGTGCAGGGTGAGAGATAGGGGTTTAGTTTCATTTTGCTGCATATGGATTTCCTGTTTTCCCAGCACCATTTGTTGAAGAGGCCATCTTTTCTCCATTTTATGTTTTTGGCACCTCTGTCTAGTAGTGATTTTTCTATTGAAGAAATTGAGTGATTTTCCTATAAAGTTCACATTTTTTAATTTACTTTTAATATTTTTTAAGTTGTTGATGGACCTTTATTTATTTATTTATTTACACGTGGTGCTGAGAATTGAACCCAGGGCCTCACACATGCTAGGCAAGTGCTCTACCACTGAACTACAACCCCAGCCCCAAGTTCACATATTTTAACTCTGGCTGATTTTAACCTAAGTTGTTGTTTTACTACTTGATTACTCCGAGGTCCCGGTCCTGTGGTGATGGCGGCTGTGCACTTTCTTCCTCCTCCTCTGCATTTTCTCCTTTTTCCTTTTATTTAGTTTCAATTTAATGAGTTGTTTCCTTAGCATTCAAAAGTGGCCTGTGATTTTCTCATAAATTCATGGATTAAAACTACGGGATGTTTTAACTTGTTACATTTATGATTCAAATTGCCCCAATCTTTGCCAATGGTGGGTTGTTCAGTTGGCTCCCGGGTCATTTTGTGATGACCTGAGCAGAGTTCTCAGACCAAGACAGTCCAGGCTCTTTCTCCTGGTTTCCTATTAGAGACTGGTATTTATTTAGTCAGGTCTCCAAGGAGTCCTGAATTCTTTACATAGAAAATGGTATTTAGAGGCTATAATTTCAGTCCTGGAGGTATGCTTTTCTACTTGGTCCATCTTTGCTTCTATCTATTTTTGGTAGACAAAGCTAGGAAGTACAATTTTTAAAAATTAAAATATATCATGAGTTTTACTAACACTTTCAAACCAAATTCAGGACTATACACTTTTTACTTTACCTTATCAATTTTATATTCATTACTTTCTCCCATCCTGGACACAGATCTTAAGAACACTAGCTTGATTACTTTTTTGCTTAATTATGCAATACATGCATTTTGCAAGAGTCTGAATCATGTGAACAGTTTCTGTTTGCAATTTTTTTCTTAAGTCATATCTACTAGGAAGATATAGTCAAATTACTGATTTTTATAGCTCACTTGGAATAGCTGTTTCCTCCATTATTCATTTAGCATAATATGTTTCAATTTGCTTTTAATGCTTACAGGCTTCATTTTATATTGAATTTCATTTTATAATTATTCAAATGTATGTTTTCAATGTCAAAGCTATACAAAGTAATTAAGATATGTTTAGCTTCAATTCTATCCCTCAACCCTATTTACTTTCTCTTTTTATAAGAACTAATTTAAATTTTTTATGGTTTGATTTTCAGTTTTTGAAAAATATAAGCTATGATGTAAATGTTTAATAAATAGAAGAATAGATAAAGAAAATGTGGTATATATACACAATGGAATATTACTCAGACATGAAGAATGAAATTATGGCACTTGCTGGTAAGTGAATGGAACTGGAGACTATCATGCTAAGTAAAATAAGCTGATCCCTGCAAACCAAAGGATGAATGTTGACTGATATACCAATGCTAATACGCAATAAGGGGAGGGGAGAGGGAAGAATATAAATTCACTGGATTAGAGAAAAGGGAATGAAGGGAAGGGAGGGAGGATGGGACTAAGAAAGACAGTAGAATGAATCGGACATAACTTTGCTATGTACATAAATGAATATGATCAGTGAAACTCCACATCTTGTACAACTGCAAGAATAGCATCCTAATTAGCATGTTATACTCCATGTATATATAATGTGTCAAAATACATGCTACTGTTATGTATACCTAAAAAGAATAAAAAATGTGTTGATTTTTTTCTTTGATAAATCATAGCAAGTTTTACATGCTTGTCTTCAGTTTGATTTTTTGTAAGCCATTCCAGAGCAGTATGTATAGATAATTCCAGTTACTTTTTTACACCTTTGTAGTACTCCATATTTGATTTCACAAGTCCTCTACTGATGGGCAGTGTGGTTGTTTGCTATATAATTATGCTATGTTGGCTTTCTGGGATTCTTTTGAGCCAACTTAAATATGTATTTCTCCAGAAAGAATTGTTTTCTCTTGAGCAATTTCCCTTTCTCACAGCATATTCAGGGGAGGTATATAGAATCTAGGATGAGACAGAGGTGAGGGGAGGTGTACTGAAGGTAAGATGAGGCAGAGGTGGGGTATGTTTATCAAACAATGAGATGGCATAGCAAGTAGGTCTAGACCGTAGCCCAGCAGCACTCAGTATCAAGCTGAGGAAGTCTGGTCTTTATTTCAGAGGCAGTGGAGACCCAGGCCAAGGTTTTGAGTGTGGGCGTCGGATGCTTATGTAAGCATTGGTAAAGTGAGGCAGTAGCTTTAGCTCCATGACTCTGCTGAGGTTTCCTGGGGCAATGTCTTTCATAGCAGGCTTAGTATGTTTAGCTTTTCTGTATTTAGTATGGGATATTTGTGATTTTTCTATAGAAAAAAAAATTCTTAAGAGCATTTGAGTAATCAGGAGAGCCTGAGCACTTTGTCAGTTAAAGTGCCCTGAAATCAATGCCATGAAGCTGCCATGAACATACTAATTTCATTTCAACATTCAAATTACATAGATTATTACTCTCCACAGTCCACTTCACCCGGAAATTGCTGAATTTTCACTTCCTTTATGTTATGAAATGGTCTCTTCACCAATGTAGGAAAACATTTGAAATTTTGCTTTATTATTCTCATTCCTATATTTTGGAGTAGATTCTTTTCTTCCTTTTTAAGCAAGTGCTGGTTGTGATATATGACCAAATCAATATGTGTCTCAAATTCATTTTTTTGGGAAAGAAAGCAAGTTAGTCATTTCAGGTTTGGGAATCCCTGCTTCTGTGAGCTTGGGCATCAGCTCTTTCCTATGGTCTTATGTGAACACTGAACAACTCAATATTCTGTTCATTCCAACCAGTGTCGATTGTTTCCTAAAGCACTCCCAGGTTTTAGATAATGCCAGTGTTTTCCTCAGATGGGGTCAGGAAATACAGTATATATGAGGCAGGAAATGTGATGAACTGATTCTAAAAATTTTCTGGAGTAAAAGACAAAGGTAATTTTGAATAAAAGAATAAGATAATTAATAAGAATTTGACTAAAAATAATGGGGTGAATTTTACTGTTATGATAATTTAGGAAAACTGATACTAATACAAGAGGAGATTAACATTAAAATTAATTATTTGTTCTTTAAATACTTACTTGTTATCAGGCACATGCTAGGCTCAGGTAATGCAGTGGTGAAGGAACTGGCCAAGCTTCCATCTCCCCATGAGTTCACAACCTTCTGGGAGAGATAAGTAATCAATACATAAGCAAATGTACATACATAAGTAAAAGAATGTTAAATTGTGATAAATGCTGTGGAGAAAATAAAACAGTGAGACAGTAGAGAATACCTAAGTATCTGAGGGTCATTTCTCATTGATCGATCAGAAGAGAACTTTTGTACAAGAGAAATTTTAGAACAGACAGAGGAATCATGGGACAGAAGCACCTGATAATTTAAGGGAGGAACAGATCAAAAAGAGGAAACAGCCTGGGTAAAGGCACTGAGGCTAAGAAAATGGAATCAACCTGAGTTCCCAGTGATGGATATATGGATAAAGAAAATGTGGTATATATGTATACAATGGAGTATTATTCAGCAATAAGAAGATTGGAGTCCTTCCATTTGCAAGAAAATAGATGGAACATTATGTTAAGTGAAATAAACCAGGCACAGAAAGTCAAGTACCCCATGTTCTCTCATTTGTGAAAGGTAACAAACAAACAAAAAACAAAAACAAAGTATAATAGTGATTACTAAAAATCAAAAAGTGATAAATGGAAACTGAATTTGATCAGTGAATGCTGTGCTCATGTATATCTTACCGAATCCCATTAATATGTACAATTAATACACATTCATCAAAAATTCCAGAAAATTAAAAACTAGGCTTACCTGAGTTTTTAAGAATAGGAACACATCAGTGACCCTAAATCTAGGAAGCAGGAGGTGAGATTACAAACTAGGGAGAAGAGATTATGTAGGTCTTTAGTGGTCTATTAAATGCCATCCTAAACTCCCTCCATAATCCTAGCATGAAATCTGTAAATAGTACATATACGCATTCCATGCCTATTAAAGAACATATCTCAAACCAGTGAGGAGCTAAAAGGGTCCTAAAAAAAGTGCTGTTAGATCCAAGTGTTGATTGTACAAAGACCACCCCATTCCTACATTGAACAGTACAACAGAATAAATTACAAGTGGGCTTAAAAACTTAACATAAAATAAAACCACAAAATACTAGAAGGAATTATGTGTAAATGAGATGATTTTTGAGAAGAAAGTAATTTTCTAGCTATAAAATCAATATAAGAAATCACTTTGCATTGAGTTTGGTGGTGCAGATAAAGCTCAGGAAGTCGACCAGGAAGGCACAAATGCCCAGTCAGATGACAAAAGACAAGGACAGGGGGTTCACCTAAGAACGAACACAGACCCATGGAACTTGTGCAAAAATATCCAAACTTACTGGAAATGAGATGAATTTTATTGAAAATAAAGGAAGTGATGTGACTTTTGTCTGTTAATGCGGAGGCTAAAAAGAGTGATCATATTCAATGCTGCTGATGGTGGTATGGTCTGGACAGGGACAGGGACAGGGACTTTTCACGCCAATTATCCTCTTGTGACCTTTGATGTTTACATTATGGGAATATGGATCCAAAGTAAAGCAATTGGAATTTACCTCGGATAAAGTAATTTGACATCTAAGAATTTTTCCAAAGTGAGTAATCAGAGGTATGAATAAAGGCTTGAATGTAAATGCGCATACCATAATTTAAATGCTCAACAATAGGGAGAGGATACAAAAATAAGATCATGCAACCATTAAAAGGGAAGCTTTTGTAGAGTTTTAAAGGAAAAGAGGAAATAGTTTTTATATAATGTTAGACATGAGGACAGAATTTTAAATGGTTAATGCAGTAGCTATTTTGTGCAATAATAATAATTTCGGGTCTGTGCAGCCAACCACAGCTCATTTGCTTAGCTCTCTCTCTTTCTCCTGTTGTCTAGGAGAAATACAATCAACAGTTGACATGACCATAAACTGGAGGTGAGTTTATAGATGACTTTTGCTTCTTTATTGTCTATATTTTGTGAATGTTTTACAATAAGCATACATTACTTTTATAGTCAAGAGAGAATAAGTCTTGTTTTAGGAATAAAAGGCAAATTCTGAAACACAAGTCTATAGATGTTAACAGTTCATGCGGTCAGTCCTGTGTCTGTTTGCTCACTGCACGTGGCTCTTGTGGGCACTGCCTTGCCAGGGAAGATGAAAGGGAATCAGGATTAGTATCATTTCTTTTTGAGAGAGTCTAGGGATTCCAAATTGGGAAAAGGACTGGGCGAAACCGTGAGTTTGAGGAAGTGTCTCAGGGAGACTTAGGGCAGTACACGCTGTCCATCCACAGGTAACCACACATGGGTAACCTTGATTTCTGGCTTACTTCATGCCACCTATTGCAAGACTTAAAACACTATCAGAGATTAATTGAGGATAATAATCTACATATACACATTAGAGAACAATAATCTCTGGGTAGATTAGGGATCTATTAAGCCATTCATATTTTTAGTTATGATTTAGGACACAACTATTCAGATTAAATACATTTTAGAGAACAGGCATTTTCTTCATGAAAAGGGAAGGCAGGGCTTTTGGCATATGGTGCTCATTGCTAAGTAGGAGCTTGGTGGGAGACATGCTACTTCGGAGGACTTCTCAATACTCTGGAAAGTTGCTTAACACTCCTTAAGTTTGAGTTTCCTTACTCATATCATGGAAAAAAAATATACCCACAGATTTAATAAGAAAAAGCGTGGCACACTGTAGCACTAAATAAATGGTAATAATGGGGATGATGATGTTAATGACATTGATGGTGACTTAAGAGACCGGTTTCACATGAGTGAACAGGTACTCAACTTCAGTGGGCTGCTGGAAAAGACATGGAATTTTCCCCTTTCTCCATCTGGCGGCTTGAGGCTTCTTTTAACTAAAACCTAGAAACCAAGCAAAAATAATCAGTGTAAGAAATTCTCTCCTCTCCCTCTCTGAGCTGGTGGCTGCCAGTCTAACAGAAACAAAAATTTCAAGTGTTGCTCATTTGCTAGCATACTTCAAAGTAAATTACTCAGTGGTATCCCGGTGGCCTGAAAAAAATTAATTTATCTTCAAAGCTTGTTTTCATCCAAGGAGTAGCTGAATCATCTAGGGAAAATCTAAGTTAATTACTAGGGAATCAAGGAAATGGAAATGATGTTTTACAGTTAGGTTGCAACTGAGTAAGGAGAACATGATTGGGCTGTTTGTAAGGTTTGTCTGGTAAACCTTATCATAATGTAATAGAAACCCATACGGAATAGATAATAAAATTCAGTATAAAGTGTTATTTTTTTTTCAAAGTGCTATAGAAAAGCTAAAATTTACTACTTATGATCCTATGTAAACATCATTAAGACTAGATTCTGTATTGCCCCCAAAGATATATTTTAGTATCTCCCGCAAAATTAGAGCTGACTTTTATGACTCTCTTTTCATGGGTTTGTGCTCTGTCAGCAGATGTTAACCGAAGAGGCATGAAGAGGAGAAAGTCAATTTGACATCCGCCTCTTTCAGATGCTTGCTGATGTAGAAGACATCTGAGCCACTGGAGATGGACGGCTAAAAGTAGATTGCACACTACCAAGAGCAAGTTTGCATTCTCCCAAGACTGAGAAGTACTGTTTCCACTAAGACGTCACACAACAAAGGGTAAACTGTTTTACACTCCTTTCCAACTCTGTGGCATTCGGGAGTGTCCAATGCCACCAGCCAAGGGTGGGGCTGTTTGCTTGTGATAATGAATGGCAACATGGCTGGATCTGTATGTTTCCTGGGCATTCCCTGGCTTTGGGCTGCATCTTCTTGTGGCTTGTATTAGCCACAACTCCTCAACTATGGGGAAATACTCAGAAGTCACAGCCCTAACCTGATGGCAGGCCAGCTCAGATCCTAGGTGTATCCTTCCTTCACAATAACTAGTGGCTTCGACAAAACAGGATATATGGGTGGGGTGTGGGTATAAAACACAAGTTTAGATCATCCCCTGTCTCTTTCTTGTCCTAGTTTCTTTCCTTGAGACTACAAGGAAAAAGAATGTTTGAGAAACACTGGATAGTGGCTTGAAGAAAGTTATAATTAACATCTTAACTCCATACCATCTGCATATTTGAACTGGAATGAGGTATTAAAGTTCCGTGGGTCTGAGTTTTCTTTTCAGTAGCATTAGGGGATTGGATTTAATGATGCCTAATTTTATTTCCTTTTCTAAAATGTAGTTTGTCTGACATGTCCCATGTTCAGAGAAGTGGGCTAAATGAGGACTTTACAGGGGGTGGAAGTCTATGCCCACTGGGACTAATTAAGTAAGAAAAATAGCAAAATGACTTATATAGATGGACATACTGGGGATGGTCATACAGGGTTTAGTGACAAGGGTGTTCCTGGCAGGTGACTCAACAAGAGCAAAGGTGGGAACATAGGATGAGCACTGAGAGGCATCTATGCTTCTGTCCACTGCATTCCTTTGACACAATCTGATTTATAAGAAATCTACTTTTCTGGGTGAAGCCTCCTTTTTCTTTCTCTGTCTTCATGGTTCTGAGGCTCTAGATGAACCTGGACCAAGAGTCCAGCTTGTGGCATGATCCACAACCAGCAGGGTTTCATTCACCTCGTCTTCAGTGACACCCAAGTGGAGACATTCATGGGTGGAATTTCTCTTCTCATGGGTGTATTAGATTTCAGCATCCCTAGCTACTAAGTGGGCACTCCTCCCACACTTTCCCACTGAAGGAAGTATTCTAGAATGCAGGTAAGCAGGCGCAACGTTACTAGAGGCATTGGCTTAGTGTACTCCATTAAAAAAGGAATTTTCTTGCAGACTTGGGTAATCAAAGCATGGTTGTTAAAAATGATGGTGAACTTCATTTATTGACTGTATAGCATATGCCAGGCATTATGCCAAGCACTTTAGGAACTGTCCTTTAAGCATCACGATAAACCCACAAAGTAAGGACAATTAAATTCTCATCTTCTCTATGGGATGGCTCTGTATCAGGTGTCTTACACACATTAACTCATTTAATTTTAGCTATAACACTTCAAAATAGTTACTATTGTGATCACCTTTTTACTGATAAGGAAATAAGACTCTGAGACAGGGAGGATTTGTACAAATCTTTCCCTGCCAGTAAGAGGTAGAATTGGGATCTGAACTCAGTTTTTGTGACTGCAGAGACTGGTATTATTAACCATACCAATCTGAATGAGAAGTTACCCATGGTACCTCTCACAACTGATCATAACCCCAAAGTAGGGCTGTCCCTGTGATTGAGAAATATTGAACTGCAGGATTGTTTTCTGTGATTCCTTCTAAGTTGCACTAAATATGGCTAATTTGAATCAGGCAATTTGGGGAGAAAAAAAAGATAAATGGTAATACCAGGACACTCATGCCTTGCTGAGCAACAGCATTTGCTGTTTGGAGTAATGACTAGAATAATGATGTTTTCCCCGACTATGTGGTGCATGGCTGGTCCACAGTTTATCTTGTACAGAACACAGGTGATGAACTCAGTTTTGCTGGGAGCTTTTAGGCTAATGTAAAATCACAAGAGGATTACTCCCAAGTGACCCTCAAGCTCCAACATCTGGTTAGGTGCCCTGGACCATGTAGACAGAATAATTAATACACCTTTTAATTAAGCAGTTTCATCCCAAATGTTGCATTGTAAATGATGCTCACATGGATAGAATTAAGGACTTCAATACCTACTAATGCATGAATTTGGGGAGGATAAGGATGTGACCTGACAGGTACCAAGTATCCAGTTGTGCAAAAAAGAAGTCACAGAATGGATTTGGTGAGATTAAAAACTACAAGGGGATGATCTTACTGCATTAGTGCAGATCTCTGTTTATTTATGAATGGAGATACAATGGTCCATTCCCATATCCTTGCCTCAAACTTACGCCAACTTGGTACAGAATTTCCCTGCATATCTAGGTTAAATACCAAATAAGGAAATAAGTTTTTATGCAGGGTTTGCCCAGTGCTGGAAGTTATGCTAGACACGAGGAAAATAGAGAAGAAGATGTGAAGAGCTTTCTGCTGCTTTGGGCTTGTGTTGAGGACCTGACAAGTACATGAGATACTGACAGTGTATGGTGGTCGCTGGGAAAGGAAGGAGACAGAGGTTCTGGCGGCACTTAGTGCAGATGAGGTGGGATGCAGGAAGGCGCGTCACAGAAAGGAAATCTAAGCTCAGTCTGAAACCTGAATAGGAGTTGTCCAAGCCAGAGAGTCAGGTTGTGTCCTGGGCAGAGGAAAGAGCTGCCTGAAGGCCAGGAGAGACCAAAGTTTGGTGTTGTTCTGGTGGTGGAGTGGGTGGTTTGAAGGGGAGAAATGGAGAGAAGAAGGACTAGTTAAGAAGACAAAACCCAAAACATAACATCGGTGATGAAGTAAGTGAGAGAGACAGGGGACAGATTATAGAAGGCTTTGTGATTTTCTAGAGCATCAGGGTGTTACTCTAAGGGGAATGGGAGTCACTGAAAGGTTTCTAGCAGGCATCTCACCAAGCAAATTTCAGCTGTTGGTAGAACACTTAAATGCTAATAGCTACCCTCAGTAATTCAAGTTCAGCAATAATCATCTTGCAGTGGGTTTCCTGGATTGTATTTAGCTGTATTATCCCTTCCCTCTGAGGTTGTAGAACCCTCCATACTTAGGAAGGCACCTGGGTTCTCAGGGCTTTCCCAGCACAGGGACCCAGCTGGTTCCCCTGATAAGAACATATCAAAAGTAAGATTGAAGGCTTGGTTCACATGTGGTCTGGGTACTTTCAACTCTGTCTTTTGATCACTTAATTAGCAATATTGAAATGTATCCTCTTGTTCTTAACAGGGGAGAGATGAGAGTGTGAAATGAATGAACACAATTCAGAGCTCAACAAAGGACAGCAAGTTGACAGCATGTGGCCTGAGAAGGTTTGTGCAGGCCTCCGAGCCAGGCCCTGGGGAGTTGGGCTCAAGTATAATGAAGGATGCTGGTCAAGCAGGCTAACTTCTTGTCTGAATGTCTCAGAATTCATTTATACATACCCAGGAACAGTGAAGTGGGTGTCATTCCTGCTATTAAATAAAGCAGTTTAATTCTGGCCTCAACATAAGGGGGTGGATATTGTTCAGCGTATAACTCATCTCTTGACAATATTTTATAACTTGACCTTCTTGTTCCCTGTTTGCTTTTTGTTATCTGTAGTCTACGGTGATATTAGCCAAGAATGGAGGGCCTTGCCACCTGTATTAGTTAAGGCAATAGAAGCTACTGTAACAGATTCTTAGAATGCCACAATTCTGGTCTGAAAGCATACCTGAATCTCAAATTGACTCTCAACCAACCTTAAAATATTTGGGGGATGGTCAGTAGATTGATTCAATTATGTAGAGGAATAAGGATAATTGTCCTTGTGTGGGAAATGATTCACTCACTTGGTTAGTTATAAATGATTTACTGCATGTACCTATTCTACTCAGAGCTGTCTTGTAGGTGTGATGCAAGATTAGAGATGAACCAGGCACAGACTTTAAACACTAAGAAGCCAGAGGGATGACCTGCTGCTAAGATGTGACTATATTTTCCTTTTCTTTTTATCAGATAAGACACAATAACGTGTGAATGGCAAGTGTCAGGAAACATGCTCAGCAGTCTCCTAAGACAAAGGGAAATTTGGTTCACCTTCCATTCCATATGCCAAGGTATAAGATTTGGGGAAGTCCTTTTTATTTATTTAGCAGCAAAAATGAAATGTAGGTGAGTCAATGATTCACTCGAACCAGCCTTCACGGACAACTCTATTTGCTTTTTCTGATTTTAAATGAATGCAGGCCACATAGTTAAATTATATATTCAATAAAACTGATACTTGACTCCTCTTGTCATGGCTTGACAGCATCCTTAAACTTCAATGGACCAGAAAATACAATTGCACAATTATTGCTCTGACCGGGAACAATAAAATTGATGAATGAAATGATAAGGAATAGCAAAGAAGACAAAACCAGAATCATACAGTGCCAGCGAATTCTACCTCTCACCAAAATTCAACTGCAAACAAATAACTTGTATGGATCATATATGTGGATATTGATTATTTTTCCTCCAGGAAATATCTAATTTATTAATTAGTGAAGAGTTTATGTATGGGAGAAATCATGTTATATATATATTCCTTGGATTTCTCTAGTGTTTTTACACTTTTCATAGTGCTCCCAAATATATCTTTCGTCAGCCTGGTCACACCCCTGTAAGACTGTTCAGCATATAACTCTTCTCTTGACAATATTTTATAACTTGGTCTTCTTGTTCCCTGATTGCTTTTTGCTATCTATAGTCCACTGTGACATTAACCAAGAATGGAGGGCCTTGCCACCTGTATTAGTTAAGGCAATAGAAGCTACTGTAACAGATTCTTGGAATGCCACAATTCTGGTCTGACAGGCATCAATTCTCCTATTTTTAAAATAGAAAATGGAGGCATAGAGTGGCTCATGGCCCATGTAACTGGTAAAGATTGATATTTGAGTCAGAACATGGTCTTCTGACTAACACAGGTTTAGCACAGTGATTCAGAACATGGAACAGGGAACTTAGCCAAGGATCAAGTCTCATTTCTTCCCCAGCCAGCTGCAAACTTGTTTAAGGTCTATAACTCCTCTAATTCTCTGCTTCCTCATTTATAAAATGGGATTAATTATAAATCTATTTCACTGTGCCATATGAGAATCTAGAAAGCTGAAGTGCTTTGTACTGTGCCTGTCACATAGTACTCAGACAGAAATGGTCAGGTATCACTAATTTCAGTCTGAATTACACACTGTTGTGCTGTGGTGTCCACTGGAAGTATGAAGTATTGGAAATTTAGCAAATCAAAAGGACAGTGAAACATCCTTGCCTTAAATTCGTGTCTGCGTTTGGCAGCAGATAGCTCTCACTTATTCAAATGGCTTTTCCCAGCAGAGATTGTTCTGGATGGTCTGTTTCCTCTTTCCTGCTGGTGAAGGTTGGGCTTTTCACATGTCTTTCAGCATGGCAGGCTGTTGTGATTTTCCAAAGTTGGCCACATTTACCTTTGACCCCAGAGGGAAAGTGAGAGCTAGACATAGCTGAGCACTGGCAGGCGGAGGCTCAAATTGTACTTTCTCTGCACTCCCACCACTTGCAGCTCCACCAGGTTGTTATTTAAAAGACTTCACACATTTTCTGAGTGAAAGTTGGGACACTGGGGAGCACATGTGTTGCGTGGGAGGTAGATGAGTGGTTGTATATGCCTGTTTCCTTGCAGGTATCTGTAGTCAGCAGAGATGGGCTAGGAATGCTTGATTTTAGCAGATGACAAGCTGGAACATATCTTCTTCAAGATCCTGTTCTCTTAGGATGAGGCTTCCTATGGCAGCAAAGTCAGGTTGTCCAGATCTTGGTGAAGCTAATGTTGGGTCCAGCCTGTGTTATGTCCAAATGCAAAATTGCAGAATATGGAGGCAATTTGGTGTGGATGGAGAAGAGGATCCATACACTGGGAAGAAAAGCTGTCTGTATTTGGTTGCTTCCATTTTTTTTCTTTTTTGTCCAATCTCCTGTAGTTCATTCATTCATTCATTTATTCTTTCAATTTATATTTGTTGATGATGAGAACAAAATAGTGATCAAATAGCTTATTAATACTTTAAAGAGGTTTTATGCATAGTGCAAGAGGCAGACATTAACAAAATAATCACATAAATATATAGTTATCATTTTTTAAATTCAAAGATACACAAAAAAGAACCCAAATTTCCTTCATGTGATGAATGGATATTCATCATGGTATCATCTCCATATCATGGAATGTTATTGGGTAATAAAAATGAATGAAGTGCTGGGTACCGTGGTTCATGCCTGTAATCCCTGTGGCTTGGGAGGCTGAGGTAGGAGGATCATGAGTTCAAAGCCAGCCTCAGCAATGGTGAGGTGCTAAGCAACTCAGTGAGACCCTGTCTCTAAATAAAATACAAAATAGGGCTGGGGATGTGGCTCAGTTTGTGAGTGACCCTGAGTTCAATCTCTGGTATCCCTCCCTGGCCCTGCAAAAAAAAAAAAAAAAGAAAGAAAAGAAAATAAAAAATAAAAAATGAGGTACTGAAAGATGCAGCAACAGGAATGAACCTTGAGAACATTATGTCAAGTGAAAGATGCCAGACACAAAAGAGCACATGCCATGTGGTTGTGTTCCTAAGAAATGTCCAGAGTAGACAAATCTATAGAGACAAAAAAGATTAATGGTTGCCAGGGGCTAGAGTGTTTGGAGGAAAGGATGGAATGTTGCTGAGTATGGGGTTTCTGTTTGGGGTGATGGAATGTTTTAAAATGGAATGTGACAATTCACAGATTTCTGTGAATATACTAAGAACTGAATTGGGCACTTTAAATGGTTGAGTTGGATGATATGTCAATTACATCTGTTATAAACTTGTTATAGTTACAAAAACCCACAAGCCTATGAGAACATATAAGGCAAGCAGATCTATCTGCAGAGCCAGAGGAGGTTGCCACGGGGAAATGATGTCTGAGTGGAGATCTTCAAGATTGTAGGAATTGTCTAGAGAAAGTGCTGTTGAGAAGATGAGGCAAGAGCGTTCCCATCAGAAGAGGATCTCTAGAGCATAAAAAGAGCAGAGAGGAGGCCAGAGCTTGTGGAGCTTCAGGAGCAAGAAGAGTGATGCAAAGTGGATTGGGAAGGCCATTGGATGACCTCTTACTGTGGGCAGAAATGTTCAAGATCATCTGATGTAATCTTCATGTGGTCCTATGAGGTAGGATCAGTTATAGGTGGGGGAAGGTTATGTAGACTTTAGAGGCAATGTTCAAAATATTTTTCTTGATCCTAAGAAAAACTGTGAGAAAATGGGCAAGATTTGCCAGTTTTGTATTTTAAAGATACCTCTGACTATTTTGTGAAACAAAGTTAAGACCAAAGAAGTCAAGCTTTAAGCCTTAGATGAGGAGACTACAGAGTGTCCTCTGTGTATTCATTTCCTCTATCCATATTCTGTACATTTTTGCAGAATCAATGGATGGACAATGTAGGCATAATGGAATATCCAAAAAGGCTGGCACAGTGTCCTTCAAATAGTCTAAGAACTATTCATCAAATGCATGGACCATAGCTCCTTCATTCAATCAATTTTAGATAAATTAACTGTCTTAAGTGGGACAGAGCATCAAGTCCCTCAGGTATCTCCCTTTTACATGTCAGGTTGATGAGAAAAGATTTACATCATTTGAATTTATTGATCTGGGTACCAGAAAGTGGTAAAGTGTAGGAATTTCAGGCTTGGACATTGGACTCTGACTCTGGAATTGTAGAGCAGACATTTGTCCTGAGTCAGTCCCAATGAGCTGACAGCAGAAAAGATCTACTGGATTAGCTAAGAGATCACTACAGCAGTATTCCATAACACTTCCTATCACTCAGAGGTCTCAGTCATTAAGCATGAGATGCATCCTATTTCTTTACCAGTATAGCATAATGGCATTAGGTCAAGAATGCTGGACTTGATGGAGGAGGCCCTCTAATTTTTGAAGACAAAAATTAGTAGACTCCACAACACAAGTTTGGAGAGCTGCCGGTTGATGAGGGCAGCCACCTTCTCCATATGCTGCAGAGATGATCCATTTCAGCAGCACCAATGATTTCACCTCAGAGGGGGATAGCAAGGTAATAGAGGGTTGCTTTTGGAAGGGAGTTCATTTTCTGTGACCGATTAACAGTCTTACTTTTGTCTGCAATCTTAATTCTCCCTTGCCATGTAATGTAACATATTTAGAGTTTCCAAGGATAAGACATAAATATTTTTGGGAGCCCATTATTCTGCATACCCCAGAAACAATGCAGAACTAACAGAATGGTAATCATATCTATCCTTTCTCCTCCTCTTAGAGGTAAGAATTTGATGTGTGTCCCTCCTTCCCCTTCTAAAAAATTGAGAGTGCCTGAAACATTCTCTTCTCCAATTATTTGGGGGTTATTATTGTCTTCTGTCTGAATGTTGGCCAATGGCTGGATTAGTAAAGTACCTGAGCTGCTTGATTTTGGTTTATCCAAAGATAGATGAGATGATGAAATGATACAGAGTTTCTGTGCATATGAGGGGGATAGGGGAAAGGAGATGGCAGACCCTATTCCCACTTTTGGTGTGGAAGAATATATGCTTTTTCCTGGGTTGAGTAGAGATTTCAGAAGGCAGCCTTCTATTCCTTGTATATCCCCTTGCCCAGGGGAAGGTAACTTAGTGGGCTACTAGAGGAATAATCACAAAGTGAACCCCATGAGAGTTTGAATTCCTGCCACGGAGAGGAAATTGACTTCCAGATAGCCCCAGAGGAGACCAGAAGTCAGTTGGAGAGGGAATAACTAGCTTAGCAATTCTACTGGGAATAGGATTCACATTCTACCCATAGGACCCCAGAAAGGAGACAGGCTCATTAACAGATTTACCTTTCCATGCATACCAAAAGGAAGAGCCATAGATGTTTGTTCAGTACTGGGAATGATAAGGGAGAGTGAAGAAGGTTTTGATAAAGTAGAGTTGGTAGCAGTTATAAAAAAAAAAAATCAATTCTTGTTTGAGTAAGTCCAGAGTGGAGACTTCTAATAGCTAAAATAATTATGATAATGATAGCTAACACTTATATTGCACTCAGATGCTCTACTCTAAGGGTATTAATTCAGTTAATCCTTTAACAAAACTCTGAGTTAGGGCTAAATCCACCTTGCAGAGGAGGAATTCAAGGCACAAATATAATAAATAATGTGTCTAACATCATACAGACAAATTCTATAACTGAGATATAAGCCTAGGAAATAAGGCTAAAATATTGTTTACAAATAATTATTATTTTTTTAAAATTGAACTTCATTTATGGAAAAGTCAATATAAGAAAACTTCTCCCAGTCAAATCCTATTCTGCTGTTTTGATTCGCTTATTCAGCAAACATTTATTAAGAGCCCAGCCTGTCTAAGGAATGGCTGGGGTAGAGTAAGCAGGAGAGAATCATGGGCGATAAAGGCAGGGAGGAATGGGGTTAGATTATGTAATGCCTTGGAGCATCTGTAAGCCTTAGTTTTCCTCTTAATAAGATCTGGGAAGTTTGGGGAGGGTGTTTAGCAGAGGAGTGATATAATATGACTTGTGTTTTAAAATAAATTTTCCTGCTGTTGTATTTAAAATAGCCTGAGGGTAGGCCAGGACAAGCACTTAGGAAGCTATTGTTACAGTCCACAAAAGAGTAGAGGCAGCGGTTCCAGAGGAGGGAATCAGACAGGTGCAGGTCACATCCAGAGAGATGTTTGGAGGGGAACAGAGCCACGTGTAAACCCTTGACCAAAGAATGGTTCCTCTATTTGGCAAGGTCATCCTCTTCTACTGAGCACACAGCTTTAGGAGGGACACGCATGGAGCAGTGAGGGAGGATGGGGACATCCCCCACGCCAGCCAGATGAGCCAAATCAACTCTGGTAATTAATGGGGTGACAGATGTTGCAGCCAGATCACCCTCACATCCAGAAGGATACTCTGAAAAAGAGCTAATGTGATTTACTGATGAATTGGTTCTGAGACCCAAGATAGAAGAATGAAGTTATTGCAAATTCTAAAAAATGTAACTCTTATTAGTACCAGGTCCTTCAATAGGTGGAGACATACCTACTATTATAATGTCCATGAAATGTAGTTTTATTGTGTTTGAAAGAATTACACATTTTTTTTTTTTTTATAAGAGAGAGGGCATAGGTAGGGTACAAGTGAGTGGAAATGGACTTTCTTAAAATACCCCATAGAAGTGCTCCTCATAGGAATATCATCACTTGAGAAACACTGCTCTTGGAGGTCTATTACGGGTTGAATTGTGTTCATTAAAAATAAAGCTATGTTGAAATCCTAACTCCTACCTTACTGTGACCTTGCTTGGTAATAGTTCTTTATAGGGTAATAATTTAAAATGAATTTATTAGGGTGGGCCTAATCAATATGATCATGTCCTTATAAAAAGGGGTGAGGGAGTTTGGACAGCAATTCATGCAGGATGAATGCAATGTTAACGTGAAGGTCAAGATCTGGAGGATGAACCGATAGGTCAGCAAATGCCGAAGGAAAGCATCAGAAGCTGGGAGAGATGCTGGAAGAGATATCTCACAACCCTCAGAAGGAGTCAGCTCAGCCAACACATTCATTATGGAATTCTAGCCTTTGAAACTGTCGAACAATAAAGTTACAGTTAAGCCACCTAGTTTGTTGTACTCTATTATGGCAGCCCTAGAAAACTAGTATAAGGTCTCTGAGAAAGACTTTTAAAAATCGAAATTGAGCAGTGCTGGAAGACTGAAGGAAGAATTGGGAGCTGCCTGTGACCAAGATGCTGAGACAAATGCTAAAATACTCAAGTGGGAAACATTGCTATAGTACCTATTACTATGCCACCTCACAGAAAATCCTCAATAAGCATTCATTGCCTGGCAGAAAGTCTAGTGCATATAACACATAGTAGGTACTGAAAAGTACTACTATCTTTCTGTCTTGACTTGGACACTGAAAACCATTGCAGACTCCATTAGTCAACTCTGTATTACTATAAAAAATGTCAGAGAGAATCAATTTATAAAGAGGAAAGGTTCATTTTGGTTCATGGTTTTGGAGGTTTTAATCCATGATCGGTTGACTCCTTTTGCTTTGGGCTAGTCATAAGGGAACACATCATGGCAGGATGATGTGGAGGAACAAAGCTGCTCATCTCATGGCCAAGAAATAAAAAAGGAGAGAGGAAGAGACTGGAGCCCTACAGTCTTCTTTGAGGACTTGCCTCTAGTGACCTGAAGACCTTCCACCAGGCCTTGTCTTTTCAATAGCACCAGTTGGGGACTAAATTTTTGACATAGGAACTTTAAAGGTATATTATATTTTTTGAAATCTTCCAGAGGAAACTAGACACTGATGTCAGCCTGGTCAGAGCTTGTTGCCAAGAAGGCCTCAGCTCTTTTCTTACACTGTATCACTGTATCAAGATGCTAAGATCTGGCATGATATCAGTAGCAATTAGGAAGTCAAAAGCCAAAGCTTTATCTTCATGGACCACGATAATGAGAAGAAAAGAAAATATAGAACTGGAAATAAAACTCTTAGCAACATAATTATAGTCCTTTAAAAATCATAATTAAGGGCTGGATCTACCTAGATGTACTTTGTTAAAAACAGTTTTAGTTGAAAACTTTTGCTGCAGAGCTGGGTTTCCTTATGACCTCCAATCAATTAGTATACTCCTTCTGCATTAGCTCATCTATAAAAATTAGATGAACATTTTGGCAACTAACATTTGTTTGCCTTGTCTCTAAGCTATTTTGAACTTCTTTTTTTTTTTTTTAATCAAGTTTCATTGCTTAGGCACAAACTATTCTCGACAGTTTTTCAGCCTGTGTTTTTTCATCACCCGATGGATTATAATTGGTAAGGATGTTATCTGATGTTCTGGGTGACGATGTAATTGATAATCTTTGTAAAATCTTTACGGTGTTTCTCTACAACTGCATGAGGGAAGCATGCAAATGGGGAAGTTCCAAATAGCTGTAGACCAGAAGGAGCAGACTGCCATGTTTCTTTATGATAGCAACAATAAAATATATGCCAATTCTGGTGGGCCAAATAAATCTCTGCTCTGAGATGGAGGTGGGGCGGTAGGCATAGTGTGCAACAGCCGGTCCTAGGTTTTCCCGGTGACCTGATGCCTCTCTTTGAGAGTAATATCGTGCTAGCAAGCAGACAATGATTGGCTACCCATGTTGTTCATAAATAAAAGCAGCTGGCTGCAACAAAAGTCTGAGTAGCTGGGGCTTCATCGTTATTTATGAGGCAGGCCAGGGAGAAGAAGGCGACTTTACAAGTGCAGTAGCAAATGCCATCTTTCCCCTGAGAGAATGGCTGACGGTGGGGTAAATCTGAAAAGAGAAAAGAAACTGGTGTCACCTTCGTGTTCATGTTATCAACTTCTTAATCTTGGAGATGGTAAATAATATCAAAATCATGATCACGATGCCGGCCTTGCAAGTTCCTTCAGAAGCAAGTTTATCCATCGTGATGGCCAGTCTATTTGGTTGGGTGGTTTAGAGGAAAGCTTTGCTTCTTATTGAGTTTCAGTCATCCAAAATAGACTTGGGTAGCCACATCTTGAATCATACTTCCTCCTTGATCTTAATCCCACTGGCAGAGATAACAGCTAGCACCCACCCAAGATCTGTGGCCCACAGTTACCTGCATTACTTATTTAGCCATGTCTGCAATACATGTGAGGTTAAATATACCTTTTCTCAAGGGTTAGCTTTTGAGATTTACAACTGAATTGGACTAAAATATAATATTTAGCTATTCAGGCTGGCAGCAAAGATGCTTGGTTTGATGCAGGAAATGATGCCAATGTCAGAATTAATACAATGGTGCCATGTCAAAACAGCAACAGGGCAAATCACCTGGAAGGCCCACACAGCCATTCCGGCCTTAATGCCACTGGCAAGTGGAACCCTGAGTCACCTACCTTCCTTTGCTAGATATACCTTTGGGTTTAACTGAGCTGCCAAATGATTTAAGATTAGAAAATAGCTTTGGGAAACAGTGTTGTCTTAATGGCCAAAACATTGTGTTAATGGTTTTTTAAGAGGCAATGGAAGCACCTTAAAGCTTTTGGTGTTGAGGATAAAGAAGATCAAACCCTATTTGGGAGAAAGCTGTGACTTAAATTAGAAAAGGGAAAGTTCTCTTTTTTTTCTCCATCAATTTGAACATTTATTCAATGTATTCTAAGAGCTGGACACTGCAATTTAACAGTGATCTATAGAAATGTGTCTCTCCTCATATGGAGTCCAAGAGGGAAGTAGACGACAAACATAAAATAGTAATGAATGAAATCATAATGTACTATAGCTGAAATGTAAACAAACTTCTGATTTAAAAAGTCTCTCCTGTGGGAAGGCAATGAAGCTGAGGCGTGGGAGCAAGAAGGAGCCAGTTGTGCACAGGACACAGGACAAGCATCCAGGCCAGAGGGAAGAGCACATGCAAAAGTCAGTGACAAGAGCAAGGGACATTCAGGGGCCTGAAAGAAAACCAGGGTGGCTGTAACATAGTGACCAGACAGCATTGTATAAGAGGACATTGCAAGAAAGTCAGGTGTCAGTCAGGTGTGTGAAGACCATGAAAGGAGAGTGGATTTCACTCTTATGACAATGGGAAGTCATAGGATGTGTGCTGATCCTTCACACACTTTTGGTGCTCGGAGATAAAATGTGTAATTTTTGGAGGCAGTTCAACTACTTTAAAAGTTTTTGCTCTTTTAAATTTTCTATTTGAAAGCTTTTGCTTATAGTGGACATGTTGACTTAGAATTTCTAATTGTTTCCAAATGAGTCTTCTTTAAAAATAAAGAAAAAGTTCCCCTTTGCTTTCTTTTTAAGTGAAAAGCACATGTAGATATATATTAGGGCTGGGGTTGTGGCTCAGTGGTAAAGCACTTGCCTAGCATGTGTGATACACTGGTTCAGTTCTTAGCACTGCATATAAATAAATAAAATACAGTTCCATCAACAACTAAAATTTATTTAAAAAATCATATTCTTAAGGTGTACAAAATGATGTTCTGATATATATTGGTAGTTATGTACATAATGAAATGATTATTACAGTGAAGCAAGTTATATCCATTTCCTCACATAGTTATTTATTTTTTTGGTGAAGTACTTAAAATCTACACTTAGTAAATTTCTGGTATGCACTATGGAGTTATTAACTATGGTCATAAAGCTGTACATTATATGTCTAGGCTTTTTTATCCAGCATTACTGAAAATTTGTACCCTAAGACCCAAATCTCCTCATTTCCCATACCTCCCTGCCCTTGATAACCACCATTCAATTCTCTGCTTATATGTATTTGAGTTTTATATTTCACCTCTACATGAGATCATGCAGTATTTTTCTTTCTGTGTGTGGATGTTTCATTTACCCAAATGAGTCTGTAGTGATAGTGGAGGAAAGGGCACTAGACTAGGATCCTAGGTATTTGCATTTAACCTAGATTCTGCCATGGGCAACTGTGCAGTCATATATAAGTTCTTACCTCTCTCAAGACCTCAGTTTTGTATTTAGAGACTTAGTAGTTTGGGTTGGATACTGGATTTCTCATGACTATTCCTGAAAAGCACCAGCAACCCAGTTCAAAATGGCTTATACAGAAATGGATATATTTGTTCATTTATCTGAACAACCCAAGAACAAAGACTGCAAATACATATAGATCCAGGAGCTTGGGTTAGGATACCAGGCAGCTGATTCTCCATCTGTTGGCTCTATATTAACTTTGTTTTCTAGGAGGACCTTTGCATGCATTTCCTGACTGGCATTATCCCTAGAGTTAGAAATCCTTGTGCAGAAGGGTATTTTTCTCCTAAACGGTGTTATCAAAAGCTCCAGAATTGCATGCTGACTTGGGGCCTATGCTCATGACTGAACTGTGGCCAGAGGAGAGGGGATAAGATCAAGGGCCAAACTTAGATCATGTGCCCACCCCTGGAGTCAGTCTGAACAACAAAAAGCCATGGCAGGGAAAGCCTGGTTTCTCATTCAAGTGGAGAAACAGGGAACAGAGATTGTGGATAGGCAAACAAAACATGTGCATGAATGCTCTCTTTGGCTTTAACTGTTCTGTGAATCCCACAACAGATTCAGTCCTTTACAATCTCTTCCTGGTTGAAATTAGTCATTGACTCCACCAAAAATCTTCTGGCCTAAAATACCAGGATTATACATTTACCTTTTGCAAATTTATCGTATTTTAACAAAATTCCTCCAATTTTTGCTCCGTGTATCTAAACTCAGTCCATACTTAGAAGAATACTGAGCAGAGTCTGTTTTAGGTCTTCTTTTTGCTCCGTCACCAGCTGTGCCCACAGGTAACTCACTTACTCTTTTTAGGCTTAATTTTCCTTCTCTGTAAATGACTGGCATGGGCTCAGTGATTTCTGTGGTTCATTTTAGTTAAACCTAGCACTAAGGTCAAGACTGATTTGAGGCATAAGATTATCCACTGAATGAAAACAGCAGGGTTTCTTTCCATTTTCAATGACGTTTATAGACTATATGAAAACACCACTCCTCTAAATGAGTTTGTGTGGGAATGTAATGTGATCTGGGTCTGTCATGTCTAGACTCAAACTGGACCAGGGTGACGTGCACTAACACAGGGAATATGAATATGCTGTTCTTTGTTAAGGTCTCAATTTTAGCTTTTAGTTTTAGTTATTTTTTTTAAGTTAATCTGTTTGCATTCAGGAATTTTCTCTCTAGAAATTACGAACCAAAATGCCATATAGAAGTAATGACATGAAAGAAAAAATACACAGGTTGTGCACCGTACTTTTTTCATAAATTGAAGGGGGAACATCTTTCCATTTACACCTAACAAATATTTGTGGTCATATAATTTTAATCATCCTTTAGTTCACCAAGAGACCAGTGGCTTCAGAACATCTTAGGGGTAAAAAAAAGAATGAACCCTATTTTTCATGTTTCCCAAATGAGTGGTTCAACGTCATGGAAATGAGGTCAGAATGGTAAACAGACAGCTGCTCTGTATTTCTCCTTCCAGGAGATGAAGGGCAAAGACACCTTCCTTCTGCTTAACGGATCCCTCCCAAAAGGGTTGTAAACAAGAGTGCGGTGAAGCCCCAGCTGCACTGGGATGAAGAGAGGCATTTTGGAGCAGCCTTTAGAGATGTTGAACATACATATTTTTGATTCTGTGTTTTCATCTCCTTGCAGTGTCTTTCTTTCACAACATGAAGCCATTGATTGAATGAAGTTAGAATAACTTTTGACATTGCTAACCAAAATAGATAGCAAAGGGACTGGTTGCTAAGCGCAGCTCTGCTGGGTTCTCTGGCTGACAGCCTGTATTAGCATGCAGGCCTTTGCAGAAACGAGTGCTTAGTTATTGGTGGCTGGTTGTTTAAAGTTGCTATTGCTTCTCAGGTAATGGTGAGTCAATGGCACATGTAATGTTAAGGAGGAATTACTTAGTATCACCAATCATAAACCTCCATAGCTGGGTATTAGTGGCTTGAGGACATCACTTGTTCAAACATAAACTCATGCTTTATAAGGAAAAAATGTATATTCAAAAATCATTATTGAGTACCTAGTATGTGTTGGGAATGGGGTAGGTTTTATGGATATAATAATTAAATCGTAGTTTCTGTTTTCATGGACATCAAACTTGAGAGAGAGAGAGAGAGAGAGAGAGAGAGAGAGAGAGAGAGAGAGAGAGAGAGATATTAAAAGAAGAACCATGTGTCTTTATTCTGTTCTGTAGAGATTATTTTTGGATTTGTTTTACCAAGGAAACAATACTCAGTGTTCTCTCCTTTCATATCCCTCGAGAAGTGATCTCTATTGACAGTCTGGTTCTTCTGGGTTGGTGATGCAGAGCGGAGGCAAAGGGGGAAAGGGAAGAGGTTGACAAAACAGGAGAAGCAAGGGCTTAGGGCAGGGAAGATAAGAGGCTCCCATTCTGGGCACTCAGGCTAGAGCAAAAGGGGTTCTGCAAAAAATGTGAGGGGAGATGGGCAGTGGAGGAGCCATGGGTGGGAATGGAGTGGATGCAAGAGGAAAGAGGATCTAAAGATGCATGTCCCTCCCCCAGTTCACATGCTGGGCTCCAACATCCAATGTGATAGTGTTAAAAGTTGGAGTTTGGGGGATTAGTGCCCTTACAAAACAGATTTTTAATTTTGGATATGTCCAATAATCTTGCAAAGCCAAATTCACTCCTTTATGGAAGAGCAACTTTTATGGGTATATGCTCCAAGATATGCCTTGGAAATGGGAGCATTAAAGTGTTTGACTCTCAGAAATGCTTCTAAAGCCAACTCTAAAGCTGCCCGGAGAATTATGAGTGGCACATAAGTTGAGTTCACTTTAGCTGTCAGCATTTCTTAGGGCAAAATGTATCTTCAGAGTGATCAACTTCATTCAACAGCCTTCATTAGGGGATTTTTAGTCTCCCCACAGGAGACATTTAGCTAATAAGACGGTTATCCATGCACATATATGTATCTGTCAAGTCAGTGGTAATGAACCATTTGGTCTGTAGATATAACATCAACAAAAACCTCCATATTTCCCTTCCTTCAACTGCAATATCTTAACTTTATAAAATCCCTTTTATGATTAATTAGTGAGTGAAGAATTATTTAGCTCTATAGTAAGTACTTACAAATGCATTATCTTATTTAACCTTTAGACAGCTATATGAGCTAGGTATTAATACGCCATAATATTAAAGGCAGAAATCAAATGTCAGAGAGTTTAAATAACAGTCACACAGCTAGATTGCAGAAGAGCAATCACATTATTCAATGTGCAGTAAGTCTTAGCTGTTTCAGCAAATTATGCATGGTTTCAAATAATGTCTGTGGCAAGTCACATTATTGGTGACATTATTTGAAACCATATCCATCTGATACCATATTGTTAACATCTATGATTTACTTCTCATAAAATAGTCAATTTCTGATTTGTTGTAGGATATCTGATTCCATTTTGTAAAATGTTCCACCCACCTTTGATTCCCACTGATTTGTCCCTTTTCTGATTTCATGATGCAGCTAACACAAGAACCAACCACATTAACCAGTAACCTCGATCCCTCATTCCACAAAGAAGCAGTGTCTTGTAGCAGCTGAAAATGTCAAGAGCTGCCTCTTGCTTTCTTTTGTGGGGCGGGTACTGGGCATTGAACCCAGGGGCATTCAACCACTGAACCACATCCCCAGCCCTATTTTTATTTTATTTAGAGACAGGGTCTCACTGAGTTGCTTAGGGCCTCGTTTTTGCTGAGATTGGCTTTGAAATTGAGGTCCCCCTATCTCAGTCTCCTGAGCTGCTGGGATTACAGGTATGTGCCATCGCGCCTGGCTGCCTCTTGCTTTTTGACCTTGGGTAAAGTCTCATTTTTTTTTTCATTTGTAAAATTGGCATCATGATAAACTTGCTTTCCTCCAAAATTTACTTCAAAATTAAAATTAAACAATGTGGTATGACATTTAGACAGTTACCTGGAGCATGCAAAGTATAAATGAAGGGTCAAGTCCTCTGTCACTATTCCTTTTCACTGTTTCTCTTCTCTCACCTGCAGCGTCTCCCCTCGTGCTCAGTCTGGCTTCTTGATAACTTCATCTGACTCAATTCCTCATCCTGGGTGTTTCTCTCAGACAGAATTGTTGTATTTCTGCACTGGCTCCTGACTCAGATTGCTTGTCTGGTGGGTTGTCCTCAGGTTACTATTTTGTCTCGAGTAGACTGATGATGTGGGTCTACTATCCAATCAAAACGAACCCTGCTTGAGCGTTCCTGTTGTCTCCACCTGCTTCGCGTCAGTACCTTCCCCATGCATGCCTGACTTCTCCAACTTTTACTTCTTCCTCTGGTCACTTGGGTTGGGAAAAACTATGCTTTGGTAAATGAAAAATTTGATTCTCATGCACTGTTCCTGATTTTATTTCTTACCAATTCTGGTCATTCAACCTTTATTCAACAAATATTTTATAGAACCTACTGTAAAGAATGGTTAATGTGAATTGTCGACTGGATTAAGAGATGTTGAAGATTAAGAGGCTTCTGGGTGTGTCAATGAGTGTGTGTCTAGGAATGACTGGCATGTGGGAAAGCAAACTGGAGTGGAGACCCACCCTAACTGTGGGCAGCACCATCCAATAGGTAGGAGGTTTGGATGGAATAAAAGTGGGAAGAACAAGAAAGCAGCAGCAGATGCTTGAACAGTTCTCGATTGCTGCTGGGATCACCTGAGGATATCAGACTCTCACTCCTTCACTCTTCCAAAGTGAACTCTGTCAGTTCTACCAATTATTCTCCAGGAAGTTTCCAGAAGTCTTTGGTCTTGGACATGGGTAGCATCCTTGATCCCTCTTTTTCTGAGGCTTTAGCATCTTGGACTGCCTAGCTACTGACTCTCCACTCTGCAGATGGCCATGGTGGACTATCCAACTTCCGGTTGTGTAAGTCAATCTAATAAATCCCCTTTTTATAATTATACCTCCTATTAATTCAGTTCCTCTAGAGAACCCTAACTCGCCTACTATATGTCAGGTATAGTGCTAGGTACTGGGGACATGTCAGTGAGCAAATTAGACACACAAAAGTTACAGCCATGTAGATAATCATCTGATTATCAGATAATCACTCACAGTCATGCTTGTGATAAATATTATAAAGAGAATTCACTTGGTGCTCTGAGAGCTACCCTACAGGTTGGGCCTTGTCTAGGAGATCAGAACTGGCTTCCCCGAGGGAATGATGCCTGAGATGGGATCAGAGGATGGGTGGGGTTAACTAGGAAAACAGGAGGGAAGAGTGCTATAGACTGAGAGAGGAGTGTTTTCAGAGATGCTCTGGTGAAAAGGAGCACAGGAAGCGTTATTTACAAAAACAAAGCCAGTGAGGGTTGAGCAGAAACCCAAGGAACACAAAGTACAAGATGGGAGTGAGGTCAGGTGAGACCACCTTGGGACTCACAGGCCAAATTAAGGATTTTGATCTTTATGCCAAGTTTAATGGGAAGTCATGGAGTGATAGCTATGGCAGGAGGGCAGCAGGAATATGATCAGATTTTCAGATCTATTCTCCTTGGGCAGGACAAATAGTGGGTAATGGGTAGGCCAGTTAGAATATGCCCATGGTAGGCTGTTTGGTAGTTTTGAAGAGGGTAGCAGTTGTAGAAATAAGTTAATGAGATGTTGAAAATTTTTTCATATATTTTTGACCATTCATATTTCTTCTTCTGTGAAAAGCCTTTTCAGTTCCTTTGTCCATTTATTGATTGCATTATTATATTTTAATGTTAAGTTTTTTCAGTTCTTTGCATATTCTGGAGATTAATGCTGTATCTGAGATGAAGGTGGTAAATATTTTCTCCCATTCTGTAGGCTCTCTGTTCACATTCTTGATTGTTTCCTTTGCTGTGAAGAAGCATTTTAGTGTGATACCATCCCATTTATTGATTTTTGATTTTACTTCTTGTGCTTTAGGAGTCTTATTGAGGAAGTTGCTTCCTAAGCTGACATGGTAGAAAGGTGGACCTACATTTTCTTCTGAAGGAGCAGGTTCTCTGGTCTAATGTCTAGGTCTTTGACCCACTTTGAGTTGAGTTTTGTGCAGGTTGAGAAAGAGGGGTTAAATTTCATTCTACTACATATGAATTTCCAGTTTTCCCAGCACCATTTGTTGAAAGGATGTCTTTTCTCCATTGTATGTTTATGATGCCTTTGTGTAGTATGAGATAGCGCTCTTTATGTGAGTTTGCCTGTGTCTTCTATTCCATTCCATTTGTTTTCATGTCTGTTTTTTGTGCCCAAACCATGCTGTTTTTTGTTATAGCTCTGTAGTATAATTTAAGGTCTGGTTTTTTTCTTGCTAAGGATTGCTTGGGCTATTCTGGGACTCTAATATTTCCAAATGAATTTCATGACTGCTTTTTTATTTCTATGAAGAACATCATTGGAATATTAATAGGAATTGCATTGAATCTGTATAGCGCTTTTGGTAGTATGACCATTTTGACAATATTAATTCTGCCTATCCAAGAACATGGGAGATTTTTCCATCTTCTAAGGTCTTCCTCAATTTCTTTCTTTAGTGTTCTGTAGTTTTCATTGTAGAGCTGTTTTCAGCTCTTTTCTTAGAATGAATAAAATAAACAGATGTTACTGAGAGATATTAGAGATGAAATTAGCAATTTTGGTGACAATGGACGTGATAGATGAAGGAATGGGACAATGTCAAGTTCCTGGCTTGCACAACTGGCAGAAGGTGATTCTTATTACTGAGATGGGGAAGAGGGCAATTGCCTGCACTGGCTTTGTTCATTTTTTAATTAGTTACCCCAAGTAAGGCTGCTACAATCTCCATGTAGGAGCAGAAACCCACTCAAAATACTTGAATTGAAGTTTTTATGAAGGATTTAGGGAATCTCATGGAAGCTGTAGCAGGAGGGCCTTGAAGGCACTAGAAAACTATCAGAACTAAGAACTCTTTTTCTGGCTTCCAAGGTCCTTTAGTCTCTACCTCTCTCTGAGAGTCTCCTCCACCCCTGTGTTTTACCTTACTGGATAGTTTCCTAGTTGTTTTTTTTTTTTTTTTTTTTTTTTTTTTTGTTTTTGTTTTTTTGCGCGGTACTGGGGATTGAACTCAGGGCCTTGTACTTGCAAGGCAAGCACTCTACCAGCTGAGCTATCTCCCCAGCCCTTACCTTACTGGATAGTTCTAGCTCTCTTTGTATGTGACTCACCAAGGTCAACACCAAAATATTTTATCCTAATTGATCAACTTCAGCATTCAGCATTAACTGTCTACAATTTCTGTATCCTATTTCAAATAGGTGATAGAAACAGAATGGGAAATATTGGTCAGCTGCCTAGACTGTGTCCTTGCTCCAATTAGGCAGTATGTTTTTTTGTTATTGCCCTCTTAAGTCTAGGGGTTGTGGATAGAAAGGACAATATTATCCATGTCTAATAAAACTACTTCAGGGAAAGAAAAAAAACCCACTGTATTTATTGGTATTTTTTAGAAGGAATAGCATGTAATGGGCATTCAGTAGCTTCTCAATAAATACTGCCCTTGTTGAGTCACTGATGATGTTTTAATATCTTTGAAATGCTGAGATACATCAGAACCTCCCATGACATTTTTGAAGACTCATAGTTTAAGCTTTTGTTTTAGATAAATAGATCAGTAGATCTGAAGAAAGCCCCAGGAGTATGCATTTCTAAAAAAGCACCCACCATAAAGTTAATACTAAGTGATCCATGGATCATACTTTGCTGGACTCTGTTCTGATGTATGAAATCACATTCAGAAGTCTCTACTGTGAATTATGTACACTGAGCTCCTCTTAGATCTTGGACCTCTATTTCTCCATGTATATAATGGGTCACATATGTATGTCTTTATTAAATTCAAAGATAAATTGGAAGGTTAACAAGATACTTTTGGAAATATGCTTTGATCTTTCCTTCCTAGACTCATAAATATGAAAGGTGGTGTTAATATATTTCTAGACAGTTTCTATATTACTGAATTATATCAAATTCTTAGCATTTGCTATTTCCTGATGATGACCCAAGAATGAGCAAGACCTCATCAGTGTTTTATTGTCTGCCTTCGGGAACTATAACTATAACTCTTAAATCATTGCTACTTGTCACAAGTAAAGTTCTTATAGGGAGAATACAGAAAAGTTCTTGGGAAGTCAAACACGGTACTGTCTGCAATCACCTGGCTTTTCAAAAACAAGCATTTGTTATGAAAGATCCATTTTGAGACATTCTGGCTAACAAGACAACCCCATTACACACATTGTTCAGTTACAGTGGAGTCTGACTCTAAGGTCAGTGGGATTTCAAAGCAAGAGAAACCTGGGAGTGTTGCCAACCAGCTCCTTGAAAGAATGGGTCCTTCAACCTGCTTCCAGGTCCTCATTTTCCTCTTTGCCTTTGGTCACTGCCATCTGGATGCTGCTCCTGTCATGTCTTCTATTTCCTGCAAGCATCCCCTCTTGTGGCCCCTAGGCTACACACTTACTGGCTCATACTGTGGAAATGAGGGGGAATGTGAGTGTGCACACATATGCATTTGCCTGTGTGTGTGTGCCACTCCCTAGTCCTCAACAGAATTCTGACTGTTTGGAATCAATTTAGGTGAAGCCTATTCCTAAAAATCCACTGTAGTCGAAGGGTGTCACAGCACTCATCAGATGGTCCTCTGCCACACCCAACCTGAAGTTCTGGTGTGGTAGCAGCTTTCCTCAATCAAATGAGCTGCAGGGAGAAAGAATGAACTCTACAAAGAGCTGATACCAAGTCGAGGGAAAATTGTTAATGGACAACCAAAGCCAGTAGAATGACCCCTTAGTTGTCTGCGATGACAGATAAAGAGACAGAGACAGCATGAGATCTAGGCCGTTACTATGCCTTCCAAGAAAGACTCATGACTCAGCTGTGCGGAGGAGTAGGGCTGCAGCCTAACACAACGTACTGCTTTTCTGTATCATTCTGATATTTGAAAAGGGAGATGTGTAGGTATTTTGTATCAGGGTGTGGGCTGACCTGCTTCCTCTGCATCAGTGAACTTTCCAGAGTCAATGGTCTGGCTGAGGGGGCGATCAGGAGGCAGGAGAGGGAGAGCTGGGGGTATTCATGCCCTGGTTCCCTCACTGCTGGGCTGTGGGCTGGCTGTGTCCCTGCCCCATCAGCAGCCTCTTACACACCTACTCTCTCTGACTTCTGGGCCATCCCCTCCCTATGTCTTCTTGGGTCTTGGTGATGGTGCTGTTGCTGGGATTCTGCATTGTTGATTTCTCTGAACTCTGCCCACACTTTGGTAATGATTCTTTTTATTAAACTCATCTCAAATTACCCAGTTGGAGTATGCCATCTGTTTTCTGCCAAGGCCCTTACTGATACAGTGGGTAATTGTTTCTCTCCTAACATATCTTCAATAACTGCAGTTACACTTTTCCAATATAGAATGATTATGGGATTAACTAAAGGTAAATTTTCTTTAATTGGAAGAGAGCAAAGCTTGCCCCCATCGACTTGGATCATTTGTGATTCAGTGGCCATGTCAACCTCAACCTCAGGCCAGAAGTACTGACCAAGAGGGACCCAGAGTTTTATAATACTTGTCAAATAGGGGCCTCCTCTGAGTTATTGTGTTCATTTGAAAATTGGCTAAAATTTCTCTGCACTCTTCTAACTACAAGTAAGAAATTCAAATTAATTTAGTCTAGTATTTTTGTGCTATATAATGGTTTAACAGGAAAATTTATTCTAAATAGTACTTGTACCACTTAGGTTTTTAAAATAGTCATGACAGTTGTATTTATCAAATTACTCATAGAAACTTTCCTATCCTTACAACTAAGTTTAAATGACAACCCCAAGAGTAGATTATCTAAAATTCTGCTAACATTCTTTTAAGAAAAAAATAGTAAATATGCAAGCATCTCTCTCTCTCTCTCTTTCTTTCTTTCTTTCTTTCCTTCCTTCCCTGATACTGGGGATGAACCCATGGCACTCTACCCTGAGATACATCTTTAGCCCTTTTCATTTTGAGACAGGGTCCTCTAAGTTGTTGAGGCCAGCCTTGAAATTGCAATCCTCCTGCCTCAGCCTCCCCAGTAGCTGGGATTACAGACATATACCACTGTACCTAGCTAATATCTTATTTCTTTTATGCTAGAATTTAAGTCTTTGATAATGTCTCTAGAAATGAGGAGACCAATTTCCTAGAAATGAGGAATCATTATCTCAGGCCGTTCCATTTAGTGCTGACTGGATTCAATTTTGTCCCTTTGGTTTGATACTTTCTTGCTTAGATAAATTTCTGATGTCATTAAAGTTGGAAATAGTTGTTATGTTAGAGTACTTTCTTTAGTGTAGGGAAGTTTGAATTTTTGAACACTTAAACATAGCTTGCGAAACCTATTCTGGGTCTCATTTACTGAGCTTCTGGTTAACAGGCCCTGGCAAGCTCCCGAGTCCTTTGCTTCCTACTTTCTGCCTTCCTCACTGTGTTCTAGCCACGAAGGCTCTCCTGTTGCTCTAACATGTGACTCCTGTCCCAGGGTTGTGTGATGAAAACCATGAGGTCACAAGATGTCTCCTGTTCCCATTAACACCACAGGGTTTATTCTAATTCTCTCCCTTTCTGACATTTCCACTTCCCTTCTTCAACAGTGAGAAATTTGATTCTTATTTTCCTTAATATTATTTATTTGCTTAATCCTCCATTCATAGGTGAACTCCTAGTCCCCATTGGTCTCTTGTCCCTTTGGGAATCCCTCCTTGTTCTGGTCCCAAACCTCCTCAGGGATCTCCTGGTGGTTAAGGCTTTTTGATTGAATTGGAGGAAAGGAAAGAAAACAAGGCAGGAGGAAATAGCTTCATCCTTTAAAATAAGCTTATAAAAATTACTTTTGTCCCAGGCAGGTTTTAGGATTAAGGAATAAAATGTTTGGCAAGGACTAAGGTTATATGTTTTTGGTTATTTGTTCCCTTACACTTAATATAATATTTGCTGAATTAATTAATGGCCTGAAATCATTAACAAAATACTGCAAAGTTTAAGAGAGCAAAACACTGGTCCGGTATGTAGTCCTAAATGTACTATCTGAATTGGAGCAGTTATTTAAGTTTGTTCGTTCATTCATTCATTCATTCATTCATTCATTCATTCAAGAGATACGGTTTAAATAAGTCTTGTGTTCAGAAACTATCCTATGTGGGGTATAAATAGTAGAAAGATAGATGCGGTCCCTGCTGCCCTGATGCTGGGGTCTACCTGAGAGGCAAGCACTTAATGGGCAATAGCAGAGAAGCAAGGCACCTGCTCTGTGGAAGGCCTGGGAGAGTTCCCACGGCACATCAAGGAGTGCCTGCCGCAGCTGGGGTGCGGGGGGAGGTTTTATGGAGATGTCAGAGGAGCCCCAACCTCGCGATGAGCGGGAGTTAGCGAGGTGCAGGGGAAGAGAAGAGCCATTGTGGTAGAGGGGAAGAATGTGGGGAGGCGAAAGAAAGCCTGTTGTATTTGAGGAATAAATGGAATTTGAGGTGATCATGCAAAAAAAGTGGGGGACATGGAAGAGATGTGGCTGGAGAAGTAGTCGGGGGTGCTGTGAGCGTGCGAGGGACCTCGGGCCGAGTTGAGAATGTGACCCGGCGAGGTATGGTCAAGCTTTTGGAAGGTTGTTCTGACTATCTTAACTGAGGTGGAAATGCGGGTTGGGCCGGGAGGATAAGGCCAGAGGCAGAGCACCGACACTGTCACAGCCGGGGGAGGAGAGTGAAGTGTTCCTTGGGCAAAGAGCCGGCTGAGGGGAGGAAGTGAAGTCATCAAAGAGCTGGAAGAGGACTCAACAGACCCGGAGCCAGAACTGTGGTGTAGGCCAAAGTGCTATATTGAAATAGGGGATGTGAGTAGGTTGAGGGAGGTTGATGGTAGGGTATGAGGAGGGGAGATGAGGAGATCATTCCTTCATTTAAAAAGTGAAGACGACTCACGCAACAATAAAATTCTGTGATTTTCTTGTTTTGTCCCCATGCTGCCAAAGACAGAGCAATTTAAGAGCTACTGAGAAGTATCTAAATATTTTCCTTTTCCCCTGCAATTCAGGCATCTAACTAGACTAGCCTTTAATTATTAATTAAGCTTGAGAAGCAGGAAACTTTTGTACCCCTTGGTATTTAAATTGAAACAAAAGAAGGGCATCTGACATAAGCTGGTGAATATGTTAATTTTCATAAGCATGAAATAACATGAGATTTATTATTCTACATTTTATAACTAGGGTGATTTTAGATCTTCTGTGGCCAGGCTGACTTTATTGTCCTATAATTCTCAATTCTGTGATTTGCGTTTTCTCTAGGCTTGAGCAACTCTCCCGATTGCTTATGACTTTACAGTTGCTACCAGGGAGTCGTTATACACAGATGGCTTTCAGGACGGGAGTCAATTTGGTAGGCATTTCCCTTGATTACGATGTGTTCTCTCTATACTGATTGTTCCGTAAGTGAAGATTCTTGCATGTCAAATGGTGAAAATGTTTCTAGGATCTGGAAAAAGGAAGAAACACTGCATTTAGCAGATGATCTCTGTGTAACTATACTCTGATGAAAAAACTGCATGGTTCCTTTAATTTATTCAGATAAATTTTTATAAGCAATGATAAAACCAGACCAACATGAAGCACTAAAGGGAAAAGACTGAGCAGAATTTGCAGCTGTGAGTAGATATTGATTTGAGCATATAATTACATCCACCTTGTTATATGGTCTCATTTTCCTCTCTTGCAACCTTGCAAATAAGTATAAAAATCTTATCTGACATACCTTGCACCCGTTTTTTAAGTTCATTCAACAGTCTTTCCAGGAGAACACAGGCATGAAAAGAAATAAGTTTTTATTTTGAAGCTGATTTTATTTCTTTTTTTTTTATGTTAACTTTTAAATCAGTTTTTTTAAAAATTTCACTGTTATGCAAATTTCTTATGGAAATATAAGAAAATAAAGTCAATGTTTTTTACCTAAATGTGTTTTAGTATGAGACAAGGCCTGATTCATCCAAATGACCTTTGAGTTCAGGGCTACAGGAGATAAAAAGGACAGGGCTGACCAGCCTGGTTATCTTATGTTCAAATGTATTTGAACAGAAAAATTATGTCACTATCCTTGGGTGGACTTTTTCATAAAGATTTAGGCAATAATTCAGATCACAATGGGTGGTTTCCTCAGTTTCATTAACTCCAATCAAGCAAGGTTTTCTAATCAGCTGTCAAAAGTAGACTTTGCTGCCAAAATTTGAGAATCCAGAGCAAAGAAAAATTTATTCCCGTTTAAAGAAATCTCCTGGAGGTTTCCAAGTATACTTGCCAAGCCATGAGCATTTACTATGTGTCAGACATCATGCTAAGCTTTTCCTATGTATTTTATTTATTCCTCCTGGAAATCCCAGGAGTTATTACCCCCTCAAAAAGAAAGGAAATCCAAGTATAGGAAGATGAACTGTTTCAGATGGAATTTGACTTCTTCTCTACGTTATTTCCTTTCTTCCCTTTCCCTGTGTTACTTTTTTCTCCAGCATGAGAATAGTTCCTTCTCTTTCTTTCTTCTTTTCTTTTCTTTTCTTTTTTTGTGGTTCTGGGGATTGAACCCAGGGCCTCGTGCTTGCAAGGCAAGCACTCTACCAACTGAGCTATATCCCCAACCCCAAGTTCCTTCTCATATAAGTGAGAATAGGCATATCTTTAAATGTCTGGGAAACTAGCTGAGATGAAGAGATGTTGACTTCCTGAACACCTGCTCATCACCATTGAAGGAGCCCACATTTGAAGGAACCATGGTGGCAGGAAGGAGAGTGTAATGGTTAATTTGAATTGTCAACTTGATTGAATTAAGAGATGCCAAAGATTAAGAGGCTTCTGGGTGTGTCAGTGAGGGTGTGTATGGGAATGATTGGCATGTGGGATAGCGAACTGAAGTGGAGACCCTCCCTAAGACTGGGCAGCACTGCCCAATAGGATGGTGGCTTGGATGGAATAAAAGTTGGAAGAACAAGGAAGCAGATGCAGATGCAAGCTCTGCTCTTCTTGAACGGGTTCTTGATTGCTGCTTCAGTGGTTTGAGGATATCGGACTCTAGCTTCTTTACTCTTCCAAAGTGTATTCTGCCAGTGATTTTCCAGGTAGTTTCCAGAAACCTTGGTCTCAGACTAGGGTAGCACTGTTGATCCTTCTTGTTCTGGGGTTTCTGCTTCTTGGACTGTGAAGCTGCTGGTTCTTCCAGCTCTCCGGCCTGCAGACAGCCATTGTGGACTGTCTAGCTTCTGGTTGTGTAGGCCCATCTAATAAATCCCCTTTTATAATTATACTTCCTGTTGATTCTGTTCCTCTAGAGAACCCTGTTAATATAGTGAGGCTATGTGCCATCTTCAACTTAAGGTGGAGCCAATTTAGGAGTATGTCTGGAGGAGATATTTTATTTTGCCTCTGGCCTAAAAGTGTGTGGAATGCTTATTGACTGCCTCCCTCTTCTTGCCTCTTTGGACTGCTCTTCGGTATGAGTCCATCTCAGGTTCATGCATTTCCACATAGCTGTTCTTCCTTTCTCTCTGCACACGTCTACATCTTGGAAAGGGGTATGATACCCTTTCATCACCACGTTGTTACATGCAGGTGCCCCTCCTCCAAATTTTGTTTATCTTGGATATCATATTTACTTACCTGTATTTTAATTCGGAGAACTCTCTCAGACAGGATTACCCGATTTGCTGCATTTGTTAGAGATAGTTTTAAAATAATTGTTTTCTGCCTATTTCTGTTTCCAAGTTACCAGTTTAGTTTTTTTATTTTGCTCCTATGTTGTTTCCTTGATCTCATGCTAACATAAAAATTGTAGAACGCCTTGAAAATTGGAAATATAATGATAACAATAATGTTATGTATTATTTATGCAACACACACACACATACACATTTGCTCAGGCTGGCCTCAAACCTGTGATCCTCTTGCCTCAGCCTCCTGAGTTGCTGGGATTACAGGTGTATGTCCTGACACCTGGCCTGCTTTTATGTTTTATGAAACACTTTCTAAAAAGTCGATGTGATGTTATTTTTCATTTAGATGGAGGAGAATGGAGGCCATGCAGGGTTGGCAGACAAGTGATGTTCTGTTCCCAGCCCCTCACCTGTCTGGCACATTGTCCCTCTTGTTGTCACACTCAGTGTGGCTGTCACCTGGGTATTTGTGTGGATGCTCTGTTTTATTCTGCTTTTACATTTAGTTTAAAACCAATCTGATCAGTTGCCCCTCATTTTCTTCTTCTTTAAATTGGGGCATTCTCCCTGACTCTGCACATCACATACAGTTCATGAACAAACCAGAGCTCATATGTGGATGTGCTTTGCCCCGTGAGCCTTATGAATGTGAATGTGAGTGTGCCGTTCTACTCTGCCCCCTCTTCTCCTATAGTCTATGTAAGGTAGTTCTTCAACTTCAGAGCACCTAAGCTTTCCCAAGGGATATGGGGGAACAGGTCAATTCCTGGGCTCTGTTCCCAAGAGGTTCTGAATAGTAAGTAGTGTGAGGCTCAGTGCTGATTGGTTTGATTAGTTTGATCCCCAGTGTTTCATATGCTGGGAACTTGGTCCCCAACTTAACACCACTGAGAAGTGGTGGGGACTTTTAAGATATGGGTCATGGTGGGCACCATCCTTGGAAGGAATTCATGCCTGTCTTGTGGAAATGGATTGAGTCTTAACAGAAGTGGATTAGTTCTCATGAGAGTGGGTTGTTATAAAAGAAGAAGCCTGGCCCCTCTTGTCTCTTGCTTCCTCTTTTGCCATGTGATCTCTTCTCTCTCTCTCTCCACCCTGGTTTGCATTCTCTCCTACTATATGATGCTATCATTGTGAGGCCCTCACAAGTGGTCAGTGCTGGCACCATAAGCTTAGACCTTCAGGACTGTGGGTTAAATAAACTTTTCTTTATAAAGTACCTAGCTTTAGGTATTTTGTTATAGCAACCAAAATGCCCAAGATACCTAGTCATCTCTTCTACTTGTTTAGCAATCATCACAGATAATACTGACGCAGGAGATCTGTGAACCACATTTTGAGAAATATTGTTCTTGTGGGTCTTAATTTCATTTCACAAATGAACACGTTCTGTTTTGGTCAGCTATTTTACTGCTCTGACTAAATGATCTGACCCGAACAATTATAGAGGGGGAAAGGTTTATTTGAGGGCTCACAGTTTCAGAGGTCTTAGTTCATAGAAGGTTGGCTCCATTCTTCTGGGCTAGAGGTGAGGCTGAACACCATGGCAGAAGAATGTGGCAGAGGGAAGCAGCTTCCATCACCAGGAAGCAGAGAGAGGGAGAGAGACTCCACTCTCCAGATACAAAATATATACTCCATAGCCACGCCCCAATTCCCACCTCCTCCAGTCACACCATACCACTTCAATTAATTCCATCAGGGAATCAATTCACTGATTGGGTTAAGACTCTCACAACCCAAACATTTCTCTTCTGAACCTTCCTGCATTGTCTCACATATGAGTTTTTGGGAGTCACCTCACATCCAAATTATAACACCTTCCCTCTCATCTAGAATCTTCGTATCTTGATCTTGGGATAAACCTATGTTATTTTTCATTATTCTGCTTCTCTGTCTCTCTCTACCTCTTTTGGTTCCTTGAACAAGTTTAGGGGAACCACCTAACATACATAATGAAAGTTATTTGTCATGACACTGAGGCTTATTTTCCTTGTATGCAAATAACCAATCATCTAGGGAAAGGTTTATTTTTGGGGGTCTGAGGACTCTCTAAACTTGGAGTAGCCTGCTAGACTATAAAACAGCACATTGGATAAATGGGTTCCAGTCTTGAGTTTTTTAGGAATGCTGACTGTGTGACAATGACCAAAGCTTTTGCCTTCTCTGTGCCTATTTAAAACGGTGTTTGTTAAACTCTCTCACCAAAATAGAATGGAGAAATGTGTTTAAGTCCTCAAAGACTTTTGACCACAGTTGGAAGTAGCCTACTCCTGGATAAAATTTTTTGAAGTATCTACTTTGGAAATGAGGTGATTTTTTTTTTTTTTTTTTTTGCTTTCTATTCCATCATACGTGCATGTTAACTTCGGTGTAGAAGTACTGTTTAAAATTAAACACCACTGAGTGACACTGAAGTCCCACAGCGTTGCCTCCTGCTGCCTCACATCCCAGAGGTCTCTGTACTTGAGTTTGAAATAGACTAGAGGATTCTAAAGATTCCTTCCAGTCCTCTGACATGATTTTTTAAAAGCTCTTTAAGTAAATTTGTCATTTGATGCACTGACCTCTACCTCCACACCAGATTTCTCTGATGTCTAGGGACTGAGAAAGTGTTCTGAAGGAAAAATAGTCACCTAAAAGGTAACTGCCATTTTGATGTAAACGAAATGCTAAATTTATTGACCTGATTCACAAAAGATTTTGTGATTCTCTAAACTCTCTTTGAGCTCTATGTGAGTTCATTGGCCTAAAAGTGAACTTGTACTTACAAATAGTTACCAGAGTTTGGGTTTACAGAAAAGAGTCCAACCCGACATGAACACTCATGCTGAGATTTAATGCAACTAAAGTTTGTTGAGGGCACGTTGTCACCCTCAT
Organism: Sciurus carolinensis; assembly: GCF_902686445.1. Taxonomy (NCBI): domain Eukaryota; kingdom Metazoa; phylum Chordata; class Mammalia; order Rodentia; family Sciuridae; genus Sciurus; species Sciurus carolinensis. The sequence goes on along the minus strand of NC_062218.1, from coordinate 103,662,664 downwards.
TAAATGTATTGATCTTTCTGTGTCTCATCTCACCTCTATGTGAACTCCTTGGTCACTAATGTTGCCTCCAAATTGGACATTTCTTGACCTCTTTGCTCTCAAAGAGAAAGATGGTTTGAAAAAAATTCTAAACAATTTGAATTCTGTTATCTTCCATAATAAGTCCTCACTATGGCTCCAGTGTAGAGCCAGTGAACTTAAAATGAACTGCATTTAATTTTGTGAGGAGCCGGAGAGATACAAACCAAGATAGAAGAACATGCATCAACTTCCTGAAGCCAGCTGGTCTCTCGGACGCTGTCCAAAGGGTGGCAGTAGCTAGCTGGGTTCCTGAGCTAGATCCTGGTGAGGTGCCAAGTCTCCAGAATGCACCCTGTAGAAGCAATTGGTGCATAATGTGGTGCCCATTTACTAGTTCGTATTTCATATATATAATTGATAGGGAGGCCAGGTATGTGTGTCTTTTGATTGGTTCCTCATTGTTAGAATATATACAAAGAACAAACATCAGCAATTTGCTTGGTGAGCATGAGATTAGAACACAAAGCTTAATTGGATGATTTGATGGTTTGGGATCAATAAATTGACAGAATTATGGATCTGCCTCTGCCATAGACAGAAAGCGAGTAAGCTGGCCTCATGTGCTGAAGTGGTTCCTCATCACAGTGGTTTTGGGCGTGGCCTCTATACATCTGCTGCCTAGGATCAGAGTCTCACTTCAACTCACAGCTTGTGTGTGTGTGTGTGTGTGTCTGTGTGTGTGTGTGTGTGTGTAGGGTACTGGGAATTAAACCAAGGGGCACTTTACCACTGAGCTACATCCCCAGCTCTTTTTGCTTTTGAGACAAGGTCTTGCTGAGTTGCTGAGGATCTTGCTAAATTGTTGAGACTGGTTCTGAACTTGTGATCCTCCTGCCTCAGTCACCCCAATTGCTGGGATTACAGTTGTGGGACCCCATGCCCAACAATTCTGTGACTTTTGATACCTTTCCTATTCACCAACCTTTATCTTCCTCTTCTGTAAAATTCTGTTCTACTTTGTTTTATTCTTTTCAAGACTTTAACTTGTAGAAAATCCAATTTTCCTTATTTACTAGCTTTTGGAGTACATCTCAGTGTCACCTGCTGCAGCCACTCAAACATCAAATTGGAATTTCACTGCCTTACCTGTTCTCAGAAAGAAAAGTTGACTGAAAGAAAATTCTTGTCTCATAAAAGTACCCAACAACCAACTTCATGAACTGTTTAACCTCTGGGAAAAAAACTGAAGCCTTACTGTCCCATTTCTTTCTAGATAACCTCTAAATGTGACAATCACTCTAGTCAAGATGTCACAGAGAAAGGATGTTGGAGGGAAAAACCCACCAGTTCAACCCAGTGACTGTTTGCAAGACCTCATCAGGCTCCATTTCCCACAGACACCACACGAATTTTACTAGCCACTGTGCTTTCCGAGAGCTTGAGAAGGAAGAAATTTCAGTTCCTTCCAAGTCATTTTAGTGGATCACTTGAATTTGAATAAGGCCATGAAAGTCTTTGACAAATAAATGAAGAGATCCTGCTGAACATTCAGGAATCAGAAAAGAACCTGCCAGCCAGAAATTATACCATAGGAATAAAGAGCTGCAATTCAGTGTCCATAAACTTTATATTAATTGATTAACCTTTCTTAAGCCTAGAGACAACACGCTAAGATCTAGGGAAAAAAGAAACAGCAGTTCAAATAAATGCAAACCCTAGCTGAATTCAACAAACATGTATGGAATAGGTACTATGCGTTGTCACTAGGGTAGGTGCTGGAGATAGTGTGAGAAGAAATTATCTTGTTCTCATGGAAGATACAGTCCAGTGAAAGAGTGATTTAAAAGACTGCATAAGCAAAGGTGAAACGGCAAATGGGATATGAGTTATGGGCCAGCCTGTGGTAGGAATATTTGATCTAGAGAAGAAGGTCAAGGAGAGCACTTCCTGAGGAAGGGAATTCAGATATGAAGCAGGAGTAGAAGTCAGCTAATGAAGAGCAGGAAGAAACAGCTAACCATTTGTACAAAGCTCACTTGGCAAACAGCGTGACATGAGTTCTGAGATCAAAAGCAGGTGAGTAGACATAGACCAGGGACATGAGCATTCCATCTGACTGGACTCACACCATCAATACAGGGATAACAACATAGTGCAATAAGACAAACATGCCATGTGTAAAAGAGAGAGAAAGAAAAAAGATGAAAAGAAAAATAAAGAGAACTTGCAATGCGTATTTACTATTTATACAGTTTTTACTGGAGAAGAGGAAAAATGGTTTACAAACTGTAGCAAGACATTGATTTCAGCAAAGCAAAACTGTCCAGCAAACTCAGTAAGATTTACTTTCACTCTTCATATGATCCTTGGGCACAGTTATCGGAATCTTTATTCATTCGCTGGTTTCCAAAGACTTGGGAGACTTATTTCTTCTTCCAGTAACAGAATTGAAACCATGGTGAGGGCAATGGCAAGTTCGACTGCATTCATTGCTAAAGCTCCCATGTCTGTCGAGTGACTGGCACACACAGTAGGGGATCGGTAGTATTTGTTGAATCCAAGGTCTGAAAGCATAGGCTCCATTTCTGTTTTCCCATTATAATCCCCACTACTTTTGCACACTTTAGTTTATTTTTAAGATGGGGTCTCACTATGTTGCCTGGACTGGCCTCCAGCTTTTGGGCTCAAGTAGTCCTCCTGCTTCAGGCTCCCAAATAGCTGGGAGGACAGGTGCACCCCTCTTTGCCTGGTTCACTTCCATACTCTTAAACTGGAAACAGAAGTGTGGCAAGGAGCTGCCCTCCCTCCCTCCCTGCCACGTAGGAGCTTTTAATGCCCACCCATGGGAGCTTATGTCTGCAGGCAGTATGTGGCATGGTGGTCACACAGGTGCAACACTGAGAAAGGACTTGAGACAGAGCATAAGTTGGGCTCTGCCTATTTGGGGTAGGACAGATGAGGGAAGATTCCAAAGCAGTAAAAACTAGTTTCAGGGGTAGCCACTCTTATCTATGTGGTGGGTATCCATCCAGGACACTAAATAAATGCACAAGTTTCATTATTTATATGATGATTTCTAAAATGAAAAATTAAAATACAGTAATTTTTGCTTATGAAGTTCTTCTTATACATAACTTACAGTTTGATCTCATCCTTCTTTTCTGTCTACATACAGTTACATGTAATTTTAAATTTTGTTTACTTATGCATGTTGAAATAACATTTTAGGGGCTTTTTTTCAGCTAGAAAATTATAAACAGGGAAACAGAAATGGCCCATTATCTAAAACCCAAATTGTCCTTTTTGACAAAAAATAGTCATTCATGTATGTGGTGACAAATTCAAAACTATAAAGACAAGAATTCATAAAAACGAAATACCTACCACCCCTAGTTTCTCTTCCCAGATTGAACTGCCTTTATAGCTTCTTGTGTATATTTGCAGAAAAAAAACCACACAATTTTTATATGGTACATGCACAGAAAAAAATTGGGGCATACAATGCTCAAGAGTCCATACCCTGCTTTCTTCCCTTAATAGACTATCCTGGGATCACTCTGCAACTCGTGAGAAGCAAGGGTGATACAGCATTTTGGTATGTGAACTGTGGTTCTGGGCAGTATAGGTTTAAATTCCAGCTTTCCCTCTTACCAGCTTTATGACCTACAGTGACTTATTTAACCTGAGTTGTCAGTGTTTCTACCTCTTGTAATGTTCCTGTGAGGATTAAATAATGAACAAGTGCACAAAATATATTTACCACAGTGCTCTGCACACAGTGAACTCTGTTCATCTGCTATCATTAGATCGGTATGTACCGTATATCATTTTATTGTATTTGCTGTTACTATTTTTATTATTTTATCAAAATGTAGAAGTCTACGTCAGTTTTATTTTGCTTTTTAAAAACTTTTTGTTGTAGGAAATTGTAAACATATAGGAATGGAGAGAATACTTTGAAGCCTCCTAGTATACCTTTCACCCAGCTTCAGAAATTATCAACACTTTTACAGACTTGTTTCATATATCTACTCCCTTTTTAATGGAATAGTTTAAAGCCTATCCCAGGCATCATTTAATTTTATGTGTAAAACTTTTCAGTTTAAAAACTGAGATGTTTTTAACAAACATAACTTATATTCTATTATTATGTTTAATTTCTTAATGTATTCTAAAATCTGATCCATATCCTAAATTCTCTAGTTATCTCAAAAATGTCTTTTTGTTGCTATAAACATTGACGGGGCTGCGTCACTGTAGTATGCTGCTTTCAAATCCTTTGGGTATAAACCATAAAACCAACTTAGGTACCCTTCAACAGATGAATGGATAAAGAAAATGTAGGATATGTATATACATATATACACACATGATGGAATATTAATCAGCTTTAAAGAAGAATGAAATTCTGAAATTTGCTGGCAAATGGATGGAGTTAGAGAATCATGCTAAGCGAAATAAGCCAAACCCCCCAAAACCAAAGACTGAATGTTTTCTCTGATGTGCAGATGCTAATTCACAATAAGCGGGGTGGTGGTGGTGGTGGTGCTAGGGAAGAATAGAGTTACTTTAGATTAGGTAGAAGGGAGTGAAGGGAGGGGAAGGGGTATGGGGGTAAGAAGGATAGTGGAGAGAAACAGACATTATTACTTCATGTACATGTATAACTGCATGACTGATGTGATCCTTCAATATGTACAATCAGAAAAATGAGAAATTACACTCCATTTATGTATGATTTATCAAAATGGATAAATGTATTCTACTGTTATGTAAGACTAATCAGAACAAATAAAAATGAATTAAAAATGTCTTTTTGCAATAGATTTATTCAAATCCAGTTTCAAACATAATTTATATATTACATTTGGTTGCTTCATGTTTTTATTATTTTTTTCCTGTACCCCTGACTTGCCCCTTTTGTACCCCTGACTTCTTGGAGAAACAGGGACTCACTTACATAATGTCCCATATTGTGAACCTGGCTGGTTGCTTCCCTGTGTTGTCATTGAATGTGTCCCTCTATTTCCCATATTTCCTGTAACTTGGGAGATCTAGAGTCTCGAGTACCTGTACTTTATAGGTGTCACAGTCTCCTGCCCCATGGTAAAACCATCTTTCTAACCACCACCTGCTGTTTCTCTGGGTGGATGTGTCATGACTGCTGCAGTTGTTCCTCTGTGGACCACACCATGAGGAACTGCTGCCAGCTGGTATCTTTGTAGCCTTGTGTGTTACTGGATGTGGAAATTCTGTGTCAATGGTGGGCTCCAGATATTGTCCATAAGATCTATCTGTCTGAAGTCTCTTTCCTCTCATTAAATTTCTAATCCTCTTTTCAGTTATGGATGGTTAGAGAATAATTTAGGTGAACTCAACAGACTATGATAGGACTCAAACTGCAGAATTCTGAACTGAGGAGTTTAATTCCAACAATTGTGAATAGAGAACAAAGAGGTAGATAGAAGACTTGGGGCTCAGATGCAAGTCAGTGTGGTCTAGATGCACTATGCAGACAAAGAAAAGGCTCTGCAGACACCTAAAGTGATATTTACTTTTTTCTAACTATAATTTTGATGTTAGTTGAAGAATTGGAAGTAGAGAAAAATGGAAGAAAAAAACCCCCATAATTTTATTACTTAAAAGTATCTGCTTTTATTAATATTTTGGTTTCTTTTTGTTGTGTTTTTATGTAATATTAACATTTTTCATAATTCTGTTCATATCATAAATATTATAATTTTTAAATTTAGTCACATATTTTCTCCCAAGTTCTTAAGAACTTTCTACAGATGTAATATTTAACAAATAGATAAAATACCAGAGTGGGTTTCATAATTAACTTATATTACTATTATGAAGTATTTTTATTATTTACTAGATATTCAATATTATAAACATTTTCCAAATACAATTAGAATTCAACAAATATTTATTAATGCCTTAAGTATTGTAATGTATTTGTGCCAGACATAAACTTTTCCTGTGCTTTTGAGTGTGTTCTTAAGAGGAAAAGGAGAAGGAGGTAGAGGAGAAAGAAAGGAAAGGTGGAGTGGAGGGGGAGGAGGTAAATTCATTTCCAGGCATAGCGATCTTCAGATTTCAGTGTAATAGCCTGGGGAGCTTATAAAGTACAGATTCTTGGGTTCCATTTCCAGGTCCTATGTAATAGGACTGCATGGAGTCAACAGCCTGACTTGGTATTTAAACAAATTCCCGGATGTTTCTGATGTAAATGGTTTGTGGCACACAATGGAAAAGTTGCCAGAGTCAGTACTTCCGGTGCTATGAACTGGCGCCCCGCTAGTATGCAGCCTTGAACGGAGACGGGCAAGTGCTGGTGGTGAACGCGCTGGAAGCAGCTCTGCCTGCAGCTTCTCTCTGCACCCACAGGCTACAAAACGCCCCTGAGCTTCCACAGTGGCAGCTGGCCTGGTGGTACTTTTGTCTCTGAGGGAGACTCTTCCCAGGCTGTCTTGGGTTTGCTTCTCTCTTCGCCTTTACACTCCTCACAAGACCAGCATTGGGTAGTTTGGACTCCTTCAGGCGAGGTTGCTGTTTGGCTCTCTGGAGGGTTCTTACCTGATTGGTCAAGATGATTTGTGGTGATGCTGTCAGGTGTACTGAGTTATGCAGTGAGGCATTCTGCTGATGGAATATGTGCTTTTGAGCAGGAAATGACCTTTATAAATCTTTTCTTTAATAAGGGCTTCAAAAGGGCTTCAAAAATTTGCTTCATTCATTGAGCCTCATAACCGTGTCCTCATATCAATAAACTTTGTGCAGGAAAGATTGGTTGCTTGGAGCCTTCCTCCAATTTTGGGTACCAGTGAGCACAGGGCATTCTATTCATCCAGGCAGAGGGGACTTCACATTTCTCCAGGTAACTCTATGAATTACAAGCAAGGAAAAATGAAAGTGAGAATAATCCAACCTACCATTTTCAGAATTAAAAAGGCTGATGAATGATGGCAGGCAGGTAACACACCCAGCTGGACACCCTCTTCTGGCAGCTGAATACCTAAGCCAGTGCTTCCTTCCCAGCAGAACCTTCAGAGACGGTGGAAATAGTCTGTGTTCTGCATGTCCAGTGCCTGCCTTGCTCACCACATGTGGCCATTGAGAGCTTAGAATACGATTGTTTTGACTTAGGAATTAAAATTTTAGTTAAATTTAAATATAAATAACTACATGTGGTTAGTAGCTACTGTGGCTACACCAGTAGCTAGTGTACCTTTTCACCTATTCTGTGGACATTCCTCATAGCTGAATTAATTAGAGCAAAGGTCAGCCAGGTTGAGTGTTTTAAGTAAATGTGGTTTTACTTATGGCATTTGTAACTCCTCTCTTCTCTAATCAGTCCCCAAAACTTTGAGAAACTATCATAATTGCAGCTAGGTAGTTACTAGCTACTAGTACTATACTCTGAGTCCAAAAGACAGTTCTAAATTGTTATTTTTCTATTTAATCACCTACCAGTCTATAGTGTCTATATTCATTTTTCCCCTTTCTTCCCTGTATTTTCTCCCAAGATTTCTTTAGAACATTATGCCTCTTTGTTCCTCTAGGTTCAAAATAGATCATTGGGTGAAACTCATAGTTTATGACACCATAGATTTGGTGTCCTTCACTTGTGGTAAGTAAAAATTATGTACAGAAAAATTTCTTTTTTCTTGATGGGATTACAGTTGATTTTCATTTTCTTCTTTAAATTTCTTTGTTTTATCAATTCTCTACAGTATTTGTGTAATACTGGCATTATTTCATAATTTTAAAAATTAAAGCAAAACTTCAAAATTTTTAATTCTCTTCTCCACCACAAAGATCTTGTAACTTCTTCCCTTTTTTCATTTAGGCTTCCTGTGAATACACTCAGGAGCTCTCCATGGACCCAAGTCTTCATGAAATATAAAATAAAAGGAACTGGAAAAGAGATACAAAGTATATTAAATTTTCTTTTATTCACCCTTAGAGTCACTTTATTATCTTCTAGGTCTTGAAAACATAGCTGTGTCCTTATTTTCACATGGGCCTTAAAGCAGATGTTTCATTGCAGCCTCTAAGGGGCCAGGGCCAAGTTAATTGCCTTGAACTGCACAGAAGTATCTCCATCCCTGCAGACTCCAAGAAAGAGGAACACTGTGTCTTTTCCTCTCTCCCCTGATCTCTTAAAGAGGCAGAACACAAACCCCAGCTTGCCCCACCCCTGACACACATAGGAACTAAACATGAGAGTGACTTAAGAATATTTTGCAAAATCATAGAGAAATAAAGACCTTTGCACAGTGCCAGCCCACATGAGTGAGGTTGAGAGTTCCAGCAGCTGCATTTCAACTCATTGCACAAAGTCCGTGAAATGATTTACTTCCTGTTGTATACAAATGAGCAAAATCACATACTTAATTTTAGATTCTTCCGCACTGATATCATTTCTATTCTAGTTCTACTGCTCGTAATTTAAAATGGAGAAGGCTTATCTGCATTCATTTCTTAGATCATTGCTTTGGCACTTTCAAGATTTTATCCAAGCATGACTTTTATAACCTTGTGGAAATTGCAGTGATAAAGGATGCATCAGCAATTTTCAAACCCATTTCTTTTTGTGGCGCCATCCCTCAGCCTCCCTTAACAGAGCAGTGGAGAGACCCATTGGTCTTTTTACTGTCTTGGTATTTAAAGAGCTTTGTTTTGGTCAATGAGACATGCACTGTGGAAACAAAACCAACACAAATGTGTGGGTTCTTTTTTTTTGACTGCACATCTAACTAACCTTGATTAGATGTAAAGCCTGGTCTGCCATTTTATCCCCTAAAATTGGTTTCAGGGGAATTGGTTGTAATGGAAATGTCAAACCCTTTAAATATCAAACCTTTAAATACCATCCCAGCATATGGATGCGAACATAACTTTGCCCATCCTTAGATCCTAGTGTGCCACTTTGTCAGAACTAAGGGAGAAGAGAGCGAGGGAAACAAACTATTGTTCTGGAAGAAATGACTGTAACAGTTGGGTGTGATGGATGATCGAAGCTGCATGACACATATTTGCGGTTGGGTCTTCTTTCCTAGGAAACTCACAGACAAAACGGATGGGCAGAACATTGGCAGTGATGAGGCTCTGCATGTGCCTCATTGTTCCTTCTACCCACTTCCTCTCATGCCCTAAAGGGCTTCTTAATAACTGAGTATAGTTATTTGTAAATGAGTTCAGGAAGTTTACCCTTTGAGAAATAAAATAAATAAATAAATAAACCACTTCTATTGGGAGAGCAAGAAAGCCTGTTATGTGCCTAACATATTACGTGTAAATGAATAATTATTTAATGAAATTATACTCTTCTGAGTACTGTGGGCTGGATTAGTCTGAGAAGAAAGACATGGAATCAAGTCTTGACTAGACTAGCTGTGTGACTCTGGGAAAATCACTTAAATTATCTGAGCTATAGTAAGAGAGTGATAAAAATATCTACCTTAGGGTGGTCTAAGAACATGGTCACCAAAATTTCTTTGAAAATGTAAGAGGCGAATGAAAAAGATGAAACTGGTAAGCTTCAAAGGACATTTAAATGAGGAACAAAGTCAAGTTTTAACAAGTTTAAGTAGGATTGAGTCCATTGCATCTAAATGAGATGCACAGGAGGAAGAGGTACATATGTCTACATTGCAACAAGGCCCCTGGAAGTCCCAAGGTTATGCAGGGCCTATAACTCTGTTGAGTGGCAGAGATGAACTTGTTAAATCCTATCTGGTGAAGAACTTTAATGTCAAAGAGGCCTGAAAACTCTGTCAGACAAATAAGAACTTTAGAGAGTATAAAATAATAGTCATAGTTCAGGAAAACAGCAAAATACAGATAAGATGACATTTTCTATAGGGAGAAAGTCTTTTCAAGTCTGCTCACACAATGAGCTGGCTCCAGTTACAGTCTGGAGGTATTTTATCATCCAGCAGAGACTTTCCTATAGGTAAAATTATAGGGTGTAGGATCTTCAACCACTTCTGTCATGTGTTGACACATATCACACATTGGCTTTCCTGTCTGTCAGCATGGAGAGCGAGAGCGAGAGTCTAGCATTCAGGGGGAAATTATCATGATGAGCCAGCTATTTTGCATTTATTATTTTGTTTAATTCAGGTATATTGATTGAGTGAATTACCCATCCCTTTGCAAATGAGGAAATAGGAACTTTTATCCAAAAGTCTCCCAGTGAGGCAGGAGTCAGGATCAGTATGCTTGTCTCAGGGCCTTACACTTTGTAGGACCCCAGTGTTTCCCCAGACTGTGTTCTGCTGAAAGACTCTGTGATCAAATAATTTGGGTCAATGGGGCATGCTCTACCTCCTTAGAGATTTGCAGTAATTACTAAAATGTAAATGGCTCAGTAAAGTCATATATTTAAGAGGTTCTTAAATATATGAAAGACGTTCTTTCATACTTAGTTTCCTTTTATCTTTTCCATTTTATAATCATGAAGTACACATTTCCTATGTTTCTCAAGAAACACATCAACAATCAAGAAACACATTTGACACTAGTGCACCATAGGAGATAATCTGAGAAAGCCTCACTCCTTCCCATCTCGGGTATAAACTCGTTTAATGTAAAGGTCTTTGACTGATAATGAATGGGGATAATTTGTTTTCTTTCATAAATGTATGGCTTTCTTCATGACAATTAGCTCTGCATTTCCTTTTAAAGACTCCTAACTATTAAAAGGGAACTAGACAATTGGAGTTCAAATTCTACCTAATGCAGAATTTTGTGGGTCATGGACTCTCGACTGCTTCATGGACATTTCTATTGCAAGTGAACTCATTGACTGACAACTTCCATAAGTCAGTCTGAATGGATTCTTGTACTTATAAAGCATGCAAATAGAAAGAGGAACATTCAGTCAGTCATCCATCCAGATGTTTGCTTTGAATAGCAATAGATAGTTCAGGTATTTTCCATTGCACAAATATTTGCAATCCTAAATATAAAATTCCAGAGGGCAAAATTGATTGAATTTCCCACTGCTTTCATCTGTCTGTGTTATTGTTAATATAACTGTAAATTTATATCAAAAACAGAGAATGTAGTTTTTAAGAGGGAATATACACACCAGTTCTGCCTCTTTAAACTGGGAAACCTTAGATAAGTCACTTAATCCCTTCAAATCTCAGTCATGCATATGGCTAGTGATTGTATGTTTCTCTTAGTACTGCATGAGAAATAAATGAGATGTTCCATACAAAACATTGAGCAAATTGTCTAATACCCAATAAAGTTTCTATTCCCAGTCTGCCAAAAGAGGGCTATTCTACCTGATAGTACTACCTGGATTTTAATTCTACAAAGACAAAGCATTAACAATAGCTTCAATATTATCTTTCATACCTTCCCATTTGTTATGTGAAGTTCTGCTTCTGAGCTCAAGATATTGGGCTCATATGTACACGGGCTTCTTTTATCTATGCCTTTTTCTGTGAGTGCATAAGAACTGAGAAGTAGAACTCCCTCTGAGTCCCAGACCGATCAGAGGGCCTAAGAAGTCATTTGTAGAAAAATATGAGTAATATTAGAAACATACTACATTTGTGGTCCCATTCACACCCTTCATGTTATGGTGCATGTCATCTTTGTGTTGGCACTTTGGCTGGAGTATTGTTGAAAATAGTGAGGATGATTACAATGCTAATAGTTTAAAAATATATATTGGGGATATATTGTGTGTCAAGACCCATCCTAAGAGCCTTATAGTACAACCACCATGGAAAATAATATGGAGGTTCCTTGAACAAAAATAGAACTACCATATGATTGAGCAATCTCACTTCTGTGAATGAATCCAAAGACAATGAATCAGTATGTTGAGGAGATGTCTGCCCTTCAATTTTCACTGAAATATTATTCACAATAGCTAAGATATAGAAACAACCTAAGTGTCCGTCAACAGGTTAAATGATACAGAAAATGCAACACACACACACACACACACACACACACACACACACATACCACACAACATTATTTAGTCTTGAAAAGAAGGGAATTCTGTTATTTGAAATAATATGGGTGAGCATGGAGGATATTATGTTTAGTAAAATAAGCCAGGCATATAAAGATAAATTCTGTAGACTCTCACTTCTATGCAGAATTTTTAGAAAATGAAATCGTAGGAACAATAGAATAGTGGTTACCAGACCCTGAGGGTGACGTGGGAAACAAGGAGATGTTGATTAAAGGGTATAAAATTTTGATTAGGCAAAAGACATTCTGAAGATCTGTTGTATAGCAAGAGGACTATAGATAATAATAAAGTCTCCTACACTTGAAACTTGCTAGGACAGTAGATTTTAAATGTTCTTATAGTAGACAATGATAAAGATGTGAGGTGAGATTTAGTAATTAGGTTCATTAATCATTCCACAATGTACATGCTTATCAAAATATCACATTGTACCAGGGTGTGGAAGCATGTGCCTGTAATCCCAGCTATTCAGGAGACTGAGGCAGAGGATCACAAGTCTGAGGCCAATGTCAATAACTTAGCAAACTCGATCTCAAAATAAAAAATAAAAAGGATTGGAGGTGTAGTTCAGTGGTACAGCACCCCTTGGTTCAATCCCCAGTAGTGAAAAACAATCAAATTGCATGCTGTAAATATATACAATTTTCATTTATCAAATGTATTATAATAAAGCTGCAAAAAAAAAGAAGAAAAGAAGAGCCTTATATTTACTATACTATTTAGTCCTTCCCAAAACCCTATGAGTAAGTATTATTTTGTTTTTTGTGCTAGAGATTGAATCAAGGGCCTTGCACATGCTGACCACGTGCTGACCACTGAACTACAGCACAGCATCGTTAAGTATTGTTATCAACATCTCCATTTTATTGCAGAGTGTTATGGTTTGGATATGAAGTGTTCCTTGAAAAGTTCATATGTTGGGAACCTGTTATCCATGTATCAATGTTCAGAGATGAAATGTTAGATTATTAGAGCTGTAACCTCATCAGTGGATTAATCCATTTGAGATGAACAATTTGAATGGACTCCTGGGTGGTAACTGCAGGCAGGTAGGAAGCAGATCATCTGGTGCACGTCCTGGGGGTTTTGTCTTGTTTCTGGCCTCTCACACTCTCTCTCTGCTTCCTGGTTGCCATGAGTTGAGCATCTTTCCTCTGCTGCCCTCTTCTACCTCATTTCAGTCCTAGAAAAATGGAGTCAGCTGATCATGGACTAAACCTCTGAAACCATGAGCCAAAATAAAATTTTCCTTCTCTAAGTTTTTCTTGTCATATATTTTTGCCACGGTGTCAAAAAGCTGATTAACACAAAGAGGAAGAAGCCTGATCACACAGCTAATGAGTGATCTGGGTAGGATTAGAAAGCTCCTTCTCACTTCAAATTCCATGTTTTTAACTACTGTGCTAGAGGCATAAAGTAAATAGGGAGGGTAATTATAATGATTATGATAATTATAATAGCAAACAATTATTGAGCATCTACTATGCACTAGACAGTACTAAATTCTTTGCATATTATATTTTGTCATCTAATTTCTACAATAGTCCTGTGTGATAGTTTCAATTATTACCACCATTTTACTTAGGAATAAAGTAACTTAAAGACACTAAGTACTTTCCTCAAGGTCACATGGTTAGCAAATGGAAGAGGTAGGATTTGAATCCAAGTCCTTTATAGAATAAGCCAATGTTTTATGTATGGAAGATTTTATGGTAGAACTTGGACATCAGGTGATGGTTAGCAAGTTGGGCAAGCATTTGTACTTATTCTACACCGAGACAATATTTTTGTTGATCCAGTCCCCATTAATGCATTTTCTTCATCAGAGCAAGGACTGTCTATTTCCAAAGTCAGCACAAAGGTTGTGCTGAGCCTGGGAACAGCCATGCTGAGCCACAGTCTGCAGGGAACTGAAGCTCTTCAAGAGAAGTGAGCTTTTCAGATTCTCTAGTCTTTGCCTTTCTGCTGGCCTAGGCTGAGGGGTGCTTTGTACTGTGTCACGCTTCTCATGTAGGTTGAGGTGATGGCCCCTCGCTTCCCAGTCCTTTCCTCACTTGTCAAGGTGAGAGTTCTTAAGCTTCACCCTTTGGGCAAAGCATCTTACTCACATGTGCCCAGAAAAAGGCAGCGTTTGACACCAGCCAGGAGTAAACAACAATTACCCATCACCTGTCAAACCAGTCTCTTTGAAGGGAGAGAAAGCAAATGAAGTGGTCAATGCTTTTCAGTCTATGTCAGAACAGTCAAAGGCCAGAGACCCCGCATAACACTTTAAGTGGGAATCAGAGCTGTCCTGTCCAGACTTCCTCAACGCACACAAGGTTAGATGATGTGCATGTGTGCACTCAGGACAAATCCTAACCTGGGCTGTATTTATTGATGCCACAGAGGTGTGCAGCAAATGACCATCATTCACATGGTGAGAGAGATCTAAAAGTTCTCTTAGGGACTGAAAAAGTACATATATTCTCAAATAACAGCAGAATTGAAGCTCAACTCTTCAACATTTTCTTGGCGAGTATACTTCCAGTTGAAACATAAACCAAAGCCCCCAAATTTTTGAGACTATTCCAGGACCTGGGGAGAACTTTAATTACTTAAATGTTATCCCAACTAGACTGGGAGCTTCATAAGGTCCAAGATCATATTTTTCCCACTCTGAGGACTCTCTATCAACTGTTAAGGAACAGAATAATTTAGTGTATGCTGTAAGTGGAATGGGGTTCTTGACACTTTAAGTTGATTTTGGAAAGGACATTGGACCAAGAGTCAGCAGTCTTGAGCACGAGTCTTTCCCTTGCTGTGTTTCCTGAGGCAAGCCATATCTCAGAATCAAAGGAAAAATGGGTGTGAAGATATTTGAGAGGATAAAGTAGTGTGATAGTGCAAATGACCACTTTAATGAAGAGGAGCACCGTGGTAGAGCTGGCCAAGGTGTGAAGAGGAAGGAAAAAAGTGGAAATAAATGGTAAACTTGGGGTACTTTCATGATTACCTATGATATAAAACATATGCCAACATACACCAGTCATTTAATTAAGACAGTACTGAGCATGTAGGAATAAGACAGTTCTAAGACTACAAACTTGGGAGGGCTTGTGTTCATATAGTATCTCCTCAGAAAGTTCTTTGCTTGAAGTAGATGCACAATTGTTCTGTAGCATGATGTTATTGTATTTGCTGGATGATTTCAATGTGTTTATTGTTGCTACAGTGTCAGCCTCCTTTCAACATTGTCTTGTTTACATCAGTATCCTAGAGCTTAGGACAATATCTAAGGCATAAATTCAATTGATATTCATTAAATAAGGAACTTGGGGTAGAGCTCAGTGATAGAGCTCTTGACTAGCATCCATAGGACCCTGGGTGTGCTGGGGGTGGTTCAATCCCATTGAGCTCCACCCAAAGTGGAATGTCCCTAGCACACCCACACACACACAAAAAATCATTAAAGAAATGGCTTATCTTTGAAGGCAAGGCACAGGATTGTCAAATTTCATATGTAATCACAATTCTTAGTATGATTTAAATCAAAGTACATTGTAAACCATTAAATTATAAAAATGGGTTCATAACTATGGTCCCTTGAAAAATTCTTGCCTGACCATTCTTGAACCATTTTATTAACTTGAGAAAAATAAGACTGAGTTAGTTGTCTGCTTAGTGTTATGTCATTTGTTCCCATTTCTTTGGAATTAGAAAGAGACTTTAGAATTAGTTTAAATGCTTCGACAAATTCACTATGATTGCCTCTGGTTAGTACAGAGTGCTAATTAAGTCTGCAATTATATGTTCAGATTTTCATGTTTTTCCTGTATGTGCATTTTGACAGTAATTGAACAAGGCAGTATTTGCAATATCCATTCTGAAATTGTTTCACAATATTTCATTATATGCCAGATTAATTTGTTAAACTCACATAGCAAATGAAAATTTCAACATTGATCCAATTAATCCAACTGTGGGAACTTTCTGTTAATATGCCCGAGCAGGGAAAAACTGAAGAAGATGCTGGCAAAGGGTCTAGAAAGATTAGGGTTGTAACTGAGGGTGGAGTAGAGCCTGATGGTAAGCTTTGTTTTTCCTCCTTCTGAGTTACTCTTTTTTTCTCACTAAATACCATTTACTTCCTTGAGAATTTGCACAGTGGGAAGATGAATAAACTGAGCATTGATGAGCTATGCATCTGAATCTTGAAAAGCCCTAGGGAAATTTAATTTTCTCTTCAGGTCTCTCTTGTGTGTGCACAAGTAACCGACTCTGTGTGTGTGTGTGTGTGTGTGTGTGTGTGTGTGTGTATCCGTGTGTGTAATTTAGAATAAAGTGACATAGACCAAAGCAGAATGACATTTTGATAGTCTGTAACTCTTTTATTTTTCATGTATTCCAGCATGCCTTACAAAGAGTAAGTGAATTAGAATCCCTTTCACTGTGATAAAAACTCAAGATGAGAGGTGTAGAAATACTTACCTGACAGAATGTAAAATCCCTTCAATAAAGTGCTCTCTCTTGTGAACTGATGATAGGGAAAGAAACCTGCCCTTGTTGGATGAGCAGCTTCTTTATAAAGCACTGCATTTCTGTCAACTCCTATCATTATAGGTTTATGCATTCATTTGTATATTCCGTCATTCCACAGTTACTGAGTATTTATAATGAGCCTAGGATGAGTGCTGAGGACATCATCGAGAGCAAAATCAGATCCAAGTTTGATTTCATAGAATTTAAAATCTGGTGCAGAGGCCTCTGTCAATCACATAGTTCTCAAGATATATAGTGAAACTGTCTATGATAAATACTACGAAGTGTTGAGCTTCATGAGAGTGTACAAAAGGAGTGTTTGACCTTGTCACTGAGATCAGAGAAGTCTTCCCTGGGGAAGTGAGGCTTGAACTGAGCTCTGGATGGAAGAACCAAAGGATGAGTATGTTGAATGAGGTGAGCAGCTGGTGGTTGAGGGAGAGAAGAGCATATGCAGAGGCTCTGAAGTGGGAGGAATTGGGGTTTAAACAGAGCATGGGATGGGAACAAAGGAAGAGGAGAAGCTGGACAGACTGGGAAGAACTGATACTTGGCAACCTTATAAATAAAAAGAGTTAACCCTATTTTGGGTGCTTATTATGCACTGGGTAATCTAAGTGCTTTATCCTGTCAATTAGCTTAATTCTTATGAAACCCCATAAGGTCTGAACAATTGTAAATTTTATTTTATTGACTGGGAAACTGAGGTACAATGAGGACCAACAATTTGCCAAAGTGAGTGGTAGAGTTCTGGAAGAGAGAGGGTCACAATCTGAATGCAGTCTTGTTCTAGAGTAAAAGTTATTTACACACTGTTTTTCAAAGGACAAATCATCAACTTGTCAAGTGTCTCTGCCTGGATTTGTAAAATTGCAAAGTATAGAGTCAGAGTAATTTTAGGAACTTTATGAAATTTATGAAATTGAACTTTATGAATAGCATGAAATTGAATGCAAAATTTTATTCACTTGGAATGCTGTGGGAAGAGAGTCTATTCAGGACGTGCAATACATTGGAAACCATTGATCTAGATTGTTTTTGAAAGTTTTTTTTTTTTGATTCTGAGATAATCATAGATTCATGTGCAGTTGTAAGAAATAATACACAGAGAACTTGTGTACCCTGAACTCAGTCAAGTTCCTCCAAAGGTAACATTTGTATAAATTTAGTACAATATCACAATCAGAAAATTGACATTAATGCAATTCACCATCCTTATTCAGATTTTTATCAGTTTTACATGTATTCACATTTGTGTGTGTGAATTTATTCTGTATATATTTTGTTATGTTTAGGTTTCCAATTCCCATCTAGATTATCTTTAAGGAAAGAGCTTATATATCATTCTGCATTCTGCATTTTGTCACTTTTGTCATATAAAACTGAGGGGTTTTCTGGGGAAGGAGGTAGAGATTGAACCCAGGGGCACTTTACCACTGAGCCACATCCCCTTTTGTAAAATTTTGAAACAAATTTTCACTAAGTTGCTCAGGGCCTCGCTGGGTTTCTGAGGTCTGCTTTGAACTTGTAATCCTCCTGCTTCAGTCTCCTGAATTGATGAAATTACAGGTGTGCAACACCTCACCTGGCTTGAGTTCTTTCTTTGTCCTTGGCATTGTTCAATATTAAGTGGTTTATTTCATATATAAAGAGTGGTTAATGAGAAGAGATCTCAATTGGCTTTTGGCTAACTCTTTCTACATGAAAATTGCACCACAAAAAAATGGGTAAAGGTTTTTTCAAATGAGAAAATCTAATTTTCAAATGAGAGAAGGCACCTTTCCTCACCACATAAGCTCTACGATCACAGCACTCTGCAGAGCCTCTCTGGCTCTGGATTCTTCTTGAGTCATTAAAATGTTGAATACTATTATTATCTACTGCTATTATTGTCATTGGTGTTGTTATAAGCCTGATATCTCTCCCATGAGACCCCCTTTTGTCATCCTCCTTGGTACTTTTCTTATAGAAAAGTCAGAGTGATCTTTATAAAAATAAAACACAGACATATAATTCCTTACTTGACATCCCTCAGTGGTTTCCCTGGATTTCCAAATTAAAGTCATCTCCTGGTCCTGCCAGACCCGGCTCTTCATGGCCTGGCCCAAACTTGTTCTCTTCCCTCTCCAGATCCAGGTGCAGAACGCAACTTGCCATCTCTTTCCCATGGCCACTGTGTAAACCTTTCAGCCCTTCACCGTGCTCTCTTGACAGCATTACAGAATAATTAAGAAGTCTATAGACGACTGATAGAATTAGTATGAATATCAGCATTAGTAATAGTTCTGGTTACTTTGGAAAGAGGAAAATATAATAGGTAACTTGTATCAAACACTTCCTATGTGACAGAGGTCATCCGAGGTGTTCCTAGTATTGCTAGTTCCCAGCATTATGTCATCTAGGCTTCATGGTAACTCCATGAGGGTATTTTCAGGAAACTGAGACTCAGAGGATAAATAATTTGTCCCATAGCTATCCAGAAGCAGAATTGCTACTCAAGTCCTAAACCTGTAATTTTATTCCACGGACATTGGGTTTAGGCTCTTTCTTGGGTGGGGGGCAACTAATTTTGTGAGTTTAGGTACATTGCCCTGCACTGAATGAAGTCTTTGGGTCTTCCCAAGTGTCAGTTTTTGGGCATATAACTTAGCAAGTGAAAAACTTAAGGAATTGTTGACGATGGAGAGAATGGAAACATGGTTTTCCTTTTTGCTTTGCTTCAGGACCTGTTGCTTATCTGAGCTACTAATGGCTTCTATTCTTTATCAAACTCCTAGTTAGTGTCATCCTTTTATTAAATTAGAGGAGAATCTGCCTTTATCTAGGCCCTCTTTACCTCTGGAGGGCCTCTGTGATCCGAACATGACCAAGACCTAGTACTCTGGCTAGAGTGTCCAGAGATCCCCAACAGATGCTTGATGTGGGGCCTGTGCTGCCTACCAATGAGGAGGACTGAACACAAGTGGCAGAATCTCTTGTGGCTGACCTATGACCCATTCCTGTAAATGCCACTTTGAGACTGTGACTCTTGCCAGTCCCTATTTCACAAATGGTAGGTGAGGGAACCCGTCAGGGAGGATAATCCCACCTCACACAGGCTGCTGTATTGTGCAGGGTCTGTTGTTAGACTTCTGAGAGGTACTGACCTGGACTTTGGACTGTTTCTCAGTAGCTCCTTGGCCCCTGGAAAACAAAAGTCCTTTGAGAAGCAGCACAGAATTTTTAAAGACACTACAGAGGTGCCAATTCTCCCTGGCATGTACACCAGAGAAATTCTTGTTAGTGGCCATGTGCGGGAGGAATCAAGTACAGGATGTTCATTTCTGCATTATAATTAAAAAGTAGAAACAATTTGTCATAAGCCTAAATATAATGCAACTTCAAATACACAGTGATACCCTGTTACAGACTGTATATTTGTGTTCTCCCAAACTTCATATGCAGAATCCCTAACTCCCCAGTGTGGCAGTGTTGGGAGATAGAGCCCTTATGGAAGTACTTAAGGGTAAATGAGGTCCTAAAGGGATCCCTAATCTGATAGAGGTTGTTCCTGCTCCCCTCCAACACACATGTGAAGAAGAGGTCACTGAGTGACGCACAATGGGATGGTGGTCCCCTACCTGCCCAGAGCAGCAGCATCAAAATAAAACATTTCCTGCCCACACCTTGATCTTGAACTGCCCAGTCTTCAAAACTGTGGGAAATATGTTGGAGGTGCTCAGGATCAAACTCAGGGCCTCGAGCATGCTGGGCAAGTACTCTATTACTGGACTGTGGCATTTTCTTTTTTTGTTTGGTTTTTTATTTTTAGTGCCTTCAAAGCTAACCAGTACACCTTCTTCCCCATTTAAAAAAAATTGAGAAGATTAAAAAAGAGGTTTGGGACCAAACTGAATATATAAACATTTAAGGACAAGGACATAAGAGAGTCAATTATTTAAAATGATAAACCCTATTTAAATTCACATATGACAAAAAAGGTAACTTAGAAGTATTGTTCTTTTCTCCCAATTGCATATTTCAGAAAGTGATTTGAAAAAATTCTTCTGTGACTTTTTGATATCAGGTTTCTTACCCATGAGGAACCACTTTGAGTCATATAAATAGAACCCCAGGGAATTTCATCCTCAGTCATTTTTGAATCACTGTATGATATTTTCCCTAGAAATTTTAATTTTACTGCAGGGATCCATATACCTCAACATTAAGACAGTTGGCTCATTCATTTGTCTGTAGTTATGTATTTGATCTCCACAACACAACCAATTATTATATGGCTTCAAAGTGATCTTTAAAGGACTTATGGATAATGGTACACGACACTTTCAATTATGATATCCTACCTAGATAACGACCTGGTCTGTGTTAACTTTCTTCCCTTCTCTCCCTCTCTCTTTATTTTCTTCCTTTCTTCCTCCTCCTCCTTCTGACGCTAACATTGATGGAAGGAGTTATTTCTAGTTTTCCTTAGTTATTTTTGAATAATGTGTCTTTCCCAATAATGGTGTGCTATTTGAAATAAAGTAATTGAAAAATTGTGCCATAATATTGAAGACTGAAAATTCTCACATGTACTTCTTTCTCTGAGTGATCATTTTGGGGGAAATAAAAATATTAATTAAGAACATTTGTGTGATAGATTACTTCACATAAGTTAAAAGGAACACATGCTCATTCTTTTTCTCTATACAGTCTGTGTGTGTGTGTGTGTATGTGTGTGTGTGTGTGCATATGTCCTATCTATGGATGGATTTCAAATATGTAGTGAGGACTGGAAACACATTACAGAATGATACACACAATACAGTGACATCTACTCAAATGAATGCTTCTAACAGCATAATATAGCTGCTGTTTGATATATACATCCATGTAAAATGTAAAAGGAACTGGATAGATAGAGTTAAAAGACATAATCTTGAGGGACATGGAAGGTTGAGGGACTGAGAATTGGAACAAAAAAATTTTATGTTTCTTTGTAGCAATTTATTTCCTCTACCTAAGAAGAGACTTTAAGTAAACATGGCACCATGTTAACACTTTTATTTCTTGGTGGTGTGCATATGTCTTAATCTCTATGTTTTTTAAATGTCTCAACACATATGAATGAACAACTAAAATAAAAGTAGTATGGTGATTTTATTTTTCTGATCAAGAAACAAGTTGTATTGGAATGGGAATAAATTGAAAGAGATTGAAATTTTCTCCAGCAGAGTACCTTCGTATGGTCAAATGCAAATTGAAATGAGTGCTTTCAGTCTAGATTATAAATTAAGGCTGTGTTTGCCTCCAACTGGGTTTCAGAGAAAGAGGGAAGATCACTAAGTTGTTAGCAATGGAGAAGTCGAGAAGTTCCATTCAACTTCGAACCAAGAAGGTACCTGGCAGTGACTAGTCTCTCTGTTATACATGTACCCGGCTTTGCATAAGGCATTTCTCACCATGACCAACTCTCTGATCAAACTAAGATAGGAATTATGGATCAGATAGGAATTATGGCAAACTGGTGGCCCTTGGGCATGTCCATCTGTTTATATGGTAATTTAAAAAGTGACTTGTTTAAAAATGGGGATATTTTACAGTCACATTGATCACCCAATTTTACATGGCAGGAATCCACCACAGCTAGCTGGAGTCTGCTTCCTTGGGGTGGGGTGTGGATTCCCAGCTTGCTGCAGAGTTCCCTCCTCCACCAGCTTCACTTATTTACTATGCCTTGTAGGAATTTGAGCATGCTGCCCTCATGTAGAGTAACCATGAGACAGGCACTAGCTAAGACTTTGCAATAGACTGTGCCAATCTTTTACAGAAATGCTGGCAAAGCATTATACATAAAAGTTCATTTTAGCTCCCCACTGTGCCTAATTATAAATAAATGGTTGGAACATTTAAACATGCCACAAATGAATGACTAGAATCTCAGCAGCCAGCAATTCTTCTTTCTCTCTGGCCTGGGATTAACTGACATTCCCCATCTTTAATTTCTGAGAATTAAACACTGCCCTTACCCACAAAGGATTTATAATTGTTAACTCTCTGTCAGCTTAGGATCTGTATACACATTAACTAATTATACCCGGTGGGGGATATCCAGGGGGACTCTTTTGCCTAATTGTCAAATGGGACCACTCTTGATGCAAACTGTGCTCATTTATACATTTCAGAGAAGAAATGAACACAGACAGGATGTGGTTAAGATTAATAGAATGTGTGTGTGTGTGTGTGTGTGTGGCGCTGGGGATTGAAACCAGGGCCTTGTGCATGCTAGGCATGTGCTTTATCACTGAGCAACACCCCCAGCCTGAAAGTTTACGTTTATTCATTTACTCAACTTATATTGAGTACTCTATTCCAGGCATTGTGCTAGTTTATAGAAATGAAATGATAATATAAAACAGATAATCCTTACCTTCTTGAGATTTAAATTCTAGTAAGAGGAAAGTGTATTTGTATCATTAATTAATTAATTATGATTGGATTATATTGTGGGAGCTGGAAGGCCAAAGGAGTTACAAGTTATGACTGAGCGTGAGAGGTCTGGCAAAGTTCCCGAGAAAGGGAAGTAAGGGGTAAACAGGCAGCTGGTTGCACGAAGAGAGGGGGGAGAACATTCAGGAGGTAAGAACTGCTGGTGAACAGATGCAGAGGTGAGCTGCAATTGAGGAGCTTGACGAAGGCTAGGGCGTCTGTAGCACAGATGGGAAGGAGAGAGTGGAATGAGAGGAGAGCAGAAGGGGACTGAGGTGACCTTTGCAGGTGCAAGGATTCAAACTTGTCGTCTTACTTCTTTGATATAGGTATTGTTATTTCTTGGAAGAAATTTTCCTGTTTTTTCTGCATTTACCATCAATTCAGAAGACACAGGAGTAGTTGCTTTTGAAATCACACAGGAGAGCTCAGAGAAAGTACCTTTAAATGTCTTTCTGCTGGGTAGACTGTACTGCAAATGCCCTCTCGAGGTTACTGACCTGTATGCCAGGACAATAAAAAAGAATGGCAAATATAATAATATAGCTTCGGTCTGGGGAGATTTTTTTCCTTTTGCAATATGTTCTATCCCTACAATTAAAAAAAAAAGTCCATTTAAATACTTGTGCATCACTTAATCGTGGGACCACATTCTGAGAAATACATCTTTAGGCTATATCATCATTTTGCAAACACCACAAACCTAGATGGTATAGCCTAGTGCACATGTAGACTGTGTGGCATACACCATCAGATATGTGATCCTTCATTGACCCAAATATTGTTAAGATATTGTTAAGTGTTTTCTGACTGTAGATTGCTTTGTGCAGGTGAGATATTCCAAGTTCTTGCTTCATGCTCAAATTGATTAGAATTCTTGCTCCTTGCTTGCTATTAAGAACCAAGTTTTCTCTAAATGAGAGTAGTGCAGTATTTGAATTACAAAGAGCATAACTATAATTTGGAAACTTAATATATGATCTTAATGAGGTTTACAATAATTTCATTTGAGACATTTCAATTGTAATTTTAGACTAATTCTTTAGGGCAGAGGCTAACCTAGCACCTCTCATTTTATTTAATTTTTTAAATACAAAATAAATCAATCTTGAAATGGTTCAGTACTTTCAATTAGCTTTAATTGTCTGTTGGTCTCCACATCGTTGCACCAGTCTGTGAATTCAAACATGTAGATGAGTTTTTGGTAAGTCCTTAGGAATCATACATGGCCTACATTAGATTTATGCTAAAAATGAGCTTTTACTAAATTGGGACAGCAAATCTCTGAAATTAATATGGCTAATAAAGCTTCACTGGAAGCAGCTGTATGGCTTTTATAGGTAAAGCAAGCTAATGCTTTTCCAGCGGATGACCAAAAAAGTGTAAGAAAATGACCATGAGAGGAAAAACAAGTAGTGGCATATGGGATTTGTGGTTGTTTATACCAACCTCAAAAATTTAGAAACATGACTTAAATATCTCTGGATTTCCTACTATAAATTCATCCTTGGTAATTTGTTTCTACTTTTAACCTAGTTTACTTCTTGTGTGTCTGAAGTTGCAAATCCTTTTACGTGTCCTGACACTAACTTCAACACATTCAAGATGGCTCTTAAATGCAGTGCCTTGTGAGTTGTGATCAAATTCATTGATAACAAGAACGTTTCCTAAGGTGCAGGATTCAAGAGACTCATAAAAACCAAGTCAGTCTCCTGGTTCTTAGGATGACTTTAAGCACAACTTTTGTCAACATGATTCTTGTCTCCTCTAACCTCTGCCGGAGGAGTCTCTGTGCTGAGAGTTGGTTTGGGGTAACCACTGTGGAAAGCTGTTATGACAAATTACAGGTGCAATGGTAGAGGCAGGGGAGCCTTGGGCTCCTCAGAAATGGAAGATCTGGAAACCCTGTAGAGCAGAGCAAGGTTAACATCAGAGCAATGTAATGTCACCAAAGAATAGAGCTTCTTGACTTCAACACTATTAATGTAAACTGGATAAATCTTCTCTCTGTGTGTGGGGGGTGGATTGTTTTGTGTATTGCAGAATGTCTAACAGCATCCTTGGCCTTTAGCCACTAGATGCTAAGCATATTCCCCTCCCTTGAGACAACAAAGATGTCTCCAGATGTGGCCAGGTATCTCCTGTGAAAAAGAATTGTACCTGCTTGAAAACCGCCACTACTGACAAATCAAGAGAGCAGAGAGATCAGTAAAGGAAGGTCCCAAGTTTATGCATATGACTGATTACCACAAATCTTTATCTCCAGTCTGAACAGCTTCTCTGAATTTCAACCTTAGAATTTAACCAGTAACATATCCATCTAGATGCCTCAGATAGAACATTAATCTCCAGAATATATTAAGAACTCAAAAAACTTAACACCAAAAAATATAGTAACACTATCAATAAATGGGCTAAGGAACTAACAGACTTTTCACAGAAGAATATAAATGATCAACAAATGTATGAAAAAATATTCAATATCTCTAGCAGTTAGAGAAATGTAAATCAAAACTACACTGAAATTTCATCTCACTCAAATCAGAATGACAATTATCAAGAATACAAGCAACAATAAGTGTTGGTAAGGATTAGGGGGGAAAGGTACGCTCATACATTGCTGGTGGGAATGCAAGATGGTGCAACCACTATGGAAAACAGTGTGGAGATTCCTCAGAAAACTTGGAATGGAACCACCATTTGACCCACTTATCCTACTCCTTGGTTTATACCCACAAGACTTAAAATCAGTACACTACAGTGACACAGCCACATCAATGTTTATAGCAACTCAAGTAACAATAGCTAAATTATGGAACTAACATAGGTGCCTATCAACAGATGAATGGAGAAAGAAAATGTGGTATGTATACAAAATTGAGTATTACTCAACCTTAAAGAAGAATGAAATTATGGCATTTGCTGGTAAATGGGTAGAGCTGGAAAAAATCATGTTAAGCTAAATAAGCCAATCCCAAAAAGCCAAAGGCCAAATATTTTCTCTGATATGTGGATCCTTATTGACAATAGGGAGTGGCTAGGGAAGAATAGGGGTGGGAAGGAGAGTAGAATGAATTGAACATTATTACCCTAAGTGCATATATGATTACATGACTGATGTGATTCTACATCATGTACAACCAAAAGAATGAGAAGTTATACTCCATTTAGGTATAATGTGTCAAAATGCATTCTACTGTCAGGTATAACTAATTAGAACAAATAAAAAAATGAAAAAAAAAAAGACTTCACAGGGCACCCATGATGTCCCTTCTCCAAATTTATTTCTTCTTCACGACTCTCAACCTCTTCATTTTTTCCTTCCCATTCTCCTTCTTTCCTCACATGCAGCAAGATGTGCCTGGTGACTTCTACCACTAAATATCTCTTAAGACCCCTCTATCTACTTCCCATCAATTTCACCACCACTACCCCTCTTGCTAAAATTAACATCTCTCTCTCCTGTCTGCCTCCACTATCAAAGCTGGAAAGGCTAAATACTTATTTTCCAGTTTTCTTTGCAGGTAGGGTGTGACCATGTTACTTATTTTTGTCAACTGAGATGTCACTGGAGCATCTTCAGGAGATTGTGGAAGATTTTGTTTTCCAAATATAAAGAGCAGAGATGCTCTTCAAATATTTTAGTCACCTTGAAGAGTTGAAGAAGTCATTCTGCAATCATGAGGGAATCCACAGAGATGCTGGCCTGACCCTGTTTAACCTCCAAACCATGACCACGACTGCCACCTCTCATCATTTGTTATCTGAGAAGTGTAGCCCCCCCATTTGTAGAAGTCACTGTCTGTTGAATTTTCTGTTCCCTCCAACACTTTTCTAACGGATCTATTAGCTTTGTGATCTTGAACGGGTGTTTAAGGAGTCTTTCTAAAAGTCTTTGGTTTTCCCATCTGTAAAATGAGGATAACTTTATGATGTTAGACTGATGATAGCACACGGGTTAAAAAAGTTAATGTCTGACAATAAATATACAATGGTTGTAATGTTTTCATTAGAACATTTGAACTCTTTGGCCTTTTTAGGTCCTGGCCAGATCCGTGCGTGTGCATTTCTTTTGAAAATAACAACATCACGAATAGCAGATGGTAAATAGCTCCCCATGTTCCCACGAAGACAGGCACATGTGCCTGCTGTGAGGGATGACCTCTCCCAAACTGGTTTTCGAGACAGCAGTTAGAGGCTGAATTCAATGCCCTTCTGAATCAAGGGGCCACAGGAATCAGCCCACCTTTGCGTTTCCAGCTCCTGGTGGTATTGCTTGTCTCTATTTTGCACCACATGTCTCAACTAGCTTACTTTGCCCTGCTTCCATCTTACTCTGCCTGTGTACCATCTTGCCTCTTGACCCATCTGGTATAGTCCATGTGGAACCACTGAATTCTAAAACTGTGTACCTGAAGGCTGAGTGTGAAGGAGTAGTTTTTTTTTTAAATATAAACATATTTTTATTACTGCATATTGATTACACAGAATAATGGGTTTCATTGTGGCATATTTGTAGATGCACATAACATACTTTGATCATATTTCAATCCCCTTATTTCTCTCCTTTATTCTCCCCACCCCTCTCCATCTCCTTGGAGTAGTTTTTAGCATCAGCTGTGCTGACTCAGAGAGGAGACTTTGCAAAGGACGGATAGCACCTCAGGCTAAAGATGAGACAACAGGACACCAAAGTATCTTAGTTCAATTTGTGAGGCTTTCCCCAGCATGAACAGAAAAGTACGTGCAGGAAGTAAAGAGATAGAAAGAAAATGCATGAAATTGGCTTGCAGAAGACTGCCAGTTTATCAGCTGTTCCAGGAGATAGCTGGAATCACCTTTGCTTTGCTTCCAGGCTTCTGAAATTATTTTTAGCCAAGGGTGAGAGGGATTCTTTCTTTCTCCCTTTGACATCGAATGCTGTGCTGGAACGTGATCAAGCATGTGGTCAGGGCCAAGAATTGCATTGGCAGAGTTTCTGAATAAGATCCAGGCTAGAAGGCAGCCCCTTCTGAGGCATCTTGCTGCAGGCCACTGGGAAGAGCCCTGTGACTTGGAGGATGAGGAAACAGCTGAGGCCTGTTGAAGGACTATCTAATCCTATTACAAGCAATGTCGATGGGGAGCAAAAAGTCCCATTGGTTATGGTTTAGATGTGGTGTCCCCCAAAAGCTCACATGTGAGACAATGCGAGCCTTAGAGGAGAAAATGATTAGGTCATAGCTTTAACCTAATCAGTGAGTCTGTCCCTGATGGGATTAACTGATTGGTAATGGAAGCAGGTGGGGTGTAACTGGAGGAAGTGGTTCACTGGGGGCGTGGCTATAGGGAACATATTTTGCATCTGGAGAGTGGAGTCCCTCTCTCTGCTTCTTGATCATCATGCAAGCTGCTTCCTTCTGCCACACACTCCACCGTGATGTTCTGCCTCCCCTCAAGTCCTGGAGGAATGGAGTCTGCTGTCCATGAACTGAGACCTCTGAAATTGTGAGCCTCCAAATACTTTTCCTTCTCTACAATTGTTCTGGTCGGGTCTTTTAGTCACAGCAGCTGACTAAAACACCACTTAATATTCCATATTCTCCTAGGGAGTCTGGAGGAAAGTAGGGTGAAGGAAGGGAAGGAGAGGGAGATACGTGACAGGTCAAGTTTGTGCAGTTACATGGATGGACACGTGTCAACAGAATTCTTTTTGAAGGAGGTTATTTATTGAGTTTTGTGTGTGAACCAGTCATTGTAGCTATTTTATGAAGAACATTTATTCCATTCAGTCCTCAAAATAGCCCTGCAAGTAGGGTGATAATATTCCCGTTGGGAAAATGATGTTTAGGGAAACTGTGTAACTCATGCAGTGTCATGTAGGTTAAAATAGCTCCATGGCACCACACAGTGTGATATCATTACTTAACATCAAGGGCAGATACAGAGGATTGAATGCTTTTGTGCTTTAAACTTCTTAGATATGATCTCAACCACTCTGAGGGTGGGCAGTATCATCTCCAATTTACCCATGAGGAAACTAAGATTCTAAGAGGTTAAGCAATTGGTTAAGTAATTCTGGGCAAAGTATGTGGCACGTCCTAGCCTCCATTTCCTCAACAAGAGCAGGAAGAAAGCAGCATCTCCTTTATGATATTTTGGTATTTTCAGGAATAAAGGGAAGAGAATGAGGAAAAGAAAGGGGTGGGTTTGTATGCTGAGAGCAAAGTCGCTTGGGAAACAATCCAGGCGGTGATGGCTGCGCTCTTTGCAAGTGCCTATTACTTACCTTTCTGACAGAGCTCTTTTCTCCCGAAAGCAGAGGGGAAGGCAGAGCTGTCCCTGCCTGGACCTTGGCCCCAGGCAGCCTAGATAATGGGTGTTCAGACACGTGAACTTTTCTGCTGTCGTGCAGGCAGCCTGGGTGACCCTGCAGCTCTTTAAAGCCACTTAGGATGTCATGGCAAAAGTAAAGCATCTTGTCATAATGTAGCTGAGAGCCTGGGCTGGGGGAATGAGGCCAATGCAGTTGCTTTCCTGGCTCTACCACATATAAACTGTGGGTAAGTGTTTAATCTGTAAGATAAACATGATCAATCTGTTGTGAGGTTTCTAGGAGAAAGTGTATGTAGCATGCTAAGCATAATGACTGGCTCAGAATACATTTTCAACACGCAGCCGTTGTCATTTTTGTTGTTGTTAATTCATATCACAGATACTCAGAGCCAATTTTCCTAAAATATGCACTTAATTTTTCCAGCACAGGATGGAAGTGTCTACTCCGTCTCTTGCATGGACTCTTGTAGTTAAAATGAATTTGACAGAGCAACTTTCATTTCATACCTACTCCATGGATGGCAGCTCTGAATTTGGGCTCACTAAACCTAATAATATAATTTTGCTCTAACACTCCATTGTGGAGAGACAGATCTCTATTCAAAAAGAACCCAAAGAACATCCCTGGTTCCCTCTTGTGAGATGATATTGGATGACCTTGTCCTGAAATCTTGCTGACTCTGCCAGGCAAGTCACTTTCTGCCCACTCTCCCATTCCCACACCTCAAACCCGGGACTTGGTGCCTGATGCTTTTGTCCTTTGCACTGTCGAGGGTAAACTCCTGCAATGCTGATGTCTGTACTTTCATTTTAGGAATAACTTGTGTCCTAGCTCTGCTATGAGAGCAAATGAACCAGGACTGTGAGCAAAAGAAGTTAGTTCCTTTATTTTTCTTAAATATCAGGTGATCTATTTAAATTATTTAAATCACATTTAAAATAATTAGTAGAAAACAGTTGGGACAGTAGGGTTTTTTTCCTCCTTCCTTCTAAGTGTATTTGGTACCGGCACCCTTTGCCCTAAGGTTAATGTATGAGACTAATTCTCTAAAGACTAGGGATTTGCACAGGAAGGGCTCCTAGGAGATAATTTCTTAATGATTTTATTTGTGGTGCACTGTAATTATAAATAATATTGGAATTCATTAGCACATATTTGCACATGCATACAATGTAATTTGGTCAATTTCATGGCCAGTACCTATCTTTTCCCTTCCCTATTCCCACACCCTGGTCTCCTTCCTCTATTCCACTGGTTTTCTTCCTATTTTCATGAGATTCCCCCACCTTTTTCCCTCTCTAGCTTCCGGATATAAGAGAAAACATATGACTCTTGACTTTTTGAGACTGGCTTATTTTGCTTTGCATAATACTCTCAAGTTCTATCCATTTTCCTGCAAATGACATAATGTCATTCTTCTTTATGACTGAATAAAACTCAGTTATGTACATATACCACATTTTCTTTATGTATTCATCTGTCAGCAGATACTGAGACTGGTTCCATAATTTGGCTATTGTGAACTGTACTGCTATAAACATGGGTATGCGTGTGTCACTATAGTATGCTGACTTTAACTCTTTTGTTTAAATACCAAAGAGTGGTATGACTGGGTCATATGGTGGTTCCATTCCTAGATTTCTTTTGAGGAACCGCCCTAATTTAGTTACCTTTAATGGTCTATTTCAAACAGTCTGTAGGAACAGATAACATTCTTTTTCTGTTTCATTAATTAGATATTTTAAAATAAAATCAAAAAACACCAAAGTTTTACCTTTCTACTTTGATTTGCATATGCTTAGAAACCTTCTCTACTCTCTTATAGCTTTGACTTTCTTACCTCCATTAACCATTCTGAGTAGTTTTTTTGTGAAGTCTTCCAAAAATTTTCTTAGGATATACAAGTTTGTGCATTTTTGTTTATTTTAATTTTGAACAATGCTGAGAAAAAAATTATCAATCTATATAACTACCTATATGTATTGATATCTAGAGTAACTGTAGATTAGAGCCCTAGAAATGTAATTTCTCAATATAAATGTGCACTTTAAACTTGGATGGAAATGCCAAATTACTCTGGAGAAAGATTGTAGACTCATTCCCAGTAAATAAGAGTGACCGTTTTCTTATACCCTTGCCACAAAAGCATTATTAAACTAACAAATTTTGGTAATCCTTATAAAAATGGGAAGACTGATTATAAAGGAGACCAATACTGATGGGAGATCAGTTCTAAAATAAGGTAATTAACTACATATTGATTCTGGTAGGAGAAAGGCCTCTGCAATGAGTTCCAGCTCTTTGCCTTAAAATTTACAAGGACTCAATCTGACTCCATATTTTTAAATGAAATTCTGTTAGATGCTGAAGAAAGGATGTGACCATAACATTTAGAATTAATCTGGAGGCAGTCTCTCAGGCTGGAAGAAATGTTTGTGGTAATGAAAGCCAGTTTGCAAAAGAAGACCATTGGGAGTCCATGAGCTCAGAAAGTCCTAGTCAGAGCAATTAGACAAGAGAGAAATAAAGTGTTCAAATTGGAAAGAAGGAAATCATATTGTCCCTATTTGTAGATGACATGAAACATAGAAAAAGACTCCACCAGGACAAGGGTTAGAATTGATAGATAAATTCAGTTACGTTGCAGAATACAAGATCAATATACAAAAATCAGTAACCTTTCTAAACAGCAGTAATAAACTAGCCGGAAAAGAAATCAAGCAATCAAGTAAGGTCTTTTAGGTCATGTCAAGACTTTTCAGAAAACATTTTTATTATGGTAAGAACATTTAACCTGGGATCTAATCTCTTAACAAACTTTCAAGTGTGCCACACAGCGTTGCTAACTCTAGGTGCGACGTTGTGCAGTACATCTCAAGAAGCGCTAGCAGCTCCATTTCCTCCTCCTCTCAGCACCTAGCAATCACCACTCAGTTTCTTGTTTCTGTGAGTGTGGTGTTTCAGAAATCTCACATAAGGGGAACTGTATGACATTTATCCTTCTATCGCTGGCTTATTCGCTAAATATGTTCTCAAGTTCATCGATGTCGTCACACATTGCAGGATTTCCTTCCTTTTCAGGTTAAATAATATCCCATTGTGATGTGTAAACATGTCACATTTATTTCACTCACTCTTCCCCCAAGGGACATTTATGCTCCTTTCCTACCCTCGTTTTTGTGAATATTGCTGCAATGAGCCTGGGAATGAAGAGATTCCTTCAAGATCCCCATTTTGGTTATTATGGATAAATATACAGAAATGGGATCACATGGCAGTTCTTACCTTTTATTCCAAGTGTGAGGATTTCAAGCAGGAGCATCATATGATTTGATTCACATTTTGAAAAGATCAGTTCAAGCACTATGTTGAGGACAGAATGTAAGTTGTCAAGAACAAAAAGAAGAGAGATCGGATAAGGAGGTATTATGGGGATGTGGCTCAGTGGTAGAGTGGTTAAGTACCTCTGGATTCAATCCCTGGCACCAAAACAACAACAGCAACAAAAAACATAAAATGGAGAGAGAGAAAAGATGAATCACATACAGATATTTGAATTTGCAGTGCTGACAGTGTCCAGAAAAGTGGGAAAGTGAGAGCTGACGGCATCTCAGACTTGCCGACTGTACCTTGTGTGATGAGTAGCTTCCCAGCAGCAGCAGTGCCTCTTTCTAACTGGTACAGAGGTGTCATATAGACCAGTGGGGACCTTGGCCTTGATGACAACTTGCACTTGGGTGGTAGTAAATTTGGTTTTCTCTCTCTCTGGTTATTTGATGGGTTGCAGTGACCAGAAGGGAAAGCTACTGCAGAAGAGGAAATATATAAGATGTCTACTATTAAGTAGACAATATGAATAGAGCTAGTGTGTTTTCAAAACTATATATTTAAAGAAGAATGATACTATGACATTTGCTGGTAAATGGATGGAACTGGAGACTATCATGCTAAGTGAAATAAACCAGTCCCCCAAAGTCAAAGGTCAAATGTTTACTCTGATATGCAGAAGTTAATTCAAAATAAGGGGCAGGAAATAAAATATAGAAACAAAGAGGGAGAGAAAGGAAAAATAAAGGAGAGTGATTTTTCATCAAAATGGAGGAAGGATCAGTAGGTTAGACAGAAGGGATTGAGGAAGAGGAAGAAGATTGGAAAAAGGGAAAAACAGTGGAAAGATTTTGACAGAACTTTCGTACGTGCATGTGTGGATGTGGCATGGTGGGTCTTGGCATCCAGTGTGTCCACAGGATGCAAATTTTAAAAAATGTAAAGTGTAAATGGATTGGAGAGATATCTCTGGAGTGGAGGGGGGAGGCAGAGGGTTGGGGGAGTGCTGGGGAGACATCATTTTACCCTGAAAAATAAAATGCTCCTAGAAAATGTTCTCTGCTCTGTTTGGAATTAAGGGGATTATTAGCTTATGTTTATTAAGTATTTACTATGGGCCAGTTACTGTATTAATACCTTTTATATACCTTATCTACTTATCTTTATATACATCTAACGGGTACAGAGGTACAACTTCTGGAATGTAAATATTGATACCTCCATTTTATAGATGGAAAATCTGAGGTTTGGTGATATTAAGTTGATCCAGTAAAGGACACAGCCAGGCTTTGCTCAGAGAGCCTGTGATGTTGCCAAGGTAACACACTGCTCAGAGATTCCCGGTCATTCACTTTCTGAGTCGCATCCTAGCCTGACAGTTCAAAGCATCCCTTCTGAGGTCAGCCTGCCTGGATTTTAATTCTGACTCCTCCATGTGGGTTAACTGGGCAGGACTCTCTAAACCTCAGTTTCTTCATTTAAAAATGAGAATAACAATTTACTATGGAGCTTGATCCAATGTAAATGGCAGGTGATTTTTCTTACTTTCCATGACGTGCTATGAGGATCCCAGCTACTTCTTTACAAATATCAAATGGCTTTGCAAAGCCTTTGAATTCAAGGTAAAGAATAAATCTGTGATATGTTGCCCAAAGTAGTACAAATGCTTCATGATCAAATGAGTTCAGAAAACAACTCCTATGGAATTGCAATGCAAACCAGCATGTTAAAAACCACATAGTCCTCTAGCAAAGAAATGTTGTTTTTGTTTTCTCAATTGATTTGAACATGGAAACAGTTAATATGGCAGGTCAGGACACAAGACCAGAAAACTCTTGGGTTCAAACCTTGGCCTATTATGCTTTTACTTTAGTTAAGTCTTTTAACCTCTCTAGGGCTTAGTTTCTTGTCCTTAAAGTGGTAATATTAAAAATGACTTCTTCATAGAGTGGTTTTGGGATGAAGTGCATGGAAAATGACTAGTATGTATTAGAACCCTAATTGATGGGTGTTCGTTATCATAACAACTGTTAAAAGCCTGAACACTGGCATGGCTCTCTGTATATTTTTCTGTGATCTAAGTATTTATTTTATCACTGTTTTTATAGCATATATCCTTTTATTATATGTGGTTTGAAATTGTGGAGTTAAGTGGTTGAGGCAGGGGTACATAGGAATCAGATTCACCTCACAGTTACTCAGAGGATTAAGTAGGTCATAAACTGAGAAGTACCATACCTACAAAATAACTCTGAATATTATCCCTGCTATCAGGGTTTTCAAACACCAAGGTGATGGGAGAGTTGGTTTCTGTGATTGCCTTCTGGCAAGGGTCCTACTTGTCATTGACCACCCCGCAGCTTCGAGCACCCCTCAAGCCTTG
Source organism: Sciurus carolinensis (assembly GCF_902686445.1). Classification (NCBI taxonomy): domain Eukaryota; kingdom Metazoa; phylum Chordata; class Mammalia; order Rodentia; family Sciuridae; genus Sciurus; species Sciurus carolinensis. Next base: position 103,627,615 of record NC_062218.1, on the reverse strand, counting down.
GTCCCCCATGACTCCTCTTCCTGCCTGCTTCTAAAATCTCTGGCTAGAGATGAGGAAAGTAAAGTTCATTTTTAAGAAGGGAGTACTCAGTGGGTCATATCTGCCTATTTCTTAGTGAAAGATCCAGATGCATCTTGGGATCTTAGTAGTCAGCCTGTTTCTCAGATAGCTGTCCTTTATTAGAAGGTCTTATTAATGATATCTACTCAAATGTGCTAAAAATAAAACTGGGGATCAAAAGTTAGGTAATCATTAATTTGCTTTCCTGCATTACTGCTGGAGAGCACAACAATGACTCCTGGAGGCTGACTGATTATAATTAATTAATTAACTAATTGATGGACTCATTAATTCATTATATATATATATTGAGTGGTTGTTATGTACCTGGTACCAGGCTGAGCTCTGCAAGGGCAAAAGAGATGCTTGAGACATGATCTCTGCCCTTGGAAAAAAAATCTCAAATTCTGTTGGGAGGAAAATGCACATGCACAGGTATTTTAATTCAAGGTAATTTTCCAAATGAGAAATGGATATGTGGCAAGATGCAATTTATTAACCTGGTAATGATAGCACCTCCTCCCCTTTCACATGGCTTCCTGGTATCTCCAGCCTAATTTCTTTCCTCCCATCCTCTGGAGAGCTGGCCTCTTCCAAATAGTTTCTAGGTGTGTGTGTGTGTGTGTGTGTGTGTGTGTATGTATGTATGCGTGTGTGCATGTGTGTGTGTGAGAGAGAGAGGGGGAAATAGAAAAAGAGAGAGGAGACACTTGGAGATAGAGAAACAGAGATACAGAATCAACAAATGGACAGTGAATGACAAAAAAAAAAAACTTGGTAAAAAAGTTTAATTCTTATTTACCTAATGAAGATTGGAGAGAGGAAAGAGGGGAATAGAAAATCGGGGCAAAGCAGGAGGTGCTTGGTGATGGAGGAGGGTGTTTAATGGTTGAAGGCTCCATTGAATGTATGGCGTAAGAGAATTTCTTTCCTGTTGGGGCTGTATTTTTCAAATATGCACCACTCTGGGACTGAACCACATGGGTCATGACCTTCTGAGGGCCTTGGACCTGAGGACCCATGAGAGGTCAGCAGAGGCAGCCACTTCAACAGCTATAGCCAGGGAAAATGTCATGGAGGTGATACTTGTCAATTGGACACTAAAGAATGGACATATTTTGATATATAGTACACGATTTAGGAGAGACACTGTTCTTGGCAGGGGGCACCTTCCAAATACAACAGCAGAGTGGATGATGCCTTCAGGACATACTGTTGCGAGTAGTCAGAGTTGTACAGAGCAGTAATGAAATCAGACCAGAAAGGCTGGCTGAGGTCAGAATTCAGTGAACCTGCCCCTAAAACAGCATTGATTTTTTTTTTTTTTTTTTTTTTTGTCATCATCTTTCTTCCTTCTGTTGAATTGATGGTGGGGTGGCCTGAGTTATTTCTTTGGCATTTTTATCATTGTGAGAAAGGTACACACAGATCAAAGGGAATTCCCTTCCCTCTACCGTGTATGGACCTGTCAGAAGGAGAATTCTAAGGACCCACCTTGCACACAGATTCAAGGCAACCAGTCGTCCCTCCTCTGGCCTTCATAAAATCATTAGAGGCACATGATCTCTCAGAGGCCCTGCATCCAGAGTATGGTAACCCGAATGGCTGATCCAAGGCAAGAGGAATGCTAAAGATGACTTACTGAGCAGCAGTGGTGGATTAGCTTCACGTTGCAGCTGATCTAGTTACAAGAGTGTTCTCACCCTTCTTGGACATTCATATTTCACACAGTCCCTGATCCTTGTGATGCCCAGTGCTGCAGTCACTCTTCCATTTCTCTTTATACTCTTAAGTGTTTCCCAGCAAATCTTGTTCATCTTGAATGAAACAAATCAACTTCTGTTACTCAAAACCCAAAACCTTAACTGACCCTGGGACCAAAGCTTCTCTGTAATTTTGTGAGCAGAGAAACTGCAGCTGAAAGGCACAGTTCCACAGGAGCCTCTCCTTGCAGAGCTTGGCATGTTGACTAGGCCCCGGAGTTCAACCTTTGGCAACTGCTTTTTCACCCTGCCACATCTCTCCTTTGAGAACAAAGGCAGGATAATTGTCATGCTTCTCCAAGCATCACGGTGGGAAGCAATGGGAGGTTAAGTGACTGGCCCAATGCACCAGAGTCCATTCTGCTTAATCCGAGATCAAAACCAAGTGTCTGGTTTATAGGCACATGTGTGAACCAAGTTCAAGCCTCTGGAGTTTCACATTTGTTTGTGGAGTAAAAGCACAAAGCTTTTGATTATCTGTCTTTAAAGGAATTAGTCTCCTTCATTCTGAAGACCGTGGCAGGGGGCAGGCTGGAGCCTTTCTCTGATGTTCTTTTGTGGTGGGGTCGGGAGTTCACTAGCTCCCTGTAGCAGCTCTGTTTTTTCTCATAACCGAGAAGGCACCTCAGGATCCCTCACATCTGTCATTAATTCTTCTGTCACTGGGCAGAATGACCGCAGCTTCCCTCAGGCCCTGTAAACTTCAAGACACAGGAGGAAATAAGCTCATGAAAACTTTCTTTGGACTGCTCCAATGTCGGTGCCTGACCCGGACTCCCAGACCCACCCGCTGCATCCTGATCAAAGTGATGCTAGTTGTCTGTGGAGCACATTTAGAATTCCTTTCTCCTCTTTAAACGAATATTTATCTATGTGTACTTTCTAGTGTGGAAGGAAATAATAGTCATTGTCAAAATATTGTAAACTTCAGAAAAACATGCCGAAGAAGACGACTGGTAACATTACACCTTTGAAATAACCATTGGTGATATTCTTCTAGTCTTTTTATTTCTGCACACCCAGATGTATAAATGCATATATATACATATATGTATATATATCTTTATGTAGTATAGTTTAACAATATTTTCTTTGTATTTGTATTTTTATTTTGTAATTGTGTTTTACTCATTAATGGTGTCATGATTTTCAATGACTATGTGATATTTTAATCATGTGGATACACCATAATTCCATTAACATATGCCGTGTTGTTTAGCACTTAGATTTTCTTGCTGTGTAAATACTGTTGATCTTCCTCAATTATATTATTTTAGATAAATTCTTAGCAGTGGAATTTCTGGGTCCTTGAGAAGATATACCTTCCTATTTAAGACCCTCCATCATCTTTTAAATTGCTTTGTAGTTTAATAGGAACCTCAGAGGGAGATGGGTGACCTGAGGAAGTTCTCTCTGGAGAATGTATTATGAAGAACTGCTAAACATCATGGCTTTTCAGAGTTACTAGTAATCCCAATGAGGGAAGCTTTAAGCTTTAATTTAGCATAACAATGGACTGAAAGTATTAATGAAGGACAAGCATAGACAAACAGGGTCACAGGATCCAGGGTTAAGGCCCAAACTTTTAGAAGGGATTGCTGTGGATGCTTTGTCATAAGGTTGTAAAAATCCTTAATGCTTTGACAACAGTAATAACCCTCTTGATCTATGCCCAGCTGTCCAAAGTATCCATCCAGATGTGCACTCCAGAATTTGGCTCACTTGCTAGGGTTCTTCCCATTAACTGCACAGTCTCTGCATGTAAATCAACCTCAGGTTATTACAGCCATCTGTTGTGCCAATGGCCCTTGGGATTAGGTACCTGGAAATCCTGCACATTACCTGAGAGAGCACAGGTAACTTGATGGCCTCATGGTTCAGCGACCATTAGCACATTCATACTAGCTAGTATGTGGACATTACTACTTATCTGAAACCTCAAAAATGATAATGCACAAAAGTTGCTGCTGGAAAATACTGTGGTCATATTGATCATTGTTCTCCCTATAACATCTGTCTTACTGTATAGATTTCCCCAGAGACAGTTTCAAACGCAAGAAATTTATTGGAAGGTACAAGGGAAATGGATAATTAAAGCGGAAATGATACAGGAAAGGGAAGATGATCAATAAAGACTATGTTATTAGTCCAGAGGCATGGCAGATGACTAGAATGTAATTCCCTTGAAAAACTTGAAATTTGATGAAAACACAAGCCTTAGAATTATCTGACTCTGAAAAACAGACACTAAAGATAGGAAGAGCCATGCAGGAGATTTATGGGGACCAACACCAACAGGAGGATCAAGGGAGAGTGAGCTAGTAGTAGGCAAAATTTTGAGATCATGAGGCAGATCTGGTACATTGGAGAGGAGAGAAAGGGAGGAGGATCCTCAGACCTCTGTACAGTTCTAAGGAGATCACAGCCAGACTGTTGGAGAGCAGACAGGTAAAAGGAACCCACTGGGGCAGTCTGGCATGCTCAGTCACTGGCTGGGGGCAGTCCAGGCAAGGATTGGCTTTGACTGGGAACGTACTTTCCCTTCTAATTTGTTGGCTGCACCCTTTTAGCTTCTTTTGCTATCTTATCTTTTTCTTCCAGATTTCAAAGTTTTAGTGTTTTTAGGGCATTTATCCTCTCGTTTTTCTATATACTTATTCTCTAAGTTTCCTAGTAGAATTATGGTTTTCAATATTTAAATACTCCTGACTTGCAAGTTTTTATCTTTGATCTAGACCTGGCCTCTGAGCTCTCCAGCACATTTTCAGCTGTCTATTTGGATGTCTATTAGGCATTCCAAATTTAGCAAGTCCAAAATAGAGCTAAAACCATGACTCTAATTGGTGTATAGTCCTTCTAGGTGTTTTTTAAAATACCTTTTTAGTTGTCAATGGACCTTTATTTTATTTATTTATATGTAGTGCTGAGAATTGAACCCAGTACCTCACACATGCTAGGCAAGTGCTGTACCACTGAGCCACAACCCCAGCCCCCTTCTATGTATTTTTAAATTGTCTTGTTTCTCTACATGAATGTAAGCTCTTTTAAAGACATAAAGACAGGGATTTTTGTCTTTCCTGCCTGTATCCCCAAGAATAGCACCTGGTAGAATATTGCTTGACCCTTGGGACAGACAGGCTTGTGAGATTGACTGCAGAGTTTATAGGAGTGCTACACAGGAACTTAGTGTTACATAAGGACTACACAGTAACTGGATATCTGACTTGCTCTCATAAGCTAAGCTCATGGGCAAACACAATTTTTATTCAATGAGGAGGAGAGAAGAGCTAGTACAAAATCCAGGCAATAAAGAGTTTAGAGCTTTGCAAAGAACACATACTCCCTTCAGAGATGATAACCCAGCATCCTGTTTAAGTCTTATGAGCACAATTAAACCCTCACTGCATCAGCACACCGGGTGAAATGCTTGATATAAATCATTGCACATAAGCTTACTACAGCCACGTGAAAGAGGTACTAGCATTATCCCTACTTTCTATCTGAGGAAACTGGGTCTGTAAGAATTTCTAAGAGAACCTTCTGAGATATAGAAAGAAATCCACGTGACTAGTCTGAAAAATTTTTAAATTCCAAAAGTGAGGCTGGCTCTATTCATAATGGAATCGTTTCCCTGAGGGGAATGGAGAAAGAATCTGCATTTAAATCATTTAATGCCAAAATGAGACCAAGTAAAAGATGTTGGTCTTGGAGCAATTTTGTGTTGGGGAGAATTTGGTGAAATTCAGTGCCCTTTGGCCTAAAGAATCCTACCCAGAACAGATCTAGCAGATTCTGCTGATGCTCCTCGCATACTCCCTGCATCCTGGAACCATTCTTGTGCACATCAGCCTGATTTTCAATGTCCGGGCTGCCAGAAAGGGGGCCAGAGTGCCTGAGGTTTGTGACACTGACCGACTGTTCCCAGAGCTTAGGGAGGCCAAGGCAGGCTGAGGAGTGAGAAATTGAATTTACCAACATAGTTTGTATGAAGTGATGGAGACAAAAATTTGATTGAAGCATGTTAAGGAGAGAATGGGAGAAGAGAAACCAGAGCTAGTGAGGACAGACAACTTCCATGTACAGTTGAACAGCGACCTTCACTGCTTTTTGTGACCTTGCTGTTTTTACAGAAACAACAAACTCACATCGTGTGTTTTTCTAAATAGTGAAGAAATACTGCCAACATCTTAACGTCTACAGTATCAGGGAGAAGCAGCAGGGTGACTTCTGGATTAGGAATTGTAAAACACGCATTTTCAGATCAGCTTAAAATGTGGCTACATTTTCCCGTCTGGGCAGTGATCTCCCATTTTCTCAATTCTTTATCTATGCGATAATGATCTTTCCAGATTTGCCCGTCTGTGATTTAATTATTTCTCCAAAGAAATTAATTTGAATTTTCTCAAACAAGATATAATATATTCATCTTTTCTTCTTGTGATACATAACACCTACCTTTTTGTAGCCAATATTTTCAATAAGAATATATTTAGGAATATATTTTTAACTGTTCTATTCTTCCTCTTTTACTTGTTTACTTATTTTTACTATTTACTCAAAAATCTTTTTGGTAACATCCTCTAGAGTACTAGAGTACTTATAACTCCCTTATTTCTTGGATATGACCTGTCAGTTGTCAATAAATTATTCGTGTAGTCTTGTCAGGATTTGTATTCATAGGATGGCATTATATTTAAGTCACCATTAACTGATTATGACATAAATGCTCACATTTGAAGCTAAAGTTGAAATTATTACTTCGGTATTATTTTTATTTTTTTATTGTAAATAAATGGGATACAACTTGTTTCTCTGTACATGAAGTAGAGGCATACCATTTGTGTAATCACACATTTACATAGGGTAATATTGTTTGATTCATTCTGTTATTTTTTTACCTACCCTGCCACCCCTCCCACCCCTCTTTTCTCTCTATACAGTCCCTCTTCTTCCATTCTTGCCTCCCTCCCACCCCCCATTATGTATCATCATCTGCTTATCAGAGAGATCATTCGTCCTTTGGTTTTTTGAGATTGGCTTATCTCACTTAACATAATATCTTCCAATTTCATCCATTTGCCTGCAAATGCCATAATTTTATTATTCTTTATGGCTGAGTAATATTCCATTGTATATATACCACAGTTTCTTTATCCATTCATCAATTGAGGGGCATCTAGGTTGGTTCCACAATCTGGCTATTGTGAATTGAGCAGCTATGAACATTGATGTGGCTGCATCACTGTAGTATGCTGATTTTTAAGTCGTTTGCGGGTAGGCCAAGGAGTGGGATAGCTGGTTCAAATGGTGGTTCCATTCCAAGTTTTCTAAGGAGTCTCCACACTGCTTTCCAGAGTGGCTGCACTAATTTGCAGCCCCACCAGCAATGTATGAGTGTAGCTTTTTCCCCACATCCTCTCCAACACCTGTTGTTGCTTGTATTCTTGATAATCGCCATTCTAATTGGGGTGAGATGGAATCTTAGGGTATTTTGATTTGCATTTCTCTTATTACTAGAGATGTTGAACATTTTTTCATGTATCTGTTGATTGCTTGTAGATCTTCTTCTTTGAAGTGTCTGTTTATTTCCTTAGCCCATTTGTTGATTGGGTTATTTGTATTCTTGGTGTAAAGTTTTTTGAGTTCTTTATATATTCTGGAAATGAGTGCTCTATCTGAAGTATGAGTGGCAAAGATTTTCTCCCACTCTGTAGGCTCTCACTTCACATTGTTGGTAGTTTCCTTTGCTGAGAGAAAGCTATTTAGTTTGAATCTATCCCAGTTATTGATTCTTGCTTTTATTTCTTGTGCTATAGGAGTCCTGTTAAGGAAGTCTGATCCTAAGCTGACATGTTGAAGATTTGGACCTACTTTTTCTTCTATAAAATGCAGGGTCTCTGGTCAGATTCCAAGGTTATTGATCCATTTTGAGTTTTGTGCATGGTGAGAGATAGGGGTTTAGTTTCATTCTGCTGCATATGGATTTCCAGTTTTCCCAGCTCGGAGGAGGGTCGCCCAGCTAGAGACTTCTGTATTATTTTCAGTTAGAAAATTGTTCAACATCAGGAAAATATTTCAAGGAAATCTTTTTTAAACACAGCATGCACCTATTTTCATAATCTTTCAATATACACAGGTATTTGAAATTTTGACTAAGGTTTTACTTAATTTAAAATGGGGGGAGTATACTTTTAAAACACAACAGTACAGTTTTAGTAGGGCATGGTCTTTAGATTTGGCCCACCTGACTTGCTGCTGTTAGGATTCTGCTAGTAACTAGACATCTCTAAGTCCCATTTTCCTTTTTTGTAAAATAAGAGACTCTAGGCTTTGTGAAGAATAAAGGAGATAGACTTGTAAAATGTTAAGCACAGTATGTGAAGCTAAGTAAATGTTCAGGAATTTATTATCACTGTGAACAAGCAAGTTACCAAGTTTTAAAAGAGTTTAAAAAATGTTATGACATACTACCTAGCCTGAAGGAGTTTATGCTCCAGTGAAATAATCTGACACATACTTGAGTACAAGGGAATTTATAAGTACTGTTTAGAAGTGTAAAAGCCAGGATATATGGGATTCAAAAGAGGAGAGGAATACATCCACTTTAGGATGTTCGGCAGGGCTTCAAGGTGAATATGATATTCTTGAGGGAGATGGTAATATGTGATGAGGAAGAAGGGGAAGGGAGAAGGAGCAGAGGAAGAAGAGGAGGAAAAGGAAAGATGGGTTTTGGAGGCAGAGTTAGCAGAGGAGCTGCAGGAGCAAGGAATGTCCACCCTTGCACAGAACTGGTTGTGGTGGACGGGAGTTGAGAGTCGGCAGGGACACCCTGAGAGCTATTAAAAGCCACGCTGTAGTGTTTGGACTTATTTTTAACAATGGTGGAAACACAGTTTTAGGCTAGAAAATCACATGATCAGGACATTGAAACAGTAGGCACGGGAGACTGTAAGCCACACGTTGGCTTGGTTGTCTGTGAGGGCAGTTCAAGTGAGCAACGTGAAGAAAAACTGAATGGAGGTTCTGAGAACTCAAGGAAGGACAGAGGCCAAGACTGTTTTAGAGGTGGACTGGAAGGATCTGGTGATCATCTGGACGTGGGCAGAGAAGGACAGGAAAGTCTCAAAGCTGGAATCAGGATCTCACAATATAGGAGACACAGAGAAGGTTTGAAAACAGTTGGTAGGAGCAGATAGACTAGGGGCTGAAAAATCTCATGCCTCCACCCTACCAGGCAGGTAAAGGAAATGAGTGAAGGAGGCTGGACTGGGGATACCATAGGGAGGGTGGGAGCTGTGGAAACTTCCCTGCCTGCTAAGGGGAACAGCTTGACTCAGATTCAGTCAGAGTTGTACCAGGAATTTCTTTGTTATTTTGAGGAGAAACTAACATTTCAAAATTTAAAGTAATTTCTCCTGATTTATTTCCTTTAGATTTAATTAGTTTAAACACTGTATAGGTTAAAGAAAATAAGAGGTGAGAATTGAAAACTTATGATGCATTTGTAATTTTTCCTGATTGCTTGATAATCTCAGCTATACATTTGCTTAAATGACTGTTTCCATTTAACATTTACAAGCATTTTTAAAATTGCTTTAGGATGAACATAATGCATACTTTACTGATTACTATTACTACATATCCCAAGAAAATGGCTCATTTGTGCCCTTTTCACTAGTAGTTCCTTCTGCAAGATATAGTATTTTTGAGAGATCTTGAGAAGTGATTATTATAAAAATATAAACTCTGAAGAAAATGTATGATTTTTCTAGACTGGGCGACATTGTGTGCACAGGTGTTTGTGTGTTTAGAATCAGATATAAGGCGGAAGTATGGACAATTGCATTTTTAAACAGACTCAATTATTGGAACTTGATATGTAAAAGTAACAAAGGAGAAACATTTTTGTTGTGATAAAGGCAAGATAAGAACACAAAAGAAAAAAATCTGGATTAAAGAACATTTGAATGAATCTTAAGTTGATTTGTCAACTCAATCCTGGAAAATTCTGTATTTTCTGTATGGAGGTTTAATAAAAGATCAATTGCTTTATGTTAACCAATATCTGTAAAGAAATATTGAGGAAAAAATGGTGGAAGATAGCATGGAGATGTCATTTACAAACCAACTACTTTGTCAATACAACCATTCACATAGAATTTATACAAAATGAGTCCTTTTATAGCAAGCTTTAATGCCATTGGAATAATGGACAAATATTTTTTATAGAAATGTAATCTACTAAGAGTTTTAGAAAAATAAAGGTATGTATTTCTTTACTGAGAGAAAGTTAATGGCAGACAGCAGAGTCTCAGGCATAATTCTACATATTAAATGGATCAATTAATGTTCCTCCCAATTATTTCATCTTTCCAATGTGCAGTTCTTACAGTTGGTTGCCTGGTAACTTGGTGACTATGTGGGACGATCGTGGCATATCAATACTGAGGTCACAGGTGATTTTTCATGTGAACCCTGCTCTCTTTTAGGCTGAGTAGACAATAATGGGAAGTTCTAAGATCCAAGAAAGGGCTTTGTTGGTACAGGAAAAAATTTCTGGTAATAAGATAACAAGTCTACCTCTTACTGGCTATGGGTTTGGGGAACGTTATTCAACCTGAGACAGTATGTCACCTTGACTAAAATGGAAATAACCTCAGTACACATCACTCAAAGTAGTCATGAATCTGACATGAAATCTTGTACATGAAACATACATGGAACAAATTTAAGATACAATTATCTTTAATGTCAACATCACTACTATCACGATCACTAAAATGAAGAGAGTTTTCAGCTGTTGGATACTCCTTGGAAACACTGAAATTATTTATTATCAGAAGTTGAATCAAAGTAATACTGAAGGTTTTAGGATCATTTGAAATTGTTCAGCTGAAATGAAGACAGTATAGCTCTGGCCAATAAAGTCAAAAATAATTATTGGATGGCTATCCTTGCTGTGCCTATTCAATGGGTGGCCGGTGTACCAGGTGTGGTTCTGTCAGGAACCAGAACAGTCTAGGGGAATGACCATCATCCAAGCATCCTCTCATCATCACAGCTGACTGCTGGGCTTCGTTTGCTTTTAACTCTTGGTCTCATTATTTTGAAGATTCAAATTCTAAACAAGAAAGCATGTCTAACATGCTTATCCCTTTCAATGATTATCCCTTCAATGGTAATCATTGAAGGGGATAAAAAGGTTATCCCTTTCAATGATCTTATTTACCAAAATAAATTGATACCATGTTAGAAATAGTGAACGGGTACTATACCACCTAAAAAAGTGTGAAAACAATTTCCCCAACCCCAATGAATAAAAATGAAAACATCTGTATGTAAACTGCCAAGCATGTGTGAGTAAACACTGTACTGGTCTTTAGGAGACCATGAACCTGAATACAAAGAATTTTAAGAACTATGATTACCTACTATTTACTCAGTGTTTATTACATACTGAGACTTATGCTAAATTCATCAGCAGATTACACAATAAGCATAAACATATGGAATATATAATACCAAATGCCAGCTAAGTGGTAAATTATGAATTTCTTGCATTGGGGTCTTTTTTCCCCTTTTATTTTTATGAATGATTTAGCTTTCATTTTCTATCTTGATCCTCACATGAAGTATTTATTATGATAATTGAATTAACTAGGGAATCCTCAAATTGTGACAAATTCAACTCCAACTGAATTAAAAAGAAAAGGTGAATTGACTAGTTCATACCAGTGGCAAAACCACTGAAGTGGTCTATGGACTCCATGGAGTTGCTGTAAGAAATCGCTCCTTGAAGACTCCAGCCCAGACTCACCACTGCCAGATAGAGCTCTTCCCTCCATCTGACACTCTCCCTTGTTGTGTCTGATAATCTTATTTCTTACCTACCTCAGACAGACCTTCTACATATGGTGGCAATGTAACCATTAGCATCTTCAACCTTCCAGCCTTCAGACTCCATTTCCAAATCATCAGAAGGGAAATGGATGGTGAGAGTTTTAAAAATTCCATTTCTATTATCATCTTAAACCTTAAAGCCTTTCCTCCCTCCATCACCAAGAGGTTAGGGAGGACAGTAAGATGGAATGGAAAACCCTAGAAGTTGGAAGGAGAGAGGGAATTTTCTCTTCCAAGTTCAGGAAGAGATATGAAAGGAGGGCAGAGGACTTACTGCCCTAAATAGTGGACATGTCCCTCTCTGACTCATCAGGTAAAGACAACTGTCCTGGTAGAGCTCTTCCAGCCAGACTTTTCTTAAATCATTTACTTCTACCCTTTGGAAAACTGACACTATGTGCTAATGTTTTAGAAAGTGTTTATTAGTGTATTACAGTTATGCATAATATTGGGATTCATTTTGGCATAATCACACTTGCATGGAATAGAATTTGCTCCATTTCAGTCCTCAGTACTTACTCTTTCTCTTCTCTCTCCCCATTCCCCTTCCTCTACCCTATTAGTCTTCCTTCTATTTATCTATTGTTTTCATAAATTTGTGCTTTTTATATATACATATATATGTGGAATTTGTTGTCCTATATTCATATGTATATACATAGCATAATTTGGTCAATTTAATTCCACAGTTTTTACCTTTTGCCATTCTTCTTTCCTCCCCAATACACTTTTGTTGGAATAAACATTCTCACATCTACCTTAAAATTGTCCTAATGGATACAGAAATCTATGACATCTACAAAGTACCATCCCTAGGGAGTGCCATCCATAGAATTAGATAGTTCCCAACCTGCACAAGTGTATGGAGGCTTCGTAAGTCTTCTGACTCTAGCAGAGGTCTTGTACACTGTGTGTAGGAGTCATAGCATGGAGAAATATGGATGCCAATGAAAAGTGAGTCATGAACACAACTGGTGGAAACTACTACCATGAATGGAGTGAGCAGAAGTACATTTCTACAAAGGCATACAGGTTTTGTTTTTCCCTTTTGCCATTTCCTTGATTTCATGGAACATACACTGACAGCACATGCACCTCACATTGTACATGTACCTGGACTGGATATTCCTCAAGAGCCATCTTATAGAAAAATGTGAGATGCAAGTACAGTTCTTGTGTGGAGGGTAGGGTGTGTGTGGTAGCCAGAGTGGTGATTGGCTAAAGAGTTTGAAAGCAGCAGATTCACTGCCTGAATTTGTTTTAGACTGATAAATGTTTCTGAGGTATTGCTTCATTTATTCATTAATTCAAGAAATTTTGAATATAAATATGCCAGATATTGACTAGGCACTGGAGAAAATGTGATGAACAAAGTAGGTAAGATTCTTATCCTTAATGACTCTACTCTAATGGAAAATATAGACCCTCAAACTGCAACAATTAAATGTGATAGATGCTATGGTAGGAAAACGATGGGCATTTATGGAAATGAATAGAAATGTCTATAGTTCTGCATATGGATTAGAAAGCCTAATCCAAGCCTTATGGGAAGACATTATCATCTGGCTTTTAATTTGGTTCTGTACCCCTAGAGTGAAGTGAATTAGCTCTTTAGTTGAGTGCTTTAAACAGGCACCTAGACCTAGGTGAGAACAATTTCTAGGTGAAAACCATTTGGGAGCTTATGTGGAAACAGAGCTCCCCCCAAATCCTCTTTAAACTTTACATTGGTGGAGTGTGTATGAGTTGGAAATGAGCCTGACAAGGAAAGCATGTGTCCCTGTGTCCTTATTATAGGCAGAGATAGATAGATCTGTACAGATTATTTTTCATGGGTAGCATTAAAAATTTTAATTAAAATCTCAGTAGGTGTTTAATATAGAATTTCTAAATGAAATTCTTTGCATTTTTCTTGATCAACAAATTGCTTCCCAGGGTGAAAACACAAATAGCTTAATTTGGCAGGAGGATGAGCACACACCTTCATTTGTGAATAAATGGATGCTAGCTTATGACTCGGGTGCCTGGGAGACTCTGGCCAGAGATCAGGGAAGTGGTGGGAGTGGGTGAATGGATGGGTTGCGGTGACTAGGATTACTACTTTAGCACAGGCCTTCGGGTGCCAAGGACTTGACAGCATGACAGATAGTGAGAGAGGAAGCCAAGCTAGTTAGAGGTGGCCTTCGATTCATGGTTGACAGCCAAAAATAATTTGTGGTTAACAGAGCAGACAAACTCACACGACACACACATGCTCACTCTGAATGTGCTCTAAGTGAGATTACCTCCATGGAGCTCTGGGCTGCCTTTGAGCTTCACTTACTGGTTAGCATGTCAATATCTCGAAGTTCTTTTAAAGCACATACCTGGTTTGAAATAATTAGTTATGCATGTGATAGTAGTTTATTCCAGACCGAAGACCTCTGCAATTGCCAGTTGCACTGCCTACAACACTCAATTCTCAGGTTTTTCCATGGTTGATCCTTTCTTGTCAATCTGTTCTCAGATTAAAACCTGTCCTGAGTTCCTATTTAAAGAAGTTGGACAATAACCTTCTGGCATATCACATGATTTTATTATCTTTTATTATCAGCCACATCTCTCCTTTTTTTTTTTTTTTTTTTAATCATAGGCATCTTCTTTCTGGCCTGGAAGTTCTGTGAAGACAAGGGTCTTCCCTGTCTTAGTCACCACTGGACCCTTAGAGCCTATAAGAGTCCTGGTACTTACCTCACTATGCTCCTTGTGGGCAATTGTATCTTAGACAATTTCTTAAGCCAAATGCCCAGCACAGCAAGTGAACATGAAAGGTGCCCGTTTACATTTAGATTTCTTTAATGAGAAATACATTTAGACTTTATAGAAGAAACAGATAATCAACATTAACTGAACTTCTTGTTAGATAAAGGGTCTACTTTCTCTTAACTTTGAAATTAATTTAAGACCACGTGGTATTTCTGTGTATTTGTGCATTCAGTGTGTTGGAACACCATTCCAAAGTGACAGGTGCTTTTAGGAGTGAACAAGAAGTGTAAAAGTGATCCTTGTTTCTTAGGTTGTTTGCTCTGGGCTGAGGTTGTGGTTCAGTGGTAGAGTGCTTGCCTAGCATGTGTGAGGCACTGCACTTGATCCTCAGGATCACCTTAAAAATAAACAAATAAAATAAAATTATTATGTCCATCTACAACTAAAAATAAAAAAGATTGTTTACTTTGTTTACTCTGTGGATGAAATGCTTTCCCCCTTCTAATCTTTAGAAATAATGCCTACCTGTTTTCTCAGATATATATGTTTGTGCCAGGTACAGTGGCACATACCTGTAATCCTACCTTTTTGGGAGGCTGAGGCAGGAGGATTGCCAGTTTGAGGACAGACTCAGCAGCTTAACAAGATCCTGTCTCAAGATAAAAATAAATAAATAAATAAACAGGGTGGGAAGGTAGCTTGGTGGTAGAGCATTCTTGGGTTTAATCTCCAGTAACACACACACACATACACACACACACACACACACAGACACAAAGATAACAGGCAAAGATATAAGACTTTGTGAAGCCTTTATAAAACATCTGTCACTGATGTTTGTTGAAAGAATGAGTAAATAAATGTAACAATCAATGAATGAATAAAGAAGAGAGGAATTAAGGACAAGTGTTAGAACCAGATCGCCAATGGTCAGACTCTGTGAGTCAGAGTGGGAAAATTTGGTTTGCATGAAGTCTTTTGATGGCATTCATTTTTCACCCTACGGAAACCACTCTTTCCTTGTGCTGATGTAATACTTCTTGCTTCTGTGGGTTACTCATGATGGTCCATGCCTGGAATGTCCTATGCTCATAGTCTGTATGTTCAAATTCCAGGCAATGAGAATAAAATCAAACAACATCACCTCAGTAGGCACTTTACTACTTCCCTCGTAGTAAGTAATTCCTCCCATACCCGAATCCCTAGAATGCACCACTGATTCCTTGCCTATAGCACATAACCTTCCCATTTTAAATTACCATTATTTATGTCTGTGTTTGATCTTTTCTTTTAGACTCTCAGCTCTTCAAGGGCAGGCTTCATTGCTGATTTATCTGAGTAGTCAGCCTCCAGTAATTTATTCAATAAATCTTTACTGAAGACTTATCACATGTCAGTCGCAGGGCTAGTTTTAGAGAAACAATTGTGAGCAACTGACACAGATAAGGCAAACACAACTTTGCCCATATTGTAGAATTTAATAATAGAGCATAGATAGTATTAATGGTTCTTATTTGTTGGACACTTCAGCCAGTTTGACAAAATGATTACCTGAGCATATTGGAGTAGGTAAGGACATAGGTTTCCAATTCCATACACTATGATTATGCTCTTGGCTCTATCACTTGCTGGGTGTGTGACTGTAAGCTGGTAATTCAACCTCATGGAGCATCTATCTCATCAATTCCCAAGAATGATACTGTATAACAAATGACATCAAAGCAGATTAAAACAAATAATTAAGTTCATGAGCATGTGGGTTGACTGGATGGTTCTGGTTGGGGCCAGGCCAGGCTGGCCCGGTCTCATTTGAGTTAGCTCATGTTCTGTGTTGAGCTAGTGTGACCTGGGGGTATGGACCAGACCAGGGCAGGCTAGCTGGGAACAGCTTCCTTATGCATCCTGCCATCCTTCACATTGATGGTTGCAATGGTCCAAAATACCTCATGGAAACATCTTTCATAATTTAGCCTCAAAATTGGCACAGTGTCACTTTTGCTGCATTCTATTGGCTGAAGGTAGTCACAAAGCTGGCCCAGATCCATGAGGTGGGACAATAGGTATATTTTGTTGGGATACTGCAAAATCACATCCAACAGGGTATGGATACAGGTGGATATGAACAATTATTGTCTACTTATCCTAGCAGCCAACTCTATGGAATAGTGTTACAACCCCCGTCTTATAAGTAAAGAAACCCAGAGTTTCAGTTACTTCTCTTAGATCACTTAATTAATTGTGAAGGCAGGATTAAAACCAGTCTGTTTGACTTCAAAGATTGAAGCAGAGAGGTCCTTTTTGTTTTTCTTTTTTGGACACACAAGTAGACTGTGTTTCCTAACCTCCATTGCTGCTGGGTAAGGCCACAGGATTGGGTGCTAAACGGTGAACACTATTGCTATGAGGTGCTTCCAGGCTGGCTCATAGAAACCTCTGTGTAGAATTCTTCCATGTTCTCTCTTTCCACAGCGCTAAGCACACAAGCATGTAGACATTGGAGGTTATACAATGAAGACCAAGGACCCATTGAACAGAGTCCAGGTTTCTGGATCTCTATGTGGAAGAGAAATTTCTGCAGCTAAGGGACTCTGATTGTGGCTTTCAGTTAACCAGAATTAAACTTCTCTTGTGAATAACTTATGGAGTATTGGTGTTTGTTACAGCATTGACAAATTAATACAGTTTAGCTGCCACAAGCTAATTTCAGTTTTAATAAACAAATACTACTAAAACAGCTAAATAATTATAGCTCGCACAAAGCAACAACTACAGAACTTAATTTCAAAATGTTACGCTATACAATTTGGGCTAGTCATAACTTTAATAAACAATATTTTGTACACATTAGGTTTGCTATCACTTGTTGAAGAAATGAGAGGATTGCAACACTATACATAACTTTTGTGTTGCTTAATACCATTCACCCTTTGTATCTGACCCTTCCTGTTTGTCTACTTTCCTCTCACTCAGAGGAACTTGCTCTTGCTGTATGTCTAGCCTGGACCAGAAGATCAAATTCTCTAGAATATCATTTTTTTTTTGGTAGTAGAGATTGAACAGGGGTCTTTACACACTGAGCCTCATCCTCAGTCCTATTTTATTTTTTTAAAATTTTCAGACAGGGTCTCACTAAGTTGCTGAGGCTGGCTTTAAACTTGTGACCCTCCTGCCTCAGCCTCCAAGTCACTGGAATTGCAGGTATGTGCCATCACACCTGGCCATTAGGATCCATTTTATCTACATGAACAAAATAAAATAATATTTTCTAGTAAAATGAAAAGCATATTTAAATGACCCTTTCGATAGATTGAAACATTTGTTTTAGACTCTCTATGTCAAATTCTGAGGACATTATCAAGGATTGGGTTCAGGAAAATTCTAAGAGAATCATGCAAATAGTTTTTTAGCATTCTTTGTGGAAAGAGAGGAGTTAAAAACTGAAGGTGAAGAAAATTGGAAAGGTGGAAAAAAACTAGTGAAAACAGATCAAATAGACCAAATGATTGTTTGAAACCAAAGGGCATGAAATTTACACTACCTTTCCTTTGGCCCAGAAAAAGAAGTCCATACTAATTGGCAACATTATGGAAGCCCTAGTGATACAATTAGGGCTTTTATTTTATGACAATTATATGAAACCTCAGCTATTGACATCACTCAAAGAAGTTTTCCTATGCCTTAGAGGACCACAGAATCATAAAAAGGCTAACTATGTAAATTTGGAGCAATGAAATAAGAAGCCTAGTTACATCCCTTAAAAGGAGAACAACTAGCATACAATCTCAGTGAAACAGAACTTAACTTTCAATAAATTT
Organism: Sciurus carolinensis; assembly: GCF_902686445.1. Taxonomy (NCBI): domain Eukaryota; kingdom Metazoa; phylum Chordata; class Mammalia; order Rodentia; family Sciuridae; genus Sciurus; species Sciurus carolinensis. The sequence goes on along the minus strand of NC_062218.1, from coordinate 103,609,332 downwards.
CCATTTCTATTCAGTAACTTCACTTTGGAAGAAAGAATAATAATATATTTAACATTTAATGAATACTTACTATGTGCCAAGTACTTGGATCTGAACTAGAAAGAGGCAAATAAAATCAGGTTGAAATAAGGGATTTTTGTGAAAGCAAATCTTTTTTTTTTTTTTTTTCTTTTTTCTTTTGTTTAAGGTATGCAGATCTCAGGGAGGTTTATGGGTAGAGGAATAATCACTAAATTTTAAAATTTTGGATTGGGTTTATTTCTGACTCTTGGGAAAGCATATTAACCTCTTCAATCCTCAGTTCACTTATTTGTAAACTCGGAGTAATGGAACTCTTCATTAGGGTCAATGAAATAAAATACGTGAAAGTGATTTTTGAATCGTAAAATACAGGGTCCACATAATTATATTGAAATTAATCTCTTACATTTATATAAACATCTAATTATTTCATTTACAGTGGTTCCTGGTAGGAACAAACAGTATAACTGAGATATTGAGAAAACTTTAGAATGTTTTTACATGCTGTTCATAATGAGGGAAACACCCTGTGTATCATTGATATTCCCTTAATATCCAATATACATACCACAAGCAAAACCCAACCCCAAAACAAAGCAAGGGACAACATTCAAAGACACCTGCAGATGATTGCTACCTGATGGAAAACAGTTAATGAGATAATTCACTAATATATTTCATTTCTTCCAGTAAGTCATTAGAGGCTTAAGAGATGTGGCTTATGCTGGTTTTTCCTTTTCATTAAATTTTCATATTTACTAATGGAAACTGTTCTGACAAATTGGGTAAATTGAGCAACTTACAGATTTATGCCTCAAAAAGGGAAGTTCTGGAGTTCCCAGTGAGCAAAGTAATGCTTAAATCATTAATGCTCCATTGATTTTATAATTAAAAAGCTGGAAAGTAAATATAGTGTGTGTTTTAAATATTGTGATCTGCTATTTACCTTGATGCTCAGATTGAGAGCCTTTTGACTGCAGGTATCCATTAGCTATGAAACCTGATCCCGGCTTCCTCAGAAGATGTTCCCTCCTGCCTGTGTCACTTGTAAGGAGGAGAATGCCAATGAGCCACTCTTACCCTTTAGGAGCTAAAAACAGTTCTTGAAAATTGGAAGAACAGAAATTCATGTTGTTTTACTGTTTTTTAAATAAATGACTAAAATTTATTTCTCACAGTCTGGAGGCTGGGAAGTCCAAGATCTAACACATCTGGGGAGTCCTGCTTCCTGGTTCATTGAAGGCTGTCTTCTCACTGAAAGACCAAAAATCTGAATTAAAGACACTATTCCCATTCCTGTAGGGCAAAAAGAGACCCCAGTTTCTCAGGAAATATGAGAGAGTAACGTACCCTTAACTATTCAACGTTAATCCAGCAAATATATACTGAGTACTTTGTGTGTGCCAACAGTGCTCAGGATACACAGAGAAGGAGAGAAACTTGAACTCAGAAGTCTTAGGAGGAAAACAATGAAGGAGGTTGTTAACACCACAGTGTGAGCATTGCAAGGACTGTGAGAACACACACACAGGGACTTCAGAGTCAGGGATGGTCTTCCTGGATGACATCTGCTGGGTCCTGAAGAATTGTATTTAGCCCAATATATTTCATGTTTTGACTTCACTGTGCAGTCAACATAGCATATTGATGAGATATTTTATATTATTTTTCTCATACTAAGTCATTGAAGTTCTCTGTATTTTACACTAAGAGCATTTGTCAACTTGAACTAGCCCCATTTTAATCGCCCAAACCCACATGTACATTGCATTGGACTATACAGTATGAGAGAGACAAAGATGGAATTAAACTGTGAGAAATGGAAGTAGAAAGGAGTCAAATTCTGAAATTCACTTTTCATTTGCAACTACTGTCTCAATGTCCTTTTAGTCCTAAAATTCTATACTTCTGTCTCAATAGAGGATGGCAAAGAACTGTCCCCCCAAAATTAGTCACCTGGTAATTTCTATAATTCCCTTCCCCAGTCCTTCTCCTGTCCCTCCTGTCCTTCCTTCTCCTTCACTACAAAGGTATTTACACTGGCCTCTGACCTACCAACGCCATGTTAAGATGCATGCATTTGATCTTGATTAAAGTTTTCTTTAAAGAGGGTTCTAAAAATAAACACTTGGCAGGTCTTCTGTTTAGCAGCATCTACAGTACACTTTCATACAGTGGCATTTACCTCTTGGTAATAGCTCAGACTGCATTTTGATTCATTACACAAAAATGGAGTACAACTTTTCAATGCTAAGTGAAATAAACCAGTCCCCCCAAACCAAAGGCCTAATGTTTTCTCTGATAAGTGGATGATGATACACAATGGGTGGGGCATGGTGGGAGTAAGAGAAGAATGGAGGAACTTTGGATGGTGTAGAGGGAAATGAGGGGAAGGAAGGCGGCAGGCGAAGGAAAGATAGTGAAATGAGACAGACATCGTTACCCTATGTACATGTACAAGTCCATGTTGTTTTGATGCGGCTAACCATCCTTCAAGTCCAAGGATAGTCTTGGCTCAAGCTTGAGCCTGTGTTCTTGGTCACAGTGATTGATTTGGTGATGGGTATGTAGGTTCGATCAGAGCTTATTTGGTGAGTTGTACTTGAACTATTGGGATAAAAGTATTCCCTTTTCTTTCTATTGTTAACATTAACTGGCAGGACAGGATGTAGAATTGAGTTGATGGTAGTCATTTTTTTCACCATGTGGGGAGATTTTGCTTGAGAATGAGAAGACACAGAGAATGGCAGAGTGTAGAGATGAGAGGTCTAGAATTTTGAACAAGTTGTCTGTACCCCTGGATTCTGTTGTACCTGGAGTCAACACGTACTTTCTTAGGCTTCCTACGTTTGTAAATCTTTATATTCTCTTTGTGCTGAAGCCTTTATGAGTTTCCATCACTTGCCATGAAAGATCATTGACTAAAATGTTCACTAACACTAGTTTTAAAGAGTAGATTCTAGAATGACATTATAGAACAACTTTGTTAAACTGAAAATTGCAGGTTGGAGCTAGTGGTAGAACAGTTGCCTAGCATGCATAAAATCTTGGGTTTGATCTCCAGTACTGCAAAGAGAAAAGGAAATTGTACCATCTGTAAATACGTTATTTCTTCTCATAAGCTACTCTTAATTGTTCAATGATTAATAATTAAGGCATTTGCCCATTTCATTCCACAAATGTTTATTACAAAAAATCTATCAGGTTCTATGCTCTGTTTTATGTTTTATATGATGCCAGTTATTTACTTGATCATCTTTACTACTCCTCTGTGATTTTGGGGAGGGGAAAGTACCTCTACCTGACTTCAAATACTTTTGGAAATATAAGATATTTATGTTTGAAAAGTTTTCATTTTTTTAAAGTTATGTAAGTCTCATGCTCTTTGAAAAGGAACAATTAATTCTCCCAGACTCCTCTTTTTCTAGCCCCTTTATATGCCTCCCATATTAATTTTCTCTATAATTTTCTGATGATAATTTTGGAGCACATTAGAACTGATTGTCTCCCAAAATTGTGACTAGAATAAATAGGCAATTCAAGAATAAATCCACATCTAAGACCTTACCCTAGTGCTTCAGAATCATTTGGGATGATTATTTAAAATGAAAATTCCTGAGCTCCTTTTGTTCACATATAGTAAATTGGAGTCTTTTGTAGTTATAAACTTTGTATTTTAACAATATTTCTTAGAGAATTATATGTACACTGAAGTTTTAGAATTACTTGTTTGCTTAGGGAAAAAATCCATAAGAATTGCATGATATACTGAAGACATGAATTAGCTTTGAGATCTAGATCATCAGCACTTTAATATTAATCTGCTCTAGTCTACTTGATAGCAATGAATTATTTTTAATTATCATAAACATTTCACATCTAAGAAAAACTTTCTAAATATTATTCACATTAATGTGTGAACAAAATATTATTAATCATAGGTAAACACTATAGATTGTAATGACTATTTATTAAATTTAATTATAGAGTGTGAACTCTGTCTAATGAGGTATTAACTAACCAATATTAACTTAGCTTGAGTCTACAGGCTAATATTACATTTTTCAAACAACAAAATCTTGTTTCTAGACTCTGCTTTTGTATATTTCATTGAAACTCTTAAAACATCTTGGTCAAACTTTTTATATTAGCCTAAATTTGGAGTTTTGAAGTTCATTTAAAAACTTGTATTGACTTGCAAAAGTTGTTGGTACAGGGAATGCATTATGTGAGAGTATGATCTTGCAATATAGGTGTAGCACTTTGAAGTTGGAGTGTAGAGAAGGGAACTCAAAAGGAAACTGAGATCACAATAGATACTTAGGATACCTCTTATCCCAATTTCATAGGCCAAACAAAAATCTTATTGAAACCTATTTTTGTCATCTTTTTTGTTTTTGTGATCAAAATACCTGACGAGAGCAATTTCAGAGGAGGAAAAGTTTATTTGGTACTCAGTTTCAGAAGTCTGTTCTTAGATGGCCAACTCCATTCCTCAGGGCCCCAAATAAGGTAGAACATCATGTCAAAAGAGTGTGGTAGAAGAAAGCAACTCAGGCATGCACCAGGGAGAAGAGAGAGAGTGCCCCAAACCATGCACAAGATATATACCCCATTGGGTATAGGCCAAGGAGTGGGAGAGCTGGGTCAGATAGTGGTTCCATTCCTAGTTTTCTAAGGAATCTCCATACTGCTTTCCAGAGTGGCTGTACCAATTTCCAACCCCAACAGCAATGTATGAATGTACCTTTTTTCCCACATCCTTGCCAACACCTATTGTTGCTTGTATTCTTGATAATAGACATTCTAATTGGGGTGAGATGAAATCTTAGGTAGTTTTGATTTGTATTTCTCTTATTACTAGAGATGTTGAACATTTTTTTCATATATCTGTCCATTGCTTGTAGAACTTCTTCTGTGAAGCCTATACCCAAAGGACTTAAAGTCAGCATACTACTGTGATGCAGCTACATCAATGTTTATAGCATCTCAATTCACAATAGCTACATTGTGGAACCAACCTAGATGCCCTTCAGTAGATGAATGGATAAATAAACTGTGATATATATACACAATGGAATGCTTATTCAGCCATAAAGAGAATAAAATTATGGCATTTGCAGGTAAATGGATGAAAATGGAGAATATCATGCTAAGTGAAATAAACCAATCCCAAGAAACCAAAGGTCAAATGATTTCTCTGATAAGTGGATGATAATACATAATGAGGGGGTGGGGAGGAGGTAAGGGAAGAATGGAAGAAGGATGGATTTTGTAGAGGAAAATGAGGGGTGGGGAGGGAGTGGGGAGAAGGAAAGATAATAGAATGAGACAAACATCATTACCCTATGTACATGTATGATTATGCAAATGGTGTGACTCTACTTCATGTACAACCAGATAAATGATAGTTGTACCCCATTTGTGTACAATGAATCAAAATTAAAAAATATATATACCCCAAGAGCATACCCACAATGACCCATGTTCTCCAGCCATACCCTATGCGTCTACAGTTATCACCCAGTTAATCCCTATCAGAGGATTAATGCACTGATTAGGTTAAGGCTCTCTTAAACTAATCCTTCCACATCTAAACTTTCTTGCATTGTTTCACATATGAGTTTTTGAGGGACACCTCATATCTAAACCATAACAAACCCACAATACTCTCCAGGCATTGGTAATGTTGCCCCGTGTTTATACTTGGAAAGAACAATAAAGCTAAATAGAGCAAATGGGGAAGAGTTTTTTTTTTTTTTTTTTCCTCCCAAGAATTGGGTATCACTCAAATGTTGCCCTCTGATTCTGGCTGGATAGCTTATTTTTATTGACTTTACTCATTCATTCAGCAAATGTTTTCCAAGTGCCTGCAAGATGCAGGCAGTGTACTAAACATTTGCAATTGAGAGTTCAGTAACATGGGGGTATACCTGCCCTCATTTGGCTTGTCATACGGTGACTATTTATCTTTCTGTCTGAGCCCATCTGGTAGAACCCAAAGCAAAATCCTCAATTTTCAGAAGAACCTTATTTTAATTACCATAAATTACAGAATCTATTAGTTTACTAGGTAGTGCATCTAATATTGCATGGTGATATTTTGTCTTTTAACCTATGACCATTTGAATCCCAGACCAGTATCCTACATGAGAAATATTTAAGTCATTCTATTCATTAATATCACTAGACTCTCCTGTCTTATAAGAAATACTGACCCAGGTAGCACCAGATGAGTGTACCTTTTAATAAGTTATTGCTCCAATCTGTAGCAGGTACACCCAATTTACTTCATTAGAAAGAAGTAATGATATTCACACTGATGTCCCCAGAAATATTTTGGGAACTGAAAGTCTGTCTTGAGGGCCCAGATGTGACTTAAGTCCCTTTTTGGCTTCCATCAGCTAATGTGGCAATTATGCTTGTACTGGTTAGGAAGATAATTGGACCAGGCCAAGCAGGTGTGAGTAATTGCCTGCCACCAGAGAGCATGAGTTCTAAAGGAACAGGGCTCACACACAGGCATTCAATGAATTGCAGGACCTGCCAAATGACTGTCATCGTGGCTAATGAAGGTCTGATAAATCTCCCTTAATTATCCAGATTTCTATGTGGTAAGATTTTCATTGACAGGAAGATACAGTTTCAAGGGTTAGTGCCTAAGAGAATCCTCTCTCTCTTTTCTTGTCTTATAAAATAATTATGGGGAAGAGTGGATTGGTGTAATGTTAAGACTGTGAGAACACTGTATGGTGTTGAATTTAAGGTAATGTTTTAATTTTTTAAAATGTTGCACAGTGCTCATCACATTTACATTCTATATTGTTCCTTCTATATATATTCTGTTATTGGGGAGATATATTTATCAAGCAGTTTATTGTTATTCTTTAATATTTTCATAGGTCTGGGAACCATATTCTGCCTGTGTGGTTGCAACATTTTTGGATTTAATACTGTTCTTCTCCATGACATTGTGATGAGGTTGACGTAGGATTTTCCTTTAGAGGAAGCAGCAAGTCTTTCCATCACTCTTCTTGCATCTGTTATAACTTAAAGTAGTTTCCATAGACCTGCCTGTGACTGATGTCCTGGTAACTGTAGTAAAACCAACAAAATTAACATGAAAAGTTCAGAGAGTAATTCATACTATACATAGTGTTAATCATACTTTTATATTCAATCTTTGCAACCATCCCATGGAGTATTATTATTAAACTCATTTTACAGATTAAGGTTCAACTGAAGACTTATTTAAGGTTACCCCTGCTTGGAGAAGGTAGACCTAAATTCAAACCTAGTTCTGCTTGATCTGATACCCTGCTCTCTCTCTTTTTTTTTTTTTTTTCCTTTTTGGTACTGGTGATTGAACCCAGAGGCACCTAATCACTGAGCCACAGCACAGTCCCAGTTTCTTTTCTTTTTTCTTTTTTTGTATTTTATTTAGAGACAAGTTCTCACTGAGTTGCTTAGGGTCTTGCTAAGTCACTGAGGCTGGCTTCGAACTCACGATCCTCCTGCCTCAGCCTCCCAAGCCACTGGGATTACAGGTGTGAGCCACTGTGCCTGGCTGTTATCCCATTCTTTTCCCAAGGCACTGGATGCCCTGCAGAGAGATAGCTGTTGCATGATGTGCTCTCTGAGTTTTACTCTGATGTGTCTTTGGAGACATAAAGATAATGAAAATGCAATAATATTAACAGTAGCAATAATAGTATAATTTAGTGTTCAGAGTCTGGGCTCTGATAGGCCTGGGTTCAAATCTCAAGTCCAGGTCTTACTAATTATTTGAGAAAGGATTTAAATTCTCTAAGACACAACTTCAACATATGTTGAAAACAATAAATATCTTTTAATATTGTAATATTGTGAGGATTGGTGACATCATCCACATCAAAATAATGGGATGATGTTGATGATGACAACCACTATCTTGGAATCCTAGAGATTTACTAAGGGTTAGACATTTTACATATATTATCTCTGACCTCTGCTGTAATGTTGTGAAATATATATTTTAATTCCCCTTATAAATGGGAAAATGAAGATGGGGATTTACGTGATTTTCTCAGGATCAAATATTCAAGAAACTGTGTTAGGATTTTGTTTGTGTTCTTTGCTGCGTTAAGTTGTTGTAAAACATTCTTTGGAAAAGATAGAAGCCTTCAAAGGATCCTAGAAAATGACTTTACCTGAAATCAGCTAAATTAATATGTTCCATTAATTCCTTGACCTTTCATGAGTACCAAGGCCATGTTATGCTCATGACTTGATTTAATATATACAAGTATGCACAGTTAAAAAAAATGAATTTTACAATTTAGCACAGACAATTGGTTGCTAGAACAAAAAAATATAGCTTTTTGTGATAAGCAGCACACATGTTATCTTAGGTCCTTAAAAAATGTAAGACAAATTCCAAAGAAACTGGTCTGAAAAAAATGATGAAAACCTAAGCTGTGACCCACAGAATTGCAACTGTGCTTAGCAGATGAGCAAATGATCCTTTAGCCTCCAGCTCAGGCACCTTGAGTGCTTTCAAGCTTTGTTCCTGCATCTACCTCCTCCAACAATCTGGTGGAAAGTTAAGGCAAGCATCTCCTACATTTCACAAGTGAGGAAACCGAGGCCCACAGGAATTAACTTTTCTATAAAAGATCACACAGCAAGTGGAACTTGGCTAAATCTCCTAGACAATTTTTTGCTGTGACCCTAAGATAGTCACAGAGGGCTGGGGACTATTTCTCTGGCTGATAGAATTTGCAGATTCCCCCCAAGACATTAGAATTACAAAAGGAATATTTTCTCTACTCATGTAGGTCTTAAATTTAATTAGAATAACTGTGAGTCAGAAGCTTGGATTCTCGTCCTGCTCTGTCTCATACTAGCTGATGAACTAAGTCACTAGGTCCCCTGACCCATGTGAGCCTGATTCTGCTTATGAAAAATGAGGATAATAATGCTGATCATTTCATTCTCCCAGGGCTGTTGAGAGCATCTGACCTGAGGTTGTGAGTGATAGGAAAGTGGTCTCAACATCCAAGTCCTGGATGAGCTCTAGTCGCTCTGCATACCTTCCTTTCTTAACCATGCATACTATTATTTCCTTTGGGAACTGCTTCTCTCCTACTAAGGATTATGAATCAGACTCTGCCTTCCCACTGTGGTAGTCAAAAGTATCCTGGAGGTTATTATGACCCCTTCCAGGAGCTACTCCCTCACCATTCCAGATGGACTCAGGGCAAACCCAGGACCTCTCAGTTGGGTGAGCTTTTTCTTTCTAGACCTGAATTCCCAGCAGACAGACAGAAAGTGAGAGAAGAATCAAACATGGTGCAAACAAGTTGTCCATGTGATTTCACAGTGGCTCCTTCATGAGCTGGAGAAGGACCTCCTTGTTCCATTTGCTGTCCCTTTCTGGAGCTGGACCCTCCAGTCTTCTCAGTAACTCGGTGGGGATTCATTCATCCCTGAAGAATTCTCATTTACGTTTGAGATGGATTTTGTTGATTGCAATCAAAGAATCCCAAATATTATGCCTGTAAGTTTTTACAATATTTCCTTAATTTCAAGACACCATCAATTTAATATGCTTCATTGAGGTTTTTTTTTTTTTTTTTTTTTTTTTTTTTTAGGGGAAACGGGAAGCAGCATTAGGACAATATTCTATATATACACTAATAGGCAACATGCATCTTGGTTTGAGAAATGATAAACATGAAAAATGGGATGTGTTAGAACAGAGGAAATAGTGTACTCATATTATCATTATTAATAAATTATAGCAGGATAATAATGATGACAATTGAGCTTTTTATGTATATAGAGCTCAGAAGGAGTCAGAAAAGAAAGCCAGAGGAATCAATTCTAAAATACCCTTGATTGCTTCTCTGAGAATTCTTGAATTTATTTGCCTTTGACTTGAGAAATCTCTGGTTTTAGCTGCCAGCTAATTTCCAGAAGTTGAAGGCAGTTCTGGTTCCCTGTGAGTGGGAAGTTTGCAGGAAAATAGCAGTGAAGCAGTAGGCAACAGCTCTCTGAAGTTGTTCTGAATGTACAGCTAACAGGCAGCTATCTTTGAGAGATTTTTATAGCTTCCTACACATTTTTATAGCTTTTCCTGGTGAAGAACTAGCCTGAATGTTGGAGGAGGAGCTTGTCAATTTGGCTTCTTATCAAATTCAACATTGTTAAGCAGTTAATTCTCAGGTGTTTGGACCACTTATTATGAAGCCATGGAAGTTTGAGCTGGCAGCTTTGATTAACAGATAAATGATCACCGTCCCCCTCAATGTAAGCATCATTGCTTCCCTAAAAGGACTGTACATTTACCTCCAGGGTTAGGAGGAGGTGAGAGTGATAATGTTCAAACAGTTGCTGAAGTAGAGAGGACTTGGAACCATTTCCCTGAAGAAAAAGAAATGCCCTGCAGAAACAATTTTCCAAGCACTGTTTTGACTTGAAGGAGGCAGTGGCTTAATTGGAAGACAGTGTGAAAATGAACTGCAGGAGGATTAAGAGGAGGGGGTCTATTAGTCACTCCAAACCTACTTGCTACACAGATCTTGCAATTACATTTGTGTTTCCACTTTGCCCTCTGTAAAGCCAGAGCAATTATTCATAATGTGACTGCCATTTGTATCATGCTTAGTGATTTAAAGCTGCTTCTTTATGTGGCCCAGCTTATCACAGCTGGGCTGTAGATTTAAAGAGGAAGACATGATGTATCTTTGCTATATCACTTCCTCACTCCATAAGCAAGGGCTGTTGTGTGACACTTCATGTCTCAGTTCCTCATTTGTGAAATAGGAATAATAATACCTACCTCATCATTGTTTTATAATAAAAATTGCTCTAGTGACTGTGGCAGGCTTAGAAGGGCACAGAATAATTGTTCAGTTAATGTTAGCCATCATTGCTTGGTAGTACAGCATGCAGATATTTGTGGATAGATGCTATTTAGTTGTCTTATGATCCTGTCAAGGTTTGGAAAACTGTGATTTCTGAATCAAATCAAGCCTGCACATGCTTTTGTAAATAAAGTTTTACTGGCCCACAGCAATGATCACTTTTCTATGTATTATCTACGGTTTCTTTGCTACTATAAAAGCAGAGTTAAGTGGTTAAAACAGAGATTTCATGGTCTGTTCACTTAAAATATTGACTATCTGGTTCTTTATAGGCAAAGTCATGTAACTCCCGGTGTTCTAAGAGAAAACAGGAAAGTCTCATGTTTCATATAATTTGCATTTAGTAACAGATTAAATATATTGCAATGTATTTAATCTTTTCTCTGCTGATAATTAGTAGACATGTAGAAGATTTCTATTTTTTATTTATAAATAATTACTCAATAAATGACATAGCTTATAAATAAATACTTCTCTAGGATAGAATTCAGCTTGTGAAATTCTTATAGGTAATTATATGGGACACTTCGGTTGATGCGCTTGCAGATTTACTGGAGGGACATTATAAAATATCTCGACACTACTGTTGTCAGAACTGAGTACAGAATTAAGCTGTCAGTTCTAATTCCCTCTAACAGAGTTTATCATTAATTAGCTTCTTTGATCGAGTCCGAGGTTGCACTCCCCAAAGGGGAGGAGAAAAAAAAGGAAAAAAACACAACACTGCAGCTCAAGGAATTGACTTTTTGTCAGTTAACTATTAAGATTCCTGCCTACCAGAAGAAATTGTATGGCTGGTCACTTCTTCCATCTTTCAGTTTAGTGGCACTGCTTGTGAGCCCTGGAATAGATTGAGTCATCAGGCTTAATGTAATTCTCCATCTGGATAACAACATCTGTTATCCTTATAAAGGCTTGCGCACTTTGGATAAAGGAACAATGACATTATTCTTTTATACAAGGTGATATTATTTCTAAAGCTCTATTCCTTTGTAAAACATAGCTCAATAAGAAGATATGACTGTGGAAATGCAAGTTTCATCCTCAGGTAAAGGGACCATTGTTTTTCTTTTCACATACTTCAAGTCATGTCACCTACAAAGACATAACTTAGGCTCTCCTATTGCTGTACAAGGTTGTGCTCTATTGGTTAGTAGATTGTTCAGATTCTCTGACTATGTCCCAATAGTACTTTAAAACCAGAGAACAAAATATTATGTTAGTTTGGAATCTAACACTCAAAGGTCTTTAGAGGTCAGGCAGATACTATTCATGGTAAACAGAAGAGCTCAGGTCCCATCTGAAGATAAGGGCTGCTGTTCAGAAGAGGACTGTGAAGTGTATTTTTCTATGTAGAAGGTCTTGGATTCTAAAATATCTGGGGAAACCACTCCTGTGAGATGCTGTTGGGTATCATTAAAGATCCCTCAAACTAGCTTGTGACCCCAGGGAGGTTGACATTAATGAAAGTGTTGATCCAGTGTTAGTAATGTATTGTATTTCCCTAGTTTTGGTATTAGATTACTTTCTCATTTTTATATACAAGTGAATTCAGAGTGGGTGGCAGGGGAGTGTTTGCAATAGTAAACTCTTTGCTGGTTGTAAGTTGAGTGTGGCTTGCTAAATGGGAGTGGGCTTGAGGAGGCCTGGGTGACTGTGTTTTAGACATTCTCCTGAAATACTTTAAGTCTTCAACATCATTATTCGTATGGTTTACTTAACCAGAAAAACTATTATTTCCTGGGAAAGCACTGCATCTGCTACCAAAATGTTTTCCACTAGGCTGTCAAGGGACAATGAAGTCTGAGGTTTTTTACTTAGTGGTTTAACTACCAGCAAGATTTAAATGAGATGGAAATTAACATTCTTCCTCAGTGGAGAAATCATTTCTCCATTGTCCTACCCATGCATTTACATATAGATATAATCATAAGTATTTCTTTTTTGAGGCTATTGTGAATGGGAGAGTTTTCCTATTTTTCAGGAGAGCCATCATTAGAACATAGGAATGTGATTATTTTATGAGTGTTGATCTTGTATCCTGCTACTTTGCTGAATTTATTTATGAGCTCTAGAAGTCTTCTGGTGGAGTTGTCAGGGTCTTCTAAAAATAGGATCATGTTGTCAGCAAACAGTTAATTTGAGTTATTCTTTTCCTATTCATATCCTTGAATTTCCTTCTCTTGCCTGATTGCTGTGGCTAGAGTTTTAGTGACTATGTTGAATAAGACTGTTGCAATGAGAATCCTTGTCCTGTTCATGTTATAGAGGAAATCCTTTCAGTTTTTCTCCATTCAGAATAATGTTGGTCTTGGGTTTGTCATATACATAGCCTTTACAATGTTGAGGTAAATTCCTTCTGTCCCTAGTTTTCTAGTGTTTTAAACAGGAATGGGTCCTGTACTTTGTTAAATGATTTTTTCTGCATCTATTGATAAGCATATGATTCTTGCTTAACTCTGTTTATGTGGTAAATTACCTGTATTTATTTATGTATGTTGAAACAACCTTGTATTCCTAGAATGAAGCACTCTTGATCATGGTGCACTATCTTTTAAAGGTGTTTTTCTATGTGGTTTGCCAATATTTTACTAAGAATTCTCACATCTATGATCACTAAGATCATTGGTCTGAAGTTTTCTTTCCTTGATATGTCATTGTTTTTGGTATCAGGGTGATACAATACTGACTTTGTAGAAGGAGTTTGGCAGTGTTCCCTCTTTTTCTACTTCATGTAATAATTTGAGGAGGATTTGCATTAGTTCTCATTTAAAGGTCTTTTAGAACTCAGCTGAGAATCCATCTGGTCCAGGACTTTTCTTTGTTGGAAGGCTTCAGATAGCTGCTTCAATTTCATTACTTGAAATAGATCTATTATGCTTTCTGTATCTTCCTGATTCAGTTTAGGTAAGTCATATGTCTCTAGAAATTTTTCAAGATCTCCAAGATTTTTTAGTCTTTATGAAGAACATCTATAATGAAAACTATGGAACACTAAAGAAAGAAACTGAAGAAGACCTTAGAAGATGGAAAGGCCTCCCATGTTCTTGCATAGGCAGAATTGATATGGTCAAAATGCCATACTACCAAAAGTACTATACACATCCCATGTAATTCCATAAAATTCTGATGATGTTCTTCACAGAACTAGTAAAGCAACTATGAATTCATCTGGAAACACAAGAGACCCAGAAGAGCCAAAGCAATCCTTAGTGAGAAAAGTGAAGCAGGAGGCATCACAATACCAGACCTTAATTTATACTACGGAGCTATAGTGGCAAAAACATTATGGCACTGGCACCAAAACAGGCATGAAGACCAAGGGAATAGGATAGAAGACACAAAGACAAACCCACATAAATACGGTTATTTGATACTAAACAAAGGTGCCAAAAATATATGTTGGAGAAAAAAATACCCTTCTTTAACAAATGGTGCTGGGAAAATTGGAAATCCATATGTAGTAGAATGAAATTTAATCCTTCTTTCTCACCCTGCAAAATACTCAACTCAAAGTGGATCAAGGACCTAGGCATTAGACCAGAGACCCTGCTCCTTCTAGAAGAAAAAGTAGCCCCAACTCTCCACCATGTCAACTTAGGAATCAATTTCTTAAATAAGACTCCTAAACACAAGAATAAAATCAAAGATCAGTAAGTGGGATGGTACAAACTAAAAAACTTCTTCACAGACAATGAGACAATCAAGAATGTGAAGAGAGAGCTTACAGAATGGGAGAAAATCTTTGCCACCTGCACCTCAGATAGAACATTAATCTCCAGGATATATAAAGAACTCAAAAAATTTAATACCAAAAATCCCCCAAATATCCCAATCAATAAATGGGCAAAGGAACTGAACAGCATTTTGCAGAAGAAGAAATATGAATGATCAACAAATATATGAAAAAGTGTTCAATATCTGCAGCAATTAGAGAAATCCTAACTAAATTAAATTAAATTAAAACTGATATTCCATCTCACTCCAGTTAGAATGACAATTATCAAGAATACAAGTAATAATTAGTGTTGGCAAGAATGTGGGGAAAATGTACACTCATACATTGCTGGTGGGACTGAAAAATTGGTGCAACTACTCTGGAAAGAAATATGGAGATTCCTCAGAAAATTTGGAATGGAGACCCAGTTATCCCACTCCTTGGCATGTACTCAAAGGACTTAAAATTGGCATACTACAGTGATGCAGCCACATCAATATTTATAGTATCTCACTTCACAATAGCTAAGCTATGGAACCAAACTAGGTGCCCATAAACAGATGAATAGATAAAGAAAATGTGGCCTATCTATACACAATGGAATATTATTCAACCTTAAAGAAGAATGAAATCATGGCATTTGCTGGTAAATGGATGGAACCAGAGGCTATCATGCTAAATGAAATAAGCCCATCCCCCAAAAAACCAAAAGCAGAATGTGGATACTGATATTAATAAAGGAGTGGAGGAGAAGAGAAGTTAATTGGGTTAGACAAAGGGGAAATTAAGGGAAGGAAAGTGGTAGAGGAGTGGAAAGACAGTAGAATGAATCAGACGTAATTCTCCTATGTTCATATATGAATACACAACCAGTGAAACTTGACATCATGTAAAATCACAAGAATGAGATCCTAATTAGTATACATTAATATACATTATACTCCATGTATGTTTAATATGTCAAAATACACTCTATTGTCATGTATACCTAAGCAGAACAAATTTTAAAAAATCAGTAAGTGGAATGGTATCAAATTCAAAATCTCCACAGCAAAGGAAGCAAAAGCATGAAGAAGAGAGCCAACAGAATGGGAGAAAATCTTTGCAACCTGCTCCTTAGATAGGGCATTAATACTCAGGATATACAAAGAACTAAAATCTTAATACCACTACCACCACAATAACAACCAAAAAAAAAAAAAAAAAAGCCAAACAAACAAACAAATTCAAAAATGAAGTCAATAATTGGGCAAAGGAACTAAACAGACACATCTCAAAAGAAGAAATACAAATGTTCAACAAATACATGAAAAAATGTTCAGTATCTCTAGCAACATCTCTAGCAATTATGGAAATGCAAATTAAAACTACATTGAAATTCCATCTCACTCTAGTCAGAATGGCAATTATCAAGAATACAAGTAACAATAAATGTTAGCAAGGATGTGGAGGGAAAAGGGACCCTCATACATTGTTGGTGGAACTGCAAATTAGTGCAAACACTCTGGAAATCCAACTATGAATGGAACTACCATGTGACCCAGCTATTCTATTCAGTATTTATCCGAAATATCTAAAATCAACATACTAGGGATGCAGCCACATCAATGTTTATAGCAGCACATTTAACAATAGTCAAGCTATGGAGCCAAACTAGGTGCCCTTCAACAGTTGAATGGAGAAAAAGTATGTGGTATATATGCACAATGAAGTGTTACTTAGACATAAAGGTGAATGACTTTATGGCATTTGCTGGTAAATGGATGGCACTAGAGACTATGATGCTAAGTGAAATAATTTAGTCCCCAAAAGTTAATGGTTGAATGTTTTCTCCAAAATGTGGCAGCTAGTCTAAACTAATGGAGAGTATGGATAATAAAATGAATAGAAGAACCATGAGTGGAGCAGACAAAGGGGAATGAAGGGAAGGGAGGAAGGTTGGGATAGAGAAAGACAGTGGAATGAATCTGACCTAACTTTCCTATGTACAGTTATGAATATACTGCAAAGAAACCCACCATCAGGTACATCCTTAAGAGACTAAAAGAAAACTAAATAGCAGAAGATCAGTAGAATAGAGGGAAGGGAACAGGGAGAGAGAGGGGAGGAAGGAAATAGTACTTGGAACTGAATTGGAACAAATTATATTCCATGTTTTTATAATTATAAATGAACCCTATTGTTATGTATAACTAAAAATAATTAACAAAAAGTAATATTCAATAAATTTATAAGATTTTAAATTGGACATTAAATGATGCAAAAATGGTCATGAATATTCATTCCTTAGCACAAAAGTCCATTGGACCCTAAAGACCATTAGAGTATGAAGCAATTTGTAATTCCAGGAAACTTAAGACCATCAAAAATACTGTTATTTTCAAATTTAAAAAAAATGAACATAAATGTATACTATATGCGGTATAATATATTTTTAGATGTGACTTCAGTAACTAGCATATGATTTAAGTTCATGTTAGTATTATCATTACTTCCAGGTAATAAACTGTATGCATAATTACTGATTTAAATTGTGTCACAAAGCAACTTATTTTTCATTAAGTACTTATATTAATCATAATGCAAACCAGTATTAATTATCATCAGTTGTCTCAAGATATTAATCTTGCCAAAGTGGTACACTTATTATGTTTGTATTCATACTTTATGTTCCTGTAGTAAGATGAATTTCCCATGGAGGGTATCTTTTTAACTGTTACTTTTCTGTTTTTCTCATTCATTTTATTAAGCATTGCCAACTATTAAACTTCTTGACTTCTATGGACTACATTTTTTCCTGCAGTGCCTTTAGTGACTAACTTATTTGTGGAACAGCAGCAGAAAGAAAAATCTTTGAGGAAGAATCTACTCACACAGATTCTGACAAGTCTCAGCTCAGGGCAAATTTCCAAAGGATAATTATAGATGTTGCTAACGTTGAAGTCATGATGGTCAGATTGTCAAAAATCTTGTTTATAAATGCTATCCTAATGCTGTAGGGGAATCTCTCTTTTACTTTGGAAAAGGAAAAAAGTTTGAAATCTGCAAAGTTGCCTTAGCTTGCCTTCGTCTCTAGTTTTCCACTCTAGTTTTGCTTTAGAATCACCTGAGCAGTTTTTGAAGGATATAAATATAAGTAAATTCAGTTACTAACATAACTTTCTTCAGTCAATACATATTATTAATTAGCATTGTACTTTCTGTTTGGCACAGCCTGTGACTTCAGATAGATCAGTAATTCATCAGTTCTCTTTCAAGACTATGAAGATTATCTCACCAATGAAGACCCTGAAACTCGGAGAGCTTAAGCAGATTGCCCAGGTCACCTAGGTAGTACATTGTAGAGTCACTTCAGACCAAGGGAACTCAACTTCTGGGTTCATATCTCGTCAGCATTCCTAATGGCAAGATAGAGACCTTAGGACAATATCATAAAATGGAATTCAGTGCCTGGTTCTCAAATATTACCAGTTTGATTTGAATACTTTATTTTGTTTTATTATTTTTTTATTCTTACAGACTGCATTTTGATTCATTGTGCACAAATGGGGCAATTCATTTCTATGGTTGTTCACGATGTAGATTCATACCATTCGTGTAATCATACATGTACATAGGGTAATGATGTCTGTCTCATTCCACCTTCTTTCATACCCCCACATACTCCTCCCTCTCATTTCCCTCTACGTAATCTAAAGTTCCTCCATTCTTCTCTCATCCCTACCCCCACCCCCATTATATATCATTATTCAACTATCAGAGAAAACGTTCTGTGGGTTTTTGAGATTGACTTATTTCACTTAGCATGATATCTTCCAATTCTATCCATTTATCTGCAAATGCCATAATATTCTTCTTTATGACTGAATAATATTCCATTATATATATATATATATATATATATATATATATATATATATATATCACAGTTTCTTTATCCACTCATCTGTTGAAGGGCATCTAGGTTGGTTCCACAATCTAGCTATTGTGAATTGAGTTGCTATAAATATTGATGTGACTGAGATACTGTAGTATGCTAATTTTAAGTCCATGGGGTATAAACAGAGGAGTGGGATAACTGGGTCAAAAGGTGGGTCCATTCCAAGTTTTCTGAGGAATCTGAGATTCCAATTAGAATGGTTATTATGAAGAATACAAGCAATAATAGATGTTGGCATGGATGTGGGGAAAAAGGCACACTTTTACTTTATTTTAATCATTACTG
The DNA here is from genome assembly GCF_902686445.1 of Sciurus carolinensis. Lineage (NCBI taxonomy): Eukaryota > Metazoa > Chordata > Mammalia > Rodentia > Sciuridae > Sciurus > Sciurus carolinensis. Next base: position 103,590,461 of record NC_062218.1, on the reverse strand, counting down.
ACTTTGAGATATATAGGATGATTATTTTCTAATGAGAAAACTACATTTTTTCTCCAATCTTCACTTATTAAGTCAGGACCTAATGGGTGGGGCCTAAGAATCTACAGTTTGAATCAATACCTCTGGTAATCTGATGTGCTTGTCACTTGACGTATAATATCAGAAGACAGGTAACTACACTATTAATTTCAAAACAAGGCAGACAGAGACCAGGACCAGAGGAAGCTGTGAAAATCTATAGGAAAACAGGTGAGAAGTATTGATTTTGGCTCTAAAGAAAAGACCTCCAAAGAGACATAATATGTAAAAGTCTATAAGGATTTATACAAAGTAAAGAAGATTCATTCCTCTATGAGAAGGAGGCAGATTTTGCTTGAATTCCCCACTGTAGAATTAGTCTGAAGATTTATTAGTACAGACTTAGAATTTCTAAGGTAAATATTTCTGTTTCCTGGTGTTCAGAAATATTTTAGCATTAATTTGGCCAAGGCCAGGGGGTTAATATCAACCATTACTTTCTTTCTTTAAAATGATTTGTTCTTTTTAGATATGCATGACAGTAGAGTGTATTTTGACATACATGCATGGAGTATAACTTATTCTAATTAGGACACTATTTTTGTGGTTGAATATGATGTGGAAATTCACTATTCTATATGAACATAGGGGGCTGGGGATATAACTCAGTTGGTAGAGTGCTTGCATTGTATGCACAAGGCCCTGGGTTCAATCCCCAGCACTACCAAAAAAAAAAAAAAAAGCATATATGAACATAGGAAAGTTATGCATTCTACTGTCCTTCCTAGTCCCATCCCCCCTCAGTCATTACTTTCTAATGTTACAAGGGCATTTGCACATCTATAAGGGTAAGTGGTTGTTCTCCCTTCTATGTGTTCTAACCTTGTCCCTCAATAGAAAAAGCCTTAAAAGGCCATAAATTTGTATAATGGTCCCTCTTCTGTTGTTTATTACTAATTTGTCTTAATTATCTTTAAACATTTTTGCTCCAGGTAATAAAAGTCCCTCTGTGAATCAGAGTATGTATTGGAAAAAGATGCAGAATGTGTCACTCCCTATCTGATATTTAAAATCTGTGGATTTAATGTTTTTAATTTTTGACAGAGGCTGCTGGTATGGGGAGAGTTCTGGAATACCTGACTTTGGTATCTTTGGACTATAGAGCCTGAAGTAAGGTCCCTGGAAAATATGAGAGCCTGCCTACAATCTTCTTGTGTACTGTATAGTAACAGAAGCAGGTTGGAATAGGACAGACCAATGTAAAATCACTGTGTAGGCAGTCTGGTAACTTTGCTCTCTCAATCAGTCTTAGAGAATTAAGTAGTTATTAGATTCCCACACATTGAACCCCGTTTTATTTTCATTTATCTTTGGGGTCTTTGAAAGGTCATAGATGCTAAACTGGAGAGTCTTAACACTGGCCATCCTTTCAGCCGTCTCTGGGTTTCAGGGTAAGTTCCCTTTGTTATTATACTCTCAGTTTCATGCCCAGAGCAGGTCTCAGTAGACACTGACTCTCATTTGTGCAGGACTCATGTCGGAGCTCTTGTTATCATGAATTTGCATAGGGGAGCACAATGGTCATAACACGATAACATTCATTAATTACCTGGTGTTAATGTGACCATTTGTCCAATGCAAATTACTTGTGAAATTATGCAAAAGATAGAGAATTCTATGAAATTAATTGAAATGAAATTGGTGAATTGCTCCTCTTGCATAGGAAACTATTGTAAAAAGAGGATTTTACAGGATCATATCAATTAAAGATAAAGAAAAGTAAAACACAGTATCTGCTTCACATAGAATAATTTGAGTAAAAAGTGGGAAAAATCCTTCTGAAAACTGAAGAAGACATAAACATTGTTTTGCAAAGATTGATAATTGTAGAAGACAGCTAAAGCAAAAATGAAAGATGTCCTATAGCAATGCCATAAAATGTTGTTGCCAAAATCACACCAAAACAAACAAGAATTTTCTCTGTCAGACAGAACTCTCCAGCAGCCCCACCCTGGGAGTGCAGCAATCTCTTCTCTCCAGACAAAACTCAAATCAACAGTACTTCCCATTCCATCCTACCTTATATTGGTGAGAAGGGAAGCTGAAAACTATTTCAAACACATTCGGTTTTAGGCCACTCCAACTGGCAACTTAGTAAGCAACAGAAAAAGAGGAAGGGGTTAACAATTGCAGCCCTTCCATGAACTTGCTCTCTCTGTGTCTGTACATAGTCCAAGAAGAAATGAAAAGGACATTTGGCCATGAGCAGTGACCTCATCAACTGTTTTCACCACCCCAGTGGAGACAGTTCTTTCATTTTTCTTTAAGAAATTTTCTTTTTGGTATTCTCGCTGTGCTGATTGGTTCATACACACACACACACACACACACACACACACACACACACACTTCATTTTTAACTTTTTAATTATAGCTATATTTCCTTTTTTTGGTTTATTTATTTTTGTTTTATTGTTTATTTCTCTTCTTCCTTCCCCTGCTAACAGCCAAATTCTCTTTCTTTCTCCTTTACTTTGCTTTTTATATTTTTTTGCCTCCTTCTTCATAGCCATCACTTGCTACATTTTTCTACATTCTTCCTGTTTACATTTTGAACACTGTAAGTTCTTTTCTACCTTCCTACCATGTTTTCATCTCTCTTAAGGAACTGTATTTGTACCATCTTTCAGAACTGTTTGGTTTGTGTAACTCCTGCTCCCACCATCCATGTTGTTGCAGTTGTTAGCCCTGTGGAAGGCATATTTGACTCTTGAGGTTTACTTTAATGGCAGATCTAGTTCATAGTTATGTATCTTTTATTTTGCTGTTGACAACTGCTGACCCCACTATTACTATTTCTGTGGCAGTGTTGTAGATGGCATGGTACACACCTGGCATTTATTTTAATTCTGTATATTGCTTGCTATGGTTTTACTATTGTTTGTTTTCATTTTCTGTGAGGTACTAGAATCTATGGGGACATTATAAATTCACAGGTAGAGATTGCTGGTGATCTAAGCCCAGGCAGAGGATAGTACAACTTGTTTCACACATATAAATTAACCACACTCAAACTTCAACTATGCTTTAATACAAACAATAGGAAAAAAAAAACCCTCCAAACTAATGACCAAGCCCCAAGTAGGAGCAGCTGCAGGGCTGGGCTGCTCAGGTCCCACTCATGGACATCCACTCCTACAGAAAATACAGAATTAACACAAAGACTGTGGATACCACATGTATGAGGAGTGTCCGTCTAGATCACTGTAGGACACCATGGCAAGAAAAGGCTGTGCCCTATAAAAACCCACACATAATATTGGAAGAGAAATCTTTCTCAACAGATGCATAAAACCCATAGGAATATAAAACTATGAAAAAACAAGGAAGCATGACATCTCTTAAAGTTCATCATTCACCAGCAACTGACTCCAATGATATTGAAGTGGATAAGATACCAGAAAAAATAATTCAAAAGAACTATTATAAAAATTATGAATGAACTCCAAGAGAACACAGGAAAAACAACTGCAAAAGTTAAAGAAGTCAGTATGGATATGAATGAGAAATTCAATAACAAGATAGAGATATTGTTAAAGAACTAAACAGAAATCTTGGAAATTAAAGATGCAATAAATAAAATCAAATATTCAGTTGATAGTCTCTAATAGACCATGCTGAAGACACAATCTCAAAGCTGGAAGACAGAGTGGCTGACCTTGAACATTGACACAGTATTAAAAAAAGGAAATAAGACCAGAATATACAATAACTCTGAGACACAGGTAAGATACCAAATTTAAGAATCATTGAAATTGAAGAGGGCTGTGAGATGTAGGCTAATTAATAATGAAATGGTTAACCTTTTCAGGAAAATAGTGACAGAAAAATTTCCAAACCTTGAGAATGAGATGAACCTTCATGTATGGGATGCATTAAGAACCCCAAATAAACAAGATCAAAAATGAACCTCTCCATGACATATTATAATTAAAATGCCTAATGTAGGAGCTGAAGGAATGGCTCATATTGGAGGGCACTTGCCTAGCATGTGCAAGGCCCACGGTTTGAATCCCCGGCACCTCAGAGAAAGAAAATGCCTAACATAAAGAATAATAATGGAATTTTAAAAGCCTCAAAACATCAGGTCACATTTAGAGAGAGAGCAAGGACCAGAAACCAGAGAGTAACTGTGGAATGTGCCACCTTTGACAGTAAAGGGGACCAGGCCACCTAGCAGGGGTCACTCTGGGAGGAGTTAGAAATAAATACTCTCACTTCAGTCTCTTCAAGTCCTCTTACATCCTGCCAGTGCCATTTTCTGTCCCAATGACCAAAGCCAACTGCAAGCAAATTAATCAGTGTCCTTGGGCACAGAGCAGGGTGGGGAAAGATGGAGAGAAGAATTAAAGGAGCAAATGGCCAATTCTGCACACCATTTGAAATGACTTCTTTTTCTAAAAAAAAAAAAAAAATAATAATAATAATAATAAAATTATGTTCAAAAAGGAAGGTATTTTCCTGTATTCAAGGAGGGTTTGGGCCAGCTTAAGAGAATGAGATTTCTAATGCCTGATTTTGGATACCTTTAAAGGTAAGGTAAAGCTAACATTTGTGGTTAAGCTGTATACTCTTGCTGAATAATTGCTGATATGTTAATTTCCTTCAGAATTCCTCATAGGCACTTCTGCTGCATTGTGTCTTCCAATTTTCAATTTGGGAGAGTGACTCTTTGGATGTATGTATAAACCTTGACATGTATTTAAAATAAGGTGTGAGACATTTGATTTGGATTATTGTTTCCATCTCCGGGGACGTCTCTGGAGGCTGATGTTTTATTATCTTATCAACTGTTCCTCCCAGCTTTTTGCCATTTCATGAATTAATTTACTTTGTAGCAAATGAATTAAATAATTACCACCTTATATATATTTGTGAAGTCTAAAGAGGCATAGCATAGAGTGGGTGCTCAAAATTATTTAAGTGAGTGAATTGATGATGTCCATAAATATTGCCAGCTGCCAGTGATCATTCAATCATTGATCAAAATGCTGCACTGGTCATGGCTGTGGATGGACCCCTGGAGTGTACAACTACAGAGTATACTGCAGGATGGGAATGGTATGAGTCAGGTATGGATAGGTCATGCTGCAGTAAGGAATTAACCTTCCAAATCTCAGTGACTTTCCATGTCAATGTATTTTTTCACTCATGATGTCTAATTAGTTCATGGACTTCTACTCACAGTTCACTGGCAAGAGCTAGTCATATGTCCCAATTTCAACTGTGGGCAGTTTAAAATAAGGGAAAATGTATGGCTATCTGATGAGGATTTAATTTTAGTAATGTTTATGTGAAATTTCTTGATCAAGTTTGAATTTACCAGACACGACTCTTATTTACATTTCTCCAGCTTTTAATGACTGCTGTGATTCATTGTGTGCCATTTGTAGAATAACAATCATTGAACATGCACTCTAATCTTCAAGGTCATCCTATGTAAGGTAATAAGGTGAGAAAATTAAAGGTAGGGGTTAAATATCTTGTACAAATATATGCAGTTAACAAGCAGTAGAGAAAAATTTGAATTAATCAATTCCAAACACACACATTGCTTCTTATTACCTATATACCAATTGCTTGGCCAGTAATGGAATGAAAGAAAGGATAAACCTGAGGTCAGATTGAAAATAGGACAAATTGATTTTTCATACTTTCCCATTAATTCTTGACTTGTACCATGCTCTCTCACTAATATTCATGTACCCAAAGCTCTCATTATCTCTCCTTTATCGCTTTTTTTGTGACAGAAAGAGCTGAGAAGTCACTCACATTTCAGTAAAAATTACTGAATAACATCCATTTTCTACGTTTGAGTTATTTATTAAAGATAGGTCATTCTGCAACTAAAAAGAATAAGTTTCTAGTTCTGGGATATGAAATATCTTTGAAGGAGTTTATTTGGTTGAAGTCATATTACTACTTCCCCTAACATTATATCTGAGAGCTGCTACCAGTGTGATAGAAAGCATGGACTAAGTATGTGAATTAAATCCTCTTTATACTTATAGTATCTATGTGACCTTGTAAAATTTGTTTCTGTGACTTTAATTTTCTCAGCTGCAAAATGAATTAAATGATATCTACTTTATATATTTTGTGGATATTAAAGAGGTTTGGCATAGAGCAGGTGCTCAGAACTATTTAAGTAAATGAATGAATGATGTCCATAATGTGCCTAGTGGAGTCTCAATACAGAGAAGGTAGTAAACACTTGTTGAGTTGGATTTACAGTTAGGATAGGTGTGTTAAGGGAAGAAAAGTCAGCAATCAAGTTTGGAAATTAACAATAAATTAATAAGTTTGTTTCAATCCAAATTGTTTTTTTTTGTATTATAAGATTTGTATGTTGATAGGGTAGAAGATAATTTATTTTGGAAACTATCCTCTACAAATATGTATTCCATGTCTCCCCATGAGAATAACTGGGGATCATTTGGTGAGCCCTGGTGGTAATGTGATGAGCTAGGGTGTGAAGGATTCATCACTGAAATTGAGGGACAACCTGAGAAAGGTGGCCAGGTGACATGGAAATAGTGGGCATTACAGTTGGGTTGCAGCAGTCTCACAACCTACCTATGTGAATTGTGATGACTCGTGGTCATTTCTATGTTGTTGCACTAATAGTTCTTTTAAAATGTTAAGACACATTTACTCAGCTCTTCTCTATGAATTCCATTTTGGAAATTATAGATAATAAAAAAAAGTGAGAAGATGTATTTAGGAGATTTGGGTTACATGAATGAACTTAAAAAAAATCATTGTGCATTTTGGAGTCAAGACATTTTAAATCTGGAAATACATGTAGTAGGGGAAGGTTTGCTATATAAACAAAGCAAGTAAATTCATTAAAGTAGTATGTGTCTCTGAGTTAAGCTGTTAATTAAATAGCCTTAAATTATTTAATGGAAATTATGACTCACAAATACATAAATTGTATTTTTTGGGGGGGGAATGAATTTTGGGGAGAAGGAAATATGTATTTCTTTTTACCTTTTCTTCTGGAACATTTTGCATATGGAAAATTTTCTGGTCAGTTTATTAAGCCTCATCAATTAAAAATGGAAAAGGCTATTGCTCCAGCAAAAGAGACACATCTAATATTTCTACTATCTCAAGTATTTCAGTTGTGGTATGTCATCTAGAGAAAAGCAGATGAGGAATGCATGCAAATGCCATGAACCCCAAACTGTTGAGTCCCTAGGGACTTTAGGACATGGGATGCCAGGCACAGCTCCAGGGAACACAGAATTTTCTGGGGATGTTTTAGATACTGGTTCAAAGCAGCCCAGTTCCCCCTCCTATGCCTTTTGTGATTGCCTCCGCTTGACTCAAGGTGGAGATGAGTCTGAATCACATAATTCACACAGCTTTTTACTCCCAGAGCCCCAGGTGGCTGATGGCATTTCCCCTCTTCATTCCCCAAGGAGTTTCAGAGCAGGAATAAAACCCTGTAATAATTCATATTCATGCTGTCTTGGTCCCCCCTCCCCCTTTGATGCTCTGTCCAACTTCTCAAACTGAGTCTAAGCTGACCTCATTACTGACTGACTTATTTCAAAAAGGAAAGGGCAAATTTGGATTTTTAAATGTTATTTTTATCTGGTAATAAAAGAAACACATGCTCATTGCAGAACACTTTTCAAATACTCACAGGTACTGAATTGATGAATAAAGTCAGGGATAACCCTGTTATAATCTGAGCTTATCTCCTTCCAATATTTTCTCTACTTATTAGGGTTACTTTCTCAGCTTCAGCACTATCAACATTTTGGGCAGAATGATTCTTTGATGTTGGATGAAGTCCCTTGAATTGTGGGGTATTTACAGGATCCCTGGCCTCTACTTCAGAATCTCCATCCCCTACTACCCAATTATAAAAAAAAAAAAAAAAATGTTTCCAGACACTGCCAAATGTCCCATGGGGGAGGAGAGGGACAGACTGGCCCTAGGTTGAGAACCACTACTAAAAATCATAACAAAATTGTGTAAAAAAGTGGACCATACAAATTGGTGGCTCAAAGTCTCTGAAACTGCTCTTAGTATCTTTAGAATAATCGATTCAAAAGTTTGAGAATTCAGTGAAAACTAAGGATATATCTGAAAAATTTCCTTACCACAGATGATGCACTGCTTAATGTAAAATATTAAGAACTCTTTTTTGTGAATGTGCTTTATTCATTCTAAAGTAATACAAAACTGTAAAGGATTGTTACATTAAGAGGCATTCAAAATCCCTGAGTTTCCTCATTTCTAGAATTGGAATTACAACCCCCATGTGGATGTCATTAATGTGTTCATTCAGCAGATACTTATTGTGCATCTCTCACGAACTATTCATGCTGAGGGGGAGAGGAGAGAACTGGTGGTAGTGGAACAGACAAGTAGATAAGGTAAATATGAAAATTACACATTTTGTCAAGTACTATGAAAGAAATAAGCATTTGGGGTTGCAAGATAAGGATGCTAGGAGAGTTAGGGAAAACCTCTTCAAGGGGGTGACAGAAATCCAAGAGCTGAAGTGTGAATGAGGCACCAAGAATGATGAGGAAGTACCAGCCAAAGGCTTCCAAGTCAAAGACCAGTGTCACTGAAGGAAAGTAAGAGGTCTATAAACACTGCTACTCAAAGAGTGGTGCTCAGACTACTGGTCAACTCACAGTCTTAGACTGAACTGCAACAAGATTAGGAACCTGTACAAGAATGCAAATCAATGAATGTTTCCTTCTTTGAGAAAGTCTTGATAAAAACAAAAACAAACCCAAAACTTAAACGGAACATTAAGAAGCCAGCTGAAGGTAGCGGTATGCTCATTCACATAACTGGTGTACATTCTGGTGTCCAGATTATCCCAGTAACAATCCCCAGACCAGCTGCGTTTTGTCATATTGGCAAGACAATTTTGGAAAAGGTGGGATCAGACCATGCAGGATCTTGAGGCCGAGGAAAGGAGTCTGACTTTTTTTCCTAAAAGTAAGAAGAAATCATCAGTGGTTCTAAGAATGAGAGTAGAATGGTCTGCTGTCGAGAGAAACAGATGCTCTAATTCACTTGAAAAACATTTTATAAACTCTAAAGTGCTGATGAATGTGAGTTTTGACTCAATAATCTCATTTAATCAGGGCTCGTTTAGTCATTCTGCCAACAGCCTCCTCCTGGACTGATCTAATTAACATATGTCATGAATCTCTTGGGGCCATATGGCAACATAATTTTTTTTTTATCATGGTAAAATATATGCAACGGGATTTCAAGTTTCTCTCTTTAATACAAATAAAATTTCATGCTTGGGAAGTAAATAAGTTATACCTCTCCAGCTCAGGGTCTCAGTTCTCAAAATGAATATTCTTTTGGCAGCTTCAGTTTTCCATGTTCACACCTATAGAGCTTATTACTTATATGTTACCCATTTGTACCTATTTTGCTAAAAATAATAACAGCTCAAAATCTAGGAACTTCATGTCTGTACTTTATTGATGGAGGGAGTTGTAGTGTTTTCAGCAAAGATAAATTGATGAGTTCATTTTCTTATCATTTAGGAAATGGCTACATCTCCTGGAAAATCTATGGCATTGATTCACTCATTGCTGAAATGACAATTACTTTCCTTCTTCTTTCCCTTCCTCACTTCCTTTAAAAATTTTTTTAACTTTATTTTTTACTCCTATCCTCCCTCCTTAATTCCTTCTTTCCTCCCTCCATCTCTTTCTTCCTCTCTCCTTTTTTGTCTCTTCTTCCCTTCACAATGACTCAATAAGCATATATATTATGAGCTAAGAACTATGCTAGGCCCTAGAAATCCCATACATGCAGTCTGGAAGGGGTGCACATGTCTGTAATCTCAGCAGCTTGGGAGGCTGAGGCAGAAGGATTACGAGTTCAAACCCAGCCTCAGCAACTTAGTGAGGCCCTAAGCAACTCAGCAAGACCCTGTCTAATAAAATACAAAAAAGGGCTGAGGATGTGGTTCAGTGGTTAAGTATCCCTCGGTTCAATCACTGGCACGTGCGCGCGCACACACACACACACACACACACAATAAACAAACAAAAACCAAACAAAAAAGCAAAACAAAACAAAACAAAAAAATAAATCCTGTGTATACCTAAAAGGAATTCCATTCTTGAAGAGATGTGAAGTAAGGGAGACATTGCAATCCAGTGTGACCTGTGCCACAGCAGGAAACCACCTGTATACCAGATAACAAAACCTAGACACCTAACTTGGAATTGGAGTCAGAACAGCTTCAGGGAGAGAAGAATACCCTAAGTTGTGGTCTAAAGAATAAAAAGCTATTATGTTAAAGTTTGGAAATGAGTAGAATGTTCCTGGCAGAGATTTATGTGTGAAAACTTGGATGATATACAAGTTGCAAATGCAAGTTGTGATAAATAAAAAGTTGGGTCTGACTGGAGCTTTGGGGGTAAAGGGGGATCTGGAGAGGGAAGAGGTAGAAGAGGTAAGTAGGATAAAGGTCATGAAGGGCCTCATAAACCATGCTAACGACTGCAGACTTTCTTGTGATGAAGAGTAAATGAGGAATTTCAACAGCTAGGTAATGGATTTGGGAAGAACGGATGGGATGGGCAAGGTTGGCATCAGGAAACCACATAAAAACAATGTCTCAGAATTCCAATGCAGAATGAACAAACTGCAACACAGTGCATGCAGATGGCAAGATATTTGACCTCATTAGATATTCAAAAAGCTGCTGACTGATTTGCTGTGGTCATAGGTCAATTAGAAAAAAAAAAGCAAGAATGGAGGCCAGTTATTCCAATCTGTGAGTTGCTCTTCCAGTTAGAGCTGTTTTAAAACTAATTATTGCTCATTCTTCTCCCTGCCTGCTTACCTACCCCAAATAGCTTGGATTTTTCTTAGTCTTAAAGTGAGGACTTTCGTTTTGTTGATAATTTTACTCCTGGGACTTGTCCAAAATTCTATTGTGCATTAAAATATAAACTGACTTTAAAAAATAATGAGGGGGACATTATGCAGGCAGCTGTCAGGGAAGGATTGGAACTTAGTCCTGAAGTCCTATGTATTGAAACCTGCAGATTTTAATCTGTCCCCTCAAGGTTTGTTTCAACACACACCCATGATAGGAGGAAGGGGAATTAATCAAAGAAGGAGTGTGTTCAGCTCTATTGTGACTCAATGTTGAATGAAACACCCTGCGGGAAAATGAGGAGACGTGAGACACTGCCTCTACCCTGAAGTGTCTAGTTTAAAAAGCAAAAGCAAACATCTGTGTAATCATCAGGTCACTTGAACAATGTCTGAGAGTGTGTTATAGTTCTGTGTTTCAAAGTATAGTGTCTCATTGTTCAGAAGACAGCGGATCAGTGAGGTCCAAGGAGCGGTGCTGGAGAAGAGGTGCTGGAGCTCAGCCTTGGATGGACGGAGGCTGAGGGCAGGAAAGGTGAGGCCACAGATGTGTGAGCGACTGTGCCATGTTACTGGCACTTTGTCATGAGGCCTAGAAAAGTGGTGGGAAGGTACCAAGAAACAGTGGGAAGGAGGCTCAGTCAATTAGGGTGTGGGCAATGACCTTGAAGCTGAGACACGAAAATTTTGAGATGAGAAATGTCATTGAAGGCCCTAAAGTAGAACTGTCACAGGAAACAATTATGAGATGTCCATGTGAGAGGGGGAGAGCGGTGGCTCTTCACTCCCGCTGTAACTCAACTCTCCTAGATGTCTCGGCCCAGTTGAGGGACTCTGTGCTTGACTGTGCTCTTTGAAGACTGAATGAGATGGCAGATGTCAAGTGCCCTGTGATTATCCTAAGCATCATCACCACGAATGGTGGCCACCTTCACAAGTTTTTGCGTCTTTGATCAAGGACTTTTTAAAAAATTCAATCCATGCTGCTGATTGCAGCTCTCCCTTGCTACTCCTGCCAGATGTCCTTTCCTTTGTCCCACTGCGTTGCAAGCCCTCTGCCTACCTCTGGTCGACTATATCCTTTGGATCATTTTCATCTCTAGTGCCTTAAATGAATCAGGTTTGACAGAATCCAGTCTGATTAAACAAACCAATAAAACAAACAATAAAACGGATTCAATGTTTAAAACTGTGGGGAGGTTTGAGCTAAATGAATATTTAGTCTTTGATCTGAGGATGAGGACATCCTGGCCATGGTCCGAGTCTTCTGTTTCTTCCACAGTTCCCCACGGGACAGTGCTTAGCCTCAGTAACTAATGGCTTTTCTGGACAAGTCCCTGACGGACAGTCTAGGAGGTAGATTTTTGCTTCTTCTTGTGCTGAAAAGTGCCGGTTTAGCAGATTTTCCATCAGGGTCTTCAGCTAATATTTTTAGATGGCCAAGATGTTATCAGAATTGGCATTTAGTTGGATGGCTTCAGTGATTGCCTCTCGTTGACAACAGGACTGTAACTTCTCGAGCTCAGCTGTGTCTGTTAAAATCCTCGGTTCCTATAAATGCTTTCTGAGGGACCGCTTTGTGTGTTTTGTAAGGAGGGACTGTGCATTTTCCTCTAGGTTCCTATGTAATGAAGATCCACAGAGACATGACTTTTGATTGATGACTGTATTTAAGAAGCTATTTAAGGAGTCTTAGGTTTCCATGTTCTTTTGCTCAGGATCAGCTTTTTAAACTGCTCTTTCTCAGCAGCTCCATTCTGACAAGGAACATTCTGTTTGCATTTCATTTTTATTTTTAGGCATTTGCAAATGAGCCTGCCCTGAAACAGCAATCTGCTCTATCCAGAGGGGGGCAGAACAGTGTCAAAATTCATGTATTCATTCCACAAATATTCATTCAGCAAGTGCACCGTGGCAAGCCCTGTTCTAGGCACTACATATACAGAGATGTGTTTAAAAAAACCCAGACCTGACCCTCAGGGAGTTTACAGGCTTTTCAGGGTGTGATTAATTATACTGATGAATATTTCTGTGAAGGAGAAATGCTGGGAGTTATTAGAACCTTCAGAATCTGGAGAGAGCCACCCAACAGACCTAAGCAGGGGGGCACATATCTAATTTGTATTTCTAAAAGACGTTCCTGGCTCTAGATTTCTGTTGCAATTCTGTGTGTGAGAGATGGTGCTGGCTTGAGCTGGAGTCTGCTGTGGAGATGGAGTGAAGTGTCTGTGTGTGACAGATAATTAGGAAGCGACTTGGGCAGGAGTTGGCAATTGAGTGGAGGTGGTAGATGAGGGAGAGGGAAGCATCCAAAATGACTTCAATTTCCTGTTTAGCACATAAGGGGAGGGAGGAAAAATCAGATGTGCATAACTGTGCCAAGCTATTTTCAGGCCGATAGCAAGAAGTCACCACCCATCACTAACTCATAGTAAGCATCTCAACTCCTAATTGTCAATGGGTTTATAAATATAGCTCCTCCAAAAGCAAGAGAGCTAAGGAATAAATGGCTACTTTAATCATTCTAAACTCCAATTATGCTCTCCTGGGTGACAAACTTAATTCCTGGCATTGCCTTTAGTTAAGTCAGTGGCATCTTCTTCTGAGTGTCCCTAACTTAGCATGTGTGACATAGCCTTTGCCAAAACATACTTTAATCATCTGTTTATGATTTGGTATCTTCTGATGTTTGTTCCTTGAACATAGGAACTCTCATCTTCATTTTAGCATCCTCAAAAATCATGTTTCCTTTTTTTGGTAACTACACTTGGATTGTCATTTGAGAGCTACCCATCCTTTACTCTAAGTTCATAGAGGGGTTGAAATTTTCCCTTCTCCACATTCTTTGGTCCAAAGACTCTGAGAATGGGATTCAGGCTCAGAACTTTAGTTGGAACCACGGAGTAAGAAATGCTCTCCTTTCCCTGAGATTTACAAAATCAGTGCTGTCTGGGAGCTGCTGGTGGCTGCTCTATTACCCAATAGGAGGGGTCAGCAGAGGTCAACTGAAGGTGGCAGAACCAAGAGATCTAGGGAAAGCTTCCTGGGGATATCATTTGAAGTTCTGAGCAGCTTCCTTCATCAGTTACCAGATTCAATATATTCTTTTCTGTTTAAGTGAGTTAGGGTTGGTATTCCATCACTTATAACTGAAAACTCATTCAAACATGACACTCTAAAAAATTGAGACCAACAGCCAGAATTACTGACGGACAAAGATGATGAATATTTATTTAGCTCTTACTATGTGTAACGTGCCAAGACAATTAACTCTCTTAACCTCAATGTGATCTCCTGACAGCCATGTGAGGTATCATGACCCCCAATTTACAGATGAGAGGACTGAGATTCTGAACAATGGTCTATATTCACACAGAGAGGTCAAATCTAGACAAACCTGACTCCAGAGCCCATGCTTACCATCTCCCAAGGATGAAAAAAGATTTCATTAAAACTGACACTGGTTACAGAAACTACTTGAGATTCACAATTTCTCTGCATTTTCAATATCTCTCATGTAATGGAGAGAAAGCAGCAAGAGAAACCCTCACTCCCATATGCTAGGTTAAATTATATGAATCATCACTACTTAAAGCCTACCATTGATGGATTTAGGTGATTACAAAATATCCAGTAGTAACCACTCAGTAAGGCAGAGATCTCTCCCACTGGCTTCCTATCTGTACTACTAGCTAACTATTTGACATCTCAAATTAATCGTTGTATAGGAATATCAAACTTTACATATTAAAAACTGGGGTTTTAACAGAGCAACCTGTTCCTCTGGCTCTTCCATTTCAATCAATGAAAACATAAGGCACCTGACTTCTCAAGAGGATAATATATGAGAGCTCGTGGATCTCTTCCCTTCGCTCTTTCTCCACATCCCGTCCATCAGTAAGTTTCCAGTCCTATATTTAACCTGTATCTGGAAACCTATCCACAGCTACACTGGACTTCTGTAGGTTTCTAGGATGTTCCAAGTTCTTGTGTAAACCATATTTATTCTTGAGGTTCCCCCTACCCCCAGTGCTATTATCCTTATCCTTTCTGTGGCTTGCTACTTCTCGATTTCAGTTCCAGTTTTAACACCAGGCTTTCCAGATCCCTTCTGAACCACACTGCCCAAACTCATTTCTCACTAGTCCATTCACTTTCTGTTACACCATCATTTCTATACCTCTCATCTTGCACTAGAACTTCTTCTATTATGAATTTACCTAGTTATTTTCTGTGTCTCCCACTAGATATAAGCTTCTTGAAAGAGGTTTTTGTCTTTTTAGTAGAACTTTGTATTTCCCTACAATGCAATGCCTCATGTATTGTAGGTGCTAAACAATAAGGTAAAATGCATGAACAAGTGAGCATTCAGAAATGAGAATGGTGTTGTAGGAGAATTGGATAACCTTTCTTGTGGTCTAGCTCTATGTCATTAGCTAAGTCACAGTCTTACTTGGGTCTTACTCTCTTAGTTAAAAAAATAAAAAAGGAGTGTGAGGAGAGGGCTAATGGTAATCACTTTGCCCTCCTTGACCAGCAGGATCACCAGGCCTTTAATTGCAAAGTGCAGGGGCAGTGCAGAAATCCAAGGAAAATCATTAATTCATGACCCGTGACTCAGAAGGCAGGCAATCAGAGCTAGGGAGCAATGACAAAAATGACAGCATGAGGGCCAAAAAAAGAGCCCACTTGTAACATTTGCACAGTAATTTGTGCCACACAGAATGAAACATCTAAATTTGTTGCAGAAATACACTCAGCCGTGGGGAATTCTCTTCAAGCATTGCAAGGATCCATTGCTCATGCTAATGTCTATCTTTTGAGTCAAGGGTTCACCGTTCAGGGTCTTTTCACTCAGCCTAACTTTTATGCCCAGCAAAATTAAATTATTGGGCAAAATAATTACACATAAATGCTGCTGGACTATTAGTCTCAAGGGGCCAATTTTCTAGCCATTTGTCGCCATCCGAAATGTCAAATTTGTTGCACTGAGGGCATGGTAATACATGCAATATCCTCTTCTAAATAGGATATGAAACACAGTCATCAGCACTGTGACTTAAAATGCTGAAGACAGAAAGATGTTGCTTTAGTTAATAAAGTAATCTAAATTAATTACATGGATTATTTTAAGGAAAATAAAACATTTCATAATAGAAGTGCTACCTGAATACAGCTTCCTCAGTTCAAAGACTGACTGCTCTTGAGAGAGATAATTATTCCCAACTCTCTCACATTTTCATAGGTTTCCAGGGCCCAAGAGAAAAGGCATTGGGAAAAAAGAGAAACTTGAGTTTTAAGTCCTTTTTCTACTATTGGCTTGTTATGTGAAAATGAGAGAGTCACTCATCTTCTTTGATTTTCAATTTCATTATCTGTAAAGATTGGGGTGTATTGTACAGCATCTATTCATGTTCAAAACACTAGAAAAACGAGGGGTAGTAGGAACATACCTCAACATTGTAAAAGCTACCTATGCTAAGCCCAAGGCCAATGGCATTATAAAGGGAGAAAAATTGAAAGCTTTCCCTTTAAAAATTGGAAGAAGACAGGGATGCCATTTCACCACCTCTATTCAACATAGTCTTGGAAACTCTAGCCAGAGCAGTTATACAGGAGAAAGAAATTAAAGGGATACGAATAGGAAAAGAAGGACTCAAACTATCCCTATTTGCTGATGACATGATTCTATATTTAGAAGACCCAAAAAACTCCACCAGAAAATTTCTAGCACTTAGCAAAGTAGAAAGATGTAAAATTACACCCATAAATCAATTGTGTTCCTATATATCAGTGATGAATAAACTGAATGAGAAATTAAGAAATCTATCCCATTCACAAGAGCCACAAAGAAAAGAAAATATTTGGAAATCAATCTTACAAAAGAGGTGAAATACCTCTGCAATGAAAATGACAGAACACTAAAGAAAGAGATTGAAGAACACCTTAGAAGATGGAAAGATCCCCTATGTTCTTGGATACGCAGAATTAACATTGTCAAAATGGCGACATTGAAAGGTGCTATACAGATTTAATGCAATTCCTATTTATTATAAATTTTTTTTTAATTTTATCATTCTCTTTTTTTTTTACGTTTACATAGGGTAATGATGTTTATTTTATTTTTCCCCTCCCCCTGACCCCTCCCACCCCTCTTTTCCCTCTACACAGTCCTTCTTTCCTTCATTCTTTCCGCTCTCCTTAGCCTAACTCTAAACCTAACCCTAAACCTAATGCTAGCCTGTCCCACCCCCCATTATATGTCCTCATCCGCTTATCAGCGAGATCATTCGTCCTTTAGTTTTTTGAAATTGGCTTATCTCACTTAGCATGATATTCTCCAATTTCGACCATTTGCCTACAAATGCCATAATTTTATCATTCTTCATTGCGGAGTAATATTCCATTGTATAAATATGCCACAGTTTCTTTATCCATTCATCAACTGAAGGGCATCTAGGTTGGTTCCACAATCTGGCTATGGTGAATTGAGCAGCAATGAACATTGATGTGGCTGTATCTCTGTAATATGCTGATTTTAAGTCCTTTGGGTATAGGCCAAGGAGTGGGATAGCTGGGTCAAATGGTGTTTCCATTCCAAGCTTTCTGAGGAATCTCCACATTGCTTTCCAGAATGGCTGCACTAATTTGCAACCCCACCAGCAATGTATGAGTGTTCCTTTTTCACCACATCCTCGCCAACACCTATTGTTGCTTGTATTCTTGATAATCGCCATTCTAGTTGGGGTGAGATGGAATCTTAGGGTAGTTTTGATTTGCATTTCCCTTATTACTAGGGATGTTGAACATTTTTCATATATCTGTTGATTACTTGTACATCTTCTTCTGTGAAGTGTCTGTTCATTTCCTTAGCCCATTTGTTGATTGGATTATTTGTATTCTTCGTGTAGAGTTTTTTGAGTTCTTTATAGATTCTGGAAATTAGCGCTCTATCTGAGGTATGGTTGGCAAAGATATTCTCCCACTCTGTAGGCTCTCTCTTCACATTTCTGATAGTTTCCTTTGCTGAGAGAAAGCTTTTTAGTTTGAATCTATCCCAGTTGTTTATTCTTGCTTTTATTTCTTGTGCTATGGGAGTCCTGTTAAGGAAGTCTGATCCTATGCCAACAAGTTGAAGATTTGGACCTACTTTTTCTTCTATAAGATGCAGGGTCTCTGGTCTGATTCCGAGGTCCTTGATCCATTTTGAGTTGAGTTTTGTGTAGGGTGAGAGATAGGGGTTTAATTTCATTCTATTGCATATGGTTTTCCAGTTTTCCCAGCACCATTTGTTGAAGAGGCTATCTTTTCTCCATTGCATATTGTTGGAACCTTTGTCTAGTATGAGAAAATTGTATTTATTTGGGTTTGTGTCCATGTCCTCTATTCTGTACCATTGATCTACCTGTCTATTTTGGTACCAATACCATGCCATTTTTTGTTACTATTGCTTTGTAGTAGAGTTGAAGTTCTGGTATTGCAATACCCCCTGCTTCGCTCTTGCTACTGAGGATTGCTTTAGCTATTCTAGGTTTTTTATTCTTCCAGATGAATTTCATAATTGCTTGGTCTATTTCTGCAAGGTACATCATTGGGATTTTAATTGGAATTGCATTGAATCTGTATAGCACTTTAGGTAGTATATCCATTTTGACGATATTAATTCTTCCTATCCAGGAACATGGGAGATCTTTCCATCTTCTAAGGTTTTCTTGAATTTCTTTCTTTAGTGTTCTGTAGTTCTCATTGTAGAGGTCTTTCACCTCTTTTGTGAGATTGATTCCCAAGTATTTTATTTTTTTTTGATGCTATTGTGAATGGGGTAGTTTTCCTAATTTCTCTTTCTGAAGATTCATCACTTATGTATAAAAATGCATTGGATTTATGAGCGTTGATCTTGTAACCTGCTACTTTACTGAATTCACTTATGAGTTCTAAAAGTTTTCTGGTGGACTTTCCAGGTTCCTCTAAATATATAATCATGTCATCAGCGAACAGGGATAGTTTGAGTTCTTCTTTTCCTATCGTATCCCTTTAATTTCTTTGGTTTGTCTGATTGCTCTGGCTAGAGTCTCAAGGACGATGTTGAATAGAAGCAGTGAAAGAGGGCATCCCTGCCTTGTTCCAGTTTTTAGGGGGAACGCTTTCAGTTTTTCACCATTTAGAATGATATTAGCCATGGGCTTAGCGTAGATTGCCTTTATAATGTTTAGGAATGTTCCCACTACCCCAATTTTTTCTAGTGTTTTGAGCATGAAGGGATGCTGTATTTTATCAAATGCTTTTTCTGCATCTATTGAAATAATCATGTGATTCTTAACTTTAAGTCTGTTGATATGGTGAATGACATTTATTGATTTCCGAATGTTGAACCAACCTTGCATCCCTGGGATAAAACCCACTTGATCGTGGTGCACTATCTTTTTAATATATATTTGTATGCGATTTGCTAAAATTTTGTTGAGAATTTTTGCATCGATGTTCATTAAGGATATTGGTCTGAAATTTTCTTTCCTCGATGTGTCTCTGTCTGGTTTAGGTATCAGGGTGATATTGGCTTCATAGAACGAGTTTGGGAGGGTTCCCTCCTCTTCTATTTCATGGAATAGTTTGAGGAGTATTGGAATGAGCTCTTCTTTAAAGGTTTTGTAGAAGTCGGCTGAGAACCCATCTGGTCCTGGACTTTTCTTTGTTGGTAGGCTTTTGATGACCTCTTCTATTTCATTGCTTGAAATTGGTTTATTTAAGTTGTGTATGTCCCCCTCGTTCAGTTTAGGTAGTTCATATGTCTCTAGAAATTTGTTGATGTCTTTGAGGTTTTCTGTTTTGTTGGAGTATAGATTTTCGAAATAGCTTCTAATTATGTTTTGTATTTCACTCGTGTCTGTTGTGATGTTTCCTTGTTCATTCCGAATTTTAGTAATTTGAGTTTTCTCCCTCTTTCTCTTTGTTAGTGTGGCTAAGGGTTTATCAATTTTATTTATTTTTTCAAAGAACCAACTATTTATTTTGTTAATTTTTCCGATTGTTTCTTTTGTTTCGATTTCGTTGATTTCGGCTCTGATTTTAACTATTTCCTGTCTTCTACTACTTTTGGTATTGGTCTGTTCTTCTTTTTCTAGTGCTTTGAGCTGTAGTGTTAAGTCGTTTATTTGTTGATTTCTACTTCTTTTTTTGAATGCACCCCATGAAATAAATCTTCCTCTAAGTACTGCTTTTTTTATTTGTTCTAGTTAGTTGTACAGACCAGTAGAATGCATTTATACATTTTGATAGATCATACATAAATAGGGTGTAATCTCTCATTTTTCTGATTATGCATATTGTAGGGTCACATCGGTCATAAAGTCATACATGTACATGAGGTAGTAATACAGTTTCACTCAACTATCATTCCTTCCCCCATACCCCTTCCACTCCCTCACTCTCCTCTGTCTAATCCAAAATACTTCTATTCTTCCCTGTCCACCTCCCCTTATGGTGAATTAGCATCCACATATCAGAGAAAACATTTGTCCTTTGGATTTTTTTTTTTATTATTTTATTGTAAACAAATGGGATACATGTTGTTTCTCTGTTTGTACATGGCGTAAAGGCATACCATTTGTGTAATCATAAATTTACATAGAGTAATGCTGTTTGATTCATTTAGTTATTTTTTCCCTTCCCCCACCCCTCCCACCCCTCTTTTCCCTCTATACAGTCCTTTCTTCCTCCATTCTTGCCCCCCTCCCTAACCCTAACTCTAACCCTAACACTAACCCCTCCCACCCTCCATTATGTGTCATCATCCACTTATTAGCGATATCATTCGTCCTTTGTTTTTTTGAGATTGGCTTATCTCACTTAGCATCATATTTTCCAATTTCATCCATTTGCCTGCAAATGCCATAATTTTATCATTCTTTATGGCTGAGTAATATTCCATTATATATATATACCACAGTTTCTTTATCCATTCATCAACTGAAGGGCATCTAGGTTGGTTCCACAATCTGGCTATGGTGAATTGAGCAGCAATGAACATTGATGTGGCTGTATCTCTGTAATATGCTGATTTTAAGTCCTTTGGGTATAGGCCAAGGAGTGGGATAGCTGGGTCAAATGGTGGTTCCATTCCAAGTTTTCTAAGGAGTCTCCACATTGCTTTCCAGAGTGGCTGCACTAATTTGCAACCCCACCAGCAATGTATGAGTGTACCTTTCTCCCCACATCCTCGCCAACACCTGTTGTTGCTTGTATTCTTGATATTCGCCGTTCTAATTGGGGTGAGATGGAATCTTAGGGTGGTTTTGATTTGCATTTCTCTTATTACTAGAGATGTTGAACATTTTTCCATATGTTTGTTGATTGCTTGTAGATCTTCTTCTGTGAAGTGTCTATTCATTTCCTTAGTCCATTTGTCGATTGGATTATTTGCATTCTTGGTGTAGAGTTTTTTGAGTTCTTTATAGATTCTGGAGATTAGTGCTCTATGTGAAGTATGATTGGCAAAGATTTTCTTCCACTTTGTAGGCTCTTTCTTTGCATTGCTGATAGTTCCCTTTGCTGAGAGAAAGCATTTTAGTTTGAATCTATCCCAGTTGTTGATTCTTGCTTTTATTTCTTGTGCTATGGGAGTCCTGTTGAGGAAATCTGGTCCTAAGCTGACATGTTGAAGCTCTAGACCTACTTTTTCTTCTATAAGATGCAGGGTCTCTGGTCTGATTCCGAGGTCCTTAATCCATTTGAGTTTAGTTTCGTGCATGGTGAGAGATATGGGTGTAGTTTCATTCTGTTGCATATGGATTTCCAATTGTCCTTTGGATTTTTGGATCTGGCTTATTTCATTTATCATGATATTCTCAAACTCCATCCATTTACCAGCAAATGCCAGAATTTCACTCTTTTTTAAAGCCGAGTATATACATATACATATATATATATATATATATATATATATATATATATATATATACCACATTTTCTTTATTCATTCATTTGTTGAAGGGCATTTAGGTTGGTTCCATCTAAATTGGTTGGTTTATCTATTGTGATGTGGCTGTGTCACTGTAGTATGTTGATTTTAAGTCCTTGGCTTATAAACTAAGGAGTGGGATAACTAGGTAAATGGTGTTTCCTTTCCAAGTTTTCTGAGGAATCTCCACACTTCTTTCCTTAATGGTTGCACCAATTTGCAGTCCCACCAGCAATGTATGACTATATCTTTTCCCTCACATCCTTGGCAACAATTTATTGTTGCTTGTATCCTTGATAATTGCCATTCTGTTTGGAGCGAGATGAAATCTTAGAGTTGTTTTGATTTGCATTTCTCTAATTGCTAGAGATGTTGAACATTTTTCATAAATTTGTCGATAGATTGTGTATCTTCTTCTGTGAAGTGTCTGTTCAATTCCTTAGCCCATTTATTGATTGCGTTATTTGTTTTATTGGAGTTAAGTTTTTTGAGTTCTTTACATATCCCAGAGATTAATGCTTTATCTGAGATGCACGTGGTAAAGATTAGGCTTTCTCTTCACATTATTGATTGTTTCTTTTATTGTAAACAAGTTTTATAGTTTGAGTCCTTCCCATTTATTGATTCTTGATTTAACTTCTTGCACTTTAGGGGTCTTGTTAAGGAAGTCAGGTCCTAGGCCAACATGGTGAAGATTTGGGCCTACGTTTTCTTCTAGTAGTCACAGGGTCTCTGTTCTAGTGCCTAAGTCTTTGATCCACAGTGAGGTGAGAGATAAGGGTTTAATTTCATTTCGTTACATGTGGCTTCCCATTTTTCCCAGCACTATTTGTTGAATAAACTATCTTTTCTCCAGTGAATGTTTTTGACACCTTTGTCTAGTATGAGATATCTGTATTTATGTGGATTTGTCTCTGTGTCTTCTATTCTGTACCATTGGTCTACAAGTCTGTTTTGGTGTCAATACCATGCTGTTTTTATTACTGTATCTGTGCAGTGTATTTTGAATTCTGGTGTTGTGATGCCTCCTGCTTCACTTTTCTTGCTGAGGACTTCTTTGGCTGTTCTGGGTCTCTTATTTTTCCTGTTGAATTTCGTGATTGCTTTCTTCTAGTTCTATGAAGAAAATCATTGGAATTCTAATAGGAATTGCACTAAATTTGTGAAATGTTTTTGGTAGTATGGCCATTTTGACAATATTAATTCTGCCCATCCAGGAACATGGGAATTCTTTCTATCTTTTAAGACTTTCTTCAATTTCTTTTAGTGTTCCATAGTTTTCATTGTAGAAGTCTTTCACCTCATTTGTTAGATTGATTCCCAAGTATTTTATTTTTCTTTGAGGTGATTGTGAATAAGGTAGTGTTCTTTATTTTTCTTTCAGTGGATTTATTACTGATGTATAGGAATGCATTTGATTTATGGGTATTGATTTTATATCCTGTTACTTTGTTGAATTCATTTATTAGTTCTAGAAGCTCTTTGGTAGAATTTTTTGGATCTTCCAAATATAGAATCATATCATTGGCAAATAGTGATAGTTTGAGCTCTTCTTTACCTATTTGTATGCCTTTAATTTCTTTCTTCTATCTAATTGCTCTGGCTAGAGTTTCAAGGACATTGTTGGATAAAAGTGGTAAAAAAGAGCACCCTTATCTTTTTCCAGCTTTTAGAGGTAATACTTTCAATTTTTCTCCATTTAGAATTAGGTTGGTCTTGGGTTTAGCATATATGACTTTTGTGATGTTGAGGTATGATTCTACTATCCCTAGTTTTTCTAGTGTTTTGAGATGAAGGGGTGCTGTATTTTGTCAAATGCTTTTTCTGCATCTATTGAGATAATCATATGATTCTTGTTTTTAAATTTATTGATATGATGAATTTTGTTTATTGATTTCCATATGTTGAACCAACCCTGCATCCCTGGGATTAAACCCACTTGATCATGGTGTACTAACTTTTTAATATGATTTTGTATGCAAGTTACCAAAATTTTATTGAGAATTTTTACATGTGTCAGGGATATTGGTCTGAAGTTTTCTTTCCTTGGTGTGTCTTTGTCTGGTTTTGGTATCAGGGTGATATTAGCCTCATAGAATGAGTTTGAAAAGGTTCCTTCCTTTTCCATTTCATAGATAATTTGAGGAGTATTGGTGCTAATTTTTCTTTGAAGGTCTTATAGAACTCAGCTGAGAGTTAGTCTGATCCTGGGCTTTTCTTAATTGGTAGGCTTTTAATGGTGTTTTCTATTTCATTACTTGAAATTGTTCTGTTTAAATCATATATGACCTCCTGATTCATTTAGGTAGGTTATATTCTCTAGAAATTTGTCAATGTCTTCAATATTTTCTATTTTATTGGAGGATAAGTTTTCAAAATAGTTTCTAATTGTCTTCTGTATTTCAGTTGTGTACATTATGATATTTCCTTTTTCATCACATATTTTAGTGATTTGGGTTTTCTCTCATTTTTTCTTCCTAGGGGTTTATCAATTTTATTGAATTTTCAAAGAACCAACTTTTTAGTCTCCAGGTATTGGAGAAGTTTCTGTTTTTTATTCTGTCATTTATTTCTAATTTCAATCCATTATGATCTGATAGAGTACAAGGTAGTATCTCTGTCTTCTTGTATTTGCTAACAGTAGCTTTGTGGCATAAAGTATGGTCTATTTTAGAGAAGGATCCATGTGCTGCTGAGAAGAAAGTGTATTCGTTCTTTGTTGGATGGTATATTCTATATATGTCCGTTAAGTCTAAATTGCTGATTGTGTTGTTGAGATCTATAGTTTCTTTATTCAATTTTTGTTTGGACGATCTATCCAGTGGTGAGAGAGGTGTGTTAAAATCGCCTAGTATTATTGTGTTGTGGTCTATTTGAATTCTGTAATTGAGAAGGATTTGTTTGACGTACGTGGATGAGCCAATGTTCGGGGCATAGATATTTATGATTGTTATGTCTTGCTGATTTATGCTTCCCTTAAGCAGTATGAAATGTCCTTCTTTATCCCTTCTTACTAGTTTTGGCTTGAAGTCCACATTATCTGAAATGAGGATGGATACTCCAGCTTTTTTGCTATGTCCGTGTGCATGGTATGTTTTTCCCCATCCTTTCACCTTTAGTCTATGGGTGTCTCTTTCTATGAGATGAGTCTCTTGCAGGCAGCATACTGTTGGATTTTTCTTTTTAATCCAATCTGCCAGTCTGTGTCTTTTGATTGATGAATTCAGGCCATTAACATTCAGGGTTATTATTGTGATATGATTTGTATTCCCAGTCAATTGACTCATATTTGTTTTTGACATGATTTGGTTTCTCCTTTATTTGGCTATTCCTTTAGGCTAGCGCCTCCTGTTGCTGATTTGCATCGTTGTTTTTCATCTCTTCCTCATGAAATATTTTGCTGAGAATGTTCTGTAATGCTGGCTTTCTTTTTGTAAATTCCTTTAGCTTTTGTTTATCATGGAAGGATCTTATTTCATCGTCAAATTTGAAGGTAAGTTTTGCTGGGTATAAGATTCTTGGTTGGCATCCGTTTTCTTTCAGGGCTTGGTATATGTTGTTCCAGGCCCTTCTAGCTTTTAGGGTCTGGATTGAAAAATCTGCTGATATTCTTATTGGTTTCCCTCTGAATGTAATTTGATTCTTTTCTCTCGCGGCCTTTAAAATTCTGTCTTTATTTTGTATGTTAGGTATTTTCATAATAATGTGCCTTGGTGTGGGTCTGTTGTAATTTTGTATGTTTGGAGTTCTATAAGCCTCTCGTACTTGGTTTTCCATTTCATTCTTCAGATTTGGGAAATTTTCTGATATTATTTCATTGAATAGATTGTGCATTCCTTTGGTTTTTATCTCTGTTCTTTCTTCTATTCCAATAACTCTTAAATTTGATCTGTACATGTTATCCCATAATGCAATTCCTATTAAGGTTCCAATGATGTTCTTCATAGAAATAGAAGAAGTAGTCATGGAATTTATTTGGAAAAATAAGAGATCCAAAAGAGCTAAAGCAATCCTCAACAAGAAGAGTGAAGCAGGAGGCATTACAATACCAGAATTTAAATTATACTACAGAACCATAGTAACAAAAACAGATGAAATTGACACCAAAACAGACATTAAGACCAAAGGTCCAGAATAGAAGACAGAGAGACACACCCATATAAATATAGTTATCTCATACTTGACAGACACCATAAGCATACATTGGAGAAAAGATAGTTTATTCAACAAATGGTGCTGGGAAAACTGGAAATCCACATATAATAAAATGAAATTCGATCCCTATCTCTCACCCTACACAAAACTCAAGTGAAATTAGATCAAGGACCTAGGTATAAGCCAAGAGACCCTGTACATAATAGAAAAAAAGTAGGCCCAAATCTTCATCATGTCTACTTAGAAACTGACTTGCTCAACAAGACTCCTAAAGCTTAAGAAGTAAAATCAAGAATCAAATGGGATTGCTTTAAACTAAAAAGCTTCTTCACAGCAAAGAAAACAATCAAGAACATGAAGAGAGAGTTTACGGAATGGAAGAAAATCTTTGCCATTTGCACTTCAGATGGAGCATTAATCACCAGGACATACAAAGAACTCAAAAAACTTAAAACCTAAGAAAACAAATAACCCAATTGATAAATGGGCAAAGAAACTGAGCAGATACTTCACACAAGAATAAGATCAGTCAGCCAATATATGAAAAAAGGTTCAACATCACTGGCAATTAGAGAAACGCAAATTAAAACTACAAGGAAATTTCATCTCACTTGTCAGAATGGCAATTATCAAGAATACAAGTAACAATAAACGTTGATAAGGATGGTGTGGAAAAGGCACACTCATACATTGCTGGTGGCGCTGTAAGTTGGTGCAACCACTCTGGAAAGCAGTATGGATATTCCTCAGAAAACTTGGAATGGAACCAACATTTGACCTAGTTATACCACTCCTGGGTGCATAGCCAAAGGACTTAAAATCAGCATACTATAGTGATATGGTCATGTAAATGTTCATAGCAGCTCAATTCACAATAGCTGAGGTATGGAACTAACCTAGGTGACTATCAACAGATGAATGGATAAAGAAAATGTGGTACATTTATACAATAGAATATTATTCAACCATAAAGAAGAATACAATATGGCATTTGCTGATAAATGGATGGAACTGGAGGCTATTATGCTAAGTGAAATAAGGCAATTCACCCAAAACCAAATGACGAATATTCTCTCTGATATGTGGATGCTGACTCACAATAGGTGGCAGGGAGGGAAGGGTGGAGGTTCATGGGTTTGGATATGAGCGGGGCAAGTGGGGGGAAGGGAGGAGAGATTGGAATGGGAAAGACAGAAGAATGAATTGGACATAACTCTCCTGTGTTCATAAAGGAATACACGACAGTGTAACTCCACATTATGTACAACCACAAGAATGGGAAGTTACACTCCATGTATGTATGATATGTCAAAATACACTGTACTGTCATGTATAACCAAAAAGAACAAATAAAAAATAATCTAAATGAAAAAAAAAAGACTGTATTGTCCAAATGGCATCTGTGAAGACTCAAAGGAAGACATTTATATTTTAAGCACATTGAAAGCTGAAAATTCTGTGTCAATGTAGGACTATACTCACCCATTTGTGGATTTTGCCTGACTAGTGTCATTTATACCATTTTATTAATGGTGAAGGACTGCAAGCTTCATTGTTAAAATGTTCTCCTCTTTATTTTAGTTCACACAGTTCAATTCCCTTTGACTAAAAGTCCAGAAGTGTCCTCATGACCCAGGTTTGGTCAATTGAGCATTCTATCACCTTGGCCTCATGATTGGTTTGGAGATAGGTATGTGACTTGGACCAACAATGAGACTTAATCCTGGTATACTTGGAGTGAGATGATAGAACAGAATGATTTTTGTTTTGGGGCATGTATTCTCTCAGTACAAAGCATGGTGCAGAAAAGAGAGGGCAAATCTGAGTTGTAAAGACGTCTTTTGAGCCCCTCGATCCAGCTTAGTGGCTCTAATTCTGGATGGTTCACTAAATTCTTGATCTGGGCCAAGCCCAACCAAAGGAATTAGAGATTCATTTTTGTCTGAGATAAATAAGTCATACTCCCATGGAATTTGCATTTCAATTACAGGTTCCAATAAATTCCCAGTTTGAGTTAACTTTTCATCATTTGTGTTCTCTTAATCATGAAAGTTTAAGATTTTATGTAATGAATAAAAAATACATATTTTCCCCAGATAGTATGAAGATAATGTACAAAATCTTGGCATGTAGTAAGTGACAAATACATGGTATTAAAGTGAACATTAGTCATTATTTTTGGCCACTTGACATTTAAATCTCCTTTGTTGGGGAATCTCCTCCTTGTAAGTTAGAGCCTTTTTTTAGAGGCTGGACATGCCAGTTCCCCATGAAGTAAGGACATGGGTACTTGATTGAGACTTTACTAATTGGATGTATCTGACATCAACTTCGAATCTAAAGACATTCATTATACAGTGATGCACCAACTATGCAGACTTCTTTCTGGACAGAGTGGTGCTAGTGGTGGTCTCAGCATGTGTTTCTTAGTCAGCTGAGGCAATGGTTATTTCTTTTTTGATACCAGGGTTTGAACCCAGGGGTACTTAATCACTGAGCCACATCCCAAGCCCTTGGTGTTTCTTATTTTGGGACAGAGTCTTGCCAAGTTACATGGGACCTTGCTAAGATGCTGAGGCTGACTTTGGACTTAAAATCCTCCTTCCTCATCCTCCCAGGTCACTGGGATTACAGGCATGCACTGCCATGTCTGGCAGAAGCAATAGTTCTTAGCAAAGATCTGAACCTCTGCCTCTGGAGTGCTAATGAACTGCATCTCGGCTTGGTGGTGGCAGCTGTGTGCATTCCTCCAACCATCTTTGAGAAGGGACTCCCGGCTGTATGATGTCAGACATAATTCCCAGGGATTGTGGAAACCACCCAATATCCATTAAAGACATCATTTTCTGCTTATATTTACCAGGGTTCATTTTTCTTTCTTGCAATTAAGACCTGACTGATTCTGGAGTGATGATGATATAATTTCAATGATGATAACGGTGAGGATAAGATCTTGATGCCGTAGGAAGAAAAACAATCACTCAGTTCTCAATGTGGAGAATAGATCAGTGAGGACTGAGATGGGAAGCTGAGTTGAGTATGTGGCTCATCATAATAAGGATGATGTGGGATGGTGAAAGAAGAGGTGGCTGGGAGTAAGTCTCCAGCCGTTTAGGTGGACAGGAAGGAATATATTCAAGAGAGATATCGAAGTGAGATAGATATGATATTTTCTTCAGCCATTGACCATTCATAGTATAGAAACGTGGAGGATTCTTGGCATTAGAGGTTACTCTCCTTTTCCAATCAGAGACATTTGGGCTACAGGAAGCACAACTCTGTTACCTACATGTTATTTAAACTGGGTCAAAGACCAGCTAGGAGTAACGTTCAGGATTGGGTACCCTCATATGAGCAGGGGGATTGGCCTTCTCCACTTTTTTCTTTCCAAGTAGGTGAGTCATACATTTCTCCAGCAATGTTGTAAATGATAAATCTGAAAGAAAAGTGCTTGTAGGTAAATAATAGACATGGCTCATCATAATCTTCTTTGGTGGTTTCTCACTGTCCCATCTGTAAGGCCAGCCTAATGAGCCCCTTGTGAGCACTGGGGGAGTATGGTTCAGAAAGGGCAATTGCTTTTTATTAAGATGTATACATTTCCCCTTAAATTCATTAGAAGTTTCTGAAACAAATAAATAAAACATAATTGATACAGTTCCAGTCTCCTTTCCTTCCACAGATCATTAAGAAGTTGTAATTGCTTCCCAACCCCCAGGAAGCTCTTGTCTCCAAGAATAAAGTGTTAGTGTGACTCTGGCAATTGTTATTATTCTAAGGAATTAATTTACTCTAATTAGTTTTAGGTCCATTAACAGAAGTAGAAATCTGAGCAAGGGAAGGGAGGTCTGAAACATTTTTTTCTCAGCCAGTTGTAAGAACTTTCAATGTGCTTAACAATTTGGCCACTGAAAATCAAACCTTGTTAAAACCCAAATGCAACACCTATAAATCAGGATATAAGTAGTATGATTCCTAAAAGACATATTAGCTCCTATTATATTTTTCTGAAAATAAGAAGTGAACTATAATTTTTATCTCTTAGTAGAAATCTTTAAACTGAGCCTAGGGACCAAAAATAGAAAAAAATAATGATATCGAGGCTCACAAAGCGTTAGTTTTGCTTAGGTAAAATCAGAACCTGAATAGGATGATTCAAGAGGTCTGGGAAAGATTGTATTTATTCAGAAAGTAGCTACCCAATTCCGAGTAAACATGGCTAGAATTCCATCATGATAAAAAGAAAGCCACATCAGGTTGGGGTTGTAGCTCAGTGGTAGAGTGCTTGCACACGTGAGGCACTGGGTTCTGTCCTCAGCACCACATACAAAGATAAGTAAATAAAATAAAGGTATTATGTCCATCTACAACTAAGAAGAAATTAAAAAAAAAAAAGAAAGTCAGGCCTTTGAGTTCCTTGCTCTAGGTCTTCTTTAAATAGTACATCCACACAGGGAGGCAATGCATTATTCTAATTTTCAAGGGACAACTTGCATACCTTATTGATCAGCCTTGGGGTGACTAGTCCAAGACTATTTTGAAGATCGGAGGTTAGTGTCTTGGGATGGAGGTGTCTCTGGAAGACACCAAACTGGTATGGCCGTCAGGATAAATTGGGGGCAAATGGTGGAGGCCCTGGGTTTGTAGGCAATAATGGAATTTTGGAATTTTTTAGCTAAAGAATGACAGAATCAAAGCTATGCCACCTGATGGAACATAAAGGATGAATCTGAAGAGGACAGAGTTAAGGATGGAAAACAAGTTAGGTTATCCATGTGAGAGTTACAGAAGACCAAAAAGCAATATGGTAGATATGATAATGGTTGGAGGTCACAGATTTGAAAATGTTTCTAGGATGTAATGGATAGGATTTAGTGAGGGATGGGACATAGATAGAGAGACCCAGAGGATTTGGTCTTGGAGAATTAGAATAATGAGGCCAACTACTCAGATAGGAAAAGAACTAAAACAAATAAACAAAAAAACCAAACAAACAACAACTACCATAAACACAACCATCCAACCAAAGAACAGCAACAAAAATACTCCAGTGCACTCCAGAGTCTGAGATAACAGATCTGGTTTTAGATAAAACAGTAAATGTTAGTTTTAAAGGTGACAGACTTATGAATTTTATAATCCACTGAATTTCTATAAAACAGACATTGGCCAAGCTCATATACCTTTCAAAATAGGTAGTAAATAAATAAATGAATCTGACCAGAATTTAGGACCATTGAGTTTAAAAAACATGCACCATTTAAGGGGACAGATACCTTCCAGGTCCAGTAAGTTCAAGGATGAGGGCTAGGATTGCCAAATCATCCACTTTCCAGAGAAGCCAGAAATCAGAAATGTTATAGAATATCTCCTGATTCTTTAGTGTTGGCAACTAATTCTATTTTTCTTGAAACTAGGGGTGAGCTAATCCCAGGCAGGGGTGCAGAGCATCCCAGGGTCACAGGTTTGAGACTAGATGAACCAAACTGAATTCTTATGGAGTGGTGCCTTCAAGGAGACACAACTAAGGGAGGATCCCTGGACAAGCAGTTTTTGAGCAACTGCAATTTTGCTAGCACAGTTCTAGATGCTGACGGAGATAGAACCTCTGACTACTGTGCTTTAAAAGCCCACTGCCACCAGGTATGGTGGTGTATACCTATAATCCCAGCAGCTCGGGAGGCTGAGGCAGGAGGATCATTAGTGTTTTAACAGCCTTTGCAATTTACCAAGGTCCTGAAGCACTTCAGTGAGACCATGTCTCTAAATAAAGTATTAAAAAGGACTAGGGATGTGGCTCAATAGCTAAGTGTCTCTGGGTTCAATCCCTAGTACAAAAAACAAACAAACAAACAAACAACCCCCCCAACAAATCCGGCAGCCTTGCTAAGCCAGAGAAGAACGTAGCATTTGATATGATTAAGTCCTGTCTGCATCTAATAAGGAAGGGAAGGGGGATAACAGGAAAGCTCTGGGTCTCAAATGGCAAAGGAGAGCATCAAGGAAGAACCGAAGGTGCACGAAGAGCTGGGGACTTTGCTCCAAAGTTCAATTCTGAGTTAATAGTTGTATTCAACAGGTTTTGCGATTTCTCCAGGAAGTCAGATATGAGGTTTCTGAGAGCAGGTGGATATGAATAAATTACAAGTGGAAGCTTGTTCCACACTAATGATTGCAGGCAGACCAGTTTGGACTATTTATTGTACTGAACTATAAAGTTCTTCGTCATCTCAATTCTAAGCTACGGGTATCTGGCTTAAGAATTAAAAATAAATAAATAAATAAAAATAAAATCCTAACAGTTTATAGGAGATGACACATCTCTAAAATAGTGAGATAATCCCTGAAGCTGGAGCATTTCATCCAGTTTAGTTTATTTAGGATTACCCAAGGAGTATGAAAGGAGGTTAACAGAACAGTGAGGTCCTCAGAATAGGGGGGGTGGGACAAAAGGGATGGGCTTTGGGGATGTATGTAGCAGAATGTCAAATAGAGTTTTTCTTGATAATATACTCTGCACTTGCTTCTTGATTTTTGTCTTTCTCTTCTCTTTGTTATTTTTTTTTTTTCAAAAATCTCTAACAGGAAGAGAGAAGACCGATTTATTTGTTGAGGAATAAAGAAAATAGTGTCTTTGTCCTGCATTGGTATCAATCAGTTTATTTAAATGAGTTTTTTACTGATAGGCAGAATCAATTTGTGAAGCCTATTTGATTACCTCTGTTCAATTACTGCAAAAGCAGCTTCCAGGTTCAGGTGAGGAGAAATGAGAATGCTTTTGCAGTTTTCCTTCTGCAAGGGAGCACACAAGAATATAAACCTCACAGAAAACAGCATGACATTTTTCTGACGGTTCCACTTTGGGATGGATGGTCCTTAGACAAGGAAGCATATTCAGGCTGAGATGCACTGTTTTCCATAAGTAGGTGGAGATCGGCATCTCTTGCCTTTTTAACCATTTTCCAGTAAGTTTGGGTGAAAAATGTAGACCATTTTTCTTTAACAGCATCGCAGGCTCTTATACCTGACACAATTTTAAGGTTGTTGGGCTCTTGTCTCTGAGAGCAGAGGGAGGGGACAGAAGGAAGGAGGCCACAGTGCAGAACTCCAGGGAGCATGGGTCCTCTGGGAATGTCTGCTACATGCAGAGTCATGCAGTAATTGAACCCAGGGTTCTCATATGAGTCCTTGAGAGCTTGTTAGGAGGTTCTAGCAGGGGAGTGCAGCTACTTGTGTACCCTTGACCAAAACACAGTCCTCCTTTATTGGGGAAGGTCATCCTCTTTGACTGAGCATGCAGCTTTGGGAGGGATGTACATGGAGCAGAAAGGAAGGAAGGGGACACCCGCCTAGCCAGCCAGATCAGCCAAATCAACCCTGGTGATCAGTGAAGTAATGGACATCATAGCCAGATAGCCCTCACATCCCTCATATGAATTCTTAAAACTAAAATAAGATCCCTCCCCAAAGATATTGTCTTCTCCATTCTAGCAGGGACTATTTGTTTGCATACAGCCAATGGATATGTCTGATAGAAGCTAGAAATTTCAGTTCAAAGATAAAGGATAAAATACTAAAGACATTTAATTGCCTTTGGGTTGACTATGGAATTTTAGATTACCAATATTCTAATGGGGGCTAGTTAGATGAATTCTTGCTTTTCGATTTCCTCTTCTAAAAGGTTCTGTTTCCTCCTTCAATAATTAAAGTAACCAAGTACTGGAGAAACCATGGGATTTTTCCTTTGGGTTGACACTAATAGCTAATATCATGCAAATTAGAAAACAGTGCAATTATCTGCATGTCCTGAGTTACAAACAACAGATTAGAACCATCTCTTACCCAGGATGATATAGTTTCTTTTTCTTCCTTTTCTCTAAGCCTCAACAAAGGTTGCTTTCTACAGACAGATTTGGAGACTTCCAAGTCAGACAGCATTTATTAGTGGTTAGTGTCTGGTCAAATGTAATTCATAGTTGAATTTATCAAACACACTAGGGACTTACTAAGTGCAGATATTGGGTTCTGTAATTGGGGTGCCAAGATGTGTCAAGGATATTACGTGTTGTCAAGAAGCTAATGGTGGATCTTCTTCTGTGAAGTGTTTGCTCATTTCCTTAGCCCATTTATTGACTGGGTTATTTGTATTCTTGGTGTAAAGTTTTCTGAGTTCTTTATAGATTCTGGAGATTAGTGCTCTACCTGAAGTGTGGGTGGCAAAGATTTTCTCCTACCTGTGGCTCTCTCTTCACATTGTTGATTGTTTCCTTTGTTGAGAAAAAACTTTTTAGTTTGAATCTATCCCATTTATTGATTCCTGCTTTTATTTCTTGTGCTTTGGGAGTCATGTTAAGGAAGTCTGGTCCTAAGCTGATATGATGAAGATTTGGGCCTACTTTTTCTTCTATTTGGTGCAGGGCCTCTGGTCTAATTCCTAAGTCCTTGATCCATTTTGAGTTGTTTTGTACAGAGTGAGAGATAGGGGTTTAATTTCATTATGCTGCATATGGATTTCCAGTTTTCCCAGCACCATTTGTTGAAGAGGCTATCCTTTCTCCATTGTATGTTTTTGGCAGATTTGTCTGGTATGAGATAACTATATTTATGTGGGTTTGTTTCTGTGTCTTCTATTCTGTACCATTGGTCTACCTGTCTATTTTGGTGCCAATGCCATGCCGTTTTATAATTATTGTTCTGTAGTATGGTTGAGGGTCTGGTATTGTGATACCCCCTGCTTCACTCTTCCTGCTAAGGATTGCTTTGCTGTTCTGGGTCTCTTATTATTTTGAATGAAGATATATGAAAAAATGTTCAACATCTCTAGTAATAAGAGGAATATAAATCAAAACTACCCTAAGATTTCATCTCACCCCAATTAGAATGGCTATTATCAAAAATACAAGCAACAATAGGTGTTGGTGAGGATGTGGGGAAAAAGGTGCACTCATACATTGCTGGTGGGGTTGCAAATTGGTGCAGCCACTGTGGAAAGCAATATGGAGATTCCTTAGAAAACTTAGAATGGAACCATCTTTTGACCCAACTATTCCACACCTTGGTCTACACCCAGAGGACTTAAAATTAACATAATACAATGAAGTAACACATATCAATGTTTATAGCAGCTTAATTCACAGTAGTTAGATTGAGGAACCAACCTGGATGCCTTTTAATAGATGAATGGATAAAGTAACTGTGGTACATATACACAATGGAATATTAGTCATAAAGAATGACATTATGGCATTTGCTGGTAAATGGGTGGAAATGGAGAATATCATGCTAAGTGAAATAAGCCAATCCCAAAAAAACAAAGACCAATGATTTCTCTGATAAGTGGATGATGATACACAATGGGGGAGAAGGGAGTAAGGGAAGAATGAAGGAAGGATGTATTGTGTAATGGGAAAAGAGGGGTGGGGAGGGGGCAGGGGAAGGAAAGATAAATAATAATAGAATGAGACGAGCATCATTACCCTAAGTTCGTGTATGATTACACAGTGCTACTCTACTTCATGTACAGAGAAATGCAAGTTGTACCCCATTTGTGTACAATGAATCAAAAAATAATAAAAAAGAAAAAATAGTTTTACCTTTATTTTATAATGATTATTTTATAATGTTTGTACACTTGTCTTGTTGCCCTTACTATATTTTGATCTAAAGAAAAATATAAATGTTACCATCTTCTTTAGGGCAGGAACCATGTTTGGTTCATCTTTGTAGTTCACACAGTATCTGATATATTAAGAGACACTGAATACATAATTATTAAATTGTTAAATTAAAAAAACAGACTAATGGTGGAGCAAAGGGGAGACATGGAAACATGATATTCTAATATGAAGGGCTCAGTGGTAAGGCATGATGTAATGGGGAAACTTAACTCAACCTAGAAATCTAGGGAAGGATCCTGCAGAAAATGGCATCTGACCTGAGTCTTCCGCGCACTGGAGAAGTGGTCAGAAGAATGAAAACCTGGTACATGAAGGACCCCTCCAGGGAGCACCCATCAGTGCTTCCCCAGGCCAGCCTTGGGGCCTCACATGCATTCAGTCATAGAATCCTCACAAACTTCCTGTACATTAGGTTCTTTAAGCCTACCTTGTTGGTTTAAAAAAATATGAAGACCAAGAAGCTAATTAACCTGCCCCAGTTAATATCACCATTTTATGGGACAGAGGATTTAAACTGAGACTTGATTCCAAAACTTAATTGCTTACTCACCATAGGGCACTGCTCCTCTGGTTTACAAAACATGCACTGGGGAGATTGTTTCCCCCAAACAGAAAACTCTTCTAGGGTCCCATTATATGAAACTTGCATGCACTGTTAGGCAAAGAGCAAGGAAGAACCCAGAAATTTTGAAGCAGAAATATTAGAAAGTCATTGACCATTGAAAATTAACAAGAATCTATGCAACGAAAGATTCAATGACAAAGGAAGTAATGAGAACAGATGAGTTGATTCAGTACCACGCTTAAAGTATGTCCAAGTATGTGGCCCTTCTTGACAAGTTTTGTCTCTGTTGGGTCAAATTGGCCCCACACTCTCCACCACTCACTCAGGCCCAGCCATAAGGTCTTTCCTTTTTGCTCACCAATGCCTGTAGGACTCTGCTCTTGCTCTTTCCTGTCTAGAGTCATCTCCTCCAGATTGTCTTTCCCAATCCCTCAGGAATCAGATCAAGTGTCACCTCCTCAAAGACGCCTTCTCAGCCTCCAGGACTAATGACCCCAATCACTTGTTATCCCATTCCTCTGTTTTATTTCCCCACTGCATTTGTTATTTTCTGAAATGTCATTTATTTATAAGCTGTTAGTGTACAGTCTGCCTCCCTCCACTAAGATGTAAGCTCCAAATAGATGGGAGTTTGGTCTTGCTTACCGCTGTGTTCCCAGCTGCTAAAATAGTGCTAGCCCACATATTTGTGCAATGAGTGTATTTGATGGTTAAGATAACTTTGTGAAGTAGAATGGGCACTTATTTTTATCTTCATGTTACAGAAAATAAAATGAGACTCTTTATGGTAAAATAACATGCTCCAAGTCAAATAATGAATAAGGGAAGAGCCAGGAATCAAACTATGTCTCCTTTCCCTTCTCCATGCCCCCTCAGCTTCTCATGAAATATTTGCCGTCTCCTGCTTTCCTTCCCTTCAGACTCTCATGTTTGGGCATGGATTTCCATGAAGTTAAAAAAAAAAAGTAACAACTACTATTGTACATTTGTCCATTCACTCCATCTTCCTCTGATTCTCTGGGAAATTTCTTTTTCCCAGATGATGTTGCTGGTTGACTAGGTGGCAGTGGAATGAAGAATAGACTGAATGCAAGAAGCCCGCGTTGTGACTGTGACTATTTCCCTGCTTGCTGCTGACCTTGGGGGACATCTCATCTTCTCTCTGGACCTGATAAGTGAGCACAATGAGCTCAGAGATGTAGAAGCAAATGATTTCTAGATGGTTGTTTCAATATGAGGTAGGTAATGATGGAACTGGGTGTGACAGATGCCTCTGTGTGTGTGTGTGTGTGTGTGTGTCTGTGGTGTTGGTAGAAAGATACCAGAATCTGATTATAGAACTTTTTAGTTTTTTAAAGCTTGAACTTAAAGTTCTTGGAGTCCCTAGAGTGGGTTTTATTTGGACCCAGTGCACTGCTCTATGAATATTTATAGAGTGAAGGACAGAGTGAATTGAAAATGTTTGCTCCGATTTTCCTGCCAAGTGCCTTGATATGTTTGTTTTCTGATTCTCCAGCAACAAAAACTAATTTTAACTAAACTAAGCAGAAAGGAAATTTTGATGATTTTTCAGGGGGCCTACAGAATCCAGAGGAGACTAGAGGATCAGGCATGAAGATGGGGAGAATCAAGAAAGGAAGGGAGGAAGCATAGCAATGGTTCTGTTGCAAGAGAAACCTAGTTGAAACCTTTTCTACAATCATGTCAATTTTGCAATGCAAACCACCACACGCGTTACTAGTAATACAGGGGTCAACATCCTAGGTAAGAGCACCTGAAGAAGATGGTGCAAGTAAGGAAAAAAAAACCATGCCAGTGGTTATTATCAGTATCTTTCTTATTGACACTGGGAATTGAACCCAGGGGTGCCCTACCAATTAGCTACATACCCACTCCTTTTGTTTTAGATTGTGAGACAGTGTGTTGCTAGATGGTATTTGTCCTTCCTCAGTCTCCTAAATATCTGGGATTAGAGGTGTGCACCACTACACCCAGTCATAACAGTTGTTTTCACAGAGAGATTTTGACCTAAGAAATTTGTTCCACAGAAGCTGGCAGATTGCAACAGTAAAAATGAATATCCAGGCCACAAAGACGCAGTACCTTCAGGAAGATGCTACCATGCACAGGGCTGGGAACAGAAGAAATCGGTGTTATGGGATGCCAGACACTTGGAGAAGAGGCATGGAGGGTCTGAGAAACCAGAGCTTTGAGCACAGGGCACTGTCCAGTCTTTGCTATCTAGTGGTTGGAAGAGGACCGCTTCAAGTCTGGGACTCTTGACATGTGAGAAGAGGGCCTTGCCTAGCTCATGCTTTTGAGGGAGTAAGATGAGAATGGTTCTAGGTCTGTGGAAAGAGGCTAGAAAGGAACCAGCTGCTAGGGTAAAGAGCGGCAGTTGGGTGAGGCTGAGAGGAAAATGAGCACGGGGAAGGAGCAAGCCACCCTCTCCTCCTCTTGCCCTGCAGCAGTTTTCCTTTCAGCAGAACTGTCAGGAAGCTCCTTGGTCTAGAGGGGCTCAGGCCCAGGATTACGAAGCTGGGTAGAAAGGGTGAATTTAGAGCCAAGATCCAGTATTTTAAAGGCTGCAGGCACCTCCCCTGCCCACACGGCAGATCTTAGTGCATGTGCTCACACCCTGGCTGTACTGAGGCCTGCATAATGAGGATGTGATCTGTTCCTTCCATCACTGGAAATGACCAGCTGGAATTGCCTCACCAATGGGGAGAAGTAAATCTGAGAGAGGCATGGGGTTGGGGAGGCCAACTGCCATATACCTGCTTCGGCTTCTTCCCAAGAAATGGTGAAACAGTGGATATTGGTATCATCTTCCTTCTATATAAATATATGGAGTTGACCCTTCCTGTCCTTTTACAGCACTGAAGTTGGTTATTTATGTCCTCCTACCAACTGCAGATGCCCTGTTTAGATGAGGATTATAAATCCCCTACTTTGAACTTTAATTGGGGCCAAATAAAGAAAAAGTTTGAGGTTATTTTCTTCCATGGTTTGGAGATTTATATAGGGTGCTTAGAACCTGTTTATCTTGGCAGGCAGGAATATAGTTGCTTAAATGGATTTTCATGCTTAGGGCTTCAAAACACAAAATCCTATGCAGTTTGGTATTTGTTTTGCAATTCTTATCCCACCTAAATTACTGTTTGTGGAAGGAGGGAGGAAAATAGCTTATAAACAGTGTCCCCCATCTCCCCCAATTTCTCTATTTTATGCCTAAAGAGATCTACAAAAACATGTAATAGATCTGCATTTGGAAGAATTCAATGTGTGGTAATTAGTTCACCAGCAGCATTGGATTTCTTGAAATTAGGAACATTGATTCTTTACTGAAATGTAAGTTACTTGCAGATACTCTATTCTTTTTATTCTAGATTTTTAAAAACAATTTGAACTTGTTTTCCAGATAGGTTTTTCATTTATGTTTTATGCTGCTTGACTCAGAAAGTTTAGATGGGAAGTTCCTTAAAATTAAAAGCTTTCATGGATTTCTTAATTGCAAAGAATTATTGATTGGCTAAACTACAATAAGTCAAGAAGAAGGTGATTGTCATTCTCACACTACAGTTAATTACTTGAAAAATACTGAAAAAATAGGTTAAAATTGCCAGTAGTTTACCTTTCAATATATATATAAATTAAGAAGTAAAATTCCATTTATTCTGAGAAGCAAACTTGCAATAATTCCATGACATATATGTATGTACATATATGTTTATTAAAAAAGAACCATTATGTACATATTAATCTGAAATATACTTTTTCAGATAATAATGTCAGAGGTATTTTCAGATCAATATGCATGGATTTTTTTCTATTTTATACAGCACGATTTCTCTTATTTTTAAAAATTTGACCCTAATGATGGATATTTAGATTTATTCTTATTTTTCTTGATATGAGAAACTGTGTCATAGTGAATGTCCATACATCCATGCATGTCTGTCTTCATCTGTATGTACTATTATTTCTGTAAGACAGACATGGATCCCTGGCCTTTTGCAAAAGGATGCAATTCAGAATCACATGCTGCATTAGTAGTTCTCTTTAGTCTCCTTCCACCTAGAACAGTGCTTCACACTTGGCTTTATTTGCATAACCTTGATAATTTTTAAACCACAGGTGGTTATTTTGTAGACTATTCTCCAATTTGTATTTGTTGGAATTTTTCCCATTATTAAATTTAGTTCATGCATTTTGGGCAGAAATATGGCGAGGTGATAAAGCTGTGTCTTTCCCTCTTCATCCTACCAGGTGGGGTGTGTGATTTTGCCTTGTCCCTTTACTGGTGATGATGTTCCCTTTGGTCACAAGATTAAGGTGACGTCAGTCAGATTTCTTTACTGTGAATATACTCTGCTTTCCTTTGAAACAAGTAAGTATTTGGTGGACATAGATGTAAGTTTATCATCAGACTTCTGTTTACCTATTTATTTACTTATATCACTATTAACTCACAGTTTCTTATTTTATTCAATGGGTTATAATCCAGTACTATATTTTTAATTTTGATGTTCAAATTGTTCATGCTAAAATATTTTTCTGGAGTATTGTTATTGAAAATCTACTCACCATTATTCCATTTGGGGAGAAAAGCAAGTGTTGGGAGCTGAAAAAAAGATAAACTTTGCTTTTCAAAAATAGATTTGATTTTTTGAAACCACATTTTATATTATTTTGGGGGGAGATACTGGGGATTGAACTCGGGGACACTTGGCCACTGAGTCACATCCCCAGCCCTGTTTTGTATTTTATTTAGAGACAGGGCTCACTGAGTTGCTTAGCACCTCACCATTGCTGAGGCTGGCTTAGAACTCATGATCCCCCTGCCTCAGCCTCCCAAACTGATGGGATTACAGGTGTGTGCCACCACATCTGACTAAGTTGTGTTTTTATTTTTTAACATTTCTTTATTTAAAATGTCAAAACAGGTTTTCTGGACCATGGTATTAGGGCAGTGAGGCTTACCTCTGTCTTCATGTCAGGATTAAAAAAAAATACTATTGCCAGAATCTCATTTCCAGAGTCTGATTTAATTTGTTTTAAGGTGGGAATTGGGTATTTTAAAAGGTCCTCCAATGATTCCATTGAGCAATCTGGATTGAGAATTACTAGATTAGGAATGAACAAGATTGGCTATATAATTTTCAGAATTCAGGGCTAAATAAAAATGAGAGACCCTTTGTTAAAAAAGATTAAAAATTTCAGATGGCAACAGAAGATCATTAAACCAAGTGTAGGACTTTAATCTTTCAGACCCCGTGAGGTTGCATAGGCTGGGTGTTCATGAAGCCAGATGTACCACATGTAGTGTAAGAAAGAAAAAAGGCATTCAAACCAAAGGTATATGGTATGAACACCATGAGAGAGGACAGCATAGACACAGGCAAGTATCTGCATGTGCCCTCCCCACATTTCCCAGCTCTCTCACAATTGAACGAGGCCATGATTGGTCCTAGACAATGAGCAGGTAAGCAGAAGTTGTGAAGAGCGGGTTTGATTTCTCCATACACTCTCTGAAGCCTAGCTCTGAGACAGGGTCACAGGATGGTGCTCTTTCCAACTGAGTGAACTTGTGAAGCAGAACTCCTAAGAACTCTCATGAGCCATGTATCATAAGTAAAAACTAAACCTTTGTTGTACTAAACCACAAAATGTGTTATAGCAGTGGAGTCTAAATTATTATGACAAATACAGAAAGGTCCAGGTAAATGCTAGGGTCTCAAAGAGTGAGTTCTAACTTCTTGCTAGAGTATCAGGAAAAGCTTCATGGGAGGATGATACATTTGAAACGGATGGATAGGATTTGGAAATGTGGACTTGAGAAGTAAAGGTTGTATTAGTTAACTACCACCACATGGAAAACCACCCCAGATCTTGGTGGCTAAAAACAACTACTGTCTGCTCTGTTTCTCATGAGACTTTGGGGCTTCTAGGTGGGTCTGCTGTCATAAGCTGGGTTCAGGTAATGCAGACTGGGTCTCTCATGCATCTGTGGTCAGATGTTGGGATGACTGGGACTAGCTGGTTTGAATTGGCTTTGCTCACATATCTGAAGTTGACTGGCTCACATATCTGAGGTTGTGACTTGGCTTCCTTTGCATGGTCTATCCTCTTCCATCAGGCTAGCATATGTGGTAGAGGATCCAAACAGACAGAGTGGAATTACACAGGATCTTTTAGGCTTAGGTTTGAAGCTAGCACATTGTCACTTGCTTGCCATTCTAACTGATCAAAGCAGGATACCACACAAGTCTGGATTTCAGAGTGTGGGAAAAAAGTCTCCATTCCTTGAGCTCATATTTCTGGCACATGGGAGATATTCAGTGTTTGTGGAATAAATATATGAACAATGAACTAGATTACCTGGACAGCAATTTTTTGGAACTTAGTTCTTGGACTTCCTTGCTTCCTTGTCAACATGTTTCCCCTAGGTAATCTCATCCTGTACTGCTAATTTTATATATCCAGCTCATGTGGTTCTCTGATTTCTCGCATGCAACCAACAACTTCCTCAATATCTCACTAGCTCTCTTTGCTAGTCAGATTTTTGTCACCATGACTAAAATACCTGACAAGATCAACTTAGAGGAGAAAAAGTTATATTTGGTGTGACAATTTCAGATATTCAGTCCATGGTCAGCTGGCTCCATTGCTGTGTACCTGAGGTGAAGCAGAGCATTATGGTGGAAGGGTATTCATGTAATGGCAGCCAAGGAGCAGGCAGAGAGAGTGAGGAAAGAAACAAAGTATAACCCCTAAAGGCACACCTGCAGTGACCTACTTCCACCAGTCATGTTCTTACAATCCATTCGAATTATGAATTCATCAAATGGATTAGTCCACTGATTAGGTGACAGTTCTCATAATCTTATCATTTTACCTCTGAGCATTCCTGCTTGTCTAACATTTGAGTTTTCTGGAGGACAACTTATATCCGAACCATAATTTCTCTAAGAGGCATGAGTAAACCTTGATTCCTTATATTCATCTCCCCTAGGTATTCCCTGCCCATAGTCTAATTTCAGTAAATGGCAGCTCAATTATCCTATTTCTTAGGTATATACTCTGGAGTACTCTTGGTCTCTTTTCTTTCTCTCATACTCTATATCCAGCCATCAGCAAATCTTGTCAACTCTACTTCTGCACATGTTCAGAATAGAATTGTTCTCACTACCTCTACCACTGTTCCCGGGTCCAGGTCATCCTAATCTGTTTGCCTTGGATATTGCAATAGTCTTCTATTCTGTCTCCTTCTTTCTGCTCTGACCTCTACACTCAATTTTTTTTTCACAGTCTCCAGAGTACTCTTTAAAATACATAAGTCATTTTGTGTCACTCCCTTCCTTGGTTAAGACACTTCAGAATGTGTCCATTTTATAAGTCTTTACAAGGCTTACATGACCCTGCATGAAACTGTTCTCTTGCTTTTCACTCTTTTCTCACTTCTCTCCTGATTTTGTTCATTCAGTCGAAACTGCTTTGGCCTCCTTGTGCTCTTACAATGCACCAGCATCTGCCTCTAGGCCTTTAGTTTTGTTCTTCCCTCTGCTGACTACT
This sequence comes from Sciurus carolinensis, assembly GCF_902686445.1. Lineage (NCBI taxonomy): Eukaryota > Metazoa > Chordata > Mammalia > Rodentia > Sciuridae > Sciurus > Sciurus carolinensis. The sequence goes on along the minus strand of NC_062218.1, from coordinate 103,546,567 downwards.
CTTCCTTCTGACAGCTGCATGCTTTGCTCCCTTATTTCCTTAGGGTCTCTATGCCACTAGCAGCCTCATACCAATAAGTACTTCCTAGACCCCTGTATTTACATAGCATCCTGCAGAACTTTCCCATAATTGTTATTATTTTTTCCATGGCTCTTCCAGCCTTGGACGTTGTCTAGATTTACCTTCTTATTGTTTTTGTCTCATTCGTCTCACTGGAACTTAAATTCCAGGTGGGCAGGGACTTCTATTTTGTTATTCACTGCATCTGCAGAACCTAGAAAAGCTTATAAATGTTTGTACACGAATGACTAATTGTCATTTGTTGCGATTCTTACAATGGGTGAGAGATCGAATGAGAAAATCTCAAGAGTTATAGCAATTCAAATTGTCTATGATACCAGTAGGAGAAGAAATCCAACTATTCTAGAAGAAATGTGCTCCACTGGTATCTAGTGTCACCGTATGTTCTTCCCACTAGTGCCTCGGTCTGATGTTTTTCTCTCTTCTTTTTTCTCATGATCACTTTCCCCTTTCTTAGATTCTAATGTATTCTTCACTTCCCTGATATTTCTGTCCCCATTCTCTTCATACTGTCTCAGAGCACTATCCCTTTACAGCATTTATCACAATGAAAATTGTACAGATATGGGTGTGATGATTTCCACAGGCGTCTCCCTTGCTGGACGGTAAGCTCACTGGACCAGCTTGCTCTCTGAGAGCGAGGAATCTGACTGGTTGTTCATTAGTACATCCTCTGACTCATGCACAAGTCTGGTCCACAGCAGGCACCAGATACCTCCTGGGGACTGAATGTAAGGCCTCTGCCTTGCTACTCTCTCTCTCTCACCACTGATTCTGCATGACCTGCTAACTAATGCTGGGGAGAATATCTTAAAATGGATAACATCTTCAAATCTCTTTATAGATTCTGGTTTCAAAAATAAATACTGAAACTGGCATAAAGGGGTTGGAAGGAGTAGAGAGTCAAATCTGATATATAAAAGGATGCTCTCACAGGGGATGTCTGATTTCACATTACACTAGACAGGGTTAGAATTCACAGCCAGATTTCTGGGGTGCTTCTTGGAGTCAATTCTGGGGAATCCAGGGTTGTCTAAACCAGGACTTAGGGATTTTCTTGCAAGACAAAATTGCACAGCAGCTCTGATTTTGGCAGAATCTTTCTGGGAGACAGTGTCATCTGTTAACACCCTAGGAGCAATTAGATTTATTTAACAAAAACGGAATGGTGTTTGTAAAGTAACTTGAAAGAGTCCATGGGGCACATCGAAATTGGTTTTAAAGTAGGTCAGATCAGTTCTGTAGCTAGTCCAATTATGATGTGTAGGCAACTGATTTCCATTAGCGATTTGGCTCAGGAAATAAAAAAGCTGGTGGTGAGTAAACTGCTTGTCTTTGGAAGTTTCCAGGCATGAGATTCTACAAGATCATCCCAGGCAGAATCCTGGAGTCCATGGTAGGAGGGAAGTGCCAAATTTATCATCTTCTCCCTTGGTCTTCTCTTTCTACATATAGGTTCTATTCAAGTCTACACAGTGACTTGGAGCCCTGGAGTTAACAGATATGAGTTCACCTCTCCAGTTTACCACTTACTTGCTGTGTGATCGTGTGATCTCGGACAAGTGACTACACTTCTGAGTCTTGTTTCCTCCTCTGTAAAATAGTAATCAAAATAATAAGGAAGACCACATAAAATTATGAAAATATTAAATTAATAATGGATGCAAGTATCTTAGCAGTATGTCTGACATTTAGCCAGAGGGGACAAATCTATCCAGGTAGAGAACAGTAAGACTACATTTACAGTTACTCTGTAGCTGGAAATTAAAGGATCAGGAATATGGCTTCTTGGTTTGGTGAGTGGCTGAGGGAATTCATTGAAATTCAATATTGGACATTTGGAGACTCAGGGAAACCTAGAAATTGTATTTTGAACAGAGGATAAGAAACAGTATACTCACACCAAGCTGGAAGTGGAGGGGGCACTGGGTTGCCAAAGAGGGGGAGAGGCAACCATGGAGGGAACGAATTGCAAATTTGGCCTGGAAACATCTGCAGAATAGAAAAGTGGTCTGGATTTAGCTGGGCGTACAGCGGGCTGGTGTTTGAAAAGTGCTCCATGTCCCATAATTAGTTCATGCAGAGCCATCTTGAGGAGGTCACACTGGAGTTTGCTGCTGTAGGGGCCTGGAATCACAGCAAACACTGCCACACTGTGCTAGTCAGTGCCTACCATGCAGCCCACGGTACACCTGGCAGAACACAATTGAAACAGGCATAGGAAAGATTGTACCCAAAGGTATTCAGGTCAGCGAGATGGAGGGGAACTACAACTTGCTGTCCTCTTGAGTCTGGTGACTCACTTGAATAGCTGAAAAGAGTTAGGAAACTGAACAGGCCAGCTTGATTACATTAGAAGACCGAGTCCTGTAAGGCTGTATTTGTGGGTAAGTACAAGAGATCTGCAGTGCCCTCTCAACCCAGGGCAATTGGTAATCCCAACCTAAGGGTAGGATTCTCCAAAGGCCTCTGAAATGACAGATGCCCAGCAGAGACTGGCATCTGCCCAGCCCTGGGGGGTGTGTTGATCTAATCTCTCTGGAGTAGATATTACCTGGCAGAGTTCCAAATTTTCCATCAAAGCTAGACCTCACATCCTAGAACTTCCCATTTAGAACCCTGACTCAGCATATGACCCTGGGAGTGTAATGAGCTCGTCTGTCTGGACCAACTTCCCATTCCATCCTACTTGTATTGGTGATCAGGAAAGCTGAGAGCCATTTCAACTGCTTCCGTTCTAGGCAACCAGCAGCCAGGTTGTGAGCACCACAAAGGGGGAAGAGTTAATAATCCCCATCCTTTTCTCTAAGTGTTTAAACAACCCAAGAAGAAATGGAAGAAGGGCAATCTGGCATGGTAGTGAGTATTCATCCCTTTCCACAGTTTTGACCACCTCAATGGAGATATTCTTTATATTTCATTAAGAATTTTTTGTTCTTACTGTATTTGTTGATTGGTGTGTGTGTGTGTGTGTATGTCTTTGTGTGTGTGTACACATACATATATATACATGAATAAATATACATTTATTATCCTTTATATTTTTTTTCTCCTTCTTTTGATCTTCACTTTTTCTCTTTGCTTCCTCTCCTTTCACATTTTGAATATTCTAACCTTTCTTTGCCCTCCTTTACCATTTTCTTTTGCTCTTGACTATACTTTTAACATCTTTAAAAACTATTTAGTTTTTATAATTTCAGATTCCATGATTTGGGTTGTTGTAGATATTCATATCATGGATTATCCTAGCTGACACATGGTGTTTTCTTTAATACTATATCTAGTTCCTGACTGTTGCTCCTGCTGTTGTTAATTTCTGACCCTACCATTCCTGCTTTTGTGACTATTCTGTTGTAGATTTCCTAGTTGACAGTTAGTATGTACTTTAATGCATGTATGTTATTCACTTCCCTTGTTGCTATTGTTTATTTTTCCCTTTTCTGTGATATGATGGAGATCTTATATGACACTCCCAGTTCAGTGAGTGGATACTCTGTTGCTGAAATACCCCTGAAACCCAAGCTAAGAGATGGTGCACCTTGTTCCACAATATAACCCTGTTCAAACCTTTTTTTTTTTTTTTTTTTTTTTTTTTAGCATCAGGGATTGAACTCAGGGACACTCAACCCCTGAGCCACATCGCTAGTCCTATTTTGTATTTTATTTAGAAGCAGGGTCTCACTGAGTTGCTTAACACCTTGCTTTTGCAGAGGCTGGCTTTGAACTCATGATCCTCCTAACTTAGCCTCCCTTGGGATTACAGGCATGCTCCACTGCACCTGGCAACCCTGCTCAAATTTTGTCAATAATTTAACACAAAGAATAGTGGAGAGAAAGCACCAAAACAATGACCCAGGCCCCTACTAGGAAGGGCTGGGGGGAACATCAGAGCTCACTCATGGATATGTGTTTCTAAAAATAACAGAGAGAAGACTGTGGACAACTCACCTGAGAGGAGCTTCAACATCAATTGCTCCCATACCCTTCTAGAACATACAGAGTTGTCAAGCCGAGAAATCACAGGGAATGTACCCCATACACTCTGTCATATACAATATAAATGCCTGACCTACTAGATGGACTCCACTTTTGTGAGACCTGCAGAGAAATGGGATCCTCAAGCTGTAACATAGTACATACTGTGCCAAAGGACATTAATAATCACCAAAGAACTAGCATGGAAGCTATACTATGAAACTTATTTGGAAACATATTTAACAATTCACAAATAACCTGATATCCCAGAATACTTTGCCAAGAGAAACCTGTGCCCCATTAAGGCCCTTTCTAAAAAGTGGAAGAGAAATCTGTCCCAACAGATGTGCAAATCACAATATAGTAATGAAATATGAAAAAAAAAACCAAGGTAACACAACATCTCCTAGTTTCATATTTCACCAACAACTGACTCCAAAGATATGAAAGTGGAAGAAATACCAGATAAGGAATTCAAAAGAATGATTACAAAAAAGATTAATGACTTCCAGGAGAATACAGAAAAACAAATGAAAAAGTTAAGGAAGTTAGTACAGGATATTGATGAGAAATTCAATAAAGAAATAGACATTGAAAAGGAACCAAACAGAAAGATTGGAAATGAAAGTCACAATAAAGTAAAAAAAATTCAGTCAAAAACACCTCACATAGTTTAGATCATGTAGAATACAGAATCTCAGACCTTAAAGATAAGGTGGACAGCCCAGAACACTTAGAAAATATTAAAGAAAAAAGAAAAACATAAAATAAAGGATGATCAGAATATGCAATAGTTCTGGAACAACATTAAAAGAGTGAATGTAAGGCTCATAGGCTCATAAGAGGAGCAGAGGTACAGGCAAATGGCACTGATAACTTATTCAACAAAATAATAGCAGAAAAATTTCCAAACCTTGGGAATGAGATGGACATCCGTATACTGAAGGCATTTGGAAACTAAAATAGACCATAATAGAACTTATCCACAACATATTTTAATTTAAAATGCCAGATATACAGATCAAAGAAAGAATTTCAAAAGCTATGAGAGAGATGCCAGGTCACATTTAGAGGAAAAATAAACAGTGTAACATCAAATTTTCAGCAAAATCCTAAAGTCCAGGAGGGTTTGGAATGATGTATTTCAAGTCTTGAAAGAAAATAATTGACAACCAAGATTGTTGTAGCCAGTAAAGCTATCTTTCAGAATCAAAGAAGATTAAAAACCTTCCAAGATAGCATATTATAAAGGAATTTATGTCAACTAAGCCAGCCTTGAAGAAGATATTTAAAGGAATCCAACACAGAGAAGAGAAAGATACAAACAGCCAAGAGAGCTCAGGTAAGATTAAATCCCATTAAAAGTTAGATAAGCAAGTGAGAATTAGGATCAAAGAAAACATTAGAAATAAATCAAAATGGAAGGATAATAAGTATACCTCTCTATAATAATTCTGAATGTACATGTCCTCAACTCTGGTTAAAAGATACAGATTGGCAGATTGGGTTTAAGAAAAAAATCCAATGAAATGCTGCTTGCAAGAAATATAGGTCATAGGCAAAGATACTCATAGACTGAAAATAACAGTATGGGAAATGATATTCCATGCAAATGAAAGTTGAAGCAAGCAAACATAACTACTCTCATATTCAACAAAGCAAACTTCAAGTCAAAATTAGAAGAGATAATAGTCACTACATATTGGTAAATGTAGTAATCCAAGAACAAGGTATAATGATAGTAAATATTTAGACCCCAATCATTGCTCACCTAATTACGTGAAACAGACCCAACTTGACATAAAATCTCCAATAGGCCCCACTAAAATAATGTTAGGTGATTTCAATATATCTCTATCACTAATAGGTCATCCAGACATAAAATCAACAAAGATACTATCGAGTTAAATCAAATGGACTTAACAGATATTTACAGACTATTACATCCAACAACAGTTGAATATACTTTCTTTTCAGTTGCTCATTAAACTTTATCCAAAATAGATTATATTTTAGGCCAAAAAGCAAGGCTTAGCAAATACAAAAAAATTGAAATAATTCCATACACCCTATCAGATAATAATGGAATGACATTTGAAATCAACAGCAAGAAAAACCACAGAAATTTACAAACATGGAGATGGAACAGTATAATTTTGGCTGATGAGAGGTCATTGAAGAATTCAGGGGAGAAATTTAAAAATTCTTAGAATCAAATGGAATAGAAATGCAACATATCAAAATATCTGAGACACACTAAGACAACTCTTAGAGGAAAGTTTATACCTGAGTATCTACATAAAAGAAATCAGAGAAATTCCAAATATATAACTTAATTCTGCCTCTCAAGGTCTCCAAAAAGTAAGAACATACTATTTCAAAAACCAGTAGAGGGGAAGAAATGATAAAGAGCTAAAATTAAGAAATAGAGAATAAAAGAGCAATAAAAGGATCAATAAGACAAAGAGTTCTTTGAAAACATAATGAGATTGATAAACCCTTAGCCAAACGATCTAAAAAAGAGAGAGAAAACTCAATCAATAAAATTAGATATGAAACTAGAACTATTACATTAGACACCACTGAAATCCAGAGGATCTTTAGGGATGACTTTTTAAGTTTATATTCCAATAAATTGGAAAATATAGAATAAATGGATAAATTTCTAGACACATGACCTACAAAAATTAGACTAAGAGGATATAAAAAACTTAAACAGACCAATAACTTTCTACCCAGTTGGTGATTGAGCTTAATTTACATGAGGAGTCTGACTGACAGGTTCTTTTTAGTCCAAATCTTACAGGACTCCTTTTTAGAGATAAGTTGCTTTTCTTCGATTGGTTAAAACTAAAGAGATTGTGTTTATTGTTCAAATCTATCATATAATCTAGCTTGCTTTAATTTTACTGTTGTTTTGAATTTTTCTGGCCTAAGAGCTAATCTTTCCAGAAACCTTGTTACTTAAAATTGGCTATAAAGGAGTCTTCTGACACTGACTCAAACTACTTTATCTCCAAAGTGAGATGTGATCAAGGAAAGGAACAAAACTTCCACAACGTGGAAACCAAGATGCTTGGCAAATAATCAGCTGTCTTCAAAGGCAATTATTCAGAGACAGGAAGAAAATCACTTGGAGTCACTTGCCAAACCCCACCAAAACTAAACAACTAGAAGATTATGGGGAAAAAAATGTTCTTCTTCAAACTAACACTAATGCTCTTAGACAGAACTAGTAAATATTTCACAATTTGCCTCCTTTAGGAATAAACATCTAGCTTCCTAATTTCAAGTTCTGCAACAATGAACTGCCAGCCAAGGACATGGAGCCCCTATGTCATTTTAAGGGAATCCCTTCAAGATTGAGAGGATGAGATAAACAGGTGGATTTGAAATGGACTGAAGTTGGAGTCCCTCTAAAGTAGAGAGTAAGGGCTGAAGGACTGCAAACCCTTGACCCGATAGGTGCCAAAGGAGCTGAGTGGAGATTGCCCCAGCCCTGACCTGTCCAGCACAGGCTAACCCAGTCTGCCATGTGTATTTCCTGCCTTTTGTCTCACTTTGCTGATTCTTCTCCTGTAAAAGACTTTCCTCACCCTCAGAGCCTCAGAAGATGGAGTCTTTGGAGCAGAAAATTTCTTTTATCTTTCTTCCAAGCTGGTTTTGAATAAAACCTTTTTTCCAAACAATTTGAATATTTGTGGAGCAGTGAGCAGTGTATTCGAGCCTCTTCCCCAGCTGGCAGTAGTGTCCTCCAGTAACACAATGAGGTGGAAGCAGTAATAAAAAGCTTTCCAACAAGGAAAACCCAGGACCAGAGAAATTCATAGCTGAATTCTACAAGAAATTTAAAAAAAGATTTAGTGCCAATGCTCTTCAAATTACTCCATGAAATAGAAAGGGAGGGGACACTTCCAAATACATTCCACAAAGCTACTAAAACACTGATACAGAAACTGGATAAGGACACCTCAAGGAAAGAAAACTACAAACCAAGATTCTTGATGAACATAGATGCAAAAATCCTTAATAAAATATCAGCAAATTGGATTCAACAACACTTTAAGAAGATTGTACATGATGATCAAGTTGGTTTCATTCCAGGGACACAAGGATGGTGCAACCTATGCAAATCAATAAACCTAATATATCATGTAAATAGAATCACAGATAAAATAATCTTGTAATCATCTCAGTAGATGTAGGGAAGTCTTTGACAAACTTCAAACCCCATTTATGATTTAAGAAAGTGAAGAAACTAGGGACAGAAGGAACTTAGTGTAATATCATAAAGTATATACGTGATAAACCCCAAATCAACACTAATAGTGAACGGGAAAAATGTAAGGCATTTTCTCCAAAATCGGGAACAAGATGAGAATGTCTACTCTTACCACTTGCATTCAATATAGTCCTAAATACTTCTGACAGAACAATTAGTCAAGAGATGTAAATAAAAGGGATATAAATTGGAAAGGAAAAAAAATCAAATTATTCTGCAGATAAAATGATCCTACACTTAGAAGACCCTAAAAGTTCCATCAGTAGACTTCTAAAGCTGATAAATTCAGCAGAGGGATACAAAGTCAAGACACAAAAATCAGGAGCTCTTCTATATGCCATTAATGAACCTGTGAGAAAGTAATCAGGAAAAAAATTCTGTTCAAAATAGCTTTGAAAAAATAAGATAAAATACTTAGGAATAAGTTGAAGAGGCGAAAATCTTCTACAAGGAAAATTACAGAAGACTGAAGAAGAAATCAAAGAAGATGCCAGAAGATGGAAAGACCTCTCACGTTCATGGATAAGCAAAATTAATATTGTCAGAATGACTACACTCCCAAAGCAAACTACAGATTCATTGCAATCCCCAACAAAATATCCATGATATTCCTCTCAGAACTAGAATAACAGTCCTAAAATTTATATAAAAGAACAAAAGATCCATAATGGCTAAAGTAATACTAAGCTAAAAGAGTAAAGCTAGAGTCATCACGATTTCCAAATTTAAATTATACTGAAAAGCCATCATAACAAAATAAGCTGATACTGGCGTTAAAATGGACATGTAGATGAATGGAACCAAAGAGAAGACACAGAGACAAAACCCCAGGTCTGAAGTTAACTGTTTACAAAGGTTTCAAAACCTTATTTATGTCAGAGAAAAGATAACCTCTTTAACAAATGGTGCTGGGAATGCTGGCTATTCATGTAAAAAGACTGAAACTTGATCCCTACCTCTCACTTGTGCCAAAGTCAATTCAAAATGGATCAAATACTTAGGAATAAGACCAGAAACATGAGAACTGATAGACAAGAACATAGGGTAAACACTAACACATATGTGTAGGCAAGGACTTCCTAAATAGGATCCTGCAGCTTAGGAGACAGTACCAAGAATCCATAAATAGGATGGTATCAAACTAAAAATCTTCTTCACAACAAAGTAAACAATTAGCAGTGTGAAGAGAACATACAGAATGGGAGAAAATCTTTGCCGGTTACTCTTCTATCATTATCAAGAATACTAATAACAAAATTTATGTCATTAGCATAATAATAGTAATACTACTACTACTAACCTATTCAATAAATGGGTAAAAGACCTAAACAGACACTTCTCAAAAGAAGAAGTGTTACTGGCAGCCTTACCCAGGGACCCAGCCTGAATCCTAGCTAGCTGGATTTGACTTCCTGCCCACATAAGGAATAGGCAAACTGTGGAAAAACGAAAAATGAATTTTATGCAGTTTGATCAAACTGGGGAGGAGCAGCTAGATTGCTTCTCTTACTGATCCCACAGAAGCAGTTACAACTTACGGAACAAAAGCCAGGTGATATGCATATGTGTATTTAGTTAGCCTGTGCTGGACAGGTGGGATTAGGGGGCACTCTCCACTAACTCTCTTTGGAGTTTGTCATACCAGGGGGTTGTAGACCTTCAGCTTTTACTCTCAGCATGAGGAAGTTGCTCTTAATGTTAGAGGGGGCCCCAACTTCAGTCTGTGTCAGAAGTACAAATGACTAACAATTATATGGAAAAATGTTCAACAATCTCTAACCGTCAGGGAAATGAAAATCAAAGCTACATGAGGCACCATGGTTCTTGCCTTAATCCCTGTGACTTGGGAGGCTGAGGCAAGAGGATTGCAATTTTGAGACCAGCCTCAGCAACTTAGTGTGGCTCTGTCTCAGAATTAAAAAAAAGTAAAAAAGGACTGGGGATGTGGTTCAGAGGTTAAGTGCCCCTGGGTTCAATGTCCAGTGTCTAAAATCTACTATCATGCATAACTAAAAAGAACCAATAAAAAAAAAAAAGAAATCACTGAGATTTCCTCTCACTCCAGCTAGAATGACTATCATCAGAAATACAAGTAACAAAAATGCTGGTGAGGATGTGGGGGAAAAGAAACTCTTATACACTGTTGGTAGAAATGCAAATTAGTAAAACCACTATGAAAATCAGTATGAAGTTTCCTCAAAAGACTTAAACCATCTAATGTATAAGGAATTACATTCTTCAAAGAGAAGACGAAATAGAAAAGAAATAGTATGGAGGAGTCAAGAACTTTCCAATGCTAATGAAAGACATCAACCCACAGATTTGGGAAACTCAGTGAACCATAACTAGAGAACTGTATAAATGATATATTTGAGTACCATAGAGTCAAACCTGTAGAAATAAAACTGTAGGGAAATTTTCCATAGGGAGAAATAATGGAATGGAGGAGGAAGTTGTATTTCTTTAAATAGACTTTACATATTGCCTGGGTGAGAATCTTTGGCAAATCCTCTGACGATCTTTAAATGCTTATTGTAATAAAAATGGAAAAACATAAAAAAAAAGACTTAGAACAGAATCACCGTATAATCCAGTGATACCACTCCTTGGTGTAGAGATGCTTGCATACTGATTTTTATAGCAGCACAATTCACAATAGCTAAGTCATGGAACCAGCTGAGGTGTTCAACAACAGAAGGATGGTCAGAGGATATGTGGTATATACACACCATGGAGATTCACACAGCCATAAAGAAGAATGGAATTATGTCATTTGAAGGAATTGGATAAAAGTGGGAAGCATCAAGTTAAGCAAAATTAGCCAGAATAAGAAAGTCAAGAGTCATATGTTTTCTTTTATGTGTGGATATTTGAGAGATAAAAGGAGAAAAAGGAGGGATCTCAAGAAAATAGAAGGGAGATTAGTACAGTAGAGGAAAGGGGTTTAGGGGGAAGGTAGACAGGAGGGCAGAAGGGCAAGAAAAGGTATTGGTGAATTAATTTATTAAAATTATATGCACATACAAATATGTACAGTGATACCCACTATTCTGTATAATTATTATGCATCAACAAAATAATAATAAAATATTAGGAAATCAAAAGAAAAAGGGAAAATGCATCATAAAAATTGATTTTTATTATTATTATTTGGAATGCCCCCCCCCCCATATTACACTTGAGAAACAAATGGATAACACAGATCCTTCCTTGTGGTTGGGTTTTCCTGGAGGATATTCTCCAGAAGTCAGATTCAGATTCTGTAGCTACTTAGACATTCGATTCATGTTAGCGCTTGCCGTTTAAGATGTGAATGGAAGTCAGTCTTATTTTGAGAATTCTTTTCCACTCCTTTCTGTTCTCCATCTTTTCCTTATAGAAATAAAAATTTAATGTCTGAAGGAAATGTCGGTTGTTTTTATATTGATCCTGAGAGGTAACTTATTTCTGTTTCAGACAGCACGGATGTTTGGGTTGGACATCACTGGGAGACACAAGAAAAGTGGCAACAACCCTGCAGGCAAACCACAGGACAGCTTGAAAGATTGCTTTTATTTCTCTCCTCCCTTCTGCCAGCTCTCAGGGATCTGACGGAGGCCTCTTCTTTTCCCAGTGGTATGTTTGGAGAAAACAACCACCACATTTAATTCAGAGAAGGAAGAATAAAGGAATGGGTGGAACTTGAGCTGAAGCTCAAGGCAAAATAATAATAATGATGGTGATGGGGCTCCCATGTGCCTTGTTTCTGCTTTTGGTCTCCAAGAAAAGGCTGGACAGGAGTTGGGAAGCAGAGTTGTCTCTTAAAATTTTGCTGAATGAATGCTGCAAGTATCTGAGGCAAATTAGGAGGAATATACTCTTGATTTACAAATGTGACATATAGGAAATTTGGGTACATCATGTATTTATTTTTTCATTCATCAATTCAACAAATATATACTGAGACCTGCTGCTCGTCAGTCACTCTTCTACATACTTGGAAATACTGTAAATAAGGAAAAATTTCCATCTGTCAAATAAAAATTACTTTTCTGGATCACAAAATAGGGAATAATAATAATAAGAAAGAAGGTAGCTGCAGATTCTTCCTAATTTTTCTAAGGAGAGATGCTGGCTGCTTGAGAACATTTTCAGTAGCCAGGGGTTACTTTTGGTGTGATGGTCATGGGATGGTATCAAATTTGGCTAAATCTAGAGCAGCTAAACAAACATAAAGTAAAATTCTGTAGTTAATGCATTAGCAAATGTGCTTTTATAAGTAGCTCATTCCATGTAGCCAAAGATTTTTTTTTTTTAATTTTATTTATTCTTTTTAGTTTAGCCAGAGATCTTGAACTGTGGAAAACTCCTCCTCTTTTAGCAGCCAGTTCCTCTGGTACTGTTCTCTGCTGTTCTGGTCCAGCTGCAAGGAGGGGATATGATATACTGCTTTTGCTTCAAGAAGATTTTCATATCCTAAAATGGTTCAGATGTTAAAACGGCAAATAAATACTCAAAATTAGACCTTTGCTTTTCCCTCTTAAAAAATAACTCTCCCGGCCATCCAAGATGGCGGACTAGAGGGTGACTGCATCTCCAGTCATTCCAGAACCCAGGATTTAAGAAGGGGAGGCATTGAGAGACTCGGACTAAAATAGAGCCATGGGTGAGTCTCCCCCACCAGGTGAAGCTAGGCCTGGGTGGCAGGCCCAGATACAGGTGGCTTATCAGAGTAGGGCAGGGCAGTTAGAGTCTTCCCCAGGCAGCCCTGCGCACTCTGGTGGTGGGCTCCTCCCACACGGCCAGCTTCTCCAGCTTCTCGGAACAGGCCCCCCAGTGAGAGCCTTTCTGCACAGAACCAGCTCCAAGTCCCGGAGCCAGCGTGGCGAGTTCTGGCCCGCAAGCAGCTTCAGGGACCAGGACAGGGCAGCCAGGGACTTCCCCAAGCAGCCCGGCCCCCTCCGGCAGAAGCGCCTTTCAAGGCTAGCTTCTCGGAACAGACTGCCCAGTGAGAGCCTTTCTACACAGAGCCAGCCACAAGTCTCCAAGCCAACGGAGAGCTCCGACCCGCAGGCAGTCAGCCTCTGGGATCAGGGCAGAGTGGCCAGAGACTTCTCCAGGCAGTCCTGCCCCCTCCAGACAGGCTCTTTCCACGGGGCGATCCAAGATGGCGACCTAGAGGGTGACTGCATCTCCAGAACCCAGAACCCAGGATTCAAGAAGGGGAGGCATTGAGAGACTCAGACTAAAATAGAGCCACAGGGTGAGTCTCCCCCACCGGGTGAAGCTCGGCCTGGGTGGCAGGCCCAGAGAGGGCAGCTTATCAGAGCAGGGCAGGGCAGCTAGAGTCTTCCCCGGTAGCCCTGCACACTCCAATGGTGGGCTCCTCCCACAAGGCCAGATTCTTGGAGCAGGCCCCCAGTGAGAGCCTTTCTGCACAGAGCCAGCTCCAAGCCCTGGAACCAGTAGTGGGCTAGGGGCAGCTTTCTTCGGAAGCACTGCATTATCAAGTTCCTCCAAGACTTCAGGCTACTGTCTTGGAGGTGATACACTGGAAATCTACAGGGACACTATAAGCCAATAGAGGAAATCTGCAATATTTCAGAGTTCCACTGACATCTGACCAATATGAGAAAACCAGGGAAGAAAATGTCCCAAACAAACCTAGATACTATATCAATAAAACCCAATGACAGCATAGCAGAAGAAATGTCAGAAAGGGAGTTCAGAATGTATATAATTAAAACAATCAGGGAAGCAAACGAGGAGATGAAAGAGCAAATACAGGCATTGAAGGAAGAGATAAAAGAGCAAATGGAGGCATTAAATGATCACACCAATCAACAGTAAAAAGAGCAAATACGGGAAGCAAGAGATCATTTCAATAAAGAGTTAGAGATACTGAAAAAAAAAAGCAAACAGAAATCCTTGAAATGAAGGAAACAATAAACCAAGTTAAAAACTCCATAAAGCATAACCAATAGGATAGAACACCTGGAAGACAGAACCTCAGATATTTAAGAAAAATATTTAATCTTGAAAACAAAGTTGACCAAACAGAGAAGATGGTAAGAAATCATGAACAGAATCTACAAGAATTATGGGATATCATGAAAAGGCCAAATTTAAGAATTACTGGGATTGAGGAAGGCTTAGAGAAACAAACCAAAGGAATGAACAATCTATTCAATGAAATAATATCAGAAAATTTCCCACAACTGAAGAATGAAATGGAAAACCAAGTACAAGAGGCTTATAGGACTCCAAATATACAAAATTACAACAGACACACACCAAGACACATTATTATGAAAATACCTAACATACAAAATAAAGACAGAATTTTAAAGGCTGTGAGAGAAAAGAACCAAATTACATTCAGGGGGAAACCAATATGGATATCAGCAGATTTTTCAATTCAGACCCTAAAAGCTAGAAGGGCCTGGAACAACATTTTTCAAGCTCTGAAAGAAAATGGATACCAACCAAGAATCTTATACCCAGCAAAACTTACTTTCAGATTTGACGACGAAATAAGATCCTTCCATGATAAACAAAATCTAAAGGAATTTACAAAAAGAAAGCCAGCATTACAGAACATTCTCAGCAAAATATTTCTTGAGGAAGAGATGAAAAACAACGATGCAAATCAGCAACGGGAGGAACTAGTCTAAAGGAATAGCCAAATAAAGGAGAAACCAAATCATGTCAAAAAACAAAAATGAGTCAAATGACTGGGAATACAAATCATATCACAATAATAACTCTGAATGTTAATGGCCTGAACTCATCAATCAAAAGACATAGACTGGCAGATTGGATTAAAAAGAAAGATCCAACAATATGCTGCCTGCAAGAGACTCATCTCATAGAAAGAGATACCCGTAGACTAAAGGTGAAAGGATGGGAAAAAAATATACCATGCACACGGACATAGCAAAAAAGCTGGAGTATCCATCCTCATTTCAGATAATGTGGACTTCAAGCCAAAACTAGTAAGAAGGGATAAAGAAGGACATTTCATACTGCTTAAGGGAAGCATAAATCAGCAAGATATAACAATCATAAATATCTATGCCCCGAACATTGGCTCATCCATGTATGTCAAACAAATCCTTCTCAATTCCAGAAATCAAATAGACCACAACACAATAATACTAGACAATTTTAACACACCTCTCTCACCACTGGATAGATCTTCCAAACACAAATTGAATAAAGAAATCATAGATCTCAATAACACAATCAACAATTTAGACTTAACTGACATATATAGAATATACCATCCAACAAAGAACGAATACACTTTCTTCTCAGCAGCACATGGATCCTTCTCTAAAATAGACCATATGTTATGCCACAAAGCTAATGTTAGCAAATACAAGAAGATAGAGATACTACCTTGTACTCTATCAGATCATAATGGATTGAAATTAGAAATAAATGACAGAATTAAAAACAGAAACTTCTCCAATACCTGGAGATTAAATAATACACTATTATATGATGAATGGATAACAGAAGACATCAGGAGGGAAATAAAAAAATTCTTAGAAGTAAACGAGAACAAAGACACATCATATCAAAATCTCTGGGACTCTATGAAAGCAGTACTTAGAGGAAGATTTATTTCATGGGGCGCATTCAACAAAAGAAGTAGAAATCAACAAATAAACGTCTTAACACTACAGCTGAAAGCCCTAGAAAAAGAAGAGCAGACCAACACCAAAAGTAGTAGAAGACATGAAATAGTTAAAATCAGAGCCGAAATCAATGAAATTGAAACAAAAGAAACAATACAAAAAATTGACAAAATAAATAGTTGGTTCTTCAAAAAAAAAATAAACAAAATTGATAAACCTTTAGCCACACTAACAAAGAGAAGACGAGAGAAAACCCAAATCAGTAACATTCGGAATGAACAAGGAAATATCACAACAGACACGAGTGAAATACAAAACATAATTAGAAGAGCTATTTTGAAAATCTATACTCCAACAAAACAGAAAACCTCGAAGACATCAACAAGTTTCTAGAGGCATATGAATTACCTAACTGAACGAGGAGGACATACACAACTTAAATAAATCAATTTCAAGCAATGAAATAGAAGAGGTCATTAAAAGTCTACCAACAAAGAAAAGTCCAGGACCTGATGGGTTCTCAGCCGAGTTCTATACAACCTTTAAAGAAGAGCTCATTCCAATACTCCTCAAAGTATTCCATGAAATAAAGAGGAGGGAACCCTCCCAAACTCGTTCTATGAAGCTAATATCACCCTGATACCTAAACCAGAGAGAGACACATCGAGGAAAGAAAATTTCAGACCAATATCCTTAATGAACATTGACACAAAAATCTCAACAAAATTTTAGCAAATCGCATACAAAAATATATTAAAAAGATAGTGCACCACGATCAAGTGGGTTTTATCACAGGGATGCAAGGTTGGTTCAACATCCGGAAATCAATAAATGTCATTCACCATATCAACAGACTTAAAGTTAAGAATCACATGATTATTTCAATAGATGCAGAAAAAGCATTTGATAAAATACAACATCCCTTTATGCTCAAAACACTAGAAAAAATAGGGATAGTGGGAACATTCCTTAACATTGTAAAGGCCATCTATGCTAAACCCATGGCCAATATCATTCTAAATGGTGAAAAACTGAAAGCATTCCCTCTAAAAACTGGAACAAGGCAGGGATGTCCTCTTTCACCACTTCTATTCAATATCATCCTTGAGACTCTAGCCAGAGCAATTAGACAAACCAAAGAAATTAAAGGGATACGAATTGGAAAAGAAGAACTCAAACTATCCCTGTTCGCTGATGACATGATTATATATTTAGAGGAGCCCAGAAATTCCACCAGAAAACTTTTAGAACTCATAAGGGAATTCAGTAAAGTAGCAGGTTACAAGATCAATGCTCATAAATCCAATGCATTTTCATACATAAGTGATGAATCTTCAGAAAGAGAAATTAGGAAAACTACCCCATTCACAATAGCATCGAAAAAAATAAACTACTTGGGAATCAATCTCACAAAAGAGGTGAAATACCTCTACAATGAGAACTACAGAACACTAAAGAAAGAAATTAAAGAAAACCTTAGAAGATGGAAAGATCTCCCATGTTCTTGGATAGGCAGAATTAATATTGTCAAAATGGCTATACTACCTAAAGTGCTATACAGATTCAATGCAATTCCAATTAAAATCCCAATGATGTACCTTGCAGAAATAGACCAAGCAATTATGAAATTCATCTGGAAGAATAAAAAACCCAGAAGAGCTAAAGCAATTCTCAGTAGAAAGAGCGAAGCAGGGGGTATCGCAATACCAGATCTTCAACTCTATTACAAAGCAATAGTAACAAAAACGGCATGGTATTGGTACCGAAATAGACAGGTAGATCAATGGTACAGAATAGAGGACATGGACACAAACACAAATAAATACAATTTTCTCATACTAGACAAAGGGGCAAAAATATGCAATGGAGAAAAGATAGCCTCTTCAACAAATGGTGCTGGGAAAACTGGAAATCCATATGCAACAGAATGAAATTAAACTCCTCTCTCTCACCATACACAAAACTCAACTCAAAATGGATCAAGGACCTTGAAATCAGACCAGAGACCCTGCATCTTATAGAAGAAAAAGTAGGTCCAAATCTTCAACTTGTTAGCTTAGGATCAGACTTCTTTAACAGGACTCCCATAGCACAAGAAATAAAAGCAAGAATCAGTAACTGGGATAGATTCAAACTAAAAAGCTTTCTCTCAGCAAAGGAAACTATCAGTAATGTGAAGAGAGAGCCTACAGAGTGGGAGAATATCTTTGCCACTCAGACTTCAGATAGAGTGTTAATTTCCAGAATCTATAAAGAACTCAAAAAACTCTACACGAAGAATACAAATAATCCAATCAACAAATGGGCTAAGGAAATGAACAGACACTTCGCAGAAGAAGATGTACAAGCAATCAACAGATATATGAAAAAATGTTCGACATCTCTAGTAATAAGAGAAATGCAAATCAAAACTACCCTAAGATTCCATCTCACCCCAACTAGAATGGCGATTATCAAGAACACAAGCAACAATAGGTGTTGGTGAGGATGTGGGAAAAAGATACACTCATACATTGCTGGTGGGGTTTCAAATTAGTGCAGCCACTCTGGAAAGCAGTATGGAGATTCCTCAGAAAGCTTGGAATGGAACCACCATTTGACCCAGCTATCCCACTCCTTGGCCTATACCCAAATGACTTAAAATCAGCATACTACAGAGATACAGCCACATCAATGTTCATTGCTGCTCAATTCACCATAGCCAGATTGTGGAACCAACCTAGATGCCCTTCAATTGATGAATGGATAAAGACACTGTGGCATATATATACAATGGAATATTACTCCGCCATGAAGAATGATAAAATTATGGCATTTGCAGGCAAATGGATGAAATTGGAGAATATCATGCTAAGTGAGATAAGCCAATCTCAAAAAACTAAAGGACGAATGATCTCGTTGATAAGTAGATGAGGACATATAATGGGGGATGGGAGGGGTTAGCATTAGGGTTAGGGTTAGATTTAGGGTTAGGGATAAGGAGGGTGGTAAGAATGGAGGAAGGAAGGACTGTATAGAGGGAAAAGAGGGGTGGGAGGGGTGGGGGGGAAGGGAAAAAAATAACAGAATGAATCAAACAACATTGCCTTATGTAAATTTATGATTACACAAATGGGATGTCTTGACTCCATGTACAAATAGAGAAACAACATGTATCCCATTTGTTTACAATAATAATAAAAAATAATTCTCCCTTTTCTTAGTGTATTTATTTACTATAAAAATCCTGTAATTTTATTCACAATGGGCAAGTTATGAAATTAACTTGTGTCCATCACCAGAAGATGAATAAGGAAAATGTACAATATTGGTCATTCTTAAAAAAGAAAGAAATCCTGTTCTTTGTGACAATGTGGATGAACCCAGGGGACATTAAGTAAAATAAGCCAGGCATAGAAAGATCAGTACTACAGAAATTCACTTATATGTGGAGTCTGAAAACATGAATCTCATAGATAGGCACAGTGGAATGAAGGTTACCAAGGGCTGGGGTGGAGAGGGAGAAGTTGATGCATACATATACGATTTCAGTGAAGAAAAAGAAGTTCAAGGGCTTTATTGTATAGTATGGTGACTACAGTTAACCACAATCCATTTTATCCTTGAAAATTGCCAAGAGAGTAGATTTAAGTAGTCTCAGGAGAAAAAATGATAAGTCTATGAGGTAATGTATTTGTTAATTAACTCAATTTAGCCATTCCTCAATGTATATACATTTCAAAACATCATGCCAGGTGGACCCTGCCCACACAGCCAGCTTCTCCAGGTTCTCGGAACGGAACTGGCCCGCTAGTGAGAGCCTTTCTGAACACAGCAGGCTCCGAGTCCCGGAGCCGCTGCAGCGCAGTGTACTCCTGCAAAGAACCAGCGGAGAGCCTCGATCTGCAAGCAGCCTCAGGGATAAGGGCAGGGCAGCCGGAGACCTCTTCAGGCGGCTCTGCCCACTCCAGCTGCGGGCTCTCTTCACGGGGCGATCCAAGATGGCGGCCTAGAGGGAGACTGCACTCCCAGTCGCTCCAGAACCCAGGAGTTAAGAAGGGGAGGCATTGAGAGACTCGGACTGAAGTGGAGCCACGGGTGAGTCTGCCCACTGGGTAAAGCTCGGCCCGGGTGGCAGGCCCAGATAGAGGTGGCTTAGCGGAGCCGGGCAGGGCAGCTAGAGTCTTCCCAAGGTAGTCTTCCACACTCCGGCAGTGGGCTCTTCCCACACGGCCAGCTGCACGGTGCAGGCCCACAGTGAGAGCATTTCCGCACAGAGCCAGTTCCAAAACGTGGAACCAGCAGGGGGCTAGGGGCAGTATTCTTCGAATGAGCTGCTTTATCAGATTCCTCCAAGACATCAGGCTACTGAAGGCTGGGAGGTGATACACTGGAAATCTACTGGGACACTATAAGCCAATAGTGGAAAACTGCAATATCTCAGGGTCCCACTGACAACTGACCATTATGAGAAAACAAGGGAAGAAAATGTCCCAAACAAACCTAGATACTACATCAATAAAACCCAATGACAGCACAGCAGAAGAAATGTCAGAAAGGGAGTTCAGAATGTACGTAATTAAAACGATCAGGGAAGCTAATGAGGAGATGAAAGAGCAAATGCAGGCATTGAAGGAGGAGATGAAAGAGCAAATGCAGGCATTAAATGATCGCACCAATCAACAGTTAAAAGACCAAATACGGGAAGCAAGAGATTATTTCAATAAAGAGTTAGAGATACTGAAAAAAAACCAAACTGAAATCCTTGAAATGAAGGAAACAATAAACCAAGTTAAAAACTCCATAGAAAGCATAACCAATAGGATAGAACACCTGGAAGACAGAACCTCAGACATTGAAGACAAAATATTTAACCTTGAAAGCAAAGTTGGCCAAACAGAAAAGATGGTAAGAAATCATGAACAGAATCTCCAAGAACTATGGGATATCATGAAAAGGACAAATTTGAGAATTATTGGGATTGAGGAAGGCTTAGAGAAACAAACCAAAGGAATGAACAATCTATTCAATGAAATAATATCAGAAAATTTCCCAAATCTGAAGAATGAAATGGAAAACCAAGTACAAGAGGCTTATAGAACTCCAAACATACAAAATTACAACAGACCCACACCAAGGCACATTATTATGAAAATACCTAACATACAAAATAAAGACAGAATTTTAAAGGCCGCGAGAGAAAAGAATCAAATTACATTCAGAGGGAAACCAATAAGAATATCAGCAGATTTTTCAATCCAGACCCTAAAAGCTAGAAGGGCCTGGAACAACATATAGCAAACCCTGAAAGAAAATGGATGCCAACCAAGAATCTTATACCCAGCAAAACTTACCTTCAAATTTGACGATGAAATAAGATCCTTCCATGATAAACAAAAGCTAAAGGAATTTACAAAAAGAAAGCCAGCATTACAGAACATTCTCAGCAAAATATTCCATGAGGAAGAGATGAAAAACAACGATGCAAATCAGCAACAGGAGGCGCTAGCCTAAAGGAATAGCCAAATAAAGGAGAAACCAAATCATGTCAAAAACAAATATGAGTCAATTGACTGGGAATACAAATCATATCACAATAATAACCCTGAATGTTAATGGCCTGAATTCATCAATCAAAAGACACAGACTGGCAGATTGGATTAAAAAGAAAAATCCAACAATATGCTGCCTGCAAGAGACTCATCTCATAGAAAGAGACACCCATAGACTAAAGGTGAAAGGATGGGGAAAAACATACCATGCACACGGACACAGCAAAAAAGCTGGAGTATCCATCCTCATCTCAGATAATGTGGACTTCAAACCAAAACTAGTCAGAAGGGATAAAGAAGGACATTACATGCTGCTTAAGGGAAGCATAAATCAGCAAGACATAACAATCATAAATATCTATGCCCCGAACATTGGCTCATCCACGTACGTCAAACAAATCCTTCTCAATTCCAGAAATCAAATAGACCACAACACAATAATACTAGGCGATTTTAACACACCTCTCTCACCACTGGATAGATCGTCCAAACAAAAATTGAATAAAGAAACTATAGATCTCAACAACACAATCAACAATTTAGACTTAACGGACATATATAGAATATACCATCCAACAAAGAATGAATACACTTTCTTCTCAGCAGCACATGGATCCTTCTCTAAAATAGACCATATTTTATGCCACAAAGCTACTGTTAGCAAATACAAGAAGATAGAGATACTACCTTGTACTCTATCAGATCATAATGGATTGAAATTAGAAATAAATGACAGAATAAAAACAGAAACTTCTCCAATACCTGGAGACTAAATAATACACTATTATATGATGAATGGACAACAGAAGACATCAGGAGGGAAATAAAAAAATTCTTAGAAGTAAACGAGAACAAAGACACATCATATCAAAATCTCGGGGACACTATGAAAGCAGTACTTAGAGGAAGATTTATTTCATGGGGTGCATTCAAAAAAAGAAGTAGAAATCAACAAATAAACGACTTAACAGTACAGCTCAAAGCACTAGAAAAAGAAGAGCAGACCAATACCAAAAGTAGTAGAAGACAGGAAATAGTTAAAATGAGAGCCGAAATCAACGAAATCGAAACAAAAGAAACAATCGGAAAAATTAACAAAATAAATAGTTGGTTCTTTGAAAAAATAAATAAAATTGATAAACCCTTAGCCACACTAACAAAGAGAAAGAGGGAGAAAACTCAAATTACTAAAATTCGGAATGAACAAGGAAACATCACAACAGACACGAGTGAAATACAAAACATAATTAGAAGCTATTTCGAAAATCTATACTCCAACAAAACAGAAAACCTCGAAGACATCAACAAATTTCTAGAGACATATGAACTACCTAAACTGAACGAGGAGGACATACACAATTTAAATAAACCAATTTCAAGCAATGAAATAGAAGAGGTCATCAAAAGCCTACCAACAAAGAAAAGTCCAGGACCAGATGGGTTCTCAGCCGAGTTCTACAAAACCTTTAAAGAAGAGCTCATTCCAATACTCCTCAAACTATTCCATGAAATAGAAGAGGAGGGAACCCTACCAAACTCGTTCTATGAAGCCAATATCACCCTGATACCTAAACCAGAGAGAGACACATCGAGGAAAGAAAATTTCAGACAAATATATTTAATGAACATCGACGCAAAAATTCTCAACAAAATTTTAGCAAATCGCATACAAATATGTATTAAAAAGATAGTGCACCACGATCAAGTGGGTTTTATCCCAGGGATGCAAGGTTGGTTCAACATTCGGAAATCAATAAATGTCATTCACCATATCAACAGACTTAAAGTTAAGAATCACATGATTATTTCAATAGATGCAGAAAAAGCATTTGATAAAATACAGCATCCCTTCATGCTCAAAACACTAGAAAAAATTGGGGTAGTGGGAACATTCCTAAACATTATAAAGGCCATCTACGCTAAGCCCATGGCTAATATCATTCTAAATGGTGAAAAACTGAAAGCGTTCCCCCTAAAAACTGGAACAAGGCAGGGATGCCCTCTTTCACCGCTTCTATTCAACATCGTCCTTGAGACTCTAGCCAGAGCAATCAGACAAACCAAAGAAATTAAAGGGATACGAATAGGAAAAGAAGAACTCAAACTATCCCTGTTCGCTGATGACATGATTATATATTTAGAGGAACCTGGAAATTCCACCAGAAAACTTTTAGAACTCATAAGTGAATTCAGTAAAGTAGCAGGTTACAAGATCAATGCTCATAAATCCAATGCATTTTTATACATAAGTGATGAATCTTCAGAAAGAGAAATTAGGAAAACTACCCCATTCACAATAGCATCGAGAAAAATAAAATACTTGGGAATCAATCTCACAAAAGAGGTGAAAGACCTCTACAATGAGAACTACAGAACACTAAAGAAAGAAATTAAAGAAAACCTTAGAAGATGGAAAGATCTCCCATGTTCCTGGATAGGCAGAATTAATATCGTCAAAATGGCTATACTACCTAAAGTGCTATACAGATTCAATGCAATTCCAATTAAAATCCCAATGATGTACCTTGCAGAAATAGAGCAAGCAATTATGAAATTCATCTGGAAGAATAAAAAACCTAGAATAGCTAAAGCAATCCTCAGTAGCAAGAGCGAAGCAGGGGGTATTGCAATACCAGATCTTCAACTCTACTACAAAGCAATAGTAACAAAAACGGCATGGTATTGGTACCAAAATAGACAGGTAGATCAATGGTACAGAATAGAGGACATGGACACAAACCCAAATAAATACAATTTTCTCATACTAGACAAAGGTTCCAACAATATGCAATGGAGAAAAGATAGCCTCTTCAACAAATGGTGCTGGGAAAACTGGAAAACTATATGCAATAGAATGAAATTAAACCCCTATCTCTCACCCTACACAAAACTCAACTCAAAATGGATCAAGGACCTCGGAATCAGACCAGAGACCCTGCATCTTATAGAAGAAAAAGTAGGTCCAAATCTTCAACTTGTTGGCTTAGGATCAGATTTCCTTAACAGGACTCCCATAGCACATGAAATAAAAGCAAGAATCAACAACTGGATAGATTCAAACTAAAAAGCTTTCTCTCAGCAAAGGAAACTATCAGAAATGTGAAGAGAGAGCCTACAGAGTGGAGAATATCTTTGCCAACCATACCTCAGATAGAGCGCTAATTCCAGAATCTATAAAGAACTCAAAAAAACTCTACACGAAGAATACAAATAATCCAATCAACAAATGGGCTAAGGAAATGAACAGACACTTCACAGAAGAAGATGTACAAGTAATCACCAGATATATGAAAAAATGTTCAACATCCCTAGTAATAAGGGAAATGCAAATCAAAACTACCCTAAGATTTCATCTCACCCCAATTAGAATGGCGATTATCAAGAATACAAGCAACAATAGGTGTTGGTGAGGATGTGGTGAAAAAGGAACACTCATACATTGCTGGTGGGGTTGCAAATTAGTGCAGCCACTCTGGAAAGCAGTGTGGAGATTCCTCAGAAAGCTTGGAATGGAAACACCATTTGACCCAGCTATCCCACTCCTTGGCCTATACCCAAATGACTTAAAATCAGCATACTACAGAGATACAGCCACATCAATGTTCATTGCTGCTCAAGTCACCCATAGCCAGATTGTGGAACCAACCTAGATGCCCTTCAGTTGATGAATGGATAAAGAAACTGTGGCATATTTATACAATGGAATATTACTCCGCAATGAAGAATGATAAAATTATGGCATTTGCAGGCAAATGGTCGGAAATTGGAGAATATCATGCTAAGTGCAGATAAGCCAATCTCAAAAACTAAAGGACGAATGATCTCGCTGATAAGCGGATGAGGACATATAATGGGGGGTGGGACAGGCTAGCATTAGGTTTAGGGTTAGGTTTAGAGTTAGGCTAAGGAGAGCGGTAAGAATGAAGGAAAGAAGGACTGTGTAGGGGGAAAAGAGGGGTGGGAGGGAGGGAAAAATAAAATAAACATCATTACCCTATGTAAACGTAAAAAAATAAAAAAATAAATAAAAAAAAATCATGCCATGTATAATAAATATGTACAATTTTTAATTGTAAATTAAAAAAATTAATTATGAATTTTTTGTCTACCCTTTGAGATATAAATCTTTTTAAAAACCTCTTGATAGTTTTTTTTTTTTTTTTTTTTGGTGCTTTTGGATTGAACCCAGGGCCTTGTGCTTACAAGGCAAGCACTCTACCAACTGAGCTATCTCTCCAGCCCCTCTCTTGATAGTTTTTAACCCAGTAATGGCTTTCTCAGGGACCTGGGGCCATCTTTTTGAAATTGGACTCATGTAAACTTTGGGAGCTAGTACTCTGGTTTCCTAGTCCTATGGGAGGATAGGAGCTAAATTCAGTGGGTACTGTGCATCAAATCGCAAAACTACCACCTGCTATAAATATATGAGCTGTCTATCTTTCTTTTGTATAAAGTCATTCAACTAACAGGAAATCACCCCAATTACCAGGTGAATTTAGGATGAACTGTGTGTGACAAATAATGCTGTCAAGTCCTACTTGTCTGGAATGGTCATGTATCTGCCTGGCAAAAAGGGGTGAGATTTCTTCCTGGCTTGCAATCCCTTAACGGATTGCCTGTGATACGTACCACATTCTCGTTTAATGCTGACTCAATAATAAAATTGTTTTCTTTCTCATCTACCTTGTACAGAGGTTTCCTTTTGGGAGAAGATTCATTTTTAGTTTTGCTTCTCAACAATAGCAAGATACTCCCATCTTGGGAGTTGCTTTATCAGATTATAATCATACCTTTTTACCAGAGAACCTTTTTGAATTTTTTGTAAGTTTAAATAAAGTGACCCTTGAGGTCCCCTCCCCGCCTTATTTTTGCTTTTTGTTTTTTGAATCTTTTCTCCTGATGAATTCTTATGTGGAACCCCAATGTAATAAATGGTGAAGCGAGGAGCTGTCCCAGCTGAGCAGCTGCAGGGGGCTCTGAGTGGGAGTCCACACACCATCCTCACTCTGCGACTGCCCAGTGGGTTCAGGGCAACCTGGAGCTAAGCAGACCACAGGGCATGATACCACCATGAAGCTCACCTCTGCCTCTCCTACCTCCAGCTCCATCTTGCCTCACTTTGATTAGGGTTCTCACTTAAGCTGGAACACAGGTAGTCAAAACCATAATTTGTGTGAGTCTTGCCAGATCATAAATGCCTTCCATTTAATATCACAGTGAAACCTCACCACATCCTTGTGAAATACATTTTTGTTACCCTACCAACTTATTAGAAGAGGAAACAGAGGTTCAGAGAAGCAGAATGATATGCAAATGACCTTGCCCACATCTCTTTCCAAGATCCCCACACTGAATCACAATGGTTGGTCTTTTTTGTCAGTTGCTGCCACTACCCTGTGTGCTCCTTGAGGACAGAGACAAAATCCCTCCACTTTGGTGCCTGTTTTGCCTGGCACACTAAATATTCGTAGAATAAATACATGCATGTACCCAAGTGATAGGGTGGACAAAAGTAAAGCTGATGGAAGAATCCCTGTCTCTTTGACCTTGTGCTCCTTTTGAAAGACAACTCTATAGCCAGAGCATGAACTAAGGGAGGTGAGCAGAATGAGGGGGGAAAAAGGGAGTCATCTTTCTTGCCTAAGCTAACATTGCCAGTATATCATACATTTTCACTGTTCTGCTCGCTCTATTATTCAGAGTGAATGAATCTGCTGCTCGGTACTACTAAAGGATGGTGCAGAGAACGTTGCATTTAATTTATCCTGCCAGCCTTCAGAGATCCCAGGAGTCACAGGTGCCATTGCCAATATTTAATCCCCTTTGAATCAGGGTGGCTGCCATCTACAAATGAGACAGCCAGGTGCACACATTCCTCTCAGCCTGGGTGCTGTGTCAGTTTAAAAGACCAACCTTGTTCCTGAAAAAGATGCACTGTCCTGATAAAAAGGATCTGGATTGATTTGACTTTCTCAGGAGCTAATGTTGGCTGTTATGAAGATGCAGTCTCTCTCAGGTTTTCTTTGGGGTGAGAGTATTATATTGCCTGTAGGCTTTGAGTCTGACAGGTCTGGGTTTGAATCCTGGATCACTCACTCTTCATTGCATGATACTGGTCAGGGACCCTATCTTCCTGGCCTTCAGTTTCCCAATCTGTAAATCAAGGATAATTACACTCATGTCATAGGAGTTTGGAAAGGGTGGAATGAGATGAGGTATGTTAGGGTTGACACAGCTTCTGGTACATAAAAAAAACCTGGTAGAGTACTGTTTGACTTTTACCCCTTAGGTCTGAGTCAAGGAGTTCTGAGCCTGGGCAGGAGGATTGGGCAAGCATCCCGGCCAGGAGTGGGGTTTTCCCTCTCCGATCCCTCTGTTCCCTGGGGGAGTAGGATCAGGTCCAGGCGGGATACTACCAGCAAAGAGAGCCCCCTTCCTTGGACTGGCCACTGTAGTGTAGGAAGCAAATGATCTTGCACTCAACAGTGCACTCACTAACCCTCCACCCCTTACAAACCATGCAGATCTGTGGGCTTCTTCTCACCGTCAGGAAGAGGAGAAAGGAGGCCCCGCATCACCTAAGCCTTTGCTTCTTCAGAGACTTCTCACAGTACTAGTACCGTTGGGGTTCTTCTCATTTGTAACCCCCTGGGAAAGCGCTGGCTTCCAAGGGAGTGGTAGGAAGACCAGGGGTGGGTCTGGGGACTCAAGGAATGGGTCCAAATCCCATCTCTGCCATGTCATGTGCGCATGTGCGCCAGAGGGATGTGTTTATCTTTGGACTTCAATTTTCCCTTCTGCGTCCCCTTCCCACAGTCGATCTTAGCTGGATGTCCCAGCAAGTTTGTTCTGAATAGTTTGCTGTTTATTAATATATCCTGGAAAAGTCTTATATGCAGGAAGCCTGGCTCAGATGTCTGGTGTGTTCCTCTTCTGACAGACTGTCAGTGTCTGTCTAGTGGCACACAGCAGACACCATGCTGAGCTCTCCAAGTGCATTATGGCCTAGTCCAGTCCACAGGTTCAGCAGGCAGACACTATTGTCATGTCCACTGTGAAGATGAGGAAACCGAGACTCAGAGAGGTTAAGCAATTTTCACAAGGTCAAATGGTCAAGGAGAATTGGAATAGGGATTCAAAACAAAGAGATTTGCTCTACAGCACTTCATTGCACTATTTTAAATTTTCTTTATGATTTTCACAGATCCATTTCAAGCAAAGTCTAAAATGTCTCCTTGCATGAACCAGTTTTGCCCTAAATCCCCAAGTATGTATTTCCTGGATAACCAATTCTAAATATTTTCAGAAGTACCTGGTTACTTTATAGTATGAGTGCTTAAGTATCTCTGCTCAAGGCAAGATGCACTGAGTTTTGATGGATCTTCTCAGGAGACCAGGAAGCCTACAGCTTCCATTTATCTTTTTCCCACTCACAAGAAATCAGATTTTGCTAGGGGCACTTAAGAGAAAACCTGGGCAGTCTTGGGAAAGCCTCTTTACCTCTCGAGACCCTGGTTCTTGTTACAAAGTGGTTGATCAAATATGTTCTGCCTATCACATGGGACTTCTGAGCATGTGATGAAATAAGGCATGTGAACATGATTTGTAAACAATTCTCTCCTTCATTGATTTTATGGATAAAAGATTCTGAATAAGATACATGGACCTTGTCCTCATATGAAGAAGCAGATTACTAAACAAATAATCTTATGAATAACCAGTTATGGTGGTGGCTGATCTTGAGAAGGAGGAGAACAGGGCTGTTAGAGAACATTTTCTAGAAGAGGATCATATGACCAGTAGGAGTTACCCAGGCCAACAGCATTCAAGGTAGAGAGAGAGTAAAGGGCCTCCTTGTCCTCGACGGTCCAGAGGAGCAATAGCACCACCTCACATTGTTCAACTTAGCAGAGTGCCTGGGACATACTGGGTGCTCAACTGGTGGCAAAAATCAGACACACACAAAACTGCAAAAGCACATATCTGCCCCTTCAGATCAATGTGCACATCAAGTCCCTCATCTAATCATTCACTGATCAGAATATCACACCTGCATGGGTGGATGGACTAAGTGGGCAGCCAGAGGTGACATGTGAGTCAGGGGGTCCAGGGGTGGCTCCTCAGGCCAGGAGGACGTTCTACTATGATGGTGGCCATGGGGGAAGCAGGTGAGCTCATGAGTATCACGGAGGAGAAAACCTGCCTTGTGGTGCTGCTGCAAGGACTTACCACATTACAGAGTCTCCAGCACCATCTTTGCACATGGTAAGAGCTCAGTAATTGAAATTACCATTTTGAAAAAAACCAATTCATAGATGATTCTGTGAGAATAGTGCAGAGGCAGCCCCTGATTCAACCCCAGGGAACACTTTTTAACTTTATTTTATTGCAGCAAGAACATTCAACTTAAGATCTACCCTCTTTAGTCATCTTTTGGAAAAGCTAATGGGCTAAGATTCTAAAACGTGATAACCTAGATTCTGGGTCTCTCTGGAGGTCAATTCAAAAAGTCACATATTTATATTCTTGCGATTCCAACTGTGTGATCTAAGTTTCCGGCTGCTGGCTCCTTCAGGCCAGAGGCAGCTGTAGTAGGGGCTCAGTCTGAGCAACTGCTCTTGGATGTCCCATTCTCAGCTTTCGTCATCGGAGTGCCAGCAGTGGGAGCAGAGCTGGGGTTAGCACAGTCCCCAGGCAGTGAGTGGTGAGGTCATGGAAGTCACCCTTTGCTGCTGTCTCTCCTAATTTGGGGACATGGCGTACACCTTGGAAGAGGATTCCTCAGGCTCCTGTTGGCCCTGATGTTTACTCTGAGTAGCCCAGGAAGGGACATGTCAAACTCTCTCCTACAGCATGAGTGAATGTGGCATTGTGAGCTGTTTGAAGACTCTTGATGCCTTTCCTTCCTTTGGGACAGACAGTCTTGGAAAACATATCTCTTCTCTATGTGTCAGATGGTACAGAGACACCAAGCCAGACACTCTCCTTCCCAGGGAGTGTGCAATAAAACCAAGTGTGTACCAAGGAGAAAAATGAAAAATGCCTGTTATTTTCTGCAGGCTCCAGGATGATGTATGTTCCTGGGGGTAACCTACTACCTCGGAATTAGTCATTCGACATCGTGTTCTCTCTGCTGCTTGAAGTGCCTCATTTTAAAAATGTTGGAATTTTTTTCCCCTCTCACTTAACTGTAGGAACATTAAATGCACAACTTTATCAAAATGACATAAGATATATGTTTCTGCCAACAGCAACAGGAGAGGATTAACAATTCAAATGGGAATGGGGAAAAGTTTTTCTCAGAATATGGGAGGAAGAAAGTTTGATTAGGGATCCTGTACTTTCCTCACCTGAAGCATACAATTATGTATTCCAAGTCCCTGAGGTCCTGACGAAGGAAATGTTTTATTTTTAATTTTATTCTGTTTCTCTGAGGCTAGGATATTTGCAGAGTGTATAGATATATCAGAAGGAAAGGAAGGAATAAAGGAAGGAAAAAATGAAGGAAGGAAGGAAAGGTGGGTGGGTGGGTAAGGGAGAAAGAAACCAAAAAACTATCACTTCCCAAATGACTGAGGCCTGAGTTTGGACAGGGCTAACACTTCCAGCCATTATCAGATCCTAGAACTTGAATCCAGAGATCCAGAGAAGGCCCAGAAAACTGGCATTAAACAGAATCGGGGAAAGTGAGGAGAGAGTGAGGGCATGAAGCCTAAATGATAAGGGGATGATGGTGGAAGAAAGTTTGTCTGTGCAGGGAGTTATGGCATGTGTGAAGCAGGATTCAATATGTAAACATGGCAAATGGTCCCTGTACCATTTGTCTGAGAAAACGAGGGATCATATTCAACCGAGATTCTTTTAGAAAGAGAGGTGGTAAAATTCTGGACTGAGTAACAGAATTGCCTTGATCTTAGAAAGAGCAACATATCATTTGGCAAGAACTTTGATTTCATTCTGCAGGATATAGGAATGAAGATTTTGATCTCTTAGAGTCATTTTGTGGTGTGCAATTTATGTAAATCAGTCATATTTTCTGGGACTCTTCTGTCTACAGCCTTCTCAACTAGGAGTGCCTTTGACATTGGTTTTTCCAAGTGCCTTCTAACCAATCCCATTTTATTTTCCATCACTGCAAAGCAGAAGGTAATAGGCAAGTCATTGACACTGAGAAATCCCATAAGGCTGCTTCATAGAATTCCCTCTGCAGAGTGAATGTGTCAAAGGAAACATCTTCTTCAAAGGCAGAGTATAGAAATGATGAACTTGGCCCACAAAGAATACATGGGAGATCTGAGAGGAAGGGAGTTTCTAGATACACTCAATTGCACTGGCCTCCAACCTCTCCAAGTCAAAAATGTGCCACTCTCCCACATGCTCAGTGGATGCCCAGGCATGCTGTCTCTAGAAAATATGAGTGATTTTCTCACTCAAAGTCTTTCCATCACAACTTTCCCCCAGAACCTCTTTCTGTGAGCTCTTCTCATGAGCAATCTCTTGGTGAGACTCAGGGCTGAGCTCCAAGCTCCCCTCTTGAGGAAAGCCTTCTCCTTCATTATACTATCTACAAAGCACACTCCTTCACCAGCACATTCACCCCACTTCATCATTCTGCAAAATGATCTTCTTTATTTATTTACTTATTATTTGCCTTTCCCAAACCGAATTCAAGTTCTATGTGAAAAAGGACCCTGTCCGTTACCTTATCACTAATATTTAGAAAAGTGCCAGGTGCAAGTAGAACAGGATAAATAACTATTGAATTAATGAATAGATGCAGAGTCCTATAGGTCACAATTTAAAATCATTGTTTTAAAGCGGAATAAATGGACCTTGTCTTAACCTGGTCTCCCCTCAGAATGGAGGCTAGGTCAAAACTGGTTCGCAGACAGCTTATGTAGGCATGTGATCCTAGGCACCAGAGATGAGAAACAGGGCAATGGAAACAGAAGTCATGGAAGGCCATTGAAAAGACAGATATGTTACTGATTTGGCCACTGCTAAAATCAGAGGGGGTTTCTGAGGAGTTTCATGAAATGTACCTCAGAACTGTTCATCTATAAATGGAAATCATTGTCCATCAACAACAGTTGCCCCACAGGGCATTAAATGTTCTTTACTTCCAGTTTGCACATGAGTGAGTACCCAGTGATTCCCTGGGGAGCCCACGAAGCAGGATGTAGGCAATGCTGACTGAAGTGAATGTTGTATGATACCGTGTGAAATTGGTTGAAGCCTGCCTGGGAATGGTCACTGCAGGCATGGCTGGAGGAGGGACAAAAGGAGGTGGCCAAAGTAATTTCAAAGTCTAGCCCCTCTGAAAAGTGATATTTCCATTAAATTCTTTATTTCATTAATTATCATCTCACACTATTTCTTTCTTACCCAACCTGATAGGTTTAGATATGGTGTGTCTTTTGGGTTCATTTCCTAATACTCTTCCCACCAGAATTACATTTGGTGATTCTGAGCCAGTCTTATAATGTTGGCTTCCCCAGGACATGAAAACTCAGTTTCCCCTTCTCAGTTTCCCCCAAAGTTTCACTTTGGTCAGTGGCAGACATAATTCATGACTCTGGACCTTCTATTTCTTGACACCTGTCATTGACACCAGAATCAAAGTTCATGATTTCCTGAAGGTCCTCATAAAAGTGCAGGTGAATATCCTGCTTTCTCCCTCTTCCCATCTTCTCTTCTGGGGACCCTGCAGAGTTTTGTGGATGACTAGTTAACTATCAGAGCAGAATGATGGATTTTGCAAAGGCATTTGCCGAAAACATTAACAAAACAGGTGCAGATTCTACAATCTGGAGGGAAGTTGCAAGAATGCAAGATGCGATTTATTCTGACACCGCAGTTTGTTAGATAAGTTTTTTTTTTTTCTTTTTCTTCTTTTTCCCCCTACCTAGATAGGTGAGAAATGAGATAACATCTTCATTCTGGTCCCATGGCAGACAATACGATAACCATTCCTTGACAGCAAGCAACATGCTATTTCTTTTGGTGTATGTTGTGTCAAAAAATGTTTCCCTAGGAGATTCTCCTAAGTCTCAAGTTTTTATTTTCAGAGTATTTTTGCTGATATCCCTAATTCTATCTGAAATGTCTGAATTCACCTGGGGGCCTTAGGAACATGTGAGAGGAAAACGGATGCTTTATGGATCTGAGACTTGTAGACCTGAGATCCAATAACACCCCTGTTCTCCACTCAGCAACTGTGATTATGGCCTCACGTTCAGGGTAGGGTTTGACTCATTTGTCTGGGGAATCTCTGGGCTTAGTGATAAGTGTTAAGGAAAGCAGTGGACTACAGTCCCAGTGGCTTCCAGTGCCCTCAGGACAGCATCTAGGTATTTCTTGTGTACAGTTCTTTCATTTCCAACCTATATTTCCTTGTGTAGTCTTAACTCCCAGTATTATTCTCTTTGTACTCTGACCTTTAGCTGAACCACTTGGATTTTCTTAAACTTCCTACATTTTCTCTTCTGAGCCTTTTCTTCTGATCCTCTTCACCTGAGCAATTAATCTCCACCCTCCACCTGTGTTATTGAGTCTCTGATCTGATTTCTCCTACTGTGTTTGGTTTCTATAGCTTTTGTTTGTTCTTGGTTCAGGACAGAGCCTCAGAGAGCTTTATCTTATGAAGGGTATTTTAACCATTTGCTTGAAAATTAGGACAAAGTGTGAAAGAAGTCCCTAGTTTTTTGTCTGTTATATAAGGTTTAAGTAATGGAAGTCTCAGGGTGAACAAGTTTACTGTATAGGCCTAGAAAGTGAATATTTGGGGACTTACACTTTCAATACTGTCTCTCTTTTTTCTCTCTCTCTTTCCTTCTTTCCTCTTCCAGTCCTTAAAAATGTAGATAACATTTTTATCGTATGGGCTGCAGGAGATGTTTGGTCCTTAGACTATAGTTTACTGACCCCTGGGTCTGTAGTTACTAGTTTTGTAGAGATTAAAAAAAAAAAAAAAAAATTTAAGGCTCCCATGAGACTGAGAGAGGGAAATAGTTCTGCTAAAAAATTAACCAGCATTTTCAGGTGCAAATATCCTTCTCATCTGATAATGTCCAGTTCCTTATTATGGGTTATTGGTTATTATTGTAATGGTGGGAGAATTGGATGGGAGTTCAATCTGTGTAGAAGATTGCTGCTTTGAGCTGGTCTTACAGGTCATGTATATCTATGTATGGTGTTGATGGGCATCGCCCAGCTGATATACCTGAGTTTCTGTTTTCCAGAATGATCTAAGCTCTTGCTTTCTCACTCTAGCTTATAAGAAGCCACAACTATGAAAGCAAGTGGGGACAGGGATTGAGTCACAGCCCAGAAGGTAGAAATGGAGACTATTCTTACCGTAGGACTGAGGCAAAAGCCGGTGAGCTTATCACTGATAGTGCCTATCGTGGTGGAGAAAACAAGGCCCAGGTTTTGAGATGAGTAACTGACTGGGCTGGACCTGGAGTGCAGGCTCCATGACCCCAGGCCCTGTGTGCTTTACACCCTGCTATGTGATCTTGCTCAACCTGGTAGGAGTTAATGCCCATCCGCGAATGACTTGCCTTGTTCTCCAACAAACACAATGCATGGGATTTTGTTTCCTGGAGTCCTCAGTTGTCTCAGAACAGGCTTAACTCAGGGTGAGGCTAGTCTCCTGGAGGGGCTCCACTGACTCTATTGTGGCAGAGTAGCCCCTGTCAAGTGTTATTTTCCCCGGAGGAGAGTGACAACGGGGCTGCATTTCTGAATTCCAAGGATCTGCGGATGGCTACTCATGGTGCTGGCCTTTCTTCCTCTGTGCAACTGCTCTGCCGTATTGTGGCTTAATGAACACTGTCACTCTCCATAATGCACTCATTAAAGCAAGGCCAGTATCTGATTGTGTGATGGATTATACCAGATTCACATCTTCTGCATGTTAATCTGGCGAATAGCAGAAATAAATTAACCTGCTTTTGGTAAGAAGTTTAGTGCTTCTTCAAACAAAGTAGCAAGGTACAGTGGGGGTGGGGCAGAGCAGGGCTTTGAGGCCTCTTTAGGCAAATGAACTTTGAGACAGTGGTAGCTTGTTTAGGGGCAAAATTTAACTGGATTATACCACCGATATGGATCCATGCCACTGTCTGTGTCAGGATGGGGTTCATAATGTGTCAGATGATCCTGTCTGGGGAATAAGTAAATATTTAGGAGAATATTCCTGTACTTCCTATCAGGGATGTATTATTTGATTTGCTACAGAGTGAATCTTTCTTTTCTTTCTTTCTTTCTTTCTTTCTTTCTTTTCTTTCTTTCTTTCTTTCTTTCTTTCTTTCCTCCCTTCCTTCCTTCCTTCCTTCCTTCCTTCCTCCCTTCCTTCCTTATGATAGGATATCTGTTTTTGCGGTGCCCTAATAAATTTATTATAATGATAAAACGAATCAGAGCTGTGTTTTCAGTGTCTTGTGTACTCTAAAATCCAGTTCCCTTGTTTATTTAAATGTCCTCTCACATCTCATGTCTTTCAGCATGGAGGCTCTTGGAAGTCCTGTCCCTTGGTTCTAGAACACTTCTTTCTGCTATTTATCTGGGGAACTCCTCCTAATCCTTTCTCAGGTGAGACAGTCAGTCCTTCTTTGAAGAACCCTCTCTGATCCTCAGGCTGAGAGTTGGGGTCCTTCCCAGGTGCTCTCCCCACAGAGCTCTCTTCCCCTTACTGTCTAGCTCCCTTGCCTTTCTGAGAAGTCTTATGGGTTTTCATGATAGCCTGGCATTTACCTAGTAGATACTCAATATTTATTGAGTATTTAATGGTATATCATTTTGTCATTCTCAGCTACTAACATTGTTTACTAGAGAAATTTTAAGGAACTGTTTTACCCCGTGATCTGACATAAATTTCTTGCTTTCTTTATTAAGTACACGTGTGGATCATTCCTGAGGTGGAAATGAAGTTATGGTCTCTATGCCATCCCAATCTCTCCCCTCAACTACTGAGAACTTAAACTGCAGAGACAAAGTGAGCATCCAACTTTCATTCCCATTTTTTTTTTCTTTTTTACTCATTTTCTTCAAGTTTATATGCCGTGCTGCCAAGAGATTTTTAGAACAACTCCCACGAGTTTTAATTTCGATTCATTTGGACCCTGTGAGATGTATACTGTATTTTGTTAAATAGAGTTGTTACCACTTACTTGAGCTCTTTTGGAAGGAAGATGTTCCCTAAATGCAAAGCAGTCAGAATAGCTGAGTTTACATCTCAATGCATTACTTCATCTGTTTAGTAAAGCCTCTCAGGGGAGCAGTACAGACACAGACATGAACCAATATTGACATTTGGGCTTTCAGAAGTACTGTAAGTACCACAGAGCAAAGGTGTTTATCACCTCAGTGTGGGGCCACAGGTTTTCTCATCACCCATTCCAGGTTTGTGGAAGCAGTTAAATTACATCATTCATAGCCCCTTTAAGATCACCTTTTTGCATTTCTCTTCTATCTACTGTCTTGTGTAATAGCTATAATCTCTGATCAATCAATCGGTTGGTAGTTATTAAGGGTAGATTTGCCTGGTTCTTTGCTATGAGCAGTGGAGGAGGCATGGAAATTGATATTTATATTTTGAATAGGCCAAGCTAGGGCAAGAATTCAAGGTAGAAGAGAAATCCTGTGGGAAGTCTCGCTCTTCATCTCATCCTTCAGGCACCCGACTTCTTGTTTTAGTTTTTCTTGTCCTCATCCTTAGAGTCCTGAGCCCTCTCTTCTGATTTTTAGTAGCTGGAATTTTATCCCACCCATATGTCCAATAAAGGTAAGCCACTTAAACGTTTTTTAGAAGAGTACTTTGCTACATTTAAATTTGTAATTTTAGGTAGTCTTTAAGTCAGCATCCAAAGGATTCAAAACTACCAATGGGGGAAAATATGGTGCATTCATAACTAAGATATTTTCAGCTTTTGAGTGCACAAACATTTTGTGGATTAATTGGTTTATAAGATTTATTCTTTATAAAGATTTAGAATGTGGACTAGGTCAAACATCTTGGGATGAGAAATCAGATAATATGAATTCTAACTGTGCCTCTCTCCTTCAATAATGTGATGACATGAACCCCATCACCTCACTCCTTCAAGTCTCTCTATGCACACCCATTAAATTGAAGAAGTAGTCCCTTCAATCTTTTTTTCACTCTTTTTATTTTTTTTATTTGTTCTAATTAGTTGTGCATGACACTAGAATGCATTTATAGATTTTGATAAATCATACATAAATGAAGTATAATTTCTCATTTTTTTGATTGTAGGACCACATCAGTTATGCAGTCATATATGCACATGAGGTAATAATGTCTGTTTCTCTACTATCATTCCTACTCCCAAACCCTTTTGCCTTCTTTTACTCCCCTCTACCTAATCTAAAGTAATTCTATTCTTCCCTAGAGCCTGCCCCACCCCCGCATTGTTAATTAGCATCTGTATATCAGAGAAAACATTTGGCCTTTAGTTTTTTGGGTTTGGCTTATTTTGCTTAGCATGTATTCTCTAACTCCATCCATTTACCAGCAAATGCCAGAATTCCATTCTTCTTTAAAACTTAGTAACATTCCATCATATATATGTATACATATGTATATATATATATATATATATCACATTTTCTTTATCCATTTATCTGTTGAAGGGCACGTATGTTGGTTCCATAGTTTAGCTATTGTGAGTTGAGCTGCTGTAAACATTGATGTGGCTGCATCAATGTAGTATGGTAAGTCCTTTGAGTATAAACTGAGGAATGGATAGCTGGGTCAAATGGTGGTTCCATTCCAAGTTTTCTGAGGAATCTCCATACAGCTTTCCATAATGGTTGCACCATTTTGCATTCCCACCAGAAATGTAGTTGTGTACCTTTCTCCCCATAACCTGACCAACACTTACTGTTGCTTGTATTCTTGATAATTGCCATTCTAATTGGAGCAAGATGAAATCTTAGAGTAGTTTTGATTTGCATTTTTCTAATTGCTAGAGATGTTGAGCACTTTTTCATATATTTGTTGATAGATTGTGTATCTTCTTCTGTGAAGTATTAATCAATAATGTGAAGAGAGAGCCTATAGATTGGGAGAAAATCTTTACCACTTACACCTCAGATAAAGTATCAATCTCTAGGATATATAAACAACTCAAAAAACTTAACACCAAAAAAATAAATAAATAAATAAATAACACAATCAATAAATGGGCTAAGGAACTGATCAATCTTTGATACTGGAATTTATTTGGAATTTCACTAGTTCATAATGATGCAACTAAATCCCCATTGGAGAAACAGAACTTTTAAATAAAAGTCTATAAACATTTGTGAGTTTCTTGACATAACTAAGAGCAATATTTAGTTTATATTCATTCAGATTTAATGATTATCATAAGTTGGATCATTTAGTATGTTTATTTTGTTATTCATATTACCTAATTTAGCGTTATTTACTAAGCAGGTGCTATATAAATATCAACACAGTGACTATTAATTCTTGTGAAACAAGTTTGTTTTTCTTTTTTGGGGGGATAACAAATTATCAAACTATGTTGCTAATCTTTAGAAATGGCAGAGAGCTTATTACTTTAATAAAATGGCTTGCTGAGTTCAGTAAGAAAAACAAATTAGGCATTCAATTTTGTATGGGCTGCTCCCAGGAGAATTGAAGGTATAAAGTAATGTAGAAGGAATAATGTTTTCCTTGTATTCCCTACACCGGGGTTTGAACCCAGAGGCCCTCTACCCCTGAGCTATAGGTACCCCCAGTGCTTTTTTTTTTTTTTTTTTCCTTTTTGTGAGACAGTATCTTGGCAATTAGCTGAGAGTCTCTCACTAAGTTGTCCAGTCTGAACTTGAACTTGCTATTCCCCTGCTTTAGCCTCCTGAGTCGCTGGGATTATAGGTGTGTGCTGTTACACCTGGCTGGAAGAAGTAACATTCTGCTAGAAGAATGCAACATTTTGATTCTGGAGATTGAAGCACCTCAATTAAAATGATCACACCAAGTGCTTGTTCATTATCTTCACAAGTACAAAAAATTTTTCCATGAGATGCTTGTGCAATAGAAAGATTATTAAGGTTCATCTTCTGTTCTCTAGCAGTAGAATATGGAAACTATACAAATAATTCCAGTGAAAGAAAAAGAGTATGGAAGAGAGAGATGTTCAGAGAAAGGAAAGCTGGTTTCAGTTTGCAAAGAGTCTGAAAAGGTTTTATGAAGGATTCATGAAGGTGGCATTTGAGTTGGGCCTTGAAAGATGCAAAGCCATTTATGGCTTAAATAGAAATACTGCCACTTCTAGAGAATAGCCTCAATTGGATGAATTTCTATGAATGAAAATATAAAATGCAGTAGTTCTCTGGTGCTATCTGCCATACAGGCCAAGAGTTCTTGGTAAAAGAGGAAAGAGTCCTACATTATTTACTACCATGTGTTACAGGAATAAAAAATGTACGAGTTGCAAAAATTTGATGGCTAAGATTTCTCACTACTAAAGTTGAATTGGTTTCCAAACTAGATCCTATCAGACAGGGTGGTCACTTTGCATTTTCCTTCCTACATAGTTGCCCAGGCAACTATCTCCTCTGATGGAAGACACCATTAGAGCAGTATTTCCAAACGCCTTTTCTGCAGAACATTAGTGCTCTGGAAGAAGAAAAGAATCCACAGACAAATAACTCATCACAATGACAGAGACTACATTCCTTCACAGACACTTAACAATGCTTGTTTATCTTCTTAAGGATTCTGCAAAATTTTTCAGAAAAGGACTCTTTAAATTTGATATATCTGGTGTTTTGATTCCAATGTTTTAAAAAGCTAAGTTTTCAAGTTGTTATTCGTTTAGTTAAATAGTTAGGCATGTAACAATGCACAAACCTTAAATGTATGATTTAATAAGTCTCAGTAAGTGTATACACACCTGTGTAATCACCACCAAAATTAAGATGTAGAGCTTCCCTATTACCTCTTACAGAGTTTCCACTGGCCACTGGAAATCACTCTTCTGATTTCTGTTGCCACAGACTATTTTATCTCTTCTTATATTTTATGTAAATGGAAACACACAGTATGAAATCTTTTGTTTCTGCCTTCTTTTGTTCAAAAAATGTTTTTTTAAGAGGTGTTCTTCAAATCTCCACATGGTTGTGTATATTTATACATCATTCATTTTTACTATCAGGAAAGTATTCCATTGTATAACTATACCACAATTTGGTATCCATTCTTCTGGTTGATGAACATTTGTATTGTTTTCAGTGTTGGATATTATGAATATATTGAATATATTGTGGAACATTTTGTAGATTCATGTTTTCATTTACCTTGGAAAAACACCTGTGAGAGAAGCTGGTAGGTAGATGTTCCATTTTATTTTCTCTAGCCATGTATGGAAGTTCAGTTCTTCCACAATCTCACCCACATCTGGTGTTGTCAGTCTCTTCAAGCTTGTCCACTCTTGAGGATAAAATGTGATTTTCGTTTTGTTTACTCAAAGGTTAATGATCTTGAGCATCTATTCATAGGTGTTCTGGCCATTTATACATCTTCTCCTCTGAACTGTGCTCTAAGTTTTAAATTGGTTTGTATATCTTTTTTATTTGTTTGCTGTGCTGGAGATCCAACACAAGGTCTCAAACATACTAGGCAAGCATGCCACCACTGAGTGATACCTTATTACTTTGTATTAGTTCATTTTATATTCTAGATATGTGTGTGTGCGTGTGTGTGTGTGTGTGTATGTGTCTAGATCTAGATCTACATAGATCAAATGTCATTCAAATGACAGGATCTAGATCTAGATCTAGAAATAGGTCTAGCTCTATATAGATAGATCTAGGTAGAAAGAGAGAGATGTGATTTTTGTTGAAAAGATTTGTTTTTCCTATTGAAATGCATTGACTCCTTTGACAATAATCATTTGATGATAGTTTATATGTAAGTCTATTTCATCTGTTTTGAGATATTCTATTTTCTTTTGATTATCATTATACCCATAACACTACCATGATAACTGTAGTTTTATACTAGATCTCATATAAGGTAATATAAATATCCCAGGTAATGCTTTTTAAAAAAATGTTACTATAAATGTATTTTTATTGTAAAAATTAATGGGTTTCACTGTGACATTTCTATACTTGCATATATTGTGCCTTGATCATGTTCACCCTCCTTCGTATCCTCTCTTGGTCTCCTCTTTATCCCCCTACTTTCCAGTCCTCTCCCCATTTCCTAAGAGTTCCTCTTCTACTTTTAGGATTTTTGCTTGTTTGTTTACCTTTGTTTATTTCCATATTTGAGAGAAAATATGCAATATGTGTCTGACAACAAAATGTCCTTCAGTTTCATTTATTTTCCTGCAAGTGACAGCATTTCATTCTGCTTTATGGCAGAATAATATTCCATAATATAGATACACCATATTTTCATTATCCATTCATCCATTGATGGTCACCTAGGTTGATTCCGTAACTTGGCTCTGGTGAATAATGCCACAATTAACATGGATATGCAGGCATAACCATTGTATGCTGACTTCGTTGCCTTCTGATAAATGTCCAGCAGTGGTATAGATGGGTCATATGTACTTCTATTTTCAGTTTTTTGAGAAACCTCTGTACTGTTTATCACAATGTCTATACTAATTTACATTCCTACCAAGAGTGTTTAAGTTCCTTTTTTCCCACATCCTTGCCAGCATTTATTTATTTTTCTTCTCCTTTTCTTTTCCTCCTCTCCCTTCCTTCACCCCTTCCCCCTCCCCCTTCCTCCTTCTCCCTCTCTTCCTCCTCCTCCTCCTCCTCCTCCTTCTTCTTCTGACTTGCGTGAGGTGGAATCTCAATGCAGTTTTGACTTGCATTTCACTGATAACTAGACATATTGAGAATTTTCTCATATGTTTATTGGTCCTTTGTACTTCTTTTGAGAAGTGTCTGTTCAGATTATTTGCCCATTTTTATGGGATTACAAGTTCTTTTTTTATTGAGGATTTTTAGGTCTTTATATTTTCTGGATATTAATCCTCTGTCAGGGAAATAGTTGGCAAAGATATTTTCTACTCTGTAGATTGTCTCTTCACTCTGTTGTTCATTTTCTTTGCTGTTTAGGAGCTTTTGAATATGATACAATCCCACTTGCGAGATTTTTGTTCCCTGAGTTATTACAGTCTTACTGAGGAAATCATTGCCTATGCCAATAATGTGAGGCATTTCCTCTATTACATATTCTTTTCTTTTTTTTTTGTGCTACTGGGTCTTGCATGAAATAGCCAAGCAGTCTACTGCTGAGCTGCATCCAGAATCCTTTTTATTTTATTTTTAAATTTTTTTTAAAAATTTATTTTTATTGTAAACAAATGGGATACAAGTTGTTTCTCTGTTTGTACATGGAGTAAAGGCATACCATTTGTGTAATGTAAATCATACATTTACATAGGGTAATGGTGTTTGATTCATTCTGTTATTTTTCCCTTTCCCCCACGCCACCCACCCCTCTTTTCCCTCTATTTTGAGACAGTGTCTCTCTAAATTGCTGAGTCTGGCCTCAAACTTGTAGTTCACCTGCCTATCTGTCCTGAGTAGCTGGGGTTACAGGCCACTGCACCCACAGCATGTACTCCTACAGTGGGAATGTCAGATGCTATCAGGTGTTGGGGGTTACCTCCAGCTCTATTGATCTTGACTCTGTTACTTGAAAGCAGTTCTGCTACTGGCTCTTCCAGTTGTGGTCATAAGCTTGGAGTTTTTATCCTGTGTTCAGAAACTGGTGTAGTTCTAACTGTTTCAAGGGAGAGGCAGGAGCTCTCACCTTCGGTCTTATCAGCAATGTGTAGCCTGCTAGCGTTGGAAGTGGCTGACACTGAGGTCCCTCATTGGTGTTGTACTCGCAACATTGTGTTATTTCTCTTTCGTTGCTATAGGGGTGAGTGTTCAGGAGCAAATTTCCCTTTGTCCTGTCTACTTGGGGATGGGGTGTGGCTTGGGGGAATTTATCCCCCATATTCTTTAAATTAAAATATCTGCCAAGGCTTGAGTGGGACTAGGTTGTGGCTGGGGCAATGTGCTATTTCTCTCAGTTGGACTGGGAGTTCAGCTTAGTGGCAGGTCACCAATCTAATGTGCTCAGCATGCTGCCTTGGTCACTGCAGTGATTCCCACAGCAGTAAGCTCAGACAAAAGGTTCCCAGTTACAGTCCCACAAGCACATATGCTGGGAAGCGCAGAGAATTTCTCCAGAGCTAGTTCACCATGTGAATCTTAGGATCCTATATTTCTGCGGGCTGCTGAACCCTGTGCAAGTGGTGTTCACTGGGAATTCCCTTGCATCCTCCACCCCTATCAAAGGGGACCTATGGCTCCCTCTGCCTTGCTTCTGTTCAGTTGGTGCTGGAGCATTCTGTGCCACTCTTTATTCTATTTACAACATCTCTGGGTTTCTCCAAATCTTTGCCCACTGTTGAATGCCAGAATTTTCCCTCTGTAACCCTCTTTAATGAATAGCTACATTTCAGTTGTTTTAATCACAGTTGTTTTAATTCATTTCTATGGCTGCACGATGTATATTTATACAAACATGGAATATATCTTATTCTACTTTGGATCCCAGTCTTGCAGTTGTACAGGATGATGAGATTCACTGCAGTGTATTCATGTAGGAACACAGGAAAGTTATGTCAAATTCATTCCACTGTCTTTCCTATTCCTGTCTCCTCTCCCCTTTCCCTTCATTATGGAACTTCTATTCCTTCCCTCCTGTCTTTATTGTGGATTAGGATCCTCATATCACAGAAAACATTTAACCTTTGGATTTTTGGAATTGGCTAATTTGCATGGTTGTCTCCAGATCCAACCATTTACCAGTGAATGTCATAAAATTGTTCTTCTTTATGTTGAATAATATTCCATTGTGCATATATACCACAATTTTTTTATCCATTCATTTGTTAATGGTCATCTAGGTTGGTTCCATAGCTCAGCTATTGTGAATTGAACTGCTATAAACATTGATGTGGCTGTGTCACTGTAGTATGCTGTATTTAACTCCTTTGGATATATA
Organism: Sciurus carolinensis; assembly: GCF_902686445.1. Lineage (NCBI taxonomy): Eukaryota > Metazoa > Chordata > Mammalia > Rodentia > Sciuridae > Sciurus > Sciurus carolinensis. Next base: position 103,502,014 of record NC_062218.1, on the reverse strand, counting down.
CCAAGCAGTGGGATAACTGGGTCAAGTGGAGGTTCCTTTACTAGTTTTCTGAGGACTTTCCACACTGCTTTCCACAGTGGTTGCATTAATTTGCAGTTCCACCAACAAGGCAGTCCCACCAAAGATATGAGTGTACCTTTCCCCTATATCCTTGCCAACATTTATTGTTGCTTGTATTCTTAATAATTGCCATTCTGATTGGAGTGAGATGAAATCTCAGTGTAGCTTTCATTTGCATTTATCTAATCTGTACAGATGTTGAACATTTTTTCATATATTTATTGACCATTCATCTCTCTCTCTCTCTCTTTTAAAATCCTTTCTTTGATTTTCTACTCATTTTAGAATCAATTTCATTTAAAAAATTTTTTAAAAGTCTATGGGGAAGTTGATTGGGATTACAGTGAGTCTACAAATCAGGTTAGAAGAATTGATAATCACAATACTAGGTCTCTCAATTCATGAAAATTATATACCTCTCCATTTATTATTTAGAACTTTTAAATTCTCTGTAGTGTGTTAAAGGTTTTGAAACAGAACTTTCACATATTTTGGCTAAATTTTATACTAAATATTTTAAGGTTTTTATATTATTTTAAATGAAACTTTAAAATTTTACTTTTAAAATACTGAAATAAAATTTTTGTATACTTACCTTCTATTCTATACCCATACTTATTTCACTTAGTAGTTCTGGTAGTTTGTAGTTTTCTATTTATATCAACTTGTCAAATTTGAGTAAAATTTGCTTACTTTTCTGTCAAGATATCCTTTATTTCCTTTGTTGTTTATAACATTGCCTATGTTCTCCAATATAATGTTGAAAACAATGCTGAGATTAGATATTCCTGTTTTGCCAAATCTTAGGGAGAAAATATTCACCACATGCATCATGCTCACCACAGGCTTTCCTTGATGCTCTTTTACAAAATTGTAGATTTTTTTATTTATAGTTTTATGAATTTTTAAAATCCTGAAGGGGCAATGCATTTTGCCAAATGTCTTTTCTAACGTCTGTCAGGATGTTTACATGATGTTCCTAGTTTTTATTATTTACTTAGTAAATTACATTGATTTGTTTTCAAATATTAAACTGATCTGCATTTCTAATAAAAATCAGCTCAATCAAATTCTGTTGTCTTTTATGCCACCACGAGATAAAATTTGCCAATATTTTCTTTTAAAAAATTATTTATTTATTTTTAAATTTTTTACAGACTGCATTTTGATTCATTGTACACAAATGGGGTGCATCGTTTCATTTCTATGGCTGCACGATGTAGATTTACATCATTCGTGTAATCACACTTGTACGTAGGGTAATCATGTCTGTCTCATTCCACCACTTTTAATACCCCACCTCCCTCTCATTTCCTTCTACATAATCTAAAGTTCCTCCATTCTACTCTCACTCCCCACTTCCCCACCCCCATTATATATCATCATTTCTCAAGGATTTTGCATGTGCATTCGTGATAGCTCTTGTATTTTCTTCCTTCTGTTTGGGCTTTCATTTAATATCAGAGTTATTCTGAACTCACAAGATGCATTGAAAACTGACATCTCTTCTTCTCTTTTCTGAGAGATTTTATGTAACATAGATATTATTATTCCCTGGAATGATAGAGTTCAAACATAAAATCATAGGTCCTAAAATTTTCCTTATAGAAAGGCTTTTGTGATAATAAATTCAATTTCTTAACCAAAGGGCTGTTTATATGTTCTATTTCTTCTTGATTCATTTTTGAATTAAGCTGCATTTTAAAGGAACTACTCCATTTTATGTAAGGTATCACATATATGGGCATGCAATTGTAATACTAACAATGTATTTTTGACATCTGTATGGTTGTTTTGATAACTCCCTTTCCATTGATAATAATGCTTGTGTTCTTGCTTTTTTATTAATAAGACCTGTTACATTTTTATCAACTTTTTGCTGTATTATTTCTTTCCTATTTCATGTATTTTTACTCCTACTGTTATTTTTTCCTTCCTACTACCTAATTTGAAAATGATTTGATTGCTAATCTAGCTTCTTTCTGATAAAAGTACTTTAAGTTATAAGTGTTCATCTGAGTACTGTTTCATCCCAGAGATTCTGATATTTTAAGTTTTTATTATCACTTAGTTCAAAGCACTTTCTATTTACTTTTCTTGTACTTTCTTCTTTGACCTTCACAATATTACAAGTGTGCTGTCTAATTTTACAGTAGTGGAGATGTGGGGAAGGGGTTCTATATATCTTAAAGTGATTGATTTCTAAAGTAATAAATCATGCAAGAAACACAGTCTGCATCATTTCAAATTTTTAAAATTTCCAAAGCTTATTTTATGACTCAGCATATAGTCTACCCTTATTTTTTTTCTATTTGTGGTTTTTCTGTATAGTTCTCTATAAATAACAAGTAGGTCAAAGTGGCTGGTAATGTGATTAAGCTTTCTATATCATCACTGCTTCCAGCAAAGTGAGGGAGTTTAAAATCACCAAATATGATTGTGAATTTGTCTTTCCAGTTTTATTAATTTTTTACTTCATGTATTTTGAAATTTTGTTATTAAGTACATACACTGTTAGGATTGTTATACTTTCTTGAAAAAGTTACCCTATCATGGTTATGAAATGTTCCCCTTTATCTCTAAAAATAATTTTTAAAAAATGTATTTATGTTATAGCTCTACTTCAGATTTCTCATGCTTACTTTCCCCATCTTTTGATTTAACCTAATGGAATATTGATCTGGAAAGTGTGACATATGTATAGAATATAGTTATTGTTTGCTTTGTACACATGTTGAACATTTGTACCTTTTAATTACAATATCTAGTTCATTTATAGTTAAGTTAATTATTGATATTAACTTCTTCTGCTATTTTTTTCTTGTTTTACGCTTTAATTCCTCCTTTGATGTTTTCTTTTGAGTTAATAGAATACTTGAGGAATATCTTTCATGATCATTCTTTTCTTATCAGAGCATTATAGTTATACACAGTAGTTGGGTTCATTTTGACAAAATCATGGATGCATCGAATTTTATTTATTCCATTTCAGTCCCAGTTTCCCCACTTTCCTTCTCCTCTTTGTTCCTCCTGTTCTGCTTCCTCTGCTATTCTTCCTTTCTGTAATTTATTTTTTTATTTATTTTTGATTGGTGCTTTCCACAACTACATAAAGGTGACATTCCCTGTGGTGTATTTATATATGCACACAAAATAATTTTGTTAAATTCATTCTGCATTTCCTCCCCTCTCTAATTCTTCCTTCCTCCCTCTGCATCACCTTCTTTTCCACTGATCATTCCTATATATTTATGATAGTTGACCCCCCACTTCTTTCCCTTATTTTGCTCTAGCTTCCACATATGAGAGAAAGCATCTGACACTCCATTTTCTGAGTCTTACTTCACTTAACATAATGTCATCCATTTCCATCCATTTACCGGCAAATGCTGTAATTTCCTTGTTCTTTACTAGCACATTTTTTTAAACCAGTACAATTATCTTTGAGTTAAAATTATTTATTTTTAAATAATGGAATGTTTTTAAGTATTTAATTTTAATTCCTCTTAGCCTTAACCCTACCTTCCTGTAATTTTTCAAAGTGGTTGCATCCTTAACCTTTCAGTTTATTAAAAAATGGATTGTAACATTTCCTATGAAGTGAAAGAAACTTGAAACAATATAATTCCTTTACTTCCCCCATGACTTCTTTGTGCTGTTTTTGTCACATGTTTTACAACTAGAAATATTATGAACACCACCATACAATGTTACATTTTTACTTGGCACAGTTACTGTTTAAATAAGTTGAAATAATAAAAACTAGTTTTTAATATATACTCATCCACAACCATAAAAATGAAATGATGTACCCCATTTTGTACAATGAATCAAAATGCAGTCTGTAAAAATCATATATATATAATTTTTCATTTTATAATATATGAATATAATATTCATATATTTACCCTTTTACCCCTTCTGGTAACTTTCTTTCTTTCTTATAAATATGCATTTCTTTTCAGTTTTACTTCCATTCAACTAGATTAAGTTCAAATAATATTTTTCATAATGCAAGTCCACTGTTATTACATTCTCTCAGTTTTTGTGTATCAGAAAATATTGTCTTCTCATTCACTTTTGAAATGCATTTTTGCTAGGAAAGGAATTCTGGGTAGATGTATATTCAAGAGTCACTCGAGTTTATTTCATTGCCTTCCAACCGCCACTGCTTCTGATAAAAGAATTACTGCCATGTTTATTGTTCCTCTGTACATATAACGTCATTTTCCTGTGGATTCTTTCAAGATTTTCTTTTATCTTTTCCAGAAATTTGACTATGAAATAATTCTCTGTTACTGAGATTTTTAAATCTCTAAGTTAATATTTTCCACCCAGTTTTAGAATGTTTTGGCCATTAATTGAAAAACTCCTTTTCTGTCCCATTTTCACTTTTATCTCATTCTGGAACTTGAAGTACATGCATATGAGATTGATTGACATCACCCACACAGGTTACTGAAGATGTTAATTTTTTTTTCTGTTCTCAAGCTTGAATAATTTTTATGTCGTTTTCAGGTTGACTGATGATTTCTTTTGCTTTCCATAATTTTTTCATGTTTTGTTCAGTGATTTTTCATTTCTGGTATAGAGTTTAAGTTTTAAGATTTCTATTTGCCCTTCCCAGCACCCCCTTGCTTCATAGTCTCCATTTCTTTCCTGAGAGTTCCCACTCATCCCTTTGTTTTCATTATGATGATTTCCCTTTAAAATATTTTAAAGTCATTATTCTGTTAAAACCAGGGATAGAAAAACCTCAGGGTCTATTTCTATGGGTTTTTGTCTTGATCAGGTATTCCAGTTTTCTGGGTCATTTATGTCGTTTGTTTGTTGGTTGCTGTTTAAATATGTCTACTAATTTTAAAGAATGCTGTGGATGATACCTGAACATATTTATTCTGTTATGATCCTTTCTAGAATGGTGATTTTTGTCAAAGTAGGCCATTGTCTTGAACGCATGTTAAGTTAATTTTATTCTCTATAGAGATGTCTATTTTGTTTTATTTCTAGGAAAATCTTCTAGTTTGGGGGTCACAGTATTGACTTTTAAGGTATGACCCTTTTCGCATTTCAGTGGAAAGTTCTGAAGTTCCAGACACCAAGGTTCTCTAATTTGTTGGGACCTAATACTCTCTCCCCTGTGCTGGGTAGTATCTGTAATACCTCTGGTACTTTTCCAGATTTCCATATTTGCTTTCTCCTGAACTTCTTAGTGTGTCTCCCCCATGCCCTGCCATACACACATAGCATACACATCTGTTAAGGATTAGGGAAAAGTGTGTATGCTGGTTTTGGAGCCCTCTACTCCGTGGCATTCTCTTTTCCAGGAGTTTTAAGCCTTGCTGAAATTCCTGAATTTTCTTCTTTAACAGTTTGATTTGGAAAGACTGCATCTTTCTTCTGGAGTTTTAAGTATCTCTATGGAGAGTGTCAAATGGGTGCATAAACATGGATCTGACATTTTTGGTTCTAGTCTTACAAGGGTTGAATCCTTTTTTTTTTTTTTCCCTCCTTGTGTTTGATCACTCTCCATGGCCTTTAAATTATTGTTGTGTTTTAAAATAATTTGTCCAGATTTTGTGGTTGTTAACTGTGAAAAGTTCAGTCCTATAAAAATATACGACTATTACTGGAACAAGAATTTGAATTTGCAGTGTATTATTTTAAAAAAGATGTAACAATTTACTGTATCCCATGGAATTAGAGTTTCAAGTTATATATTTTTAATGTTCTAGGACATAGGTACAATATAACTATGTCCCACATTTTTAACACCACTGGTAAATGGATTTTTATTTTCTCATATAATACATACTGGGACCTTATGTTGTGATGATAATATTTTAGGTATTTGTGGAGGCAAAAAGAAAAAAAAAGACTCAATCACAGCTTTCAAAGATCTTCATTCACTCACTCACTTATTCATTCAAATTAATTAATTATAAATTAGTACTTATTTAAGAGCAATTATAGCGAGAAAAACCAAAATTAGTTTGTGCCGTAAAAACTGGATCAAGTCTAAAGAGATAACCAGTAATTACTTAAATAACTAGATGATCATGTAAAAAGAAAGATTCTGCAGTATAGCAAAAGGGACTTGTTATGAATATGTAAAATTGGAAGTGCTGATTTATAGTGTAAACTTCAGAAGGCTCTTGAGAAATTACATTGGAGCTGAGACTATGAATTAATTAGGTATAAATGGAGGAAAAAAGGAAAGGATCTGTATGTGAGAGAGAACAGTATGTGCAATGACCCTGAGGGACCAGTGAGTAAATGATCCTTGAGATGATGCGACTACAGGCAGGACGGGGGGAAATTTCAGGGATGATATTGAATGTTTGGAAGCATTATGTGCAGTGCCATTTACAGTGATATGGGATATGGAAATAAGAGCATCAGTTAGATTTGGACATGATGGATTTGCGATGACTGGAAGGTACCAAATTGAAGGCATTTATTAAGCAACTTGAAGTACAATTTTGGAGCTATAAATTGGTGTTTTGGCAATTCTCCCTTCCTAACAACCAACTAACCTGCAAAGTTAGTGACTTTGGAGCCCTTATTTTTTATTTTGGTGATTCCATTTAAAATAATAAAGAAAATATGGTGTATATATACATAATGGTATATTATTCAGCCATAAAAAATGACTTTATGACTTTTGCTGATAAATGGATGGAACTGGAGACTATCATGTTAAGTGAAATAAGCCAATCTCCCAAAACTAAAAGTAAAATGTCATCTCTGATATGAGAATGCTAACACACAACAGCAGAAGGGGTGGGGATAAGGAAGAATAGAATTTCATTGGATTAGACAAATGGAAATGAAAGGAAGGGAGGGAGTGAGAACAGGTAAGACAGTAGAATGAATTGGACATAACTTTTCTATGTTCATATATGAATATACCAAAGTGAAACTCCACATCATGTACAACTATAAGAATGGGATTGGGATTACAATAGGTTATAGTCCATGTATGTATATGTAAAAATACACTCTACTGTCATTTAAAAAAAATCTAATCATTCAATATGTATTGTGCATATATTCCAGGTATTATATTTGTTGAACACATAGCTTTAGGCAAGAAAAGTTATTTCCATCAAGAAATTTACATTCCAGTTCATGTAGAAAGGCAGTAAGTTCATAAACAAATATCTAAGGGATAATATTTCAGACAACACTGATAATACCAAACTCTGGCAAGGATGTGGAGCAACAGGAGTTCTTTTATTAGAAATGAGAACACAGTGTTCTACTGCCATTTTGGAAGATAGTTAGGCAGTTTCTTACAAATTTAAACATATTCTTAGAGTGTCATCTGCCAATCATGCTCCTTGGTATCAACCCAAAGGAGTTGAAAACTGTTGCCATAAAAATTTGCAAATGAATGTTTATAATAGCAGCTTTATGCATACATGCTGAAACTTGGAAGCAAACAAGATATCCTGTGGTAGGTGCATGGATAGGCTGTGATACATCCAGATAATGGAATATTATTCAGTGCTAAAAAGAAATTAATTATTAAACCATGAAAAGAAATGGAAAAAAAGTGAAATGTATATTATTAAATGGAAGAAACTAAGCTGAAAATCCTGTACTGTATATAATTCCAACCAAATGACAATCTAGAAAAGGCAAAACTATGGGGACAGTAAAACTCAGTGATTGCCAGGAGTTGGGGGAGGGAGAGATGAATAAGTGGAGCACCAGGCCCTTAAGGGTAAGTGAAAATGCTATGTGTGAGACCGTAATGGGGGACCCATGCTCCTGTATAGTGGTCTAACTCCATCGACTACACCAGGAGTGAACCCTCCATCAACTACACCAGGAGTATAAGGTACAGATTCCAGGTGATTTTGTGTCAATGTCGTTTCCTCAATTGCAGCGAACATATCATTCCAGTTAGGAAGATGGACAATGGGGAGGGTGTACATGTGAGGGACTGGGCTTGTGGGGCATCTCTACATCTTCTACTCAATTTTGCTGTAAACCCGAAACTGCTCTAAAAAATAAAGTCTACTAAAAATTCGGACAATACGTGCTTTGAGGATAATTAAAGAATTAGTATTTTGAGTTGTAAAGTTGTACAACTTTCTAGAGGGGTCAGAGAAGGCTCTTTTGAGAAGTTGACATTTCAAAGGAGAGCAGAATGATCAGCAGAAAAAGTCAGATGGTAATTTTTAAGGAGAAAAGTCTAAACAGAGAAAACAGAAAAACCCTGAGGTAGGAAGGAAGGAACTTACATTATCCTATGTGACAGGATTCTAGTACAGGAGATGGAGAATGCCAGAGACCTGATTCTATATGGCCTTCTGGATAAAATTTCCTAATCAGACAAGGTGATACCTTGTAAGTCTTTTGATCCCTTATACCAACCTGCTAAATCAGAAAATTATTTCAATAGAGCAAAGAGTGGCAGGTGTGTTTCTATTTTTTGAGACTGTAGTAAATCCCATAAAAGAAAAACATGTGTGGATATGTCTCACCTTGTGTCATTCACAGGTAGGTTCTCATTTGTTTGAGGAAGTAGGAGACCACATTGGAGGCTACAAGCACAATGTGCTACTGTTTGCAGCACAGAGATATTTTTATTACCTGGAATGTCCCCCAGTGCTCATTTGTTGAAAGCATAGCCCTTGGTGAAGCAAGGTTCAGAGGTGGGACTTTTGGCAATAGCTGGATCAGAAGTCTCTGACCTCTTGAGTGGATTTATCTTTTTAAAAAAATTAAATCCATTGATAACTGCATGGACTACTGTGAGTTGGGACCTATAGGAGGAAGTAGATGACAGGGGTGTGTCCTGGAAGGATTTATCTTCTCCCTGACTCCTTCCTCTGTGTCTCTGCTTCCCCACTACCCTGAGGTGAATAACTTTCCTCCTTCCTGTACCCTTCTGCCATGATGCTATGCCTCACTTCATGCCCAGAGCAATGGAACTGGCTGATCATGGGCTGAATTCTCTGAAAACATGAACCAACATCAGTCTTGCTTCCTCTAGCTTGCTCTTGTCAGATATTTCAGTCAGAGCAGTGAAGAGTTGACTAAAACAGATATACTTTGGTTTATAAGAACACAGACAGATTCAACAGGAATAGTCAAAGTATGTCAACAGTCTAAGAGCTTTGTGGAACAGAACATGAGAAAATACATTACAATCGAATATTATTTGTTCTGTTACATTACTTGATGTGATTTCAAGGGAGAATGATACCATGTCAAATCTTCTTAATAGTGCTTGGTGACAATTGAATTTCCCTGTTTGCTTCTGGACTGTCATTTAACTTATTTGGGGGAATTTTACAAATTGTGTTTGCCAGCTAAATAATGTGCCAAATTTCTGTTATTTTCTTCCTCCATTCATATTTTTCCAAGTGTCAGAAACTGCTTTGGGAGAGAATAAGCCTATTCAGAAGGCAGAAATGTGCATGCAAATGAGAGTTGTAGATGTGAATTCAGAGCTATTAGTGTCATATGGAACTTCTCGGGTTGTGTGTGCCCAAGTTACTTCATGGAAACAAGAACAGACTCTGAGGGAACACGTGGCTGGAGGTCATCACAAACCTTGTCTAGTACCTGAGAAACAAAGGCACTCCACAGCTTTCATAAAAATCCTTGGCTCCCCATTCTGCCCCAACACATCCACTTACATTAACTCAGTGAATTCTGCACAGGTAGATTGAAGAAGAGAGTATACAGATATTTTAGAAATAGAAATTTGCTCTCTAGAAAAAATATCATTTTTGCCAGGACATCTAGAGAGTCTTTTCCATACTACTCACATTAATCAGAGAACCCACTCACCCATTTTCCGCTTTGTCAGTATCATTTTTCCTTTTTTTGTCTCATGCATTCTGGAGATTTGGGATGCCTAATAAAATCACTTCTGCCTAATGAATTCCAGAACGAAAAAAAAAAAAAAAGCTCTACAAAGATTCTGAAATATCGTCTTGTTCCAGGGTCCTAATTAGACGCAAATTCTGAAACATTTGACCAAGTCCATTCCACAAGCTAGTGCCAGAGGAAGGTCCATTGTTTATAGCCTGATCTGTCCTCCCTCCTAGATCAGGGTAACTCCATGAAATGTTTTTATCCTGCCTAAATTGGCTTCAGTTGTTTCAATATATTCTTACTTATGCATAATGAACCTGAGTTCCATGGTCACTCACTGTGGCAGACACTTAAGTCAAAATAGGCTTAAACATCCCCATCAGAGATTTATTTTTGAACACTCAATGGACAGGTGGCTTCATGTTTTAGTAACCCCCCCTTTTTTTAAATTTGCTGAGACTAGTCTCAAACTTCCAATTCTCCTGCCTAGTCCACCCAGGTTGCTGGGATTACAGGTGTGCACCTCTGTGATTTCTAAGTGAACAGTCTTTAAAAATTAAATTTTATGCCAGGCATGGTGGCACACCTCTGTAATCCCTGTGGTTTGGAAGGCTGAGGCAAGAGGATTGTGAGGTCAAGGCCAGCCTTAGCAACTTGACCAGGCCCTAAGCAACTGAGCAAGACTCTGTCTCGAAGTAAAATACAAAAAGGGTTGGGGATGTTGCTCAGTAGTTAAGTGTCCGTGGGTTCAATCTCTGGTGCCAAGAAAAAAAAAAAAAAAGTTTTATTTAAACATTTTTATTTTTAATTAAAAATAACAATTGCATATTGTGATGATTAAATTGTAACTGACTAGATAAAGACATGCCTAAGATTAAGAGGATTCTGGGTGTGTCCATGATGGTGTTTCTAGGAATGATTAGCATTTGGGACAGTACAATGAGGGGAGACCCCCCCCACACAACTCAGCACAATCTAGTAGTTTGGGGTCTGGATGGAACAAAAACCAAAGAAGCTGATGCCACCACACGCTCTGTTCTCCCTGAGTGGGTGCTTCGATTGCTACTGTGATTACCTGAGGACATGGGATTCCGGCTCCTGCACCTTTTCAAAGAGGACTCTGACTGCCATTCTCCAGGGAGTTTCCAGGCCTTCATCCTGGACTGGGGCTGCATTATTGGTCCCTTTTGTTTTGATGCTCTAGTTTCTTGGACCTAATAGCTACTTGTTTCTTCAACTCTCCAGCCTGCAGACAGCCATTGTGGGATTATCCAGCTTCTGGTGGTGTAAACCAATCTAATAAATTCCCTTTTTATAATCATGTACGTGTGTGTGTGTGTGTGTGTGTGTGTGTGTGTGTGTGTGTGTTTAGGAACACACATACCTTGTGTTGGTTCTGTTCCTAATACACATCTATACAGGTATTATGTATCCATGGAGTACAATGTGATTTTTGATTAATCTTTGCATTGTAGGATGATTAAATCAAGCTAATATGCAAATACATTATTTGACATATTTAACATATTTTGTGGTGGAAAAATTTAAATTCTACTTTTAGTAATTTTGAAATACATAAAACATTATTTATTATAGTTCTGATTCTGTGCAATCTGTCACCAAAACCTCTCTCTCCTGTCTGTGTGAAGTCCTGTATGCTTCCATCAGGATCCCCCTTTCCATATTTACACCCCCTCCCTGGGTCTTGGTGAGCACCATTGCACTCCCTACTTCTAAATTTGGAAAATCACTATTATGTGTAAGAGTCTTAAATCAATTTTCTCTACAAAGACAGCAAGAGTCACTTAATAACAAACTTTTCAGATTAGTTTTGTAGAAAAAATTATCTTTCATTTCTTCTATTTACTAGGTCATGTTTTAGATTAATTTTCCCTTGTTTGCAGCAGTGCTTCTTTGTAGAACTTTGAGTGTGGGATGCTGTGGGGTGGTCAGGATAAGCAAAGAATTGAAGAAGAGTCAGAGATTTTACCTCATAGCAGTCAACGTATGTAAGATATTATATAACTGGGTAAAATTAAATGTTGTCTGTACCTACTATAAAATGCTAGTCTTTACCAATCCTTGAAATCCTTCAACTGTCTCTCTGGAAACTGCTCTTCTCCTTTATTTTCTGTCTTGCTGTGGTAGGAGCCAGGTCATAGAATCCATTGCTCCCTATTTTCATTTGACTCATTGAATATTTAACAATCATGGAGGACTGCTTGAGTATTTGACACTGTTTTAGAAGGTGAGAATCCAGTAGTAGGTTAAAAAAAAAAAAAAATCTTCCCATCAGGGAGTTTATGTTTTAATGGTGGAGTGGGAAAATACTGCAGGAAAGTAAAGAAGGGAAATATGATACATTATTTAAAGGTGAAATAATTGGAGAAATACATAACTTGCTTCAGCATATATTTTGGTGTGGAGGAGTTGTTTAAAATATGATAAATTACTCATTTGCTAGAAATTGGAATCTAATAGCTATAATGCATCCCCTATATGCCAAAATTATAATCAAATTCTCACCATAATACAGAAATGTAAAGGGAGTGAGGGAAGAGAAAGTACTTCAATTTGAATATTGACAGAGTACCTCTCTCTGCATTTACATCAAGCCAAATGGTTTTCCTTCCTGTTTTGTTTACATTTGGTATCTGTATCAAACTCTTATTTTATTCTGATAACCCATTAACTTAAAAGTAGCTCTTATGAAGCGATAGTGACTTTTCCATTATTGAGTATCTGTTTCAAAGTCATTTAATCTTCCAAGCAGAATTTGTTGTGTGAATTTTATGCAGCCAAGAATAATTTATTTGGAAATGTAGTGATAGCGCACAATCAACCAAACAAGATTGAGTTTTTTCTCTAAATAATATTCTACTGAAAGTTTAAATGTTCCTAGTTTATGTTTCATTAGAATTTGAATAGGTATGTGCAGCTACTCAAAATGTCCTCTGAAAGCGAAATATTATTTGGGAAACGGAACTGTGTAAACACAACTCTTTTCAGAATACAACACATTTCAGTGACCTACTCAAGGCAAATATTATTTGGAAGGCAACATTGTTTAAAATGAAAGAGTATATTCAGATTATAATTATAGTATTATGTACTAAAGAACTAATTAATTTGGCAAATATATCACAGTTATAAAGATACATGCATGGTCTGTTACAATAGTTATTAAGAATCTTTTCTTCACCCTACTTTAGTAATGCTATTCAAAAAGGTTATGAAAACATTGAAAGTATAAGAGCAATTTTTAAATGATCTAAGAAAGAATATTCTCTGTTACAAACTTGCACAATTAGCCTAAATAAAACCTGGGGATTTTCCTTAAAAATGAATCATAAATCTTGAGAGTTTACCTATTTTTCATGACTGCTCTCTCCATAGCTGTCTTAGGATCTTCTTTGATTCATACTGTGACTATAGAGGATGACACAGTAAAGCCCACCACAGTAAGTCAAAATCTAAAAGCAAAAGGATCCCTAGTTTGGATGTTGGCACATTTATTTGGGAATCTTGAGTTATCCAGTCCCCAGAATTCCAATGTGCATTTCTCTCATGGTTGACAAAGTTAACCAGGTCTTAGTGTTGAACGTTGATTCCCTGTTCTTCCTTACAGTGGTGATCTTCTAGTGTTGAATCAGTCACGTCCTTTTCTTTGGTTCTTCTTGTGGCCATTACCTATGGCTACAATCAAGAATTCAGGTCTTATTTATTCAGAGAATGAGTTGATTTCTGTAGTGGAAGGAAGAAAATGGGATCCTCAAGTTTTATGGGTGCATATATATGGTCTAAAGATTTAATTAAGAGGAGGAGCGATTGAGAAAGGGTGCTCCTGCTTTAATGTTGAATCAGACACAAGTAAATTTATCATGTTTATCTACCTACTATGGATCCTGATTTCTGAACATCAAGTATTATCCTTCCATCTTTGATCTGTTCCTTTTACAATAGCCAAAACAGTCCTTGGTGGAGGGCATCTCTCTAAGTTTTTGTGCTAAGTATTTAGCACTGGAATAAGCATGACTATGTCTAGTCTCATGGTGTTGCAAAAGTATTTGAAGGTTAAATTCATCACATGGCTCATTTTCTCCCTTGGTTGGTCCTGGGTCTTTGATACACAGTGGTTGATTTTTCTCATTTCCATCAGTGTTCTCTTATGCATTCCTCCAATCAAGGGGAAACTATTTATTCAGGGCATATTACATACCAGGCTCTGAGCCATGCTCTATGGACATAAAAAATGATTAAAACCAGAATCTTGCTTTCAGAAATTCAGGAAAAATAGATAAGAGCGTGAATCATGACAGCAACATGATAAGGCTGTGCTAGTGGGACGAAAGTGAAAATATGTAGCAGAGAGTGCTTAACTTTTCCCAAAGATTCTAGTGAAGGCTCCCAATGGTGTGAACTGAAAACGCCCACTACGTGTGAGAACCATGGAGATGATTAGATGCCCCCATTTCTCCCTCTTTTACCCACCCCCCCATTTTTGTTATGAAAGTGTTCTTTGAAATGGTTTCAAACTCACAAGCATTTCAACATATTGTCTTGACTAGGGGGTTGTTCACAGCTTGGCCTTCCTTCCTTTTTTCATTTATCTATTGGGGCCCTAAGATATGCACAGAACTACCCTAGGAATGGCAATGGAGATGACATCGATGTTGCTATTGCTAACGTATGTTCCAGTGAGAAAGCCATAAACTTGCCACAGCCTGTGTAATGACTGACTCCTGACTGTGTTGAGTGCGATCTATACAGTTCCAAGGTGCTCTGAGTCTATATAACAGAATCTAGCAAGTTCTTTAGGAAAGTAAACTTTCCACTTAAATCTGAGGCATGGTTTGGAAATTTCTAGAACAAAAAGTAGGGAGGAAGGTGAGTGGAGAGGATGCTTTCCAGGCAGAAAAACAGTTTCATTAAGGCTCCAAAAATGGAATGAAGAAACGGGTTCAGGAAAAAGTCAGCTCCCTTGGGGCCTGGCAGGCCAGTTTCAACATGGGATGAAGGGAAGAAGCCTGAGGTTTGAATGATAGGGTGAAAGTTTGGGAGATTCCAATAGCATTCCAATCTCTAGATTGTCCTCTGGTTGTTATATCCACATTTAATCTAAAGAAAAACTCCTCTAGGGCCCACTCTCTTATAGGTATCCCTTAAGGAATATTGGATATAAATGTTTGAATCTGAAGTGCCCCTCAAGGCCTGTGGTCCAACACTTAGTACTCAGCTTGGCACTATTGGGAGGTGGTGGAAACCTTAAAAGATGGGGCCTCCTTGGAGGTCTTCTGATAAGTGGGGGCATGCCCTTTAAGGGGATAGTGGAACCCTGCTTTCTCTTTCTCCTTTCTGTTTCCCTGCTATGAAGGGAACAGGTCTCCTCCTCCTCCACAAACTCTGCCATGATGTACTGTACCACCAAAGGCCCAAAGCAACTGGGACTAATCAAATGTGAATTGAAATCTCTAAAACTATAAGCCAAAATAACCTTTTTACCTTTATAAGTTTATCTATCTTAGGTGTTTGTTACAGTCCTAGAAAGCTGACTAACACAACAAAATTCAATTATGAGGTTTCAAAAGACACCAGAACTGTGTCTCTGACAAATGACTCTTGGCAGCTGTTTTAAGGGACTCAACAGCCAGCAGAAGACACTCATTGAAGCAGACATCTTTGGGGAACATTATGGAAATGATGTTATTTGCTCTTCGTGTTTACTCTACCACTCATTCTCCAACCTTGATATCATCTGCTTTAATTTAGAAAGCACTTATAACTGCTTTGCTAACAGAATAAAACAAACTACTTCCCTGTTTCTGATTTTCCCTTTAAGCAATTGCAAATGTATTTCCTCTGCTGCATACCCAGCCTTCAACACTAAAGATATTTTCTGGACAATAGATGCATAATTGGATACTATGTAACTGAACACAGTTCTCCCTACTGCCCACTGTCACTTTTCACTCCAGCTGTTTCTAATGCCAAATGCAATTTTAAACTTTTGCTAAGGTATATTTGAGGATGCAAATTTACCACACAGGCTCTAATTATAGGAGAAGGCCTACTTAAACAAACAATTAGTCAGTCTCAACTTGATTAGTAGAACAGAGTAATTGGTATTCCTGATTCCAGTTTCAACTTCCTCTGATGCTTCCCACAAAGTGGGCTGGACTAGCCATGGACAAAATTGCACAGTCAAATGAATCAAGGTGAACTTTCTATACCTCCCTCCTTCCATTTCTGATTTTATACCAGGAACAAAGTTCCTATAAATTGCCTGCTGAGAATTCCAGAGGAATCTTCAGTCATAGGCAGCACGTGTGTTATCTTCAGTTTCTCTTGCCTCCAAACTTCTTGTCCTGAGTTTCATTCACTCTGTCTCCACATCTTAGCAAGGTTAAACAATCCATGATTGTGAGCTACTGTGCTAAGGGTTGATTATAATTTATAATGCCACCTTCCCAGAAAACATTTAGATTTTAAACACCAGCTCTAAGAGTTTTAACACAGCCTTGAGTATTATGACAATATCAAATGCTGTGGTAGGAACATAAGGGAGACAGCTCGGAATAGAACTTTCCAAATGCTTCTCATATAAGAGCAAGCTTGAATATTTCAGTGGTGTTTTAAGGTTTAACCAAGTATTAGTACATCATTATTTAATCTTTTTTAAATGATCTGTAGTTAACTAGAGGAGAGGACAGAGATAAGATCATCTGCTTGATTCCATCTACAGAATGTATCAGTGGCAGATACTGGATGGAATTTGGACTGCCACAGGCAGTTCACCACATAACATTTAGATGTTAGTTTTTGTTTGCTTGTTTATGAATTTATTTATTGGATTTTAAAACAAAAGGATAATAGAACAAAATGAGTAGTGTCATGAAGAGAAATCATGAACAACAAAAAGAAATGGAGACATGCTAATTCAAATGATAGGATTTTGATGATGATTCTGTAAAAAATAAATGGAGTTAATGGCTTTCTGGAAGCCAAATCAAAAGGGAACTGTAATGGACTGGGTGTGGTGGTGCATGCCTGTTATCCCAGAGGCTTGGGAGGCTGAGGCAGGAGGATTGTGAGCTCAAAGCCAGCCTCAGCAACTTAGCCAGGCCCTAAGTAACTCAGTGAAACCCTGTCTCTACATAAAATACAAAAAAATGGACTGGGGATGTGACTCTATGTTTAAATAATGCCCCTGGAGATAGTACTTAGTATAAAAAAAAACAACAAAACAAACAAACAAAAAAACAAACAAACAGGAAATGTAATGAATTCCCCTCCCCCTTTCTTTCTTTTTTTTGGCCAGGAATAATAGATTTTAGGAAGTTGCATGAACATTTAAAATTTTCTTGGCAGTGAATTTGGAGAAGTCTTCCTATCATAGGATTTTATGCAATATATAATGAATGATGAAATAGATAATAACCTCAGTAGTTATTATTATTCAAATCAAACCCAGTTGATTGTTGGCCTCTGTATTACAGGTTGGGACAATTTGAGAGCTTGCTCCTATGCCATCTTGCTGAACCTTAGGCTTTTCCTTTCTTGTGTCTTTATGGGAGTTCCTTACCTGCAATTCTTTGCAGGCAGCATTCCTGTATCCCACTGCTCATACTTAATTTCATCCTGTCTCTCTTCTCTGTTGACTGTTTTCACTCTTCTCAGGACCTTAGAGATGCTAGGATGATCTTCCTCTTTCACTCCTTATAGGGTGTCTTTGGATGGTACTGATCTACCCTCAAAAAGTATTCCCAGGGGCTCTGTTACTCCATTGCTATCACATTGTCCTCTTCCTTTCCACTCAGGCCAGTACTGTCCTGTACTTGTGATTTGCTTTTGGGGCAGATGGATCCCACAAGGTGCAGCTGAGTCCCTAGTGATACAGAACATTCAGCTTTACTGGACTACCCAGCACCTTCCCAAGCCCCAGGCTTCATCTATCTTGGCACATCTGACTTCTTTCAGTTAGCTATTCTCTCAGAAGTTCTATTTTCTCTATCTCCTGCTTCACAGTCAATCCAATATGTCTGTACAAAATTGAACCTCACTGTGTACATGCTTGAAGTATTTCCCCATGAGGCTCTTTTGGGCTAAGGAGAGGATGACTTGATTGCAGAGTGCTTTAAAACTCCACATTCCAGCATTCTTGAACCTCAGTTATGACCTAACTGGGATCTGGTTGCAAAATAAAGCAGACCTGGATTTTCAAATTGCATTTTTTATAGAAACCTCTGATGATAGCCTTTAAAGAGCAATTCAACAGAGTGTTCTATGAGGCTAATGTGGTACAAGCACAAAGACTTCCAAATTTTTAACTTGTTCCAAGTACTGGCTTTACAATAGTTAGAAGAGTGAATGGATAGTTCCCAAGTCATACTTACTTTCATGAGTAATGGAAAAATCGATCCTGCGTCTTATTTCTATCATGTGATAGATAATTTATGTGACAACCATGGAAGACCAGAGGAAACTTTTTGTTTTCTTATTGAAATTCCTAGAGGTCATTTTCTTGAAAAATTCTAAACAGTGTCTTTCTTAATAGCCAATCTCATTTCCTGCAGCCTTACTCCTGGTTTAGAACAGGGAGAGATTAATGAAAGAACGGCCCTGGTTCATTCTTAGTGGGCAACAGTGATAGATTGAATGCCACTGACTGCGTGACACTAGGTTTTCTGACAAATCCTGTTTCTGACAATACCCTGTCTAGAGTATTGATTATGCTAACCTCTAGTTGTAAATTCGTGTCTGGAGTGAAGGATTGCAATAAGACCCATTTGTCAAGCACAGGCTAATCAAAGATTATAATTGGCATTAATGAGTCCTTAGTAAAAGAACAAGATTGGAGTACCAGGTAACAACTGGTCCATGTCAGTGCATCCATCAGTTATTACCATCTGAAATAGAAACTGACAGCTGTGGTGGTAATTAGGGGAGTTGCTGTGAGGATACTTCCTTTTATGATGGGCAGCTGCCCACAGTCCTCAACATGAATTATGTTTGGACTGAGTAGGTGAACTTTCTGGCAAGACTTGGTGCTATCATACTTTAATCCTCTCTTGTGGGATATTCATTCAAAAGTTAATTTTAAAAGCTCACAGAAAGGAAGCAGAGGGCCAGTTTAAACTTGATTCCAGAAGCATGTCTTTGTCAATCATGACTTTGCAGACATTTTGTGGACATATTATTATTAAGAAGTAAAATCGAGATCTTTCAACTTCTGCATCCTTAGAGCTGACAATGTCAAAAACATCGAAGGGGACTTTTCTTTCCTGTCATGGGATTCCATCTTTTGAGTGTCATCTGTGCCTTAATTTCATTACATTAATAGGTGATATCGCTCTTCTGTGGTTTTTATCTTCTCTTCCTTTAGTTACACTCTCAGCCATGAGAATAGAATTAAGGGGGCCAGAATCTGTTTTTTTTTTTTTTTCCTATCTTGGAAGGTCTCAATCTTATTTCTCTGTGAAAACATTAGTGAGACAACACGGTTGAACCTGCTCCATCTGTGCAAGAAATCCCTTCCTCACACCTTTTCCTACCTCTTTAGAAAGGCCACCTATAACCAGACTAAGGCTGATGGAAAAGAAAAGGCTTAAATCTCTCCAGTTAGCATGACAGGCATCCTTCCAACTTCATGTTATCTAGCACAGCCTGCAATGACAGGGAGCTGATCACAAATTTATGGTACCATTTACTTTGGATTTATCTCTGCCCTTGTTTTCTCCACAAACTGTGCCTTTTTTGTGCCCTGTTTGTGTTTCAGTCTTTACATTTGTAACATCACACACATACCTAAGGTTTCTTTGTGAATGCTGGCTACATTCTAAGATCTCACCAAAGGCTCACTGATGTCTTCATCCCTACTTCATTCTGCTGGGTGCACTTTTGAGCAGTTCTTACTTTCATGTAATATAATCTACTTTTCCTCTTTGAAATAAGTTCTCTGCAAAAGATATATAGTTCATAATGTCAGTGGAGATTGGCCCATTCTTAAGTCCCAAACTTCTCCATTTTTGAGCAGATATGTATGGTTCTAACAGCAATTGTAAGGATATTTGGACTATCAGAATTCCATGTCTTCACTGAAAAATGTTGATCTGAATGAGGAATAGTGACTTCTAGAGGCTAGAATGAGTAGGTGGGAGAAGGGAAAGAGAGAGGTTGGATAATAGTACCAAAATGTAGTTAGATGGAAGTGATAAATATTCGTGTTCCACAGCACAGTGGCAGTGACTATAGTTCACCATACCCTGTTATATTTTTTATGAAGAACTAGAAGAGAGGAGCTCAAAGTGTTCAAACATAAACAAATGATGAGATGGAAATACCAATTACTCTGATTTGATCTATACAAACTATATACATGTGTTTTAATATTCCCATAAATGTGATTATTACATGTTAATAATAATAAATGAAACCCCTGTCTTCCTTAGCTGTTAGGAGCAACAACATTGGAAAAGGCCATTTAAGTATGCTCTCTTTCATCCAATGTTGTTATACACTTATGTATGTACAAATGATGCAAGAGTGGCAAAAACAGACAAGGTTCCTAACAATGTTGTACATACATCCTGTATTTATTACTATTGTATACTAAAAAAAAGGGTAGTAAAATAGTTTCAGTACCTGATCACTTAAAGTTAAGAATTTCAAGGTTGTTACAGGTGATTATATGTTAAATTCATAAATGTTTAAACACTTACACTAGAACATCTATACATTCCAATTATAATTGCTTTCTTGACTCAGAGCCAAGTCAGTCTGGAGAAACCATCTTCTCCCAGTGCACAGCCATGAGTTATTTCTGTTCACAAAAAAATGTCACTGTGTTTGAATGTTCAATTAAGAGTGTTTGGCATCAAGTATATACATGTCATATTTTTAGTGTTACTAGTAGCATTTACAGTGCTAATAATAATTGTTACATTTATATACCCGTGATGTAGCACTGTGCTCCATAAAGTACATACCACTTCATGGTAACTTTTAAAACAATTCTGCAAGACAGATGTCACTATCTATATTTCACAGATGAGGCTCCAAAAGGTTAATTTATTTTCAGTAACACCATTAGTAAATAGCAGAATTTGGATTGGAACCAATAACTGACTACCAGGCTCTTTCTGCACTGCCTTTATTCCGGGCTCTTTCTTCTCAAGGTCTTAATAACCATCTCTGTGGTGGGATTTCTTGGTCCCTTTGAGCATGGATATCAGCACATGTGAGGTCTGTTGCCTCTCTGTCTTCCCATAGTTAACTGTAAGTTTCTGAGATTCTTTAGTGTTGTAATAAGAAACAAGATCATCAGCAGAATCACCTTATTATGAAAGTAAGCAAAATAGCTTTTTTCCCCCTCAATCTACACCCTCATACATATGGAGAAAAAATTGTTAGAAATACTTGTGAATATATTATTTAACCTTTAATATTAATGTTAACTTAATTACATATGCATTTACTGCCATATGTTAGATTATTGCCTTAAAATCCATCCTATGCTGTGATTAATTTGGGGGCATTTCTCCCCCACTTTGGTTTTAAAATTTCTCTTGTTTGTTATAAAGAAAAGTGGTGCTTTAAAAAACAACTCATAGATTGTTTTTATTTTAGAGGAAAGTTTGATTAATTTTTATTGCCATAATATACAATATAAAACTCCAACTAAATAACTCCATCTTAAAAAATTACCAATTATTATATATCATGAATACCAAACACTGTCTTTAATAAAAATGCTCATTATAGACTGGTTAGTGGTTCTGGCCACTGAACCAATTTTCTTTCCATCATCAATTTTGTTTGGTCTTCAATAGCACCAGTTGAGATATACTTCATTGTGAGGAGCAAATAGAGAATTCATTCAATCACTTGGGTGGCTTAAATGCACAGTGTAGACATTGTGTGATAATTCAATTTGCATAGTTCATTAGGCCTCACTAATCTGCCTTGTCTGCCTAAAGTGACATAATGGAAAACTTCAAGAGTTATTCATTATTTTTCATTAAAGATCATACAGAAAAACCTATTTGTCCCTTTCTCTGGTATATCTTGGATCAAGATCACTCAGGAAATCAAACCTTATTTATATACTAGCTTACATATGTGGTGGATTTTGATATTGTTGGTGTTGTGTTTTATAAGCCTAACATGAAGTAATTCTGCATAGGAAGTGAGACAGAAAGCAAATAGATATTGCTCTTAAAGCTGGAAATTTTCAGTGCGTTTATCTGTCATATTACATTACACAGATGGGCAGTAGGAATGTTCATTTATGAGAAAAACTAGTAACTTTGAAAAACACAAGTGAAGAAAGTAGGGAAATAGTTTTCAACCAGGAATTCTCCTATGCATTCTGAGTATTGTCACATTGTCACATTGTAGTTTCTTTATCAAGAGTGAAAAATGAAAAAAATATTGAGCATGATCAACATCAAATATAAACATAGGATGAGGTAACCTCTACAAATTGTGCCAAAATGTGTCTCATACTGAGGAAAGGACAATGGCAGGAAATCCAAGCCCAATTTGGAGGCTGGCTTCTGCTGTATGCCAGTCGTGCTGTCTTGAAGAATGTCACCAAACACCATGGGACCTCTATGTTTACCAAGGTGGGATGACCTCTAGAGGCTCACAAGATGCTAGGAAGGTCAAGTGAGTATGGAATTCAGTGCAAAATCACAAAGTGGCATCAATGTGAGATGGATTATGACGCTGGAGCTGACTGATCTGATTGCTTTTCCAGGGACTTGAACTTCTGAATGTCTTTTATTCCTAACTCTGGGGAAGGAAAAATAAATGAAATGCTTCATTTAATGTCTCCATTGGAAATGATAAGGAAAACTTTTCAAGGGTATGGCAAATCTAGACAGTTGAGGAAGAAACTCAGAAAATCTTATGTCCATGAATGAGGCTCCTTTCCCACTCCCAGAGGTGACCTGAGCTAATTATAGGCTCTGCCTCTCATAGGCTGCATAAGCTTTGGAAAGTCACTTCACCTCTTTGGCTCAATGTCCTGTTTGTAAATGGAGGTTGATTGCACCTGCATTGCCTAAGAATGACATAAGGCATCCCAGGTTTTTATCCTATAGAGTGGCCCATTCTAAGTGCTTAGTAGTTGCTTTCCATGATCATTATGTAAGACAAGTCCTCTTCATGCTCAGTGAATGGATTCATTATTCATGCTAAACTGTTGAATCTCACAAGGTGGGATGCTATCTTTCAGGAAACTCAGTCTGAACATGGAAGATTGCAGGGTTCTCACAGTCTGGGCTGCTACCCCATATTCAAACCTTTGTTTCTCTTCCCAGAGCTCAGGAATCCTAGGTACATGAATCAAATCCCAGAATCACCTTAGCTCTGTGTGAGTGGTCCTCTCAATCCTGATTCCTTCTGAGCATGGGAATTGTGTGTACCATAAATTGCATGTACACCTGTGGACATACACACGAGTGGAAGAGGAATTGTATACACAATGGTGAGCAAAGCCCCCACAAAAGGATGGGAGACAAGTGAATACGCCTATTTTCCAATGCAAGACTGGGCTTCAAAGTGCCTCCAACGAACCCTCAACCTATCTCTAGTCTTCGCAGTCGTCTTCTTTCTCTTTCCTACTGGTACAGGATCCTCTACCCTCTCCCTGACTCTGCTAAACTTTGTGGGATTCTGAGTCTTGGAGCTTTTGCAGGTCACTGTGTCTTCTTCCCTGTTTAGTGAATACTCACGCATCCTTCTAGATCCAGATCTAATTCCACTGTTAGGTAAAGTTTTTTTCCAATGTCCTTCAGACTGATAATCTATTCCTTATATGTCTTTTTTGGGGGCACTGAATAAATAATAATAAAATAAAATTGAAACTACCATATGTCAAGCACTCTTTAGACTATTATTTGATGCTCATATACACTTAGAACTAGTTGTGTAATTTTGTCCATTTTACAGATGAGGGAAAGAAGATTCAGAATATTCAATTTGTATAGGATAACAAATTTAGGAAGCAGAATTCAATGTGTTTCTGAAGCTTCTGCTCTTTACCCATTAGGCTACTCTTTATTTTATGGCATGGTTATTCATCTATGAAACTGAGATTCCTTCTTTTATAACTCTTGGGAGCCCTCCTGGGCACATAGTAGGAGCTTAATAATTGCTTACTGAATAAATGTTGATGTGAATTCTAAATTTATCAAGTGAACAAATAGTAACATCAGTTACATTTAGATGATTTAGCATTCCACACTCTTCAGTACCAAACAACATTAATGGCACTAAATTTCACAGTTTGAATTATTATTTTTTTCTGTACTTACTTATCATAAAGAGCATATCTCAGAAATAATTATAGGTCTCATGGGTTTTAGTATTTAATTCATGCTGTTATATAATGTATAATATAATGTTAGCTGTAGAGATTTCTTCTTGCTTTCTCTACTACATTAATTGAAGGTATTTGTATATATGGAGGGGGAGATAATGCATTTTTCTCCTTTGAGATTTGCTATATGAGCATCTCTCCATGGGTTCAAGAAGCAATTATCCTTCTAAGCACAGGTTTGTGACAAAGGATCAAGTTACATCATATAATTATGAGAGTGACTTCCTCTTCTTTATACCTAGGCTGAGAAGTATATTTGAGATGCTACTGTTGAATTTGGATTTTGGAACTTGGTTCAAATCTGATTGTGGATTTAAACATCTAAGAGAGTATCATGGGGTGCTCAGCTAATATTCTTTGGACTAAACTTGGCTTAATTGGTTTAGCCCAGGTAATACACTTTTTATCAAAGGAAATACATGTTCTCCATTCTGAATTTCAGAACATATTTGTTTAAAGACATGTCTTACTTTGTACTCTGATCTTAATAAAGAGCACAATTGAGAGAATGAAAAGGCACTTACATAGTCAGGAGAGGAAGCACAAGTTCATATCAAATACGGACATGCCTTCATTACTAACAAGGTTATATTTAAAACTAATCTCTTTGCTCTAATGACCTAATCAGATAAAACCAAGAAATTGTACAACTATCTGGAATAGTCTGTTTTGAGTCAAAATTTGTTCCTGATGTCTATCCATGTTATATCCCCTCTTCATTTATTAATTTGTAATAGAAAAAAATTATCAACATGGCAGATATTCAGATTGCCTCATCAAAAGTATGCCTACTTCTTTCTTTTGCCATCCTCCAATTATAAAGACTCACTTTCCCTGTTTTCTTCGTAATAATGGATGCCTATTGTTTCCAAATTATTACTAATAAAATAGAGAAATCTTCTGGTGGCTTCTGGGAAAACATTTACCTCCCTGACAGAAAACTAGTTAGACAGCTGCTGCTATTTCTTTATACCCTGATATTTGCCTGGAACTTGAAGATTGTGTGCACAGACGTGGCAGATTCTTTATCCTTGAGATGCCAAGCATGAAGAAAAAACTTGTTGTGGATGTCAGGGCAGAGAAAAAGAGTGTGGGTTCTTGATGCTATGGTCAGACAACTGAAATAAGACCAGGAATTTCCTGCTGTGGTTTATAACCAAGTGAAGAAAAATGACTCATTTGTTCAAGCCCTAATTAGTAAGCTCTTCTTCAACTTTCAGCCAAAAAGTTAACATCTAGAATTGGTGGGGAAACCCCAGAAGCCCTTGCATGGAGAGTTATGAAAGAAATGAACTCCTCCTATTTTCTCCAAAAGGAGCAGTTTGCTTCTAACTTGGCACCATACCAGGATGAGAATAAGAGTGTAACTTCTGATCTTTCCCCGGAAACAGATCAACTAGGTTGTGACTTTGATGGACACAGGATGTCTTGGCAATTCTTCATTTCTCATACTGCACAAAACCTGGTGGTTGATTTTTGTTTGAGTGTCATACCTAACGTAAATCCACGAAAACATCCCTATACCTCTTTTTATTTATTCAAAAATAATTTACTGAGCATTGGCAAAATCAAACACAGCCTCTCTCATGTGGATTGTATCCTGGTAAGCAAGATGAGTGTGATTTAAATAATTATGAAATGAAGGTACTTTTATAAACCAGGGTAAGTGCTCTGAAATAAAGGGAAACTGGTATAAGAGCACATGTATTAAAGACAACTGGCTTTTGAGATGCTAAAAATAGGATTATTCCTGTGAAAATGATGCTTGAATGATGAAGACAGAAAGTGATTAGCTTTAGTTGGCGAAGCATAGAAGGGTATTAACAGCATAACAGAGGAGAGCAGAATATTCCTAGAAGCAGGAAGAACAGATATCAAGATAGAAGGCAACAGGGGGAATCTGAGGATCTCAGAGGAGCTGCCCATAGTTGGAGGGCTGAGGGTGAGGAAGAGTCTGGTTGTGTGGGGCAGGAGCCAGATACTACTGGGCCTTGTTTTTCCTAAGATCCTTAGTCTTTAGCCATAAAAAGCCGTTGAAGAGTTTAAATCAGAAAGAGTCGTAAGTAGTGTATTGAAAAGATCAGTCTTGCTGCACCATGGAGAAAGGGTCAGCAGGAAACCAGTCTAAAATCAGTCTAAAAATTTATTGCATTTTTGCATAATGGTAGTTCAGTATAGATAGTTCTATTGGTGATGGTTCTAATGTTACTGATGGTGGGAGAAATAGATGGATTTGAGAATTATATTCTCAAATATAATTTGAGGTAGATGGACAGATTGGGCTAGTATAGATATGAGTTGTATAGAAATGAAACCATCAAAAGTTCCTTGCTTGCTTCCTGGATGGGTCATTATTCTGTTCTCTCAGATTAGGAACCCAGGAAAAGCCCAGAATTAGAGAAGACCAGCTGACTTTCATTCTTAGATTCACTGATTATGCTGATGGGCTCAGGATAAGGGGTAGTGGGTGGCAAGATGTGATAGAAAAGCTTCAGTCATATCTATTAATCTGCTTATCACTATGGACAACATTTATTGTCCTTTTTTTGTTGCCACTTACTTTCCTGAGGTCTTTAACTGATTGTGGATTCTTTGATGACATGGGGGATCTCAGGATAAATTGCCTGTTATTGCTTCTTAATGTTCTCAGACCTTGTTCTGTGGAGGATGTTACTGCCTGCCTGTTCAGATTTCTTTTTTTTTTTTTTTCCTCTCTAAAAACACACAGTGGCTCTGACCTAAACATAAAACATGGCAACTCCTTGGATCAATACAATAAAGTCTCTTTCACGCACTAGTTTTGCTGAGGGAAAACCTATATTTAGAAAAGGGTTTTCTTTTTTCCACAGACTTTATTTTTTAGAAGTTTTAGATTCTTAGAAATATTGATGAGAGAGGATGGAGTGTTCTCCTATGTCCCTGTGGCTTTCCAGTGTAGCCCTTATTATCAACCTCTTATGTCATCTTCCATCATAGCATCTTATAGAATATTTTTGTCTCTCAAACAGGGGTGTTTTTGAAAGCTGCTGGAAAGAGGCAGAAGAAAATGAACACTCACCTATCTCATGGCTCTGCAACTTTAAAAACAGGCACCCATAACTCAAAATGGAAGAAGAAAATTTCATAAATAAAAAGTAGTTACCATGAAACCTTATTGAAATTCCCATAACCACAATAATAAATTAGAACTAAATTCAAGAGGAAACCCAGGTTGGTAACATCTGCCTTACTTTTGAGGAGGCAACAATTTTCGGGAAATGACTCTGAAAGGCCACCTAAGTGCTACAGGGGTGATGACTACAGGTTTAGCTGAGCCGAGGGAGAAACTTCCCTTCGAGGCTCCTTCCTCACCACAGAGCTTTCAAAGAAGCAGAAATGAAAAGACCACAGACACATACATTTTATTTTCTCCAAAACAGCTTTCTAAATTGTGGGTGGGGTGGGGCCAGGCTTGGCCTTGGACAGAGGCCCAGCTTCCTCACTACTGGGTGGCATCAGCTGAGCACAGACCTACTGAAGTGAAGACCCAGAGATGTAGCATCCCATACTCTGACCCCACGTTTACCCAGGGAGATCTGCTGCTCTGAAAACTTCCCTGTCCTCCCCGGGGCCTGAAGGTCTCCTGCCCACACACTCGCAGAAGCTCCGGCACCATGCGGTCATTCGGGGCAGAGCTGGGAGGCCGGACACAGTGAGCACAGCCCCCACCTCGCAGGTGTGAGCACATTTCTTTATCCAGGTCAAGCAGTGGTGAAGACCATAGTCCAAGTGTGCTCACGACTGATTTATTTACTTCTCATTTCATCTCTGGGCCCAGACACTACTGTTCCTCCCTTCTGGTGTGTCTAGATAAGCATAGTTCACACACAGGAAATGCAAGTCTCAAGAAGTTCTAAACGCTCTGAGACTAAACCAGCTTCTCTCTCCGTTGACAGATGAAAACACATCACCTGAGCAGAACTGGGAGTAGAATGTTCTCTTGAAAATAGCCAGATGGTTTTGTCAATAATTTACTCTGACAGTGTAGAAATAGCCAGACTCTAGGAAAAGAGGCCCTGGTTTCTGATGCTCATTTTGCAATTACATCCCTTCTAAATCTTATTCTTAGCTACTATTAGTTTTAAAGCCCCTAAAATGAAACAGGCCTGTTACACTGTCTTTAGTCAATAACTCCCCTCCCATTCTGAAACAATTTCGTGCATTATCTCAGGTCATGAATAGCAGAAGGGGAGGGCTAGGATCTCCCTTGAACGATGTCACTAATGCAGTGGGCAGTGTTCGTGAACCTGCTCTTCCAGCTCTCTAGAGGAGAAGCTGTAAGTGCTATCAATCTTATGCATTTTAACAACCAAATGTATATGAGATTAAGATCACCAAGATCGCGCTGACTTTGTGATTCAAATGTGAGTTTGACTTCATCTTGAGTCTTTCAGAATCCTGAGTTTTTACTTTTAGCTCAAGAGGATTTATGAATGTTAACATTGAAAAACTAACTCAGAATGTTAGTGCTGGAGGGCTTTTAAGAATATCTAGTTCAGTGCCTGTGCTTCCCAGATGAGCAAATAGAAGTTCAGAGAGGTCAAGTAATTTGCCCTAAGACACAGAGCTGGTAAGAGGCAGAGAGGAATGAGAGCATGTGTCTGCAGTATCTTTAACGTTTTCTATTATGTCAGGTTGGCACAAGCGTACAGATGTGCAGACATCCAGCAACTCTCTAGTTTGCCATTTTCATTCGTGGTTAAGCCTCTGTTTGTACATCTGAAAACTGGGATAGAAATTCCTACCTTCACATTATGCTCGTGATGCATGTGATAAACATATGAAATGCTGAGTGAGTGTACACGTGTGCGTGAGGGTGGTGGTGGTGGTGATTTGGTAACTTCACCAATCTCAAAAAACTCATATTTGACAAGTCAAATGCTCTTAGAGCCATATTTGGTCTTTATTTTCAGATTACATGAATGTGCTACTTTTTGTTTCCCTCAAAGCACTTTGCTTATAGTAATTGCTATCTGTTTACATGTGATGCTAAACTGAGAAGGTTATTTTTAGCTTGGAAGTAGGCAATGTGGGTAAAGAGAGTTTTCTTTTGCTTGAATATCATGAGATAAATGCTAAGGAAGGCTTGGTGTGGGTGCTTAAGCTTCTCCACTTCTCTTCCACCCAGACTAATTCACAGCTTGCCCACTTTTCTTCATCACTGCTGGAGAGGAAGAACCTTAGGAGTCTGTGGACTTCAAGGGTGTCCATCTACTTATGCAGTTTGGACTCTTTTGCCCTAAGGCCTCAGGGACCTCAAAAAATAAGGTACTGTCAAGAGTCCCTGGACTAGGAGACAGACAGGAGCAGGTCTTCTCCAGCTCCCTGTGCCTGAGCAGAGGGCTGGTTTTATTCCCCTCTGTATCTCCAGGGTTTAGTGAGAATGCAGTAACTATTGAAATAAAAAGATGAGTACATCTTTACTCATATGTAAAAATGATATTAATTCCAGATGGATAATTAAAGACTTAGTGTCAAAACAAAATGAAATAGAAAGGTCCTCGAATAAAATATTAGTGAATATTTATTTAAATCTGAAGTAACATCATAGGCAGAAAACACAAGGTTTAAAGGAAATTCCAAATTGGGAATGAGATTTGAAATTATACTCAACAGGTTAAAACTCCTTATGCATAAGAAAAACCTAAAAATCAGTAAAATATGATGAAAACCCATCCCAAGAGGAAAAAGTGAGATGAGGACACAAACAGGTAGTCCACTAAACATGAAATATAAGTGCTTAGTAAGTGCAGAAACATATTAAATCTTGTTAGCAAAGAACATTGCTCATAAGAGAAAAACAATGAGATGTTATTGTAGCTATTAAATTGATAGAGATTTGGGGAACATGGTGATGCCCAGCGTTGGCAGGCTCTCATGCATTACAGGTAGGAGTGTGTGTGTAGGTAATTGTATTTTAAATTATGTACTCAGTACTTTAAAACCAGGTTTTCCTTCAAGATTCAGCAGTTACACTCTTAAAAAGTATTAGGGAGAGTATACAAGAATAGCTTACATACACAAGGGTCTCTGTGACAGCATAATTTATAATATAAGAAAAAGTAGAAATAGTCTATTGTTCCAAAACAAGAGATTTCTTGAATAACTTATGATGTGTTAGAATATATTGAAATCTTAAAATTATGATATATTGGAATGGTGCAATGGAATCTTCTGCCACCTTTAGGACTGATGATAGAGAAGTATTTTGACATGGAAACATATTTGATCAATTTCTGCATAATGTTCATATATTTATATAGTGACATATGAATGAAAAATCTCAATTAATTTACCAAATGCACTGATATTTTGAGGGTTTCTATCTTTTGGTGGTGTAGTTTTTGTGATTCCATTGCTTATGTACACAGTATAATTTTTCTGGACTGAATAAGTGCAAAATATGTTTTGAACAAAAATACCTATAAATATTTAAGAAACAATGAACAATAAAATTAGTTCATTGATACTAAAACCACAACTGGATCTCTGGAAGGATTTCCTTACTTTATTTATCTATTTATTTTTAATCTTTAAATTTTATTTATTTTTTTATAGTTAGTTGTATATGGTAGTAGAATGCATTTATACATTTTGATATGTCATGCATAAATACAGTGTAATCTCTCATTTTTCTGATTATACATATTGCAGCATCACATCGGTCACACAGTCATACATGAACATGAGGTAATAATGTCTATTTCACTCAACTGTCATTCTTTCCCTATAATCCCTTCACCTCCCTTCACTCCCCTCTACTTAATATAAAGTAACTCAATTCTCCCCTATCTCCCTTCCTCCTTATTTTGAATTAGCATAGACATATCAGAGAAAATATTCCACCTTTGGTTTTTTGGGTTTGGCTTATTTCACTTAGCATGATATCCTCTAACTCCATTCTTTTACTAGCAAATGCCAGAATTTCATTCTTCTTTAAAGATGAATAATATTACATCTCATGTTATACCATACTTTCTTTATCCATTCATCTGTTGAAGGGCATCTAGGTTGGTTCCATTGTTTAGCTATTGTGAATTGAGCTGCTATAAACATTAATGTGGCTGTGTCACTGTAGTATGCTGATTTTAAGTCCTTTGGGTATAAACTGAGGAGTGGGGTAGCTGGGTCAAATGGTGGTTCCATTCAAAGTGTTCTGAGGAATCTCTATACTGCTTTCTGTAAAATTGGTTATACCAATTTGCATTCCCACCAGCAATGTATGAGTGTACCTTTTTCCCCACATCCTTGCCAACATTTATTGTTGCTTGTATTCTTGATAATTGCCATTCTGATTTGAGTGAGATGAAATCTTAGAGTTGATTTGATTTGCATTTGTCTAATTGCTAGACATGTTGAACATTTTTTCAAATATTTGTTGATCGATTATATATCTTCTTCTGTGAGGTGTCTGTTCCATTTATTGATTGGATTGTTTGTTTTTTTGGTGTTAAGTTTTTTGGGTTCCCATTTATTGATTGGGTTATTTGGGATTTTTTGGTATTAAGTTTTTTGAGAGTTCTTTATATATTCTAGTGATTAATGCTTTGTCTGAGGTACATGTGGTAAAGATTTTCTCCCAAACTATAAGGTCTCTATTCACATTATTGATTGTTTCTTTTGTTGAAAACAAACTTTTTAGTTTGAGTCCATCCAATTTATTGATTTTTGATTTAACTTCTTGCTCTTTAGGGGT
The DNA here is from genome assembly GCF_902686445.1 of Sciurus carolinensis. Lineage (NCBI taxonomy): Eukaryota > Metazoa > Chordata > Mammalia > Rodentia > Sciuridae > Sciurus > Sciurus carolinensis. The sequence goes on along the minus strand of NC_062218.1, from coordinate 103,469,999 downwards.
CTTGCTAAAGAAGTCATGTCCTAGGCAGACATGGTGAAGATTTGGGCCCACCTTTTCTTCTAGTAGTTGCAGGGTCTCTGTTCTAGTGCCTAAGTCTTTGATCCACAGTGAGTTGAGTTTCAAGCATGGTGAGAGACAAGGGTTTAATTTCATTTTGTTACATGTGGCTTTCCATTTTTCCCAGCACCATTTGTTGAATAAGTTATCTTTACTCCAGTGAATATTTTTGGCACCTTTGTCTAGTATGAGACACCGGTATTCATGTGGGTTTTTCTTTGTGTCTTCTATTCACTGGTCTACAAGTCTGTTTTAGTGCCTATACCATGCTGTTTTTATTACTATATCTCTGTAGTATATTTTGAGGTCTGGTATTGTGATGCCTCCTGCTTCACTTTTTTTGCTAAGGATTTTTTTGACTATTCTGGGTTTCTTATTTTTCCAAATAAATTTCATGATTGCTTTTTCTAGATCTATGAAGAACATCATTTGGATTTTAATAGGAATTACATTAAATTTGTGAAATGCTTTTGGTACTAATTCTGCCTATCCAAGAGCAGAGCAATCTTTCCATCTTCTAAGATCTTCTTCAATTTCTTTTTTTTTTTTTTAAGTGTTTCTGTAGTTTTCATTGTAGAGGTCTTTCACCTCTTTTGTTGAGTTGATTCCCAAGTGTTTTATTTTATTTTTTTGAGGTAATTGTGAATGGGGTAGTGTTCTTTATTTCTCTTTCAGTGGATTCATTACTGATGTATAGGAATGAGTTTGATTTATGGGTATAGATTTTAGATCCTGCTACTTTGCCAAATTCATCTATTAGTTCTAGAAGATTTCTGGTGGAATTTTTTGGATCTTTCAAATATAGAATCATATCATCAGCAAATAGTGATAGTTTGGGTTCTTCTTTACCTATTTTATACCTTTAATTTTTTTCTTCTAATTGCTCTGGCTTGAGTAACAAGGACAATGTTGAATAAAAGTGGTGAAAGAGGGCATCTTTGTCTTGTTCCAGGTTTTAGAGGGAATGATTTCAATTTTTCTCTGTTCAGAATTATGTTGGCCTTGGGTTTAGCATATATGACTTTTGTGATGTTGAGGTATGTTCCTACTATCCCTAGTTTTTCTAGTGTTTTGAACATGAAGGGGTGATGTGTTTTGTCAAATGCTTTTTCTGCATCTATTGAGATGATCATATGATTTTTGTTTTTAAGTCTGTTGATGTGATGAATTTTGTTTATTGATTTCCATATGTTGAACCAACCCTGCATCCCTGGGATGAACCCCACTTGATTGTGGTGCACTATCTATCTATTTAATATGTTTTTGCAAGTGAGTTGCCCAAATTTTATTGAGAATTTTCACATCAATATTCATCAGGGATCTTGGTCTGAGTTTTCTTACCTTGATGTGTCTTGTCTTTGGTTTTGGCATTAGAGTGATTTTAGCCTTATAGAATGAGTTTGGAAGGGTTCCCTCCTTTTATATTTCATGGAAAAATTTGAGGAGTATTGGTGTTAATTCTTCTTTGAAGGTCTTGTAGAACTCGGTTGAGAATGCATCTGTTCCTGGGTTTTTCTTAAGTGTAGGCTTTTAATGATGTTTTCTAGTTCATTACTTGAAATTGTTCTGTTTAAATTGTGACCTTCTGATTCAGTTTAGGTAGGTCATATGTGTCTAGAAATTTGTCAATGTCTTCAATATTTTCTATTTTATTGGAGGATGACTTTTCCTAATCATTTCTAATTATCTTCTGTATTTCAGTTGTGTCTGTTGTGATATTTACTTTCTCATCACATATTTTGGTGATTTGGATTTTGTCTCCTTTTCCTTCGTGTGGCTAGGTGTTATCAATTTTATTAATTTTTTCAAAGAACCAACTTTTTGGTTTGTCAGTTTTTTCAATTATTTCTTTTGTTTCAATTTCATTAACTTTAGTTCTGATTTTAATTATTTCCTGTATTTTACTGTTTTTGGTGTCAATTTTTTCTTCTTTTTCTAGGACTTTGAGATGTAATGTTAGGTCATTTATTTGTTGACTTTTTATTCTTTTAATAAATAAGCTCAATGCAATGAACTTTCCTCTTAGTACTGCCTTTATATTGTTCCAGAGAGTTTAGTATGCTGTATCTGTATTCTCATTTACCTTTAAGTATTTTTTCATTTCATTCTTGATTTCTTCTACTAACCATTTGTCATTCAATAGTGTATTATTTCGGCTCCACATGTTAGAGGAGCTTCTATTTTTTATTTTATCATTGATTCCTAATTTCAGTGCATTGTTATCTGATAGAATGAAGGGTATTATCTCCATTTTTTTGTACTTACTAAGAGTTGCTTTGTGGCATCAGATATGGTCTATTTTAGAGAAGGATCCATGTGCTGCTGAGAAAAAAGTGTATTTGTTGATAGATGAAATATTCTCTATATGTCTGTTAAGTCTAAATTATTGATTGTATTATTTAGTTCTGTAGCTTCTTTATTTAGTTTTTGTTTGGAAGATCTGTCCAATAGTGAGAGAGGTGTGTTAAAGTCACCCAATATTATTGTGTGGTAGTCTCTTTGATTCTTGAAATTGAGAAGGGATTTTTGACGTACATAGCTGCTCCATTGTTTGGAGCATAAATATTTACAATTGTTATGTCTTGCTGCTGTATAATTCCCTTCAACTGAATGAAATGACCTTCTTTGTCCCTTCTGATTAACTTTGGCTTGAAGTCCACTTTATCTCATGTGAGGATAGAAACCCCTGCTTGTTTATGCAGTCCATGTGAGTGATATGTTTTTTCCCATTCTTTCACCTTCAGTCTGTGGATGTCTTTGCCTATGAAGTGAGTCTCTTGGAGACAGCATGTTGTTGGGTCTTATTTTTTAATATAATCTGCAAGTCTATTTCTTTTGATTGATGAGTTTAGGCCATTTATATTCAAGGTTAGTACTGAGATATGACTTGTATTCCTGGTCATTTTGGTCTGTTTTGGCTTTTAATTTGATTTAGTTTCTCTTCGACTACTTCTTTTGTGTAGTTACTCCCTTTGCTTGTTTTCACTTTTTATCTTCACTCCGTCCTCATGGAATATTTTGTTGAGAATGTTCTTTAGTGCAGGCTAATTGTGAATTCTTTTAACTTTTGTTTATCTTGGAAGGTTTTTATTTCATCTTCAAATCTGAAACTTAATTTTGCTTGATATGAAATTCTTGATTGGTGTCCATTTTCTTTCAGAGCTTGATATATGTTGTTCCTTGACCTCCTGGGTTTGAGGGTGTGGGTTGAAAATCAGTTGAAATCTGAATTGGTTTTACCCTACATGTAACTTGCATTTTTCTCTCATAGCTTTTAAGATTTTATCCCTATTCTATATTTTAGTTGTTTTCATTATAATGTGTCTTGGTATGGGCCTACTGTAGTTTTGTACATTTGGGGTCCTGTAAGCCTCCTGTATTTGATTTTCCATTTCATTCTTCAGGTTTGGGAAATTTTCTGATATTATGTCATTGAAAAGATTGTGCATTCCTTGAACACTCATACATTGCTGGTGGGGTTGCAAATTAGTGCAGCCACTCTGGAAAGCAGTGTGGAGATTCCTCAGAAAGCTTGGAATGGAAACACCATTTGACCCAGCTATCCCACTCCTTGGCCTATACCCAAAGGACTTAAAAGCAGCATACTACAGAGATACAGCCACATCAATGTTCATTGCTGCTCAATTCACCATAGCCAGATTGTGGAACCAACCTAGATGCCCTTCAGTTGATGAATGGATAAAGAAACTGTGGCATATTTATACAATGGAATATTACTCCGCAATGAAGAATGATAAAATTATGGCATTTGTAGGCAAATGGTCGAAATTGGAGAATATCATGCTAAGTGAGATAAGCCAATCTCAAAAAACTAAAGGACGAATGATCTCGCTGATAAGCGGATGAGGACATATAATGGGGGGTGGGACGGGCTAGCATTAGGTTTAGGGTTAGGTTTAGAGTTAGGCTAAGGAGAGCGGTAAGAATGAAGGAAAGAAGGACTGTGTAGAGGGAAAAGAGGGGTGGGAGGGGTGGGGGGAGGGGAAAAATAAAATAAACATCATTACCCTATGTAAACGTAAAAAAAATAAAAAATAAATAAATAAAAATAAATAAATAAATAAAAAAAATATTTTCTCAAAAAAAAAAAAGAAAAGATTGTGCATTCCTTGATTTGTATCTCTGCTCAATCTATTCCAATATTTCTTAAATTTGGTCTTTTCACATTATTCCTTAATTCTTGGAAATTCTGTTCATGAATTTTTACCATCATGTCTGCATGGTTAACTTTATTTTCATTGTTAAATATTTTGTCTTCATTTTCTGAGGTTCTATCCTTCAAATGCTCTAGTCTATTGGCAATATGTTACATTGAATTTATAATTTGATTTATTGATTCCTTCATTTTGAGGATTTCTGCTTTTTTTCACAATCCTTCACTCTTTATTGAAGTGATCTTTTACTTCCTATATTTTCTTTTTGATTTCACTCTTTATACCATCCATTACTTCTCAGATTAGATTAACTATGTACATTCTAAACTTCTTCTTGGACATTTCCTCTATTGTGTTCAGTGGCTTCTCTTATTGGGACATCTTGGTTTGTTTGTGGCATTTTGTGCCCTTGTTTTTTCATGTTGCTTGTGTGTTTTCCCATCTATTTGTATGGATCTTAGGCAGTGAAGATTCTACCCTGTAGACCTATGTTGTCACTGAAGATTTCCTGTATCCCACCTTTAAGAGGGAGACCAATATTGATAACACCCAGTGCAAACAGTACACAGCCTCAAATCTAATAGATCCCAGCAAGGCCTCCACTGCCCTCTTGCTATAAATGGCAATGATGAATTCAATCTCTGTTCACAATAAAAATAGACAATTTGCCAAATGGATTTACAATCTCAAATAGTGAACAAAGAAAGAACAGAAACAGTGCAGGACATGGTGTGCATGAGGGATAAAGAGAGAAGCCAGAAGCACAGGAAGAGTGGAAGAAAAACCAACAGAGATTGGCTATTAGGTGGAGAAAAGGTAGAAAGGGAATCTAGGAAGACAGGCAAGTGAGAGGAAAAATACATATACAGAGGAGAAAAATATTAAAAATATAAGAATCTACAGAATATACAGCAGAACTGCAAAACACCGTGCATATATGACTGTCTTCAACAAACTGATGCACGAAAAGCCCCCTGCTGCAAATACGGTAGAGAGAGATGCCAGAGAAGAAAAAAATAAAAGTGAAATAAATATTGGTGGAAAATTGAACAACCGTCTCTGTCAGCATCCAAAAGCTTCTCAGCCCTGTCTCTGACTTCCCACAAGACTCTCTGGCCCAGACAGGCCCTAGCAGACCCAGTCACTATCTCACCAATCTGGACCCCAAATGTACTGGCTTCAGCTATGTTGCAGTCCTAAGATCTCAATGCCACTGGAATTTGGGGAGAGACCACCAGGGATGAGCAATCCTGGGAAACAGCAACTAGAATGGCAACTTGCACTCCCAGGAGGAAGACCCCAGTTGTAGCAAAACCTATAGGCAACCCAATATTGAACCTCCAGGTCCTGGCCCGTGTCCCCAGGCAGGGGCAGCTGCAATCCAAGATGATAGTGCAGAAAACGCATAGGCACCCCAAACAACCCCAGGCTCTGGCCGGCATCTCAAAGTGGATTTGGCTGGGTGCAACCAAAGCTGGAGTCTCCCTGGCAGTGGACTCTGGGCAGTGGTGGAAGTGGTAGTATCAGAAGTTGGTGGCAACAGGCATGGGGTAGGCAGGAGCTGCAGATGTCGATGGCATTGGCAGCAGGTGGGGACACTGTGACAGCAGTGGTGGTAGTGTCAGGTGTGGCTGCAGCTGCAGCAGCACCCAGAAAAGGGACCTCCAGCTGACCTCCAGGGAGGGGCAGCATAGCTGGCAGCCAGGCATCCGAGGCAGCGTGGAGGGCAACAGACCTCTGGACAACGGTGACTGTGACAATGTCAACAGCAGCAATATTGCCTGGAGAAAAGACCTCAAGGCATCTGCGGCAGCGACCTGAGGGGCAGTCGCACCTCGTCCCCCAGAGAAGACCTCCAGGCGATGGTAATGACGTGGGCGAATTTCCTTACTTTAAAAATACTAAATGTTATACTGAGAATATACGGGAAGTTTGTTTGAGTTCCCTATAAGTTGTCTCTGAGACAAGGAGGCTCGAGTTAAAGTGCCTAATTTGGAAAACATGAACAGAGGAGTAGGGAAATGAGAGGAATGACAAGAAAGCTAATAAATTTTCCATCATAAAATAATGTTGCGAAAAACTAGAACTTACTGCTGATAAGGAACTGGGGAGACTGAGGAAAGTCTACTTTAGAATTTGTATGATGTAAGAAGAAAGGAAACAGATATTTAGATTAATCAGTCACTAGTTAAAAGTTCTTTTTAAGGCAAGGAGAATCGCAGAACTTCGACTTTCCTTTCTTTTCAGATTCAGAGAGTTGGAACTTGCCGGCGTACATGAAAACAGTGAGGGGTGAGATCACGTCAGTGGGACAGCAAGAATCTCTGCTACAGATCTCTGGAGTTGGAGATTTGTCAGTTAATGGGTGTAGACACTGTGGGTCATGAAAGGACAGACATTTATTTTCACAATCATATAGTTAATAGCTGAGCCAGTATCAACACTAGGTCTCCTTGCTTCCATCCATGGCTGTTCCAGGGCATGCTAACCTGACCCTCCTTTACCATGGTTCTTTCTAAGCATGACAGGTCCCCAAGTTCTCTCCATTAAAGATCAGATGCAGGATGCTTGCGGTCTTCTTCCTTCTGCCAGCTACATCACACCTAGGCCCCAGACAAGTGGTTTTAACTGAAGTTATCCATGCAATTCTAATTTCTAAGGTGAGTTTATGAGGATGATCAAAACATAAAACTGAAAGGTGGTGCTTCTCTGATTGAAGAAAAGGAGGAGGTCTGGCTCCTCATTTTGTGAGAAACCTCTGGAGGAATTTTAAGGAACACTATTTGAAAACATATCCATTTTACCTGTCCTCTGGCCAGAGATAAATGGAATAATTATTAGATTTCAAGGAATCTCAGGCCAATGGTGATTTTACAGAAGAAACATGACCAGCCAAAGCAATGACTTTAAAATCCATGTTAAGTGGCAGATTTTCCTGGAAAAAAATACCACAGTGCAATTGTTTGCAAATGACTTTAGAGTATTTTTAAGTGGCACTTTTTCCTTTCTGGATAATTTGTTTATATGTTTGAATCCATGAATACACCAGAATGAGAAAAAGTCCACAGCTCCTGTGAAGTTCTTTGAACTGGACAACATAAAAAGAATCATTCTCACTTTGTAACTCAGTTGATTAATTTGTGCAGTGATGGGAGTCAAACCCAGGGCCTTGCACATCTAGGCACGCTCTCTACCACTGAGTCATATCCCCAGTGCACAGCTCATTCTAAAATGCCTCCTTCTTCCCATACATATTTTAGGGAGGTCATGAGGCAGCTATGGGATAACTTGCTTAAAACCACATCAAAAATTGAGCAGCTTTAATAATTTAAGCCAGTCATTTGAAATATGTATATAATTATGACTAAAACTAGTACCTACTTCAATCTCAAGCACTAAATCTTGATTTAACTGATTTTTTTATATCAACACTCTGTTTCACATACATGGCCATTCAAAGTGTGAGCAACTGTTTTGAGAATAATTCTCACTGTGATTGAAAACCAAATAGCATGTGTAAGATATTATGACTGGCATAAATAAGTGCTCAAAAATGGTAGCTAGCAGGGTGCAGTGGTGCACACCTGTAATCCCAGAGACTCTGGAGGCTGAGGCAGAAGGATCACAAGTTGCAAGTCAGCTTCAACAAATTAGCAAGACCCTAAGCAACTTAGATCATTTCTCAAAATTGATAATAAAAAGGGCTGGGGATATAGCTCAGTGGTAAATCACCCCTGTATTCAATTACTACTCCAAAAAACAAAAACAAAAAAACTTAGCTAATCTTTATTTCACATACACAGGCTCAGATACTGAAAAGAGAATCATTTCTAGCTAAGGAAGCTGGTGAATTAAAAAAAAAAAGTTTCTTAGACAAATTTATTTCAATCGTGTGCCAAAATTTTACCTTGCTAACAAGTAAACCAGTAAGTTGGCAAAAACATCTGCCTTTTCAGAAGAGATAAAGAAATTGGTGGATTATATGTAGCACATGTGTGTATGATCGTTTTTTTAAAATTCTGTTTCATTTCAGAAGGTAATTAAAAAAGCATGTCCTTATCAGTACAAGAGAGTGTGTGGCAGGGTGGTCCAGGTGCATAAACTGCTAGTTAGAGATGCAGACATCACATCCAAGGAACTAATAAGAATGTACTTATGTCTGAAGTAAGAACAGCAAAGTCATTCCAAGAGCAATGTATAACATGGCAAACTAACACAAGAACACAACGTGTCAGCAGAGACTGCAACAGAGTGACAGCAGCACATTATTATTATTACTTTGACTTTTAAAAAACTTTTATTTTCAGTATGATAAATGTACTCATAAAAATATTCTAAAACATTTGGAACATGTACATTTTTTTTTCTTTTTAACGAAGTGTAATAAAACAAAAAATCTCCCAAACAGAATACTTGACATTTACAATTCAAGATCAAACCAGTGACATATTAAATATTTACAAAATTATAATCTTTTAAAAACATTTAAAAAGTTACATGCAATTTTGTAGAACTGATGAAAGAACAGCTCAAAAATTGAAGAATAGAATGTCCGATAGAAGCTGCCAAGGAAGGTTTCAGTCTCAGAACCAATGCCTCAGCCCTGCAGAGGGGAGAAGTGCCACGTGTGACCACGGTTCCCTCCCCTTGGTGAGCAAGGTGGTGGCCAGTGAAGGATACGGACAATAAGCCCCAGTTAACTGCCCTTATCTGCAACTGTCTCCCTACAGGCCCTTCTGACCCGCCCTAAATGAACCCACCACCAAAACTCCTCCCATTAACTGGCTGCAGGGAAACCCTATAAAACCCAGACCCTTGTTGCAGTCCCTGGGTACTACTTTTCTACTCTTCTACTTACTAAGTTTGTAGGTACTCCATATAAGTGAGATAATGTAGTAGTGTTTTTCTGTGTTTGGCTTATTTATCTTAGCATAATGTCTACCAGGTCCATCCATGTTGTCACAAATGGTGGGATTCAATGGAGAAGTACAGAGGAATGTTTGTGTGCATGTGTGTGTGTGCATGCACATGTATGTGTGTGTAACATTTCTTTGTCCATTAATACATCAACTAATTCTAGGTGGGTTCTATACCTTGGCTATGTTGAAGAATGCTTCAGTGAACATGGGGGTGCAGACATCTCTTTAAGACACTATTGCCTTAAATTCAGATATATACTGAGAAGTGATTGCTGAATCATATGACAATTCTATTTTTTTTAAATCAAAGCTTATTCAAACTGATTTACATAATTGCTCTACCAATTTACATTCCTTTCAATAGTGGACAAGGATTCCCTTTTTGCTACACACTCACCAACACTTACTGATTTTTATCTTTCTGATGTGAGTCATTTGAATAAGTGTGAGGTACTAACTCACTGTGTTATTTTATTCCATTTTCCTATTGAATAGATTTTTTTATTTTCCCATTGGTTATTTGTATATTTTCTTTCGGGAAATGTTTATTCATGTCTTTTCTCAGTTTTAAATTATGTTGTTTTTATTCTTGATAGAATTGAGTTTTGTATGTATTTTGAATATTAACTCCTTATCAGATATATGGTTTGCAAATGATTTTCTCTCATTCCATAAGTTGTTTCTTTACTCTGTTATTTCCTTTACTGTGCAGAAACTTTTTAGTTTTATGTCATCCCACTTCTCTTTTTTTTTAATTTGGCTTTTAATTTTTTACAGACTGCATTTTGATTCATTATATACAAATGGGGTACCATTTCGTTTTTATGGTTGTACACAATGTAGATTCATACCATCAATGTAATCATACATATACATAGGGTAATGATGTCTATTTTTGTCTTTGGTTTCCTGTGCTTTTGGGTTCATATCTTTAAAAATATTTGCCAGGACCATTGGAAAGAATCTTTCTTCTTCTGTCTTCTTCTTTTTGTTTGAGTTTCACATCTTATGTGTAGTCCATTTTGAGTTATTTTCTTTAATATGCTGTGAGATAAGAGTCCAATTTTATTCTTCTGTCCATGGCTATTTAGTTTTCCCAATACCATTTATGAAAGCAACTATCCTTTCCATTGGGGTGTTCTTGGCACCCTTATTGAAGAATAGTTGACTGTAAACATGCAGATTAATTTCTTGGCTCTCTATTCTGTTTCATTAAGCTCTCTCTATATATTACCTGTTTATTTGTTATTTGCATGCTGTTTTGATTATTGTAGTTTTGGAATAGACTATGAAACAGGAAGTGTGATGCCTCCTGCTTTGTTCTTTCTCTAAATTGTTTTGGCTATTCAGGGTCTTTGATGTGACATTGTAAGAAATATGTTTTATCTCTGCTCCTAATTCCTAAGACAGATATCTTAAAACCACTGTGGAGAGGAGTATTAGGAGGAATTGTTTTTTGTTCTAATATTTGGTCACTTTTCCTTTCCTGCTTTAAAAATTCTGTTTGTCATTGAACATTTTAATATGTCTCAGTAAATCTTATTTGGGTTGATTCTTCTTGGAAATTTTAAACTTTCATGAACATAGATACCCATATCCCTACAAAGATTTGTAAGGTTTTTAGCTATTTCTTTAAGTAATCTTTCAGCCCATTTCTTACATTGTCTAGTTCTTATGTAAATTTAAATATTTATATATTGGTCTACTTGATGATGGCTCATTAAACCTACAGGTTTTATTTATTCTTTCTCATCCCTTTTTCTTTGACTGGAAAATTTCCAGTAACTTATCTTTGAGTTCAGATTCTTTCTTTTGCTTGAGACTCAGTTGAAGCCTTCTATTACATTGTTCATTTCCTTCATTTTATTTTCTAGCTCCAGAATTCTGTTGGTTCTTTTTTGTTGACTCCTATCTCTGTGCTGTAATTTTAATTTTTATCATTTATCACTTTTCTGGCATCATCAAATGGTTTATTTGTATTCTGTTGAAACTTGCTCTATTTCTTTAAAACAACTATTTTGAAATTTTTTGTCAGCAATTCATAGATCTCCATTTCAATGAGGTTGGTTACTAGAAAATCATTGTGCTCCTTTGGTAGTGCTATCTTTCCTTGAATTTTTATTTTTGACCTTGTTCCTTGAAGTTGTGAGTTGTTACCATTTCCTCCTGCTTCCATCTGGCCATAGACATTCAGTCATGTTGATTCCCTCAGGTTCTTGGTGGAGTGAGAAAAAGCAGGCTTTCAGAAAGTTCATATGAATTTACATAGGGAAATGATAACTACAAGTCAAGCAAATTAACTTTTTACATTATCTTTATTGAGGCATACTTTACATGCACTAAAGTATGAGTATTTTAAGGATAACAGTTTGATGTGTTCTGACAAACACCTACACTCATGTAATCCCTAGTCTAATCAAGATGCAGGAGTCTTTCACCACCCTGAAATTTCCCCAGGTCACTTTGCCATCAATTCTTCTCATTTATTATCCTAAATAGTCACTTATCTAGCTTTCACTGCAGATTAGTCTAGAATGGTCTAGACATCACATAAATGGATTTGTATACTATATTCTTTTTATGTCAGGCATTTCTCATGTAGTAGAGATTTTTGAAATTTATTGACATTGTTGCATTATGACAGCCACGAAAATACACTGCTGGGATCTGTTGCTGCAGGGACATTAATTGACCAAAGGCTGCAGCTTCTGTTCTCTGAATCCATCATCATTCCTCCCAGTCAATAGCCACACATGAGAGGGATACTGAAACAGGCCTACTCTGGGAGAAGCAAGACTTCCTGACTAGTGACTTTGTCTCAAGAATCCCCTATTAGCCTGGTCAGGATCTTAGGACTCTGTTGCCATCTGACACACTTCTTATCCAATCCTCTTTCCTTTCTTCTCTCAGCCACAGACATTCTATATGAAAAGTCATGTGATGGCTCTGGCTATCTACTTATAATTCTTTCAACTTTCTCACCTAAGTTTCTCAACATTTTTAATTCCATCTTGTTATCTGCTTCTTGGAAAACCTAGACTAACTCATTACTGTTCCAAGATTTATTCCTTTTTATTGCTGATTATTAGTCCATTGTAAGAATATATCAGGATGATTTGTTTATCCTTTATTCTGTTGATAGACATTGGGCTTCTTCTCATCTTTCACCATTAAAAATAAGATTGCTCTGATAATTTGTGTACAAGAAAAAAAAAAAGAATATGTGCAGACATGTTTTCATTTATCATAGGTAAATAACTGGGGGTGCAATTGCTAGGTTATATGATATGTGTATGATTAATTTGGGGAGGTACAGTTAAAATTCTTCTCAAAGTGGCTGTAACATTTTACATTTCCATCAGCAATGCATATGATTTTGCACTGCTCTATGTCACCAACAATATTTGGTGTTACCAGTTTTTAAAAAATTTTTATCCATCTTAATGGATAAGTTTTGATATTGTATAGTCCATTTAAAATGCATTTCTTTGATCTCTAAGGATGTTGAACATCTTTTCAACTGCTTTCGGTTATTTATAGATAGATAGGAAATATATGTTCAGATCTTTAGGCTGTTTTTATTGGATTGTATATTTTCCTAATATAGAACTGTAAGGGTGCTTCATTCAATCTGAAAGCAAACTCATTGTCAGCATATGTTTTGCAAATGTTTTCTTCCACTTATTGACTAGAATTCTTAATTCTTATTTATGTCTTTTGAAAAGTAGCTATTTAAATTTTGATGAGTTTATATTTTTTTCTCTTAAAGTTAAGGCTTTTAGTTTTTCTCTATGAAATCATTGCCCACCCAAAAGTGTGAAACCTTTCTTCTACCTTTTCTGCCGGAAGACATATACTCTACATTTTATATTTAGACCTATGACCCATGTTGAGTTACTTTTCTTCAATAGTGCATGGTAGATAGTTGAGACTAATATTTTTACATACAGATATACAATTGCTCCATCACTTCTTGTTAGAAAGAGGATTCTTTCTCTATTGATTATTGTCAAAAATCATTTGATTCTATGTGTGGGGGTCTATTTCTGGACTCCTTTTTCTGTTCTCTTGATCTATATGTCTATTCTTTACTTCAAAACCATGTTATTTTTAGCATTACAAAATATAAAAATATGAACATATAAAAGCAAATACCTTCATTTTAATTTTTTTAAAAAGGTAGTATAATCCTCCAACTTTGTCCTTCTTTTTTTCAGAATTACTTTGTATATGTTAGATCCTTTACATTTTCATGTGAATTATAGAATGACTTGTCTATTTATACAAATAAGACTGCTAGAATTTTGTTGGAATAGTGGTGGTCATTTTGAGGAAGAATTGACATCTTAATAATTCTGAGTCTTCACAACATGTGCTAACTGTTGTCTGATGTCTGTAAACACACGTTCATGTACTTTTTGAGTATTAGTGTGGTACAGTTACTCTCTCAAGACAGAAACAAAGTGCTGATGATTCTAATTACAAACAGAGTTCTGAACAGTCCGTTGCAAATTATTTTTCTCTAACTGCAAATAAGGTTTTTCCTGCTTTAGATTTCATACTTTTCCCCTTTACCTTTGACTTAGGAAAGTAGAAAAAGTAACACCAAAATAAATCTAATTAAGGTAGAGAGACAAAGTTCATTACCACTGAGGCTGGAAAGGTAAATAGAACAGAGTCCAAATACAAAAATTCCAGTACTGTTTTCATCCCAAACTGGCATGGTCTTGGTAAAATTATTCAATTTCTTCTGGCTCTAAGTTTCTTACTAGAAAAATGAATCTAATCCTACTCTGAATTTTCCACAAGGCTATTTTAAGTCCCTTGTTGAGTAGCATATGAACCCAAAAACACTCTGTAAACTCTAAGGCACTGAACACAACTGAGAATTACTTTTATTATTCTTTCTTTAGTAAAATGAAATCCTGTTCTCTAAAATGACTCTTGTTTTCTCTCCATCTCCTCAGTTATTTGGATATTTGTCTCAGAATTCTTTTATGTTTCCATTTTTTCTCTTTGTAGTTTTTAGTAAGACAGGGAGATCTGAGACTCAGCTGGAAAGAACCACTCCACAAAGAGTTTACCCTGTAGGGAAAATTTCCCTCTTTTTCATGGGATTATGCCTGAGAAATAATAAGCTTTGTGTTTTCAGCCAGTGAAGACGGTGATGGCAAGAAATGGATGTATGTAATGTTAAAAGATTTCCCTAGGCCTGGGGATATGGCTCAGTTGGTAGAGTGCTTGCCTCATAAGCACAAGGCCCTGGGTTCAAACCCCCAGCACTGCAAAAAAAAAAAAAAGATATTTTCCATGTTTTAAAAAAGTTAAAATTAAACTTTTAGAAGATTATTGCTTATAGGAAAGTGTCATGACTGAATTTGTTGAAGGCATAAGTTATTCTAATGTTTGGTATCATCTCCAAGAAAAAACCGTATGACTTTTCAGAAATGCTCATTCATGAGATAAAGAGGTAATCTTGTCTCAGAGGATCAGAGAAAATAGAACATATAAAAACTTTACTTTCCTTAAGTGGTCTGATATAGTCTAAAACAACTTTCTTTCTGTTGTGATACTGGGGATTGAACCCTGAGGCACTTTACCATTGACCTACATCTCTGACTCTCTATTATCATTATTATTATTATTATTACTTTGTGGCAAAGTCTTGCTTAATTGCTTAGAATGGCCTCAAAATGGCTATCCTCCTGCCTCAGTCTCCAGAGTACCTAGAATTACAGACCTTTGCCACCACATCTGGCTAGATGGCCCTTCCTTCTAATCCTAGCTCCCACTTCCATCAGCTGGTTGACCACAAGAAGTTACTCAACCTGTTTAGGCATCATTCCTCATCCATACCAACACACTGGGTTGATTTAATATTGAATGAATTAATAACAAAAAACACTTAGAATAGTGTCTTGCATGTGTAATTTCTCTATAAATGACAGGTTTATAGTAGGCAGTCAGTAAGCATTATTATAAAAATACTGTTTGTCTTTCATGTGATATTCTTTTAGTATATGTGGTACATGATTTGCTATTTGGCAAGAGTTATCCTGGTCTTTGAGGATCTGAATTTGGCAGACAGTAGTCCTGATATTTACAAGTCTGTTTTGTTGTAAAACCAAGAGACTCCAGGAAGTCACCATCCATAGACTTGAATGCATCATTTATTTGGGGAAATATCTAAGTTTATGCAATTTACAACATTTGGCCTAGATTTTGGATTTGAAAATCCTCCCTTTGAGTTGGGGCATTGCAACTGCTTCAGAGATGGGGAGATGGGTATGCCTGTGCTTTTGGATGTGTCTTTTACATTCTGGTTTTGGCTGGTGATTTGTGAAAGGAAAGGATATGTTCCTCCAAACCATGCTATCTACAGTCTCCTCAGTGATTCCCTGCCACCTTATACTTTCCTCCCATGAGCACAACTCTTTCAGTTGAAATTTCTTGTTTTACTAGGTCTGACTTCCCTGTTAGTCTGAATTGCTGTGGAAAGTCATTTGGGGTCCTAGGTACCTAGCAAGGTGCCTGGCACTTAATAGGTATTTCATAAATGTTAGTCTAATGTTAAATCAATTCTTGGTTTTCCACTTACATCTTACTCTCATGTCCCTTTTATGTTGGTTGTTATTTAAATTAGAACTTTAAAAAAAGAGAAAAAGATCAGAAATCAATCCTACTCTGCTGAAAAGCAAAGACCCTCAGTGTTTTGCATATATTCTGCAGAGTTTGCTCCAAGGAGAGTAGGAATTTATGCAGATACAGGGAGAAGCTTGTTGCCATCCTCTCAACAATGCATATTTAGGAATGACTCCAACTTTCTCAAAAACCTCTACCCTTGATCTTTTCTAAATATATTCTCTACGAAGCATCCAGAGAAATATTCTTCAAATGCAAATCTGACCATCCATATTTTCTGCTTAAAATTCTTTAAATGCTTCCCATTGGACTTGGAGTCCAGTCTACATCCTCATGTTCAGCCCTATAGATTTTCCAGTTGCATTTGCATCCACTCTTCCACTCATTCCCTGTGCTCAGTTCACTCTTAGCTAACTTTCAAGTCCTCGCATGCCTGTTCCAGCTTGAGAGTCTTTGCATTTATTTTTTCCTTTACTGGAATTCATTTCTGCTCTGGTTTCACATGTGCTCTTTCTTCTTCTCAGAACTTCCCTGAGAATCACTCTATAGGGGAAATCTTTCTTTAATTGGTATCTCAAGATCCTATTTTGTACTTCCTAGCATATACCACTATTTGTTAATTATGCCTTCATTATTCAACTCTCTTTGGTTTATTTCCTTGCTAGTAACAGTTAAGTTTTATGAGATAAAGACTATGACTGTGTCTCTATTATATTCCATGCCAAGCACAGTACTGGTTCCCAGTAAAGGTTTATTGAAATTATAACATATTAGTTGAAGTTATCACATTTTATTTGCTTCCTTTTTCTGTCTCACCAAACAGGGATTTGAGCACTTGGAGATGACATACACTACCATAGAAGTAAGTGTGTTAGACGTGAGTGTGTGTTCAGGTGTGTAGGCTCACTGTATTGATAAGACTTCTCATTTTGACATAGCTGCAAGGACATTTTTTCCAATAAGAAGGAATGTACCAGTTCCATATGAAATAATCAGGAGACAGGTGAGCCAGGTTTTCAGCGTGGAGAGCTGAAGCCCCTTTACCTATGTTCTATCAGGTCCTCATGTGCATGCAAAGGACAATCTCATACCCAGGTGTAAGAGGTATTTTTGGATAATGAAATGTAAACCCTTGTGCTAAGTGATTTCAAATAGACTACAGAAAGGTGAGAAAATTTACTGAGGTTAGTATTATCCTTAGATAATTTTTTTAATCCTATGGAAAAATTTTTTGGCTGCTTTTGAACCATTTCAGCAATTCACAATGAAGGGCCAAGAGCTATTAATATTTATTCAGAGGGGAAAAGTCATATGCAAAGAAATTAGAATAAATATCTCTTCTCAGCAGACCCCAGACTATAAAATAATCTTATACAAACAGAAATCAATCCAAATAAATTTGAAACCATGCACATAAGCCCACAACTGAGGATGCTGAGACCCAGGACACATCATGGTGCTCTCTCCAGCTTGATTGGACACCTACATATTATGTCTTTATTACACGGACAATGCCTTCTAGATTGCATTTCAGTATTTTAATTTATTTGCACAAGTAAGGGAACACAGCACAAATCATCTCATATGCGGAGAGTGCTTCTCAGCACAGAGATAGTTTTGTATTTCTCCCTTCAGACAAAAACTTGGCAAATTATAGCTTTGAAAAGCTTAGTTTTACAGAGGGGACAATTGCTTTGGCTTGATGAATTTAAATCAATATCTAAACCTCAGTGCTTTTCCTTCCCTCTTATGTCCAATATAACAAAATAGGGTCCTTGGGGCTGAGAGAGGAAGAAGCCAAACTGTTTTTAAAGGGCATCTATCAGTGGAGCAGCAAAATGTCTTCCTGTTCTCAACTGCTATTGTTAGTGGCAAGAAAAATTATCTGGGCTCAGAATTTATATAACGTAAGCTGTGTACTAAAATTTATTGGGACACATGTCCAGAATCTTTCAGAAGGTGGCCTAGGCAGCTTAAGTTGACTTTATAGCATAATCAGCTATCTGGGAAGAAATTTCAAGAAAGAGTGCTATCTAAATTAGCTTCTCTATAAATGGAATTCATGTTGCCTGGAAAACTCTGTATTCTCATTAATATGCAACTTTTCTTCCCCCTTAGTAGCTCTGAAAAAATATGCCTGTCTATTCCAGAGAGTTTGAATAGTTCTTAAATTTTATGATCACTAACAGAGCTCTTCCTGGTCAATGTCAATTACCACAGCTATTTGGCTATAGTGACCCATTAAAAAGGAGGTGATAGTAGTGTGAAACTTGGGATTTGGAGATAGGGATCTGCTTTTTAATTTCAATTCTTAAACTAAAAGTAGTGAGACCTTGATGAATTTATTGAAACTTATTGAGCTTCAATTTTTGCACCTATAATATGGTGCTAATGATTCCTACTTTTGGAGATGAAGCATTAACTGAGATAATATGTAAAAGTCTTTAACACTGAATAAGCATGTAGTAAGTGCTCAATAGATATTATTCATTTCAATATCAATGACCCTGGACACCTTGACTGAGCTAACATTTTAAGTCAAGTCAAAATGGGTTATACTCAGAAGTACACTCTTAACATTAGAGAGGAAACAATATGCAAGATTTTCAGTCTTTCTAGATTGCAGTGCAGTTATTCCAAATTACAGTATTTCCTTGTTTCCTATCTACAATGACAAAAAAGCAAGGTGTGTTTCCCCCAGAATTATTCTTTCAGGGTTACTCACTGTGACACAGGCAAAATCAGAGAGAATGAGACGAGTCATGCTGAGTGCTGGGAAATGTGCATCCTTTGGAGTGCATTCTCTGAGAGCTGCTCTGGGCTAACCTCACACCTAGGTCACTGTTCAGCACCCTGCACTTCACTGGTTCATTTAGACAAAGCTGTTGAGGCCTAAAGACTTTTGATATGTAGAAACTGCAGGCAGGAAATGCCAAGTTCAGGTAGCTTAAGAAGCACTCAGGAAAACTATTTCCTGACTAAAATTACAATGAGATATTGCATCTTAAATCCAATCCAGTGTGTAACCAGAGTAAATGGAACAGAAGAATAGAATGTATTCTATTCATAATGAACTGAGACTGCACAGAAAGGAATCTTTTAAATATCTGAATGGTTAAAGATGGATTATATTTCCCTTTGGGAAAAGAAGTAGTCAAAGGGATAGGGCTGATGAACTGAGCTTATTAAATTGACTTTTGGCGGTGATGAAAATGGTATTGACAAAAAGGCAGTGGTATATATTTCACACACATTTGCAGAGGTAATAAACATAAAGTACTGCTCGGGTAAAAAGTTGAGATGCTTTATATTCTGACACCTGGACTCTGGTGGCATGCTTATCATCCAGAGTCATGCTCAGCTTTGAGAAACCAAAGTAATTTTATGAATAAACACCTTCAATCATTGGTGGGGTTGGTTTCCAACCTGACACATCTATGCATTATTGAGACAAGATTCTGGAACAGCAAGGGTAAGCACTACTACTGCTTTTAGTATAGCACAGAATCCATGAGTACGGTGGCCATCTTCATGATACACAAAGGCATGTCCTTAACCTTGTCCTGGGAATCCCTCCCTTCCTTGGCTAGATGGTGAGTCCTCTCATTATTCTTTAGTGTGTCAATGGATGTAGACTTTGCATAAGAGTGCTGTCTTCATTAGCCTAATGAAACTTAGGTCCAGAGAATTTTAACAAAGGAAGGCAATTCTGGCTCTGGAGTGGACCACTGTGCCTCAGTCTCTGAGACGTTCTCTATTTTTCTTTTTTAAAATCCAGTCAGGAGCCAAGTGACATGGCAGCCTGGTAAAGAAAACCTGCAATGGTTGGCCCTATCTTCCCCTCCAGTACAGAGCAGCAGGCTAGGGGCAACGAAAGTCTAGAGGCCATCTCAGGACAGCGCACTCAGGCTGATACAGTAAGGCTTGCTCTCTGGGGCCACAGGCTGACCTTAATCCCTAGCTTCTTCCATTGTAGGACTCTTTTTAAGGCACACTGCCAGGAGTTCCCTTTATCGTTTGTATATTCAGTTTCTGAAGTAACCTTGGTTCTGTGGGGTCTAAGCAAATACTGCTTAACTACTATGAACACTGAGGACCCAATGAGATTGTGTACATGAAAGCACACTTTGAGCTATATGAACTCAAAGAATTGTCCCAAGTCCCCTCCAGGACTCCACTTAACTCTGACATTGTGCTTCCCGAAAACTAGTATTTTAAAGAACCCATCTTCCAACTAGAAACCTTTGTCCTTTATCCTCTCAGCCATAGAATGAATTCCAAAATTCCTGGTAGAATTTGATTTCTTTGTGGATAAAATAATCTTTCAGAACCATGATGATTCATGAGAGCAAGACTCTGTTCTCAAAGTTAAAGGGAATTATGGTAAATGAGGGGAAATGATTGAATGAGACATCCTTTGCATGCATATGCATTTTCAATGAGGGAGAAGACTTCGTTGGTATCTTTGGTGCCAACTCTTCTTTTGTACTTAATGGCTTTAGAAATTGACATAAATGGTATTCATCCAAATAAGTTGTTGAACAGTGTGTTTTCTTAGCTCTTTTTCCTTAGGAGAAATGCACTGTGCTCCAAGGAGTAGCCCTAACTTGGACCTAAGTCTAAGTTCCACCCACCAATGAGAAAACTTTAGGCAATGATGTCATTGCAGAATTTATTTGTGTCCTTTTGGTTTTGCTGTATTTTGGGGCTCTATCTAATAAACTTCTAAAATTAGTTCTTCATCAGGTTTCCATTCCTTGTTCATTGGGAGTGGAGCAAAGAGGTAGAGCTTTTAGTTATATGGTACATGACAGGGTGATTGATTCAATGTTGTGTTGGTAAATATTCTACCATCAGCCCCATGTGTAATTCCAACATGAATGTTCACTATATTTCCACTTACATTAATGAGTATTATTAAAGGAAAGAGCAAAAACAAACAAAACCCAATATACCAGGCCCCAATTTGTAGCATTTTCTAGTTTCAGTGACAGAACATGGCCATTACAAGCTACAACTGTGATGTCTCTGAATATGGAGTTGGAAAGAGAAGCATAGTAGTCAACCATTATGAGGGAAATCTATCCTTAAGATGCAAAA
Organism: Sciurus carolinensis; assembly: GCF_902686445.1. Lineage (NCBI taxonomy): Eukaryota > Metazoa > Chordata > Mammalia > Rodentia > Sciuridae > Sciurus > Sciurus carolinensis. Next base: position 103,449,106 of record NC_062218.1, on the reverse strand, counting down.
GAAGTAAGCAACCTCAAGAGTACAAGAAATATTAAATGTAATATTTAGGAAATTATAAGTTTTGATATTATCTTTTTAACAGTTTTACTGAGGTATAACAGACATGTGGAATTTTTGTGTATCTTAGTTTCATAACTTGGGGTTTGATGTACATGTCCATTGTGGAATGATGGCCCCAGACAAGCTAATTGACCCATTTATTACCTCCACACAGGTACTGTGCTTGGTGTCCTCCATTCCTTGTTAGACTCAGTCTTGTAATCCTTCCTGCTGGTGGGTGGCACTTTATTTATCATTTTCCATTAACATATAGGTCGTTTCCAGAATTTCTCCTTTGTCAACTGTATTTAAAAACACCACTTGGTGCATATGGGTGAGGATGGACTCTTCGCAGTAAGAACATATAACTGGTATGTTTGCTGCACAAAAACAAAAAGCAATCCAACTTTAAGACATTGAAGTAAATTAGAGGTAGAAAAAGTCTAGAGAGAGTAAAATTAAATGTCCATTATTTTTCAATTTATATGAAAGGGAACTGGGAGTTATTCTTTATGATTAGATATGTCCGTATGCATAAATACAGATTGAAGAATGATTATGGAGTGTATCAGTTGGTCCAAAGGATTTAATATGCAGGTATAATATTCCAAATTTATTTATCTTGCAAGATAAAAGAAAACATCATAAGCCATACAATAAAAAATCATAATTAAAAAATAACAATAGCATAAAAGTATAAAATTTAGACCCAGGCAATGAGATAACAGATGGTAAAGGAAATTTGCACTTAATTTTTAGTGACCAGAGATGATGTAGTAACTTACTTTGAAATGATACAGAAAAAAAATAAAATTACTATGAAAAAAATCTTAATAAATGTTGAATCTACATGGTAGATTTGTGTATTATTCTTTATTCTGTTCTATTTTTTGGAAAATTTTAATAATGAAAATGGTGAAAAAGTAAAAACTTGATACAAGAAATATTCCTTCAAAATATCATTAACATCCTATCAGTTACTTTCTTAAAATTTTCCACACTATTATTTAGTTTGTTACTCACAACACTGTACTCCTGAAGTAAACAAATAACTGTAAGATGTTTCTAACACATGAAAAGCAGATTTTCCTCTTTCATTTTTTTCTCTCATGCAGAATAGAAAAATAAAAACTACTGACTTGTTTATATTTATCACACAACTAAATAAGACATGAAACATATAAAATGAAAAAGTGAAGCTAAAAATGAAAGACTAGACAAAGATAAGCAACATGTGCTTTGATCCTATGAAAAACATTGGGATTAGGGATCAAACCTGGGCCCGTCTCAGCGCTATAATTTAGTGTGGCTTTTCTGTGGCTAAGTCTTTTACCTTCTGGCATCTCCATTTCCTCATCTATGTCAAAAGCCTCATGTTCCCTGTATATTTTAAATGTTTCCCTAACTAGTGATAAAATTCTTTGGTAAACTGCTATATAGCATAACATAATTACTTATGGACAAGGTAATTGAAGTGCCAATTGGCAAATCAATATTTTGAAATGACTATCAGAAAAAGAATATAGGATCTGGGTACAGGGGTGCACACCTGTGACTCAGAAGGCTGAGGCAGCCACCTTCAGCAACTTAGAGAGAGGCACTAAGTAACTCACTTAAACCCTGTCTGTAAATAATACATAAAAAGGACTTGGGATATGGCTCAGTGGTTAAGTACCCCTGAGTTCAATCCTTGGTGCTAAAAAAAAAAAAAAAAAAAAAAAAAAGAATATAGGGCACTATTAACTTTTGATGTTCACAGCTTACCCTATCTATTTGAAAGTTTGGGCTGTCCCATACAAAAATAGTTGAGTTAATTCCTTGTATCGTATTGTAGCATAATGGAATAAAATATGTAATCAGCAGCATGAAAAACTATAGAAACTATTCCCAGGGTTGTTTCAGTTTTATACCTTTGTGATATATTACATTACACTTTGGTATTTAGACAAAACTATTTGACCTTAGATTTTAAAACATTACACCAAACAACTAATGTAATGCCACAACTTTTTCAGGGATGAGGGATAGGAGAGAAACAAGATATGCATTCCTCTGAGTACCCAGTCTGTTGTTGAGCCACAGAATCATGTCACCATCTGTAGATGTGAAAATACATCTCTCTGCTGCTCTTCTGATTATGACCACCTCTCAACATTGCCCCTTGCCAGCGCAGCCTACTGAGATTCCACAATAATAGCCATTGTAGTCTGACTGAAAAGAACAAAGAAGTTATTGTCTGAGAAAAGATGCAGGAGAAGATTTTACCAAATTGCACATTCTGGGGTGAGCAGGTTTTCACAAATGGAGCATTAATCACAATCTTCTGACACTATCAATTATGGAAGTAGACCAAGAATAAAAATGCAAATGAGAAGAGCTCTTTCCTCCCTTCTCAGATTTAGAATGCAAACATAATGCAAATGCAAAGGAAAACAAATTTGCTGAAATATAGACATCTTCAACAGGAAAAGGCTTCATATATGTTATGTTTTTAATAGAGCAAAATTTTTACTGGATGAGTAGTCAGTTGAAATACATTTGAAGATATATGGCACTAATTTTTTGTTACTTTATATATGCAGGGTTTATGAAATTACCTAGGATCTTGCTACCTAAAATCTGGTTCTGTGGGCCAGTTACATCAGATTTACTTGGGAACTTATTAAAAATGCAGAAATCATCTAAGATTGATTGGGCTATTTGAGGTCTTTTGTGATTCCGTAAGCTTTAGGATATTTTCCTATTTCTGTGAAAAATGTCATAGGAATTTTAACAGGTATTGCCTTGAATTTGTAGAGTATTTTGGGTGATATGGACATTTTACCAATATTAATTCTTAAAAATTGAAATAGAGCTACCATATGATCTGGCAATTCTTACAAAGGAATGAAACCAATATATTGTAAAGATGTCTGCACTCCAGTGTTCATTGCCACACTATTCATAGTAGATGAGGTTTAGAATCAAAGAAAGGGTTCATTGGGGATGAAGGAATAAAGAATATTTCATACACACACACACACACACACACACACACACACAGGAATACTATTCAGCCTAAAAAAGGAAGAAAATCTCTCATTTGTGGCAAAAGGTATGAACCTGAAGGACATTTTAAGTGATATGAACCAGAATCAGAAAGACAAATGTGCTATGATCTCACTTATGTGCCAAATTTAAAAAGTCATACAGAAGCAGAGAGTAGAGGAAGGTTACCAGGGATTGGGGTGGGAAGGCAGAGGGAAATGGAGAATGTTGGTTAGAGGACAAAATGTTATTAGGAGAAATAAGTTCTGTGAATGTCCTATGTAGCATGGTGACTGTAGCTAATAATATAATGCATACTTGAAAACTTCTAAGGAATATTTAAAAAGTTTTCTTCACAGAAATATTATAAGTGATGTGGCAGTTTGATCATCCCACAGTACATACGCATATCAAAATATTACATTGTACATCATAAATATATAATTTTTCATTCATCAGTTTAAAAAATGATAAAATGCAGAATTGATGGCCTCTTCTCAGACCTGTGTTCCACGTGGGATTTGTACCCACACTGAAGTGTGAAAAGCACTGTCCTACAACACAAGTTTCTAGAGGGCAGGTATGCCACACAACATCATCTGACACCTACTGGCTCAGTGGAAATCACTCAATATTTGAGACTGCCTGAAAAGGGGTAGAGTGTTCCTTTACCATATTGCTTAACTTTAAACAGTACTTTTCCATGGATTTTGTGTTATAGCTTAGAAAAGTTCATACAGCCGAAAATACATGTGTTCACCAGCAAATAGTGAATTAAAAAACTACAGTTCCCAGATACCCTGTCAAAACTCAAGGCCAACAGGGTATGAATAGAATGCATGTTTACAGGAGTCCCTATGCAGTCTTTTGTGTTGATTAACATAATGTATGTGACCAAAGCAAAATGAAAATTCAAGGCCTCTTTAAAAAAATAACAACTTTAGGATAGTGATAGCATAACAATAATTCATAAAAGGCTCTTGTCAGCAAGAAATGAATGGTTGGGTGGGGTACTTTGATACTGCCTAGGTTGTATGCCATGAGCCCTAGCTACACTCTAGCTCCCCTCTCTGCTGGGCCTGGCAACTCCTGAAAGGATGTATGAGACAGTGACATTATACTAAAGTCTTTGTCAGCCTCTCTCCCTGAGTGACCATGGGAACAAAGTCTCTTGCCCCCAACACCATTTGAGCATAGAGTAAAGTAGAAATAAACCACTCATTTTTCATAAATATTTGTTACTCCCTCAAATACTAGCCCATTTTGACTTATGCATTTGAGAGTTTGCCACTCACAGATGTCCAATCAAGAGGAAGAAGTTGAAACCTAAGTGTTGGGACTGAGAGGGCAATACATAGGAGGAGTTGGCATGGAGAATAAAACTGGAATATCCACCTTGTAGCAGAAAAAGCATTCAAGGAGAATATTGAGACAGAGTTTGATGTTAAAAAGAAAAAGTTAGATGAAGGGAACTTTTACCTGATGTCCTTCTCTTGTTAATGTGGGAGAAAAAAACACGTGATAATTATGGAGAGGGAGATTCAGAATTTATGAAGATGCATTTTGAAATAATTATTGACTCCTGTAGAACCCTTCTGAAAAACAAATAGGAGATGACTAAGAGATAGTGTGCAGAAGAGATCAAGATGAATGTAGCCTTTGGTGGGGGTCAAATAACCCAACTGATGGAATTAGAGAGGAATGGGAGGATAAGCTGACTCAATATCACTAACAAAAAGGGTAGTTTGAATTCAATTTTACAGAATAGCTACTGCCTCTGTCATTCAGAATTATTCTATTAGTGTAAGCCAGTACTATTTTTACAGTTTCAAAAAAGTGCAAAGAAGCACACATAACGATTGCCCCTTGGGAAAGGGAATCTGGCCACTTAGAAAGACCTCCAAAAGTGGCATTTTCTTTGGAAAAATTGCTACAGTGCAGATAATGATTATCCCTGAAAACTCAGAAGCCCAATATTTAAGTAAAAGACAGAAATATAAAGCAGACCAGAATAAAGTCATCACTATTTCTCCCTTTATCCAAACTACATAGGGAGCCAATTTAAAACTATATTCCTAATTGATTAAATTTCCCCTAAAGAAATGAAAATAATTGCATATACTTATTAAAAGCTCACTATGTGTTAGATACTCTTCTAAATGCTTCACAGGTATGCCTCTAATTCTCACAGTAAGCATGTAAGTGAGAGTCTTCTTATCTTCATTTTTTTCAGAAGAGATATAAAAGTAATTTGTTCAAGGTCACATGAGTAATAAGTGGTCTAACTGTGATTTGAGCTGCTTGCCCATGCTATGGTGTTGGGTTCAAGAGAAGTTGTCTGATACCACACTGTTGGTGAAAAGAGAATACCCCAGCTGTCCCAACCAGCTTAGCCCATTACCATAGGCAAGTCATTTTCATAGAAGTTGTTTGGAGAGATGTTAGTTCCCTAGTGAATAGGTGGGTGACAGCATCACATCTTGCTCCACCACCTTCATCTTATGTAATTTAGGCCAGTTATTGAATATTTTTCTTTGTCCCTTAAACTGTAAAATGTGGAACTTGTAGAATAATTGTAAAGAAACATCACGCTATACCCCATAAACATGTACAACTATGTGTCCATTAAAATAAAATAACATGAAAGATTAAGTGAGCTTGGAAGACTGAGCCTAGTTCCCTGGCACATTAAGAACTCAATCAATGTTAACTATTGTTATTGGTGAGAATAGAGCCAGATCCAAGGCAATTATTGATTATTTTATTAGACCTATCTCATACTATATCCAGTAAACCTTTCAATATTCAATTCATTTGGTTCCCAAAGTAACAAGGGCTCCTTGCTGTCCATTGGACAAAGTAGGAACTTTTAAGCTTAGCTATTAAATCCTGTAATTGCCCATTGATTTTTTTTTCTACTTTTCACTACTATCTAACATGATCACTCTAGTCCAGTAGCTCCAACAGTGTCTTCTCTCATGGTATTTCCTATTTGTCCTTTAGTCCTATCTCAATCTCACCTTCTCATTAACTGTGTTCTACAGCAATTCCCCTCCTGAGCATTGAGGACACCATTTTTCTTTGATAATAGTCCTTGTGCTAATTAATTCTTGTAGTATTTTTCTCAGTGTTTGCTGACAAATACATAGGAAAGAAAAGAACTCAGTCATCAAACATCACATTTTAATGTGGCTAATTAAGATCTATTATTTGACATGACCAATTGGGGTAGAGGTAATTTAATGTGTCAAAATGAAAGAACAATTGTTTTTTCAAAGACACAGACAGATTCATTTTGGAGAAGATACACATTCAATGGAAAAATGTCAATTAACTCAAGAGAAAAATGTTTTGGGGGACAAAACAAGGAATACACATTCAAGGGAGAATGTGGGCCATCTCCAAAGGGAGTGACAACCTATAGGAACAATTTTTGATGATCCAATTTTATGTGCAATAAAGGCCTCAGATACCTTACTTCATTCATGATTTATAATACATTCCAAAGTCCTTCTGAATGGAGAAGGATGGAGTGTGGTCCAGGGATATAATAAACATCTGATCTGTCCCTTAATTTATAATAAATAAAACAATTTTTTGATGGCATCAGATTGTATCTGCAATCAGCATAACTTTCTGAAAGTAATTTGGTCCAACCACAAGGGACTTTCAGAAAGTATTCACATTCTATTTGAATCCTTAGTTGGTCCTACTTTTTTTTTTCCTAGAAGCTATATTTCAGTGCCCACTATGTGTTAAAGTTCAGTTATAGATTTTGACATTATTAAATGGTCAATAAATGTTTGCTGTTTCTTTAAGTAAAAAATTTGGAGCTGGAATGTAACGAATGTAACTCAATGGTAGAGTGCTTTTTTTCACAGACCTGAGGCACTGGGTTCAGTCCTTAGCTACACACACACTCACACACACACACACACACACACACACACGTACCTACATATTCAGAGAGATAGATCTATAGGGTAATAGAATAATTAACATTAATTTGTGATAAATAAATCTTTAATCAGTGTGTGTACATGGATTTGCAATATAATTAGAAGAACTTCAATTTGGAATTATAATGTATAAAAACTGAAAAGTAAGCATAGCAATAAACATGTTTTTTAAAAAAATTGCATTACAAAACAAGGAAGGCAAAATGACCATTACAGCTGAGGAGATTGATGATTCTTTCCTCAGCTTAAATCTTTGTCGATTAGCACATCTGCTTTTTCCTAGAGATATGTTTGTTAGCACTAAATCACAGGCTCATCCATACAGACAGGACAGGATATATATGTACATATCCCAGTACTGCTGGGCATTCGGGTTCTATGCTTGTCTTGAAGAGTAATAGCTAAGATAGGCAGGGGCTATCAGTCACCTTGAGGCACCCAGTGCCCTCCCTCAGTCTGATAATGGCTCATGACTTCTTGCTAGAGTAGTTAGTGGTGGCTTTTAGGAGAGTTTATTACTGTCTCTTCCCCTCAAAAGACCCCTTCTTTCAAAGTGCTGCCCTCTTTCTTTAATTAGACAGACCACATATGGAGAGTGCTAAAGTAAGGAATGGATAAGGAAAAATTGATTGTTAGATCCATAAGTGTGGAACTCAGATTACTTCTTCAAGGATGTCTGGTAAATGACTATCCACAGATGTCCAGGTTAATGTTCTTTCTGGTAGTTCTGGAGATAAAAAGTGTACAAAATGAATGGGCTCTGAGCTGAGGTTCCCTTTATTCCCACGCTGATGATCCCAGTGGTACTGCTGGTCCTGCTTCTTTGGGTCAGTTCCCTGCTGAGGATGCGTGGAGTATTGTTGGGTACCGCCCTCAGATCATGGCTCTCTTCCCTATAACTACCCCAGAGAGCTCATCCTGAACTGAAATGGTGTGGGCACATGGGCCCAGTGACCCAGACCAAATGGTACTGTTCAATTTTGTTGAGTGTGGGTGCTGGTCTGTTAGGTAGGCATGCCACACAGTGGAGTGGGAGACAGATGTGCATTTCACAAACCCTCTGGATGAGGATTGGGAGTGAGGTGGTGTTCTCAGTTTTGCACTGAGTAGCACAAGGTCTTTAGAAGGTGTTTCAGACCCCAGGTTCACTTGGCCCCATCTGCCCACAGACTGGACCTGCTGGTGCCACTAGCAGCCTTTGTCTTTGTGTGTCTCTCAGGGAAAATTCTGGGCTTTGGCCTGGCTTCCAGGGCCCCTGCTCTGGATGGATCAAGGACTGTCTGAAGAAGACCTGTTAGGCTATGGTTCCTCACCCTGCTGCAGCCTGAGATGAGGCACTGAAACACCACTTCCCTGAATGAATAAGCAAAGGATCCCAAATAAAGGAAAATGCTCTGTGTGGTTCTTTTTGACTAGGTTTGTTGTTAAAAATTGCAGGGTCTAACAAGACTTCAAAGACCATATGTCTAAATATGTAAAAATGATATACCAAATCAGTCAATGGAGAAACTAAAAATAAATTATATTTCTTATCTTGACAAATAAATATAATAACAATATTAAAAAATAAATCAAGCTATGTTATTTATATGAATGAACATTGGTAAAGTATCAAAGACAACTGAATGGAAAACCTATGAAATATATCTAGCTATATTGTGAATGAACTAGTGATGTTTTGTAAAGTAATAAAAATAAGGAATTAGAATACATATATTAAAATAACATTTATTTTTTGTTTCAGCAAAATCACTATTATAATCAAGATTTTCATATAATCTGAGTTGAACTGATAATTATACTCTAAATTTTGAAAAATACAATACAATTTACTCAAGACTTGGGTATACTTTCATCAAAGTAATATAAAATAAATGTAACAAAGTAAGAAACAAATTATTTTTACTGATTGAAAATGTTTTTCAATATAAAATTAGTTTATATTTTTCAATCAAAATGAGTAGGCAAAAATTAATGTCAAGTATTAAATCAACTTGGCTCAATTAAATCTTAAGCTATTTATTTTTAAAAATGTAATTAACTGATTAAGTATTTTATAAAACAAAACTATTCTGAATGCAAAGGTTCAAATTTCATCTAGTTGCCAATGCATACAATTACCAACACACTTCTTATAAGGTGCATCCAGACCCACATAATAGCTGTACAAATTTAAGAGTAGTATTTCTTGTTTAATGTTGGGAAATGTGACTTGTAAATACTGTATTAATTTTGGATACTTTCAGAACATATTATATGTACCCAAAGGAAATGTATGCTCCATGCACCAGCAAAGAATATGTCATGTGAGAGTCTTTCAACTTCTGTTGTCTGAGGAGGGTCTAGCAAGTTCACTACCTTGACTTTTCTGTAAACTAGGGGTTCCCATTGTTTGAGTCAGTCATTCCTTGCAGCATATACATCTTCACACCAAGCAGAGGATCACTATGGGTTTCTGCTTGAAGATGTTACACAGAATGAGAGAGGAGGAGCAGGGTTTCCCTGGGGCTTGTGTAGGATTAAATATGAGATTAAGCATATGGAAGTAAGGATTCCTTTGTACCAGGGCTAAGTGCTGGATTTTGAGTAAGTGACATGTGCCTGTTGTTCATAATACTATTTTTAAGTATGAGTGCTTAGGCTCTGTAGAGTCATTAAGAAAACAAGACTCATATCAGATCCTCTTTTGCCTTGACCAATGGATCAAAAAGCTGGAGATGGCAATGGTCCCACATATTAATTCCTTTCCTCTTTTCCACTCGTAGACTATTCTGATGAATAGTGGGTAACCATTAGTGCAACATGGCCCATCTAGAAGCAACCTGTGTATGTTCATTATGCTATTTCATAATGTTCCTAGCATCCCTCAGTCTCAAGATCCTCTGTTTCTCCTTCTGCAGAGAGACATCTACGATCTTATCCTTAGGGTAGAAAGGGCAGTCATGCTGAAAAACAGATTTGGCTTTTTCAAGTACCATTCCCTTTACAACAGTATCTTCACTTCTCATTGCAGATATACCCAATATCACCAATTTCCTAATTTCTGGTGGGTTCCACAGTGCTACTTGGTTTGCTTTTCTGTTTTTCCCACTGTCAGCTTAAGTTTTTGCATTTGCATATCAGTCAACTCAGTTACTACTTATACTTTGCTTCCCAACTTCCAAAATTTATTCTATTATTTCCCATCCTATTCTCTTTATTCTACCTTTATGCTTTAAAATTCCCTTCACTGGCTTGGTGGATGGTGCACACCTGTAATCCCAGCAACTTGGGAGGCCGAGGTAGGAGGATCTCAAGTTGGAGGTGAGCCTGAGCAACTTAGTGAAACCCTATCTCAAAATGAAAAGGGCTGGGGATGTAGCTCAGTGGTAGAGCACCCATGTTCAATCCCTAGTACTGCAACAACAAAAACAAAAACAAAAAGAAAGTTCCTTATTTATCTGTCATTTTCAGTGAGGGTTAAGAGATAGTGGAAATAGGTTTATGCATGGCATGACTGAGCAGTTTATCATTGTTACAAATTAAGAAAATGCTACATGTCCACAATAAGAAATGGATTCATGATTACTATTTCCACATGCACTTTTTCACCCAATAAACATCTCCTGGGTCTCTACTATGCCTCTACTACATTGGGTGTTATACTAAATCATAAAAATGCATTGCTTACAAAACCTTGATGTCTTTCTTTTACTATGTAGGCCTTCTGGCTAAGGCCGTGCCCAGATTCTCTGCCACAAAATTACTTTCCTGCCAACGTCTCCACACTGTACTATATGGAAGGAAGATACTCCAAGCAGCATATGCCATATGGGATGGGGAGTAATGCATGAGAGATTTGTCTATTTACCCTCAATTATTTATTTGTTCAATAATGTGTTTATGTGAATATAAATTCATAGATATTTGTGTTCCCACAGAGTGTGCATTTTTGAATAGGGTGGAGACACAAAGAACAAAGCATAGCTTTGGTGTCTGGAAATCTAGGGTTGAATCTCAGCAACGATATCATTTTAATATTATTGAGAAAATGAGGCAGTGATGTATGTTGCAAAAGCTATCTTGTTTTGGAGTCAGAAATACCTGGGCTGCAATCAGGGCACGTTACCTCTTAATTGTCTGACTTGAGCAAATTAATCACCTGTCTCAGTTTCTCTATAATAGAAATGATTGAACTCGTCTCAGTATTTTAACATAAAGATGAAAAGTGTTTAGCTTTCTTAGCACAGTCATAATACAAACAATATATATGCTTGGGGCAAACTACTAAAATATTTAAAAGTGCTTGTCTCTGGAAGGTGATGTTGTGGGTAAGTTTTATTTTTAGCTATATGCCTTTGGACAAATTATTTCACTTCTCAGAAACTCAATTTCATTTATTATACAAAGCAGATGAAAATAATAATAATAACAACAGCAATGTTTTTAGAGGATTGCTGTGATGATTTGATTTATAAGATTTTGAAAATAAGTTCTTAGGACACCACTTGGCATGTGTCAAGTTCTCAATAACAGTTAGCCATTAACTTATTTTTATTTGTTTTGCTCTATTTTTTCATTTTTAACCAGTAGCCTATTTTGTTTTCTTAATCAGAATAAAATAATCAACTTTATTGTTTTGAGAGGCAGGTTTCTCCTCACTTTCTTATATCCAAGAGCAAGCCACATTAAGGAGAAGAGCCTATCAGTTGTACCAGTTCCCTCATGCCATGATGACTGTCAGTGATATAATTATGTAGCCCCAACAGAGGCAACACGAGTGCCAGGGAATGAATAAAAAGATATGCCACTATGATGGTCATTTTCAACAGTCTTACTTGTCCCTAAGTAGCTCCCTGGGTGTTAGGGAGCAGTATCATCGTGAAATGGAGCATTTATAATTGTAACAATTAAAATAGTGCCTTCAACTTGGTGCTGTCATACTTTCTGTAATCAGTGGAAATTCAATTAATCCAGTTAATTAAACATTGGTGAACCCAGAGTGAATTCTATTAATTAATGTTTCTGTATAAAGACGTACCAGATCACACAATGCTTTCTATCAAAAGCTCACAGATGGCTGCCCATTCGTAGCTGTCACATTTCCATAATGCTGTTGCTGGAGAGAAACAGAAAGACACAGGAAACCCACGATTCCAAGTCTAGGGTCTATGAATGGGATCCCAAGGAACCATGAATTCCCCACAAGAGTTTAAAATGCTGTTTTTATTTAGATGGCAATATAAAAGTAATATAAGATTCAGATTATTCTGGGTGACAACCTGAAATTGAGCATTTCCGCACTGGTTTAGAGTGCACATTTCTCTATGCTTACGATCATATCAGTGTTCTGCAACTGACTTAGGGAAATAGCTTTGACTTCACCATTTCTGTTACTGTCAGTGTTGAGAAGGCAAGCATCGTAAACAACCCTCTAGTACTACTTCTCAGTCTAAATGGAGATCATTGGTTATTGCTCTCCTACACTTTTGTGAAGCTTTACAGGTGTTCTATGGTTCTTACAGTATGAGAGGGATTTATATTATTGTTGTCAGGGTCTGACTCTCAGAGAGGTACATAATTCTTCTAGTTCATGCAGTTAGTGAGAAGTGGAGCTGGAATTTGAATCTAAAATGAATTGACTCCAAGACTGAGTTGTTCCTCGTTGTGAACCTGTGATTCTAAAACTTAAAAGATTAGGTGGGGGGAAGGGAGAGTTTGTACTGTGTTCACCACACTCCATGATCCTAATAGTGTGGAAGCCTGAGTTTCCATCAATGACTTTGTACTAGGCTCAAGTAAACAGACAACAGACCAGTGACTAGTTTGAAGAACTATCTGATTAGCTAACCTGAGCAATATTCTTTGGACCCACTAGTATAATGGGAGGTATTTGGGGAACAATTATCCATATATCCATATAGATCTAGAATATATTAGGAAAAAAATTCTTTGTACTTTATAAGTTCTTAGTCATTGAATTTTTTAAGTTTATTTTATTTTATTTTTAAATTTTTTTCATACAATTTGTGGAATCATACATGTACATAGGGTAATGATGTCTGTCTCATGCCACCTTCTTTCATACCCCCACTCCCTCTCATTTCCCTCTACAAAATCTAAAGTTCCTCCATCCTTCTCTCATCCCCCCCATTATATTTCATCATCCACTTAACAGGGAAAACATTCAACATTTGGTTTTTTGGGATTGGTTTATTTCACTTAGCATGATGTTCTACAATTCCATCCACATATCTGCAAATGCCATAATATTATTCTTCTTTTTGACTGGATAATATTCCATTGTGTGTGTGTGTGTGTGTGTGTGTGTGTGTATCCATCCATCTGTTAAAGGGCATCAAGGTTGGTTCCACAATCTAGCTATTGTGAATTGAGCTGCTATAAACATTGATGTGGTATTGTTACTGTAATATGCTAATTTTAAGTCGTTTGGGTATAAACCAAGGAGTGGAATAACTGGGTCAAAAGGTGGGTTCATTCCAAGTGTTCTGAGGAATCTCCACACTGCTTTCCATAGTGGCTGCACCTATTTGCAACTCCACCAATAATGTAAAAGTGTGCCTTTTTACCCACATCCGCGCCAACATCTATTATCATTTGTGTTCTTGATAATAGCCATTCAAATTGGAATAAGATGAAATCTTAGCGTTGTTTGAGTTTGCATTTCTCATTGAATCTTTAGTCTAGTTTGTGCTTCATCATTTTTCAACATTTTTTTCATTCATTCCAAAGTACCATTGGCTACCTGATTTGTATATATCTTAGATATTTAATAAACATGATTGATAATCTTGGCAATAATTCTATGAGCTAGATATTACTAATCCCCATTACAGATGAGGAAATTAAGTCTCATGAAGCTGAACTAATCTCCCTTAGATTATATAGCTAGTAAGTGACAGAGTCCAAATTTAATGGTACTTTACCATTTACACCACCCAAAATTATTTACTATGTGCCAGGGATATGGATTTATATGACATGACCACAAACTCAAAGGTTCAGTAATGAAAGTTTGCAAAAATAAGTTGTGAAAAATACTAATGATCCAACACTATTATGTCACAAAAAGATATTATTTTAGAATACTTGTAAGCAGAACAAACAGCATGATATAATGTCAAGTAAGAACAAATATAACAGGTTATTTCACATTCCTAGTAGTCATTAATGACTCACTAAAATCTGGTAGTGAGCTTCAAATATAATTTACCCTTAGAATTAAACCTCAGTGATTAAATATGCCAATAGGATATGATTATCAAAAATCAGAGGGAAAGGGGAAGGCATGTAAAAAGTATCATAGCTTATTGATTCCTTTATAGTTCTTAACTTTTTGTTATTATTGAATCAAATCTAACACCCTGGGAGAGGAATGGGAGGTTAAAAATTTTAATATTATTAATAGTAGAGAATAGTATATAAGAACTCCCCAAAAAGGAACCATTAATGTTATTATATAAAGATATCAGTATAAAGATCAGTATAAGGGATTTTATAGCAAATACTTTAATACTATAAGAGCAAAAATATGACCACATCTTAAAAAATGAAAGGGAGAGAGAGAGAGAGAGAGAGAGAGAAAGAGAGAGAGAGAGAGCACAAAAGAAGTGGAGTGCAGATTCAAAAGCTAAATACATTAAAGACTTGTATGTATTGATATAGTATTTTTAAAGGACAGAATTGAGACCAACTATATTTACCATGTTAGTAAGTGTAAATGGGACTAATACATCTATTAGAAATTTAAGAACTTAGTTAACAATACCAAATCCAACTCAATTTTTATGTTGAAACTTGCACTTGGACTGAGGATGTAGCTCACTGTTTTTGGAGAGTCCTCCTTACTGATTATTCAAAAAAAAAAAAAAAGAAGAAGAAGAAGAAAGAAAGAAGAAAAGAAATAACAGAGAAAAAAATGCCAAAAGAACACAAAGTAGGGTGACTTAGATTACTTGCTTTCAAAAGTTATTATAAAGCTAAATAATAATGAAGACAATAAGTTTTGGGTGTAAGGATATTCAAATTGATGGGCCAAAGAGAGAGTAAGAAAGATAGCCTAAAAAATACAGTGAATGAATTTTGACAAGGATGCCAATGAAATTTCTTAGGAAAAGTCTTTTCAACACATGTGAATCTTGACCTCTAACTCACACCATATGCAAAAATTAATTCAGGATGAAGACTAAACATAAAAGTAATTGCTGAAAACATAAAGCTTCCAGAATGAAACAGATGAGTATCTCTATGACTTTCAGTGGACAAAGATCTTTTAGAAAAGACCTAAAAGCACAAGCTATTAAAGAAAAGCTGACAAATCTAGATAAATCACAATTTAGCTTTTAAATTCTTCAGAAGACAACCTTGTGAAAACTGGTTTTAGTCAGCTTTTCACCACTGTGACTAAAAGACCCAATCAGCACAATTGGAGAGGAGGAAAAGTTAATTTGGGGATTCACGGTTTTGGAGTTCTCAATCCATAGATAGCAGACTCCATTCCTCAGGGCTCATGGTGAGGAAGAACTTAATGGCAGAAGATCGTGGTGGAGGCAAGCAGCCCAAATGATGATCAGGAGACAGAGAGAGAGAGACTCCACTTGCTAGATACAAAATATATATCCCAAAGCCATAACCCCAATGCCCCACCTTTGAGTTACCTCTCAGTTAACCTTGTCAGGGGATTAATTCACTGATTGGGGTTAAGTTTCTCATAACCCAATCATTTCTCTTCTGACTCTTCTTGCATTGTCTCACACAAGCTTTTGGGGGACACCTCACACTCAAACCATAACAAAATGAATAGACAAGCCACACCTTGGCAGAAAATGTTCACTTTATACATGTCTGCGTCAAAATAATTAAAGAATTACTATGAATTTTTTAATAAAAATACAGGCAAATAAAAGTAGGCAAAAGCCTTGAATAGATTCTTTACAAAAGAAAATATGTGAATGGTCAAATAGTCCATCAAAAAGCATTCACTATCATTAGGTTTCAAGGAAACGAAGATTAAAATCACAACGTTAGGGCTGAGGCAGTGGCTCAGCGGTGGAGCACTTGCCTCGCATGTGTGAAGTGCCTGGTTCGATTCTTAGCACCACATAAGAATAAATAAATAAAATAAAAGTATTGTGTTCATCTACAACTAAACAATTAAATAAAATCACAATGCTAAATCACTTTATAATTACTAGAACAAATATAATTTAAAATTTTTATAGCATTAAACATTGGCCAAAACATGGATCAGATGAAACCCACTTATATTGCTGGTGAGACTATAAAATAATATAACCACATTGGGAAACTCTTAGTTTCTTAACAATTAAATTGACTTTTACTGCATGATCCAGTCATTCCACTCAAGGTGTTCCAGAGAAATGACAGCATGTGTTCATAAGATGACTTGTACAAGAATGTCTATGGAAAGTTTGTTCATGAGAACTGAGAAACGAATACAACTCAAATTCCACCAATAGGTGAATGAGTAATAGACTGAGTTAAAGTCACACAACAGAAAAATTACTTGACATATTAGTATATTATAGACACATGTTAAACTTGGATATATCAGAAATATTATAAAAGAAGCTAGACCCAAAAGACTACATGCTGTATAATTATGTTTATGAGGTCAGAGAAAATTAATTTATGGGATAAAATCAGTGAATGATTGTCTTGGGCCAAAAGTGATCAAAACAGGCAAAGAGAAAAATTTCCTGAGTGATAGACATGTCCTACAAATGATGAGTTGGTAGGGTAATCAGGTATGTACATTTAAAAATTTTTTTATTTAGTTATAAATGACAGCAGAGTGCATTTTGATTCATTGTACACAAATTCATTGTACACTTTTTGTGTCCATTTGCTAAAATTCATTCAACTTGTCATATAAGTCCTATGGATTTTGCTATATTAAACTTCACTCCAACTAAATCGAATGTGCAAACAGAAATGAATATCCAGAATATACCTTGAAATAGAACAAGCAAGTCCACTCATGTTGTTTAAAAATAAGAGTAAGGGTTCTATAATTAAAACGGTATGCTATTGGCACACAAATAGGTCAATAGACTAGAGGTACAGCATGTAATCCAAACATAGAATCAATTTCTTATGCAAATGTGGTTCCTAATACAGGCAGCATCTCAAAATTGATGGAGAAATACAAACTTTTTAACATAGTATCAGAATGACTGGATAGCCATGTGGAAATAGTTACAGTGTGTATCGTTTCTTTGCACCTACACTAGGAAAAATTTAAAAGGGACAGATATTTAAAATAAGAGGAAATCATTCAAATGATGAACAAAAACACTCATGTATTCCTCCTTATCCAGAAAGTATAAAAATCTTTATTACTATTGCTCAAAATCTAGATAAAATGAGGAATCATTACAGAAAGGAACAAATCAAACCAAAGAGCTGTAATAAATCTTTGCATGGTAAATTCTGATTATACTAAAAAGACAAATGATGTCCTGTGATTGAATTGCATTTTGCAAATCATTGTAACAAGAGTTGATATTAATTATATATGAAGAAATTCTAAAAAGCACCCACAAAAAAGCAAATGAAAGAAGTCATCAGAAAGTATATAATGCAAAAAAATCTAATTGAATTTTTAACCAAATGAAAAGTTGTTTGACATCACTCATTATGAGATGCATGAAAATTAAAAATTACCTTGAAAAACCATTATTTATTCACCAAAATGGCAACAATCCAAATCTTCTACAACATACTCTGTTGTCAAGGATGAAGAAAAATAAGGAGCTTCATATTTTGTTGTTAGGTATGCAAAATGGAGAGAATTTGGCATCATCTGTCAAAAGAATATATCATTTACCATTTGGAGAACAGTTCACTTTTAAGGATATGTCCTTATGCAGTGGCATAAAATTTGAAAATGCATGTGCAAAAATTATTCATGGTAGTGCCATAGAATGGAAACAGTGCAAATATCCAGAAATGGGGCAGTAAGTTGACTATGTTATGGTGCAATCAATCATTCAGTGGAATACTGAGCAGCTATAGAATAGAATGGGAGTTAATTCTCTACACAATCACCTGGATATATTGTTAGGAAAAAAAAAGCAAAGTGCATAAAAGTATGTACAATATACTCCATTTGTTTTCAAAAAGATGGTGGAATAACAAACATATTTTAAAGAATTAGGTGGATGGGACATGGTGAAAAGCTACACTTAGAATATACTTCGTTCTGTAGATTTGATAAGAATTATGCAAATGTTTTGTATAGTTATAAAAGAAAATCAAATTTTAAAACTCTCCCCAAAATAAATACACTAAACACACCAACTCTGTATCCTGTAATTGCAAAAAACACAGGAAAGGAATTACTCCAAGAAAATACAATACTTTGCATATTTTTAGTGAGATATAACCAAAGAACAAATTGCAAAATGAAAAAAATTTCTTAAATTACTTTTAGTAATCATAACATTAATCATGGTCTTGGTAGTTTTATTCTGACTGTTGTGCTTATACTGTGAGATAAAACAAATGCATAGTTATGTGATATTTTAGTTTTATCATACCTGGTATTTTGAAAACTAGGAATCTTACCTATAAAGAGAAAAGATTCAGATATAAGATAATTGGAGTTAAGTAAACAGTTATATTTGTTAATTTTTAAAAAATATCAGTATGGATTCATGATTGCATTTTGTTTTTAAAAAATTAAATTTTATTTCACTGAAAAGTCTTAGACGCTATAACCAGTGCAATATCAACGAGCCCCTAGAATTTATATTTTGCTTTTTAAAAGATTTTTAAAAATTTTTTTCTACTTTCTACTATGAACCAGTGGTCCTTGGAAAAACTAATACATGATTTTCAACATGAGGCAGGATGTGTCTAAGGTAGGCTGAGACATTTTATCTTCACAGAGCAAGATACTACCCTATACCAAGTACTATCAGTTTTGTCAGAAGACTCAAAAGCAAATTTGCAGCAGCTAGGATTGGCTAAAAATGGGATCTTTTTAAGTAAAGAAAAATTTACATATTCACAGAGAAGTAAAGACAGAACAATTTAAGAATCAATGAAAACTATATCTGCAATTTATGACAGACAGTACATTAAATATACTTAAGCTTCATGTTCATAATGAAACTAGGGAAAGACATAAGTAAAATCGATCATTATGAAGGATACTAGAAAAACAACACATTAATTTAAAATAACTAAATAAAGGTAAAGGATCAAGTACCCATACTGTCTTTCCTATAAAACTGCATCACTGGGTAACTAAGTGTTGATGAGAGCAAACTTCTCTTTATAGAAGTTAACAAAGAAAGAATGGCTAATGTGCTAGCCATTTGCACTCCCCAGTGAAATGTGTCTAGCTACTGAAAATTTAGCTACTAACATCACAAAATGTGTCATTCAAATCTTATAATATGTATAATGTAGTCATGGGCTAAAAAGGAAAAAGAAAAATCAAACCTGAGTTCGATTAGGCTTCAGGATGAACTACCTGGTGGCAGGACATATAAAGTTCAGAGGAACTTATGAAACATCAAAAAATGAGGCTACAGTCAGCAAAATCCAAACTGAAGGAAATCCTGTAACCCTGTTTGTTCAATGAACATGTTGCAACAGAAAATAATGGAAATAAAGCTGGGTGCTGTGGCACATGCCTCTAGTTCCGTCAGCTTTTGAGGTTGAGGCAGGAGGATCACAAGTTTGAGGTTTGAGGCCAGCCTCAACAACTTAGAGAGGTCCTAAGCAACTTAGGAAGACCCTGTCTCAAAATAAAAAATAAAAAGGGGTGAGGATGTGGCTTGTGGTTGAGTGTCCCTGTGTTCAATGTTTGTTACAAAAAAATAAATAAAGAAGGGAAATTTATTTTTCTCTTTGTAATGATTTATTTAGACAAAGGAACAGTATTTGCAAAAGATAATTTTCTACAAAGCGGAAGAAAATTTAGTCACCATAAGATTTAAGGATAATATAAGAAGTATTACATTCTAGCTATCTTATCCAATGCAAAGATAATGAAAATCTTACTTTCTTTTTCTGTTTCCCTGTTCTATATTGAATGTCACCCTTGGAATGTAAGATGTAACACATTAGTTTTTCTTTTATTAAATCTGTATCTTCTCAACTTTAGTGAATTAAAAATATTTGCTTTGGTCAACTTCAAGAAGGGAATTTTATTAATTAAAAATGAACTTAAGAGTTGTAGCAATTAATATCAATAAGTGCATATTATTTTGATTCTGGATCAAACAAACTCAAAATCAAGATGTTTATGAGATTGCTGGAAATCGGAACATGAACTGAAATATCTAATGATACTTTGAACATTTCTTAAAATACATGGAAATAATATTGTGACCATGTTAAACAGAAAAAAGTATATGCAAGTTCTGAGAATAGTTTGAAATGATATAAAAGGTAGAGGCAAGATACAACACCTGTTTTGAGTTGATAATTATTGAAGCTAGCTGATGAATATATGGTAATACATTATTCTATTCTGTCTCTGTTTAAATCTTCCACAATAAAATTAGAGATTATATAAAATACCACAAGATGTAAGATTTAAGAAGGGTACACATTTTACAGTGTTTTTACCTTGTTTTGTAAAATATTATTTTATAATTGTAATATTTAAGATAAAATATTTAAAATACTGTATAAGATATTATGTAATATAAATATCTGAAAGCAAAATCATAACATATAACCTAATAAAATTCATTACTAGACCGAGGATGTAGCTCACTGGTAGAGCATTTGCCTAGCATGCACAAGGCCCTGGTTTCAATTCCTAGCAACACATATGCACACACACACAAACACACACACAAAGGCATGCACACAACAATATATAATGTTTAAAATAAACACCATGCATATGTTTTTAAAGAATAATCCATTCTGTTGTCACTGAGATTTTGTCCTCACATAATTCTCCCACCAATCTCATTTGCCTGTATGTTCTTCATTTCTGGAAATCTCCTCAGCAACTTTTCACAGAAACTTAGTCATCAGATTTCCTCCATTAGCATAAACAATTTTTAAGTCCTAATTGACTTTTCTCAAAGTCTCACAACTAAACCCTCTAATTCTTCCTTTCTTACCAAAATAAGATTTTTAAGATGCATTACTTACTCATACATTTATTAGTTTATTTATTTAACAGATAAAAATGGGTGAAATGGATAAAGTCTCTTGCCTCCCAGTTGGCTCCTCCATCAATATGCTTTGTGAACACAGGAAAGTCTTTGCTTTAATTTTAATTTTAATTTGTTTTGCAGTGCTGGTAACAGAAACTGGAATTTTGCACATTCTGCAATGTGAATCAGTGGTAGAGTCTTGAACCTAAGTTTTCAAATCTGTAAAATGATGTGCTTGGGTCTTAAGATCCCTAAAAGAATTCTTCTGGTTTTCTCATGCTACAAAACAACGATTTAGTAATTTATTTCTATCTGGCATGCATTACTTTTATCCATGTCACAAGAATACTTCCTGCTCTGTATCATGTAAATACTCAGACCATCATGAAATCAGCAATGTTTTTATTTCATTTGATTTTTTATCAGAGCAAACAGACTTCAGTTAAACCATCACTTCCCAATGTAGCAATGAAAAACTTTCATGATTACTTATTGTTGAGATCCATTAGAAAATTGCTAACATTGACTTGAACTGTCACCTACATAAAGTAAATTATATTATCATGCTTTTCTTTGCATACATACTGTTTTAGTATATGTACCTCTACAATAAAATAATTCTAAAATATATTTGCTTTAAAGATAATTTGGAAGTCAATTTTTTGAAGGAATATTCATGTAGAAGTTTCAACTACACATTAATCCTGTTCTGCCTTCTACTACATCTTTAATGTTTTCTTCAAGAGGGCACATTGGGAAAAATACAAGGCACTGTTCATAGTCAAAAGCAATTGGCCAGGACAGGAAATGAACTTATAGCTGGTGAGTAGCCCTGCATTGAGGAAATCAATATCTAGGTTCCCTAGTAACTCACTCACAGCTAAATGGCCGGGAAGCTGATGTATTTTCTCCTTTCATGGAGTGAAAAACATGTTTATTGTTTGAACAGCAGACTTCTCAACAAATCTGTTGGAAGCAAGTTCATTGACCCAGGATCCTTCATTTTGAGTCCAATAAAATTTAGTGGTATCCCCAAACAGAGATTCACTCATAAGTTACAAGAACTTCTGGAAAATATAGCGTTAAATGCAGAAATAGGACATCACTGTAGAGATTCATGGCAATTCAACTTAAACTACATGAATCAGGATGAGTTTATTCCAAGAGAAGAAGTTACATATAAAAGTTACAAATCTATGGCTAATCATAAGATGACTTCATTGTATTTTGTAGTTTTTGTAAACAATGACAAGCTCTAGCAGCTATCCAATAAATTGAGTCAATAATCTTAATATGGAAAACAAAGCCCTCAATGTTGTGAGGTTGTCAAAGTGAAATAATATTGCTCATACAGAGTTAGAAATGAACTTGTGGAATTGTTTATATGGCTATATACAGTGGGAATGCAGAACTTCCTTATGAAAACTTAAAAAAAAGCTCCAAGTCATTTTGTCTTTATCCCCTGTTGTCAGTCAATGATTTAATTCATTTTGGCTGATGGCTTCTGATACAATGGTCAAGATTATTTAAATAAATAGATTTGACAAGTCCCAGAAAAACAAATTTATTAGTATTTTAGAACTTCTGCTTCTTCTATTGATCTTAGTTACTAGTAATGTAAAATTGAAAAAAAAAAAAAGGTGCTTAAGGAGGTCATTGCTTCACTTGTACTGAATAATGGCATTCCTACATGAAAGGAGCCTGTCATTAGTGGAGTTTCCAAAAAACAGACTTAAATTTGAACTTCAGTGTGCATATATATTTTTTTAAAGGCATGACCTTGGTATCAAACCTGTGAAAGTAAAAGGGAAAGGGGTTGAATTATGATACCAACTTAGGATTCCTCAGTTAACCCACATGCAGCTCCAGAGCTAATACTTCAGTATGGTCAGGCATTGGGTTCAGACAGGTATCCAAGCCTTTTTTCTGTTCCCAAGCAGTGATTAGAGTTGGGTCATTGAATGCCCAGGAAGGGCATGACTTTGGGCCAGGAAGCTTGCTGCAGTTGAGATTATTCATGATGCAATTAGCTGCTGATATCTGCTGACATCCTTCTTAACAACTGAGATAATACCTTTTAAAATAATTAAAGTTGTTTTGAAAAGTGTTAGAAGATCTGAATAGCACATTTCTATGACTACTAGGGACACTCTAAAGAAAAATGAATAGTTCCAATCAACAAGGATTACTACAAGGAGCTCCAAGTGGGTCTCTTGCCTTCTGTCTTTTCTCCTCACATGGAAGTCAGAGCATTCTCTTCAGATGCCCATTTACTTAAACACTTCAGTGATTCTTTGTAGTCTTAAGAGTAAATTCCAAACACTTGAATTTACTGTAGTTCACAAGGTTTTTCTTCAGCTACATCTTGTTTACTTCTTAGGTTCTTTTTCCTGTCCTTATAATTTCATTCCTAAAACTCAGGGCATTCTGAATTGCTTCAAATACAAACAAATCCGGATCTTCCTCACCTCTAGGTCCTCGCACATGCTGTTTTCTCTGTGCACACAAATACAGAGTGCTTTTCTGGTTTTCCCATGGTAATACCTACCTACTCCCAGATCAACAGAATCTGTGTGGGCTCATTTCTAATGGTTCCTCCTTCCTACTAAAGTTTCAATTTTTTGGCGACAACTTCCCCAATCTCCCAAGTCTTGCTCCCATTCTTTGTTCAGATAACATCCTTACTTAGTCTGCTGTATAATTGACTTCTTCCATCTCCTCACAATATGCAATCTAATGTAAGGCCAAGACTGTGTCCTGCTCATTATAGAACAGTGCCTGGCATACAGTATATGTTAATCAACCATTGAAAGTTGTATGGCTGGAAGCTGACCAATCCTTATGTAGCTCATGGGAAAATGTTTTGCATTTTTGTGTTTGGAGAACTAACAAAGGTACAAGACTGTGAAGGTACAAGGCTTTAGGTTTCTTGGTGTTTTCATGATGCTTTTAGCCTCGTGTGGATATCTGTGGGACCTGCTGTTTGGGACTGGGAATCAACCCAGCATTTGCTGCCCTCACAGGTGAACAAAGCCTGGTATTTACTCACTTACCATGATCACTGTTTCCCTCCTTCCTCTTGGGAAATGCCTCTTGTATTCCAATCTCAGTCATTTAGAGATTATGTTCTTTTTATTCTTTAGTCATAAAATATACTTCTCAGTGACCTGGATTTAAAAACAACAGTGACCATAGATTGAGTATTCACTGTAGCAAGAATCATGCATGAGCTTTCTTTAAATGATCTTTAATCCTGATGACAAACAGTGAGGTTACTGTTACTATGATCATTTTACACACTATGCAACAGGGGGCTAGGTGTGCTCAGGATAAGAGCTAGTAAGTAGTAGTCTAGTTTTCAACATTTCTACCCTTTGCTCTATACTCACACTAGAACACTGGGTTTGAATGATCACAAGTTACCATGGAATCAATTCCTTCTTCTCTCAAGGGGATACCAATCATAGAGGGAAGGTTATGAGCTCCGATGTGAGCTTTCCTGTCTTTTCTGCCTCATATTCCCATGCCTTTGAGCATGGCCACCTTTCAGCTATGAAGACAAATACATTCCCTAGATTATTATAAAGAATAAAACAAACACTTCATGATGAATACTTAGCATTGTGCCTGGAATAGCACTAATTCTCAATAAATGACTTTTAAATTATGAAAACTATTATTTTAAGATAATTTCTTTGTTCTCCTAATCCCTCATTAATCTCTCTGCATACTCAAATATTAAAGTCTATATAACAAGAATTATATTCAAACATGTATATGGAGACTAGGTAGATAAGGTAATTGAAAAAAACTGGCCACGTGTTTCACAATTAGGGCTGCTGGCGATGGTGGCAGACTGCAGAGTGCCTGCCCATTTCTAAATGAGCACACTGACCATGTTATAGTCAATCGGAATAAAGACCCCAAATTGCTGGATTCTCTGAATTTTGTCAAGCTATGACTGAAATCTGGATTTTTATGTGATAGTTTTGCTCACCTAAAAGTGTTGGAAATTAATATAGGATTTTATAGATACTATTTTAAAAAGTTTAAAAAAAAAAGTGTGAGACACTTAAAACACTCCTGTGACCCAGTTTCAGTCATTGGTTGGTGAGTGTCTTATTTTTTTGATTTAGCTTGTCCAAGCTTAGGCCATTATGTCTTTCAACAAATATTTGCTGAGCTGTAACCCTGTAAGAGTGTGTGGAGTAGGGTATATAACAGTCACCAAGAAAGTTGAAGTGCTTATCTTATTGATCCTTACTTTACGACATGTATATCTCATGGTAGTTTGTGTGTGGGTGGGGAAGCTGAGGAGTGTCCTGTTGCTATTGCATTTTTGTGAAGTCATAAAATGAGTCATCTGTAGAGCAGAATCTCTTATTTCAAAATAAGTCCCTCTCTTATCTTGGTTAGTCCTATGCAAAATTCTTTCACAGTTGATAGAGAAAGCACAACTCCCAACATTTAAAATTTTATAATATATATTTTTCTAAATCTGTGACTCCGAAGGGGAGTTTATCTTCTTCAATGCCTGGAGGTACAAATAAAAAAATGATTATGAATGATTTTCAGTTGATGTGAGAAATTTATATCACCATTTTCATGTAGTGCCTACAGAAAATCAAGGTAGGTTTTTTCCTTTTGATGAATGATCCTGAGGAAAGGAAGAGCAATAAAATATACTTTTGCAAACATAAAAAATATGAAAGAATTTAATGGATTATATCACATACGAAAACTAACCAAGACTTGAAAGTGTGGCTCAGATCCACACAAATGTAGTCAAGGGACTTTAGACAAAGACATGAAGGCAAATCAACTCAGAAAGGGTAGTCATTTCAACAAATAGTGTTGGAACAGCTGGATGTTCACCTGAAAAATACTGAACCCAGATGTGAGCTTTACACCTACAAAAAATTAACTCAAGGTGGGTCGAGGACCTAACTGTGAACCAAAAATCAATAAAATGTCTAGAAAAAAAATTAGAAGAAATTAGAAGAAAATCTAAGTGACCTAGGGTTTGGTGACAAATTTCCACATAAAATCACAAAAGCTTAAGACTTGAAAGAAAATAATAAAGAAGGTAAGTTGGACTGTAACTTTAAGTTTCTTATAACTAATACAATCCATTACAAAGTACCACAAACTGAGTGGCTTAAAATAATAGCAATTTATTTTTTCACATTTCTGGAGGCTAGAAGTTCAAAATCAAGCAATCAGTAGACCCAGGCTCCCTCTGAATGATCTGGGAAGCATCTTTCTTGCTGCTTCCTAGTTTCTAGTGACTGTTGGCGGCCCTTGGTGATTTGGGTTTATAAAATATGACTTCAGCCCCTATTTCCATTATCTCATGAATTTTTTTCTTATCTATGTCCAAATCTCTGTCTTCTCTCCTATAAAGACACCAGTTTTTAGATTTAGAACTTGCCTTCATTTCAACTTGATTTCATCTGTAAAGACCCCCATATGCAAATAAGCTCACATTTGCATGTATTAGAAGTTAGACCTTGAACTTTAATGTTAGAGAACACAATTCAACTCACAACATGGACCATGTTAAATAAAACACAAGCACCAGAAATGGAAAAATGCTACAAACACGTATCTGATAAAGGACATATATCCCAAATATACAAAGAACTTTTAAACTTCAGCAATAAGAAAACAAACAATCTAATTAAAAATGGGCAAAATATTTAGACAAATACCTCACAAAAGAAGGTGAATCAATGCCAAAGAGTCACATAAAAAGTTGTTCAACATCATTTTTCATTAGATAAATGCAAACTAAAACAAAGATAACAACATCACCTATTGGAATGACTAACATCAAAATAAACTGATAATACCACATTTTAGTCAAAATGTGGAGTGATAGCAACTCTCATTTGTTGCTGATGAAAATGCGAAGTATACGGTAGAATACAATTTACAAAACGAAACCTCTCATTATACCATATAATTAGAAATTATGCTCCCAGGTATTTACATGAAAAGTATGTCCTAACAAAAACTTGTATGCAAATATTTTTATCATAGCTTTATTAATAATCATCACAAACTGGAAGCAACCATAATGTCCTTAAAAAAATGGATAGGTAAATAGTAGTGCATTTATAATGGTATACTATTTAGCAATAAAAAGTAAAGAATTATCAAGTCATACAAAATCATGTTGTGATTTGGATATGAGGTTTCCCCCCAAAACTCATGTGTGAGGCAATACAAGAATGTTCAGAATGAAAAGATTAGACTATGAGGGCTTAACCTAATCTCTGGATTCATCCACTTGAATGGATTAACTGGGTGTTAACTGTAGACAGGTAAAGTGTGGACGAAGAAAGTAGATCACTGGGGGCATACCTTTGGATTTAGTTTTCCTTTATTTCTTTTTAGAGTGGGGAGGGGTACTGTGGTTTAAACTCAGGGGTGTGTAACCACTGAGCTATATCCCCAGTCATTTTTATTTTTATTTTCAGAAAGTCTTGATAAGGTGCTGAGATTCTAAGTAACTGAGACTGGACTTAAACTTGTGATAATCCTGCCTCAGCCTTCTGAGTTTCTGGGACTTGAGGTTTATATTTTGTCCCTGTCACCTTGCATTCTCTCTCTCTCTCTCTCTCTCTCTCTCTCTCTCTCTCTCTCTCTCCTTCTCTACTTCCTGGCTTTCGTGAAGTGAGAAGCTTTCTCCACTGTGCCCTTCTGTCATGATGTTCTGTCTCACTCCAGGCCCAGAGCTATTGAGTAGCCCATAGCTCTGAAACTGTGAACCACAATAAACTTTTCTTCCTCTGAGTTGTTCTTGTCAGTTCTTTTGGTCACATCAGTGAAATGCTGACTAACACATGGGCAAGTACCGAATCTATTGCTAAGTGATACAGATCAGTCTGGAAGTTTGCATACATTGAGTCCTTTTTTTCCTGCCATTCTGGAAGAGGCAAAACAATAGACAATAGAAATTTCAGTGAATGCCAGGGACTTGGGAGAGAAGACTGAGTAGGTGGAGCATGGGGAATATTTCTTTTTTTTTTTTTTTTGAATATTTCTTTTTAAGGAGGGAGAAACTTCCTGTATGATCCTGTAATAGTGGATATACAACAGATTTACAAAATTCTATAGAATTTTACAGCAACCAAACAGTTAGCCTTCATGTATGCAAGTTTTTAAAAGTCCTTTAGAAAGCTAGGGGAACCAAGGATGGGAGGCAAACTAATGAAAGGATCTAACTCTATAAGAAATGTTACTGAAGAGAGGTTTGAGGATAGATGCTGACCAAAATAACTTTGTAAATGAGTGGGCTCTTAAGACTCAAGGCAAAGAGTACTACACAAAAACAGTGTATTTAGTTCATGATGTTATTGTCCAAGGGGGTATGTTTTAACAATTCTGATACTGATGTATATGTAATCTTGAGTGAACAATTAAATAAATGAGTGGCAAATGCAGTAAACCAGGTTTCTCACTGTTTCTCATCAAAGTGAAAAGTTATCGACAAACAAGGGGAGAAGACTAGAAAAATCCATGTGCTAGAAGATTAGAATTAAAGGTCTCAGTATAAACTCCTGTTTGGATTAATGTAGTACAAATGGAGACTTTAGATTTATGTATATGTGTATCAGTGAAGAAAGCCCTAGAAGCAATGAAACCCAGTAGTAATACGCAGACCCAATACTCAGATACTGGTTTCTAATGTCATTCTCCAATAAGAGAAGATAGGCCTTTTCTTTCTTTCTTTTTGTTTTTTTGAGATATGATTATTTTAGGATTCTGGCAGTAAATATGCAAAAGGACCTTGGATCATCTTATAGTGCTAAAATTTGAGGGCCTGCCCCCCCAAAATAAAACAGTGATGGTGATGTGGAAGATGAAATAGCCGATCTCACAGAAGAGGGCAGAATGGTGGTTGGTCACTAGAAGAGGAAGAGGGAAAGGGGATAGGTGAGGTTGCATGATGAATGCCACAGGCAGTTAGAAATGAGGCATAAGTTCTAGGGCTCTTCACACAGTGGAGTGACTGTGGCTTATAACAACCTATCATTGCATTTTATAAAGAATTAAGAGAGAGGTAAGCAAAGACCCCCAACACAAAGAAATGATAAAAGTTTAAGGAGACATAAATGCTAATATCCCTGATTTTATCCTTGTACACTCTGTGCATGTATTGAATTATCAACTTTATCTCACAGATATGTGCCACTATTATATTTTTAATTACAAATAACAACAAAAACCCCAGAGGACACAGGAAGCACCTGAAAAGAGCTCCCAAAGCTCAAAGCTGGACTAATTTGAGCCACAAAATGAAATAGTATTGAATTATAGCCAAAATTATAAAATAAATATTTGTGAGTCTGTATTAACATAAATACATAATTGAATAAATAAATGATTGTGGGTGAATAGACAAATCTCCCCAGTCCATAAAGCATGTGTTTCTTAAAGCAGCTTCTTTCCAAAGAGGGCAGTGTGGAGACGTGGGCAGTAAAGTAAATTCATAATGGAGATGCTGGGCATGGCTTTGACCAGGGGCCCAGGTTAGCATCAACAGTGTCAAGTGGTGCTGGGATTGTTTTCTTTGACATACTGTGATGAGGACCCCTTAATCGCTGTGGTATACCTCTCCAAACCTACAACCTCAATCTGATCATGGTGTGAACTCAGAATGTTCCAGTTGAGTGACATTCTTTAAAATACCTGACTAATTACTCTTCAAAACTGTCAAAGTCATTAAAAACAAGGATTGTCTAAGAAACTGTAATAACTGAAAGGAATCTAAGGAGTCATAATTAAATGGAATGTTTTATGCTGGATGGGATCGTGGAACAAAAGGACATTAGGTAGAAATAAGGAAATCTAGATTAGTTCATTAAATTATACCAAAGTACTATAATGATGTCAGGTATTAGTATTAAGGGGAAATGGATGTAGGGTGTATGAGAACCCTCTTTTTGATTTTTATGCAATGTAAATCTATTCTAAAATTAAGTGTGTTGAATTTTTTAAAAAAATGTAACTCGAGGCGGGCCAAGATGGCGGACTAGAGGGCGGCTGCATTTCACGTTGCTCCAGGACGCAAGATTCAAAAGAGGAGATAGTGAGAGACTTGGGACCAACTCAAAGCCGCCGGGTGAGTCTCTCCCGTTGGGGAGGCGTCCCGGATGGGGCAGTAGCCCCGGAACGCAGGGAAT
This sequence comes from Sciurus carolinensis, assembly GCF_902686445.1. Lineage (NCBI taxonomy): Eukaryota > Metazoa > Chordata > Mammalia > Rodentia > Sciuridae > Sciurus > Sciurus carolinensis. The sequence continues at coordinate 103,418,740 of NC_062218.1, read as the reverse complement.
TTGTGAAGTGGAGTTGCTCGGCGAGACGCCCCTCCCCCCGCTGGAGCGGTAAACACGGACAACTGGGATCATCGTAGAGGAGGTGGCTCAGCACAGCGCTTGGACTCGGAGCAACCACTGGGGCTCTGGGCAGCTGCCTGAGGAGGAGCTGCGTGGCGAGCTGTTTAGACCCAGAACGACCGCTTCTGAACACCGGGGGGTTGCCCGGAGGAAGAGGAGAAGCTCGGCGGGTCACTTGGTCTAGGAGTGACTGCATCAGAGCCACAGGCGGTTGCCAGAGGAGGAGCTGCGTGGTGAGCTGTTTGAACTCAGAGCGAGCGCTCCTGAACACCGGGGGACTGCCCGGAGGAAGAGGAGGAGCGCGGTGGGACACTTGGTCTAGGAGTGACTGCCTCAGAGCCACAGGCAGTTGCCAGAGGAGGAGCTGCGTGGTGAACTGTTTGAACTCAGAGCGAGCGCTCCTGAACACAGGGAGGTTGCCCGGAGGAAGAGGAGGAGCGCGGCGGGTTGCTTGACCTAAGAGTGACTGCATCAGAGCCACAGGCAGTTGCCAGAGGAGGAGCTGCGTGGTGAGCTGTTTGATCTCAGAACAACTGCTCCAGAACACTGGTGGCCTGCCTGGAGGAGGAGAGTGGTGGGACGCTTGGTCTAGGAGTGACTGCATCAGAGCCACAGGTGGTTGCCAGAGGAGGAGCTGAGTGGTGAGTTGATTGGACTAAAAGCGACCGCTCCTGAACACCGGTGGCCTGCCTGGAGGAGGAGCGTGGTGAGTCACTTGGTCTCGGAGCCACCGCTCCTGAACACCCGGGTGGCTACCCCAAGGAAGAGGAGGAGGAACAGGGCGGGTCACTTGGACTTGGAGTGACTGCCTAGGGCTACGGGTGGTTGGCGGGAGGAGGAGACCCGAAGTAAGTTGTTTGGACTCCTAGTGACTGTGTCGGAAACCGGGTGGCTGTCCAGAAGAGGAGGTGTGTGGCGGGTCTCTGGGTCTCGGAGCTATTGTACGGGGCTCCAGGTGGTGGCTCAGAGGAGGGGCTGCATAGCCAGGTGATTGGTGCAGAGCAGGGTCCCAGGAGCTAGGTGGCTTCTTGCTGGAAGAGCCGCACAGAGACACGCCTAGGGGCGGAGCGAAGTTTCCAGGGCGGCGGGCAGATTTTCTGGGAGAGGCAGCCTAAGGAGACTCGCCTGCGAAGGGTGAGGCTCCCAGGCCCAGGACGTAGGTCCGGGCCCCTGGGATCGTTGCAGAGGAAGACAGCCCAGCCCAGGTGGTAGTTGTAGATTGAGGGGAACCTCTAGGAGGGCAACTGACCAGCGAGACGTCCCCACCGAGTGAGTCTTCCTGGCCGGGGAAGGTTTTACCACAGGGACGGTAAAACCAGAGACACAGGCACAAACAGGCCTTGCCTCAGCCTGCAGTCTAGTTCCCCATTGGATGACCATTGGTCAACAAGTGGAGGCACCTCTGCCCACTAGCAGGGAATATACACCACCTGAGGGTCACCACCCCTAGAGAGGCAGCTTCTTCATGGAGCTCTGCATTATCAACTTCCTCCAAGACTTCAGGCTACTGAAGGATAAGAGGGGATATACTAGCAATCTTCAGGGACATTATAAGTTGATAGAGGAAATCTGCAATATCTTAATGACCCACTGACTCCTGAACAATATGAGAAAACAAGGGAAGAAAATGCCCCAAACAAATCTAGATGTTACATCAATAAAATCCAACGACAGCATGGCAGAAGAAATGACAGAAAGGGAGTTTAGAATGTACATAATTAAAATGATTAGGGAAGCAAACGATGAGATGAAAGAGCAAATGCAGGCATTGAACGATCGCACCAATCGACAGTTAACAGAGCAAATTCAGGAAGCAAAAGATCATTTCAATAAAGAGTTAGAGATATTGAAAAAAAACCAAACAGAAATCCTTGAAATGAAGGAAACAAAAAACCAAATTAAGAACTCCATAGAAAGCATAACCAATAGGATAGAACAGCTGGAAGACAGAACTTCAGATATTGAAGACAAAATATTTAACCTCGAAAACAAAGTTGAACAAACAGAGAAGATGGTGAGAAATCATGAACAGAATCTCCAAGAACTATGGGATATCATGAAAAGGCCAAATTTGAGAATTATTGGGATTGAGGAAGGCTTAGAGAAACAAACCAAAGGAATGAACAATCTATTTGAAGAAATAATATCAGAAAATTTCCCAAATCTGAAGAATGAAATGGAAAATCAAGTACAAGAGGCTTATAGGACTCCAAATACACAAAATTACAACAGACCCACACCAAGGCACATTATAATGAAAATACCGAACATACAAAATAAAGACAGAATTTTAAAGGCTGTGAGAGAAAAGAACCAAATTACATTCAGGGGGAAGCCAATACGGATATCAGCAGATTTTTCAATCCAGACCCTAAAAGCTAGAAGGGCCTGGAACAACATTTTTCAAGCTCTGAAAGAAAATGGATGCCAACCAAGAATCTTATACCCAGCAAAACTTACCTTCAAATTTGATGATGAAATAAAATCATTCCATGATAAACAAGAGCTAAAAGAATTTACAAAAAGAAAGTCAGCATTACAGAACATTCTCAGCAAAATATTTCATGAGGAAGAGATAAAAAACAAAGAAGCAAATCAGCAAAGGGAGGAATTATCCTAAAGGAACTGTCAAATAAAGGAGGAACCAAGATGTGTCAAAAATTTTAAATATGAACCAAATGACTGGGAATACAAATCATATCTCAATAATAACCCTGAATGTTAATGGCCTGAATTCATCAATCAAAAGACATAGACTGGCAGATTGGATTAAAAAGAAAGATCCAACAATATGTTGCCTGCAAGAGACTCACCTCATAGAAAGAGATACCCATAGACTAAAGGTGAAAGGATGGGGAAAAACATACCATGCACATGGACTCAGCAAAAAAGCTGGAGTATCCATCCTCATTTCAGATAATGTGGACTTCAAGCCAATGTTAGTCAGAAGGGATAAAGAAGGACATTTCATACTGCTTAAGGGAAGCATAAATCAGCAAGATATAACAATCATAAACATCTATGCCCCAAACAGTGGCTCATCCATGTATGTTAAACAAATCCTTCTCAATTTTAAAAACCAAATAGACCATAACACAATAATACTAGGTGATTTTAACACGCCTCTCTCACCACTGGACAGATCTTCCAAACAAAAATTGAACAAAGAAACCATAGATCTCAATAACACAATCAATAATTTAGACTTAACAGACATTTATAGAATATACCATCCAACCAAGAGTGAATACACTTTCTTCTCAGCAGCACATGGATCCTTCTCTAAAATAGACCATATATTATGCCACAAAGCTAATGTCAGCAAATACAAGAAGATAGAGACACTACCTTGTATTCTATCAGATCATAATGGATTGAAGTTACAAATTAATGAAAGAGTAAAAAACAGAAACTACTCCAACACCTGGAGATTAAACAATATGCTACTATATGATGAATGGATAACAGAAGATATTAGGAAGGAAATTAAAAAATTCTTAGAGGTAAACGAGAACAAAGAAACATCATATCAAAATCTCTGGGATACTATGAAAGCAGTACTTAGAGGAAGATTTATTTCATGGAGCGCATTTAATAAAAGAAGTAAAACTCAAAAAATAAATGACCTAACACTACAGCTCAAAGCCCTAGAAAAAGAAGAACAGACCAACACCAAAAGTAGTAGAAGACAGGAAATAGTTAAACTGAGAGCTGAAATCAACGAAATTGAAACAAAAGAAACAATACAAAAAATTGACAAAATAAATAGTTGGTTCTTCAAAAAAATAAACAAAATTGATAAACCTTTAGCCACACTAACAAAGAGAAGACGAGAGAAAACCCAAATCACTAAAATTCGGAATGAACAAGGAAATATCACAACAGACACGACTGAAATACAAAACATAATTAGAAGCTATTTTGAAAATCTATACTCCAACAAAATAGAAAATTTCGAAGACATCAACAGGTTTCTAGAGACATATGAATTGCCTAAACTGAACGAGGAGGACATACACAATTTAAATAGACCAATTTCAAGTAATGAAATAGAAGAAGTCATCAAAAGCCTTCCAACAAAGAAAAGTCCAGGACCAGATGGGTTCTCAGCCGAGTTCTACAAAACTTTTAAAGAAGAGCTCATTCCAATACTTCTCAAAGTATTTCAGAAAATAGAAGAGGAGGGAACTCTCCCAAACTCATTCTATGAAGCCAATATTACCCTGATTCCTAAACCAGACAGAGACACATCAAGGAAAGAAAATTTCAGACCAATATCCTTAATGAACATCGACGCAAAAATTCTCAACAAAATTTTAGCAAATCGCATACAAAAACATATTAAAAAAGATAGTGCACCATGATCAAGTGGGTTTTATCCCAGGGATGCAAGGTTGGTTCAACATTTGGAAATCAATAAATGTAATTCACCATATCAATAGACTTAAAGTCAAGAATCACATGATTATTTCGATAGATGCAGAAAAAGCATTTGATAAAATACAGCACCCCTTCATGCTCTAAACACTAGAAAAAATAGGGATAGTGGGAACATTCCTTAACATTGTAAAGGCCATCTACGCTAAACCCATGGCTAATATCATTCTAAATGGTGAAAAACTGAAAGCATTCCCTCTAAAAACTGGAACAAGGCAGGGATGCCCTCTTTCACCACTTCTATTCAATATCGTCCTTGAAATTCTAGCCAGAGCAATTAGACAGACCAAAGAAATTAAAGGGATACGAATAGGCAAAGAAGAACTCAAACTATCCCTATTTGCTGATGATATGATTGCATACTTAGAGGAACCAGGAAATTCCACCAGAAAACTTTTAGATCTCATAAGTGAATTCAGTAAAGTAGCGGGATATAAGATCAATGCACATAAATCTAAGGCATTTTTATACATAAGCGATGAATCTTCAGAAAGAGAAATTAGGAAGACTACCCCATTCACAATAGCTTCGAAAAAAATAAAGCATTTGGGAATCAATCTCACAAAAGAGGTGAAAGACCTCTACAATGAGAACTACAGAACACTAAAGAAAGAAATTAAAGAAAACCTTAGAAGATGGAAAGATCTCCCATGTTCTTGGATAGGCAGAATTAATATTGTCAAAATGGCCATACTACCAAAAGTGCTATACAGATTCAATGCAATTCCAATTAAAATCCCAATGATGTACCTTACAGAAATAGAGCAAGCAATTATGAAATTCATCTGGAAGAATAAAAAACCCAGAATAGCTAAAGCAATCCTTGGCAGAAAGAGTGAAGCAGGGGGTATCGCAATATCAGATCTTCAACTCTACTACAAAGCAATAGTAACAAAAACGGCATGGTATTGGTACCAAAATAGAAAGGTGGATCAATGGTACAGAATAGAGAACACAGACACAAACCCAAATAAATACAATTTTCTCATACTAGATAAAGGGGCCAAAATATGCAATGGAGAAAAGATAGCCTCTTCAACAAATGGTGCTGGGAGAATTGGAAATCCATATGCAACAGAATGAAACTAAACCCATATCTCTCACCATGCACGAAACTAAACTCAAAATGGATCAAGGACCTCGGAATCAGACCAGAAACCTTGCATCTTATAGAGGAAAAAGTAGGTCCAGAGCTTCAACATGTCGGCTTAGGACCAGACTTCCTCAACAGGACTCCCATAGCACAAGAAATAAAAGCAAGAATCACTAACTGGGATAGATTCAAACTAAAAAGCTTTCTCTCAGCAAAGGAAACTATCAGCAATGCGAAGAAAGAGCCTACAGAGTGGAAGAAAATCTTTGGCAATCATACTTCAGATAGAGCGCTAATCTCCAGAATCTATAAAGAACTCAAAAAACTCTACACCAAGAATGTAAATAATCCAATTGACAAATGGGCTAAAGAAATGAATAGACACTTCACAGAAGAAGATATACAAGAAATTAACAAACATATGGAAAAATGTTCAACATCTCTAGTAATAAGAGAAATGCAAATCAAAACCACCCTAAGATTCCATCTCACCCCAATTAGAATGGTGATTATCAAGAATACAAGCAACAACAGGTGTTGGCGAGGATGTGGGGAGAAAGGTACACTCTTACATTGCTGGTGGGGTTGCAAATTAGTGCAGCCACTCTGGAAAGCAGTGTGGAGATTCCTTAGAAAACTTGGAATGGAACCACCATTTGACCCAGCTATCCCACTCCTTGGCCTATACCCAAAGGACTTAAAATCAGCATATTACAGAGATACAGCCACATCAATGTTCATAGCTGCTCAATTCACAATAGCCAGATTGTGGAACCAACCTAGATGTCCTTCAATTGATGAATTGATAAAGAAAATGTGGTATATATATACAATGGAATATTACTCACCCATAAAGAATGATAAAATTATGGCATTTGCAGGCAAATGGATGAAACTGGAGAATATCATGCTAAGTGAGATAAGCCAATCTCAAAAAACCAAAGGAAGAATGATATCGCTAATAAGTGGATGATGACACATAATGGGGGGTGGGAAGGGTTAGTGTTGGGGTTGGAGTTGGGTTTACGGGGGGGGCAGGAATGGAGGAAGGAAGGACTGTATAGATGGAGGGGAGGGGTGGGAGGGGTGGGGGGAAGGGAAAAAATGGCAGAATGAATCAAACAACATTACCCTATGTAAATTTATGATTACACAAATAGTATGCCTTTACGCCATGTACAGACAGAGAAACAACATGTATCCCATTTGTTTACAATAAAAAAAAATGTAACTCAATACTTGAGAGTACAATTTAAATCTAAGAATAGGAAGTTTTGTGTTTGAAATCTGATCACACTTCCTTATTTATTTTCAGTTACAAATCAGTGTCCAGTGGTTTAGAATACTTAAGACTTACTAATGAAAAGAAGATTCTCTTGAAAGACAGAATGGGAGAAGGGTTAGATATGTGGGCCGAGATGATCCATGTTTGAGTTTTATTCTGATTTCATATGATTGAGAAAATTATATATAATCTCTGAGTCTCAGTCTATCTACATATTTGGAGCAATAATTGCATCTACCTCATGGAATCACCTGACAAAATTACACATAAAGTGCTTAGCATAATTCATATTGGCACACCCTAAGAACTGGAGAGTACTACAAATTATGGCAAAGAACACTGTAGCAAACGTTATAATACCGAACCTGGGCTCTGCAGACATCCTGGCCTTGACCCTCTAGTTCCATTCTTTCCTAGCATCACAACATTGGGCACATGTGTCATATTTGTGTGCTTATGATAGTGCTAAAAGCACCTTAAAACAGTTTCGATACCAGTTGGGTTCTGATGGAAATGCATTTGCATGTTACTTAGAAAAGTGGTTCATGGCAGAAGATGACTTCATATTAATTCTGATCATCACAGAGGTACTGTATCAAAGGTCTTCAAACTAAATGGTTAACTGGTTTTGCTTGGACCAAAAAGTCATACAAGGTCCATCTTGAAATCTTTGTACTCAGAGCTGGAGATACAGCAATGAATAAGAATGGCAAGGCCTTTATCCTCTTGGACTTTGGCAATCACCTGAAGCTCCATGGGGCAGCAATCCATTTCCAGATGTTTCCTGGCACATTCTTAGCATTGTCATGGACTATCTCTTTATATCTTCTTACTGGCGTTTAGGGTCTGCCATTTGAAATGTGATGTGACTCTTGCCTTCTTATTGTCTGCAATCCTGGAACTCAGACAAGGTCTGGGTGTTAATAGTAGTCTCTAACTGCTACTAACATCCAATTTGACAGGGACGGATGCTGGATTTCTTTTTTTTATGCTAGGACTCCAGACAATATCATTTTTACTTATGATTTTGTTTTTGATACATAATTATATCATGTATGAACAGATTTTATTTCCAAAAACTGTGTTTTACAAAAAGTTCAGTAGGTCAGAATAATTCATTTGAAGTAATATTTCCTAGATTCTATTGATTGCCCAATCTTGACCAAGACAATTTAAAGGTGAAGGTTAGTTCTGCTGTTTAGGAAGATTCCAGGGAAACTGAGGAGAGCTTCATGGACGGAGAACTCTGAAAGGGAGCGCTTCTATTCTTGGTGCTATCCTTATGATGCTCTCATAAACGAGCACCTGCCCCAGCTCCCTGCCTGAACTCTCCGCTCCCAGCATCAGTCACAATTTAGGTTCACTTTGTAGTCAGTTTCCATGGTCATGCCATTTTCTAGTTCTATCACACACCTGTAATATGAATGATGGGAGGTGTCAGCTACGTTCTGTCATCTGGTCCTTGAGAAAAGGAAGAAGGAAAAAAGTAAATGTGGTATATATACACAATGGCATTTTATTCAGCTATAAGGAAGAATGAAATTATGTCATTTTCAGAAGAATCAATGGAACTTCAGAACCTTATATTCAGTACAATAAACCAAACTCAGAAAGTCAAGATTCATGTTTTCTCTCATATGTGAAAACTTAGAGCAGAAAAATTAAAGAAATATGATGGTAGGAATCTCATGAAAATCAAAGGGAGATCAGTATAGGGAAGGGGAAATACTGGGGAATGATGTTGATCAAATTGTATTGTTATGTCATATGCATGTATGAATATATAACAACAAAGCCCACCATTATGTATAATTGTAATGTAATAATAAAAATATGGAAAAAGCTAAAAAAAGTTTATACAGATTACTATATTTATTAAGGCCACAGGTTTTGATTGCATTGACCTTGATTTATATTCTCTCTCTGACTTAACAATAGCGTGGTACTTAGAAAGCATTCTGAACAAGTAAGTCTTCCTTATACCTACTTCACAGAATTGTTAGGATGGAATTGGACAGTACAAGTAAAGTGCTTTATATGCACCAGGAAAATAGTAGGTTATTATTAAAATTAGTATTAATTCTTAAAATGTTAATAATTAGTATATTGAATGCATTCATTACTTGCTGAAATAAATTCCTCTAAGGATTTATTTGCAACTTTTAGAATTTTGAAGAGTTTAGATTTAAAAATTTCTCTTCTTAGTGCTGAGAATCTCAGATAGAGAAAGTAGTATTAGCAGAATTGTAGTGAATTATTTCTTATTTTTTGGTTAGGGTTGGGGATAGGAGGAAGATCAGGTAGCTGATTATTAAAAGACTGGAAATTAAAGGATTAAGTTTTATAATAATCTCTATCAATGATTCACTTTGTTAGTTTATGCAAGACATTTCACCACTTGGATTTAGTCCCTAAAATTATAAAATTACTTTAAGGATAGACTTTTATTAAACTCATCTAACAGATGTTCTTCCTTCGAATAGGATAAAGCAAGCAAGCAAACAATATCTTAAATGTGCTATCATCTATTGCTCCCTTCTGTGTATTACTTAGCATTTGCTATCCAGTCATGATTGATGTAATTTAACATACAGAGAACAGTTATGGCAAAAATTCTTTTCCAGTTTCCTCTTATTGGATTTGCTTATGATTTTTCAGTTCAAGGAGCATGTCCTAAACTATCTAAAATGATTTAGCCCCATATCCCTTACTGAACCTAGAGAGATCATTACAAACAAATGAACAAAACAAAGTATAACCACTTCTCATTCATCCTGCAGACCTTACCTTTTCATTGATGAGGATATACGGATAATTTCACATTGATATTAGCATTTACTTATTACATAATATATTCCAGATAATGTGCTGCGTACTTTATGTGCTTTAATCCTCAGAATGAATTTATGAGGGAGACACAATTATGTCCTCATTTTAAAGGTGAGCAGTATGCTTGTTTACAAATTCAAACACCTGGGAGACAGCAAGCTGGATTTCTTATTTTGATCTTTTAGACTGTGGCACTCTCTCTTTACTTCATTTTTGGAGACTCTTGAGATTAGGAAAGAGAAACAACTGCCATCATCTCCCCACAAAATAAAAAGAAAAAAAATTCAAAAAAACAAAAGGAGGTTTTTATAATAACAGTGTACTGAATGCAATGATTTTTTTTTTTTTGCTGGACATACATAATTAATTTTCTCTCAAATCAATTTAACGACTAAATAATGCAGTACCAGCTAATGGGCTCTTGGCTGACCAAACATTAAGAGATATATTGCCCCATATACTCATCATAAGGAATGAAGATGAACAACTTGCCTGGTTACATAACACTGTTGTACAACATAAATAAAAGATTCTCTCATTTGGCAATTGTTCTGTACTGTTCTAAGTTTTGCTAAATCAGACTTCCTTCTAATCTAACAGATGCCAGCAGTTTAAAAGCAGTTCAAGAATCTTTATTTATATCTGGTGTTCAGCTTTGAATAAAATGGGACAGTAAATGCAGAGGGAGAGGGGAGAAAAATGCATAACTTAAAAATGGAATTTATTTCCAGACTTCTAAACACAGATTTCCAATAAACATCCACTTAGAGAACCATTTCATTAAGCTAACGGCAGCCGAAAACAAGTTCCCTGATGTTTCTTTGAGCATTTTATTTTCTAAAATGAATCATTACTTTCTATGTTTTGGCTTGACAATCTTTCCCCTCAATTGTATAATTTTGCATTTGTCACTCAAATTGCTTGTATTTCTAGAGAATTCTTCCAAGACATTTATGCTTTGGAATGAGGCTGTTAATATGGTGGCACGAGTTCGGAGAAGCCCCCAAACCACTAAGGTGCATTGCTTTGTCCTTTAAAAAACTGGAGGGAGTCTTGACTTCCTCATTCCAATTAAGGTTTAGCAGCCCCTTAAGGCTGATTCTGGGGGTAGCTGAAATGAACTTGTAATGAACAAGATGGATAGCTGTGGCCTGAAGAGGAAGCAAGGGAAATGAAAGTCAGGCCTTTCTGAAGTTCTCTTTCATCTGTGACTTAGAAAAGAATCCAGATATTTGCAAACCCATTCTCAATCACCCCACCCCAAGAGTGAAGATGAACCTTTACTAATGGAGAACTAATGGAATGTGAAGAAAATTGAAGCTAGGTATCAGAGGAATATTTTCAATATATAAACTGTGTATGCAAATGACACTGAAGAATAACTCTCAAAAGTCAATTTATCCCAATACAGTCTGACTTTTGTATCTTTAGTTAAACAGCTAAATGCAAAGAAAAGATTCTATTCGACTTACTTAAAGGTGGTCATATTTCACATCTGATAACAAGTGGAGGAGATGCACAGTTAGGAAGGATGTGTTTTATCTTATTGAGAAACTCTCAGTGTAGTAGCTGTATATTCACTCTAGTATTCAAAAACCAGATATAATAATGATAATTATAATAAAAAAACTAGAGTCTTTTTTGACATTTATTCTATGCCTGGTAAGGTGCTAAGTTAATAAAAGTAAATTTGATCATTTCAATTTCAAGGTGGCCATAAAAATGAGTTTTATTATTAACAACAGCAATAGCTAACATTTGTAGACTGCTTACCTTTAAGTAGATATATATTACACACACTGCATGATTGTATTACTTGATCTTTACAAGGAGGTACACAAACTATCCTCAATTTTTAAATATATTGAGTGATTTGTCCAAGTTTCAAGGCTAGCTCGGATCCCAATTCAGGCAATCTGACTTCAAAGTGTATACATTCAAGTGCTTTCCTATAATGTTACTGTTTGTAGATAAGGTGGTCTAGTTTAGGTATGAGGTGTCCTCCCCAAGCTCAGGTGTAAGACAATACAAGAATTTTCAGTGATGAAATGGTTTAATTATGATAGCTGTAACCTAATCAGTGGATTGATCTGCCAATATGGATGAACTAGGTGGCAACTATTGGCAGGTGGAGTGTGGATGTAGGGAATAGGTCACTGGGAATGCTTTTGGGGTTTGCATTTGTCCCTGATGAGCTGAGTCCTCTCTCTGCTTCCTGGTGACCCTAGCCTGAGCTGCTTCATCTGCTATACCATTCTACCATGATGTTTTGCCTCCAGAACATCCATGCTGTTCTAGCATGATATTCTGCCTCATTTTGGGTTCAGAGCTATGCATTCAGTCAACTGTGGACTGAACCCATGAAATCATGAGTCAAAATAAATAAACTTTCCTCTCTACATTGTTCTGGTCAAGTCTTTTGGTCATAGCAATGCAAAGCTGACTACACCAGTGGCTGTGGCTTACAGAGGTTGTCTCTTACCCAGTTCTCCAAGAGGATAGATGGAAGACATACCTTATGGTTTGAATCTGGAATGTTTCCCCCAAAGCTCATGTGTTGACAGCATGGCCTCAAAAGTGACAAGGTTCAGAAGTGGGGCTTTTAGACAATGGTTGGATAATGAGGGATCTGACCTCATTAGTGAATTAATCCATTTCATGGACTAATAATTTGAATGAAGCATTGTGTGGTAACTATAGTCAAGTGGGGCATGAGAGAAGACTGTAGGTCACTGGGGACTTGGCCTTGGGGACTATCCCTGTCCTCCCAGTCTCTGCTTTCTGGTTGCCATGAGCCGAGAAGTTTTCCTCCACTACACCCTTCCACCATGACGTTCTGCCTTACCTCAAGCCCAGGGCAATGGCGTCTACTGACCACGGAGTGAGACCTCTGAAACCATGAACCAAAATAAATGTTTCCTCCTCTAAGTTGGGTATTTTGGTCACAACAACAGAAAGCTGATGCAACATGGGTGTCAAATCCAAGTGTCTCTGACTTATAGTTCAGGATACTTAATGATTCAGGTGTAGAATTAATGAAAATAATATTAAAGTGCCATACTGAAGAAAACAAAGGTTGAAGGGCCATGACAACTATCTCAACTGCCTGACTCCCCAGGAAAGGCTGTGCACATGGACTCTAAATTGAAAAGAAACCTACAGATACAGGAGGTTTCATCCTCTCTACTCCATCCAGTGCCGAGTTATAAGACATCATTTTATGAGGACAAAATGCATACCAATGCTTTTAAAATTCCTTCTGGGCACATGTCTTTCCTCATGATGTGTGTCTTTTCTAAAAACTGAATGTTTTGCTACATTTGCTTTGGAGAGAAGACAAAATGAATATTTTTCATGTGTTTGTTTTAATTCTGTCTTCCCAATCTTTCTTACATATTCATCTCTTCTAGAATTAACTCCTTAAAGTATTGATTCTTTAATCAGTAGCTTTTATATCAATATTAACAGGCTTATCTTATTACTGAGGATAATAGCTATTATTTATTTCATGCCTATATGATTCTTTCACTTAATATTTGCTATGTCTAATTCTCATTACAGATTTGCAAAGTAAATATCATTATTCCTGTTTTAGAAATGAGAAAACTTAGGTTTAGAGAGTTACACAACTTGTCTAACATGACACAGCTGATTGGTTAAAAAGATGAATACCTACTCTTTACTGAGTACCTTAGGTAGTGTTTCAGTCCAGATCTGTGTCATCCTAATCTGAATGTGCATTCTACTCTATTGATGCTACCTCTTTCCTGTTCAAGTTTAAAAGATGCAATTATTAAGTCACAGGTTTTTCACAGAGGGAATAGGTAATCAAGGGTCTCCATTCAGGAGGGAAGACATGTAGTCTCTATTCATGCTATGTGAGAACACTGTGAAACATTCATGGGTCCTCACAATCTATTTACTTTAAAGGTGTTGTCACTACTATTTTATTTCATAGTAGTTACAGTAAGATAAACAGTCAGTATTGACCCAGGGAAGTAACTTGTTTTATCTTCCTGATACAAGGCCAATTAATGAAAAGGTAGATGTTCTAGCATGTACTATTTAAATTGACTGTGAACAGAAGCAAATGCAACAACCACTGGAGAGTAGGGGACTTCTACTGCTGACTGCCTGTTTCCCCTCCTGTTTACAGATCATATGAGTTTGTAGATGGAGGCTGAATTCACTTCCAGGTTCAGGATGTAGAGAGTTGATTACGTTCTAAGAATGAAGACTGACCACATTTCCATACCTAGCAATTTATTCTGGACTAGACATTTGGACCTAGTCGGGGTCCATACATCTTTGAATTACTGAGAAAGAGTTATATTTTTCTGGCTGAAGTTGTTAGGCTAATGATCCAATCCCGATTTGCTCTTCATCAATTCTGTCACTTGTTGGAGGGAGCCTAAGAATGGAACCAACAAAGAACAGCGAAGAATGGAGCAATGAAGTGAGAATTAAAATTTCATCATTTAAAACGTCAGTCCTGCTGTCCCTAAAGGGGAAGACCCTGGGCCTCTTCCAGTATTTAAAATAATATGTTTCCTTTTTACCTCATAAAGTAAGTTTTATTTGGATTGCAATCTTTTGCAACTGCAATTATCCTGAGTAATCTGGTAAATCAACAAAAATAAGTAGGAAAATGAATCAATCTTTGTACCATAATCAAGATGCACCTCATTAATAACAGGATTTGAAATGAAACCAAAGTCTAGAAAGCACATCTTTGTTCTTGCTTTCTCCATCCAGACAGAAATAGTAGATTCAAGTACAAACACTTTCTGACGGCCAAAGAATATATACATACATGCATATGTATGTAAATAAAGTCTCACACAGAGCTGTGTGATCATTCAGTTAATGCATGCCATACGTCACCACTCTGTTTAAATCTATGATTGAGAGTGTATTCCTTTTTAACATCATGAGCAAAGAAATTATTTCCAGTTGCATCTTTACAGATTGTTCTCAATTGTGACATTTATCTTTCATCCCAATCAAGTGTAATTTACCGGAAAGATTGCAGAATGTTTCTGTGTTTAAAATGTGTATGGTTTTTATAAGAACCCCCACCCCATCAAATTTCTCTACTATGTAGGGGTGGGGTCCACAGAGTTCAAACCCATCAAAGTATAATGGCTCCCTTGAACCTCATTTACCACAAAAATAATATGACCATTTGCTAAGAAGTTTCACTGGTTTGGTTCACTGAAAATCAATCAAAATGACTTCAAAGTTTGAGGCTGTGTTTGATATCAGGTATTTGAACGAAAGCATGTGTTGATGTAGGATGAGTTAATCATTCATTTAGTGATTGAGATCGATGAGGGCAATAGCGTGAGTTGTATTACCTGTCTGATGGGACCTTGGACCTCTAATCCAGCAGTCGCCAAACCATGGGATATAGATCAGTACAAACCCATGATGAAGTTTCACTATACTGCGGCTAAATAAGAAAAATCAGTGTTGGATGGTGAGGTTTATTTTTTCCTACCACAACAAAGTCTGTTTCATTTAAAGACTGTCCTTTAATTCAAAATTATGTCCTACCAATTGGTTAGTTTGAGTTTTTTTTCTTTGACCAAATAGTCATGATATCAAGTAATAATATTAAAAAATGAATTTATTGGGATGAGATGAAATCTTAGGGTAGTTTTGATTTGCATTTCTCTTATTACTAGAGATGTTGAACATTTTTTCATATATCTGTTGATTGCATGTACATCTTCTATGAAGTGTCTGCTCATTTCCTTAGCCCATTTGTTGATTGGGTTATTTGTATTCTTGGTGTAAAGATTTTGAGTTCTTTATATATTCTGGAGATATATCTGAAGTATGAGTGCTCTATCTGAAGTATGAGTGGCAAAGATTTTCTCCCACTCTGTAGACTCTCTCTTCGTATTGCTGATAGTTTCTTTTGCTGAGAAAAAACTATTTAGTTTGAATCTATCCCAGTTATTGATTCCTGCTTTTATTTCTAGTGCTTTGGGAGTCCTGTTAAGGAAGTCTGATCCAAAGTCGACATGATGAAGATTTGGACCTACTTTTTCTTCCATAAGGTGCAGGGTCTCTGGTCTGATTTCAAGGTCCTTGATCCATTTTGAGTTGAGTTTTGTGCAGGGTGAGAGATAGGGGTTTAGTTTCATTCTGCTGCATATGGATTTCCAGTTTTCCCAGCACCATTTGTTGAAGAGGCTATCTTTTCTCCATTGTATGTTTTTGGCACCTTTGTCTAGTATGAGAAAACTGTATTTATTTGAGTTTGTGTCTGTGTCCTCTATTCTGTACCATTGATCTACCTATTTTGGTGCCAGTACCATGCTGTTTTTGTTACTATTGCTCTGTAGTATAGTTGAAGTTCTGGTATTGTGATACCCCCTTGTTCAATAGGTGTTGGTGAGAATGTGGGGAAAAAGGTACACTCATACATTGTTGGTGGGGTTGCAAATTAGTGCAGCCACTCTGGAAAGCAGTATGGAGATTCCTTAGAAAACTTGGAATGGAACTACCATTTGATCCAGCTATCCCACTCCTTGGCCTATACCCAATGGACTTAAAATCAGCATACTACAGTGATGCAGCCACATCAATGTTCATAGCTATTCAATTCACAATAGCTAGATTGTGGAACTAACCTAGCTGCCCTTCAGTTGATGAATGGATAAAGAAACTGCAGTATACATACACAATGGAATATTAGTCATAAAGAAGAATAAAATTATGGCATTTGCAGGCAAATGGATGGAATTGGAGAATATCATGCTAAGTGAGGTAAGCCATTCCCCCAAAATCCAAAGACTGAATGATCTCTCTGATAAGTGGATGATGATACATCCGGGAGGGAGTCAAGAATGGAGGAAGGACAGATTTTATAGAGGAAAGAGGGGTGGGAGTGGTGGGGGGAAGGGAAAAATAACAGATTGAGACAAACATCATTACCCTATGTACATGTATGATTACACAAATGGTATGACTTTTCTTCATGTACAACCAGAGAAATAAGTTTTACCCCATTTGTTTACAATGAATCAAAATAAACAAATTTAAAAAAAATGCAGCCAACCTAAATGCCCTTCAACAGATGGATGGATAAAGAAGATGTAGTATGTATATATATATGTGATGGAATATATATATATATATATATTTGTATATACATATATATTTGTTTACATATACATATTTGTGTGTATATATATATATATATATATATATAAATATATATATATATATATATATTGGAATTCTGGCATTTGCTGGTAAGTGGATGGAGTTAAAGAATATCACACTAAGTGAAATAAGCCAAACTCAAAAACCAAAGGCTGATTGTTTTCTCTGATATGCAGGAGCTAATTCACAATGGGTGGGGATAGGGAAGAATAGAATTACTTTATATTATGTAGAGGGGAGTGAAGGGTGGGAAAGGGGTATGGGGGTAGGAATGATAGTAGAGTGAAACAGAATTACCTCATGTACATAAATGAATGCATGACTGATGTGGTCCTACAATTTGTATAATCAGAAAAATGAGAGATTACACTCTATTTATGTATAATCTATCAAAATGTATAAATGCATTCTACTGTCATGTACAACTAGTTAGAACAAATACAATTTAAACATTTTTTAAAAATGAATTTAACTTAAACAAAAATCTACCAATCACATGTTTATTCAATTTTAATAGGTCTGGGAACTAAAAACTGTTCTTAGCATTAATAATAATGTTAGTTTTAGGCACTCACATTTGTGAATTGCTATTCAAAAGCCACATGCTCTGCTAAATGGCTTGTGTATTAAATCCTCACCTCAGCACTACTACATATTATTACCTCCATTTCACAGGTGGGGGAACTGAAGCCCTGGGAGGTTATGGTGCTTGTCTAGGATCACACTCTCATAATGTGGAAGAACTCAACTTTTTCTAAACAAAAGATTTTGTTCTTCCAAACTTCACTATGCCTGTCATTCAGAATGTGAGTCTGCTAGATCAGGGAAAATGATGGTGACATCTTTTTGAACCAATTTGGGAAAAGAAGCCTGAGAGTGATAGCTGTCAGATTTAAAAATGAGAAGGAGAAAAGAATTTATTGGTCTTCTATTCTGGAAGGCTTTCAGCAATGGCAGTACATACACAGAATCAAAAAGGGCTGAAGAAACTGAGAAGTCTTCTTTTTTATATTTGGGGTAATGAAATGTCAATCTACCAAGCATTCTGGATAATTTGAATAACGCACTCCCATTGCTATGCCCTTTCTACTTACACTCCTGCTCTATTTTTATTGGGGAGAAGAAAGGAAAGGGTTGTCTCAGTTCACATTTTCTCTTATTCTTCAGAAAAATTATTATTGGATAAATTTCCTTAACTCCAGGAGATCTTCACATCTCTTGATTTCATTTTTACCCTAATATCCTGGACGTTAGGGATATTAATTTGAGACTAACTTATCACAGAAAGGATTTCCCGCCTAGTGTTAGTGAGGGTAGGAGAGAGTCACTTTAGTTAGGTGGGATGGTTTAAATATTTTCATCAAAATTCATGTGTTGGAAAACTTGATTCCAGTGTGCAATGTTGGGAGGTGGAACATAATAAGAAGTATTTATTTATATATTTTTTCTTCTTTTCTTACATATTTACATAATTGTTTTAATCCAGTTTTTTAGTCACAGTATGGCTGCAGAGGTTTCTTAAAGTTGGTCAGTTGCTTCATAAAAATTTGTTCTTATTAGTTATACATGACAGTAGAGTCTATTTTGACATATTCATACAAACAAGAAGTATATATTATTCTAATTAGGATCCCAGTCTTGTGGTTGTACATGATGATGAGATTCACTGTGGTATGTTCATACACGTACATAGGAAAGTCATGTCAGATTCATTCTACTCTCTCTCCTATTCCCATCATTCCCTTTCCTTCATTCTACTTTGTCTACTCCACTGAACTTCTATTCTTCCCCTTTCCACCCCTAGTTGGTGTTAGCATCTACATACCAAAAAGACCATTCAACCTTTGTTTTATTAGGTTTGGCTTATTTTGCTTAGCATAATGGTCTCCAGATCCTTCCTTTTACAAGAAAATGTCATTAAGTCATTCTTTTTTATGGCTGAGTATGCATATACCATTGAGTTGCGTAAATACACCATATTTTCTTTATCTTTTCATCTGTCGAAAGGCACCTAGATGGATGCCATAGCTCAGCTATTGTGAATTGAGCTGCTATAAACATTAACGTGGCTGGGTCACTGTAGCCTGCTGATTTTAATTCCTATGGATATATACCGAGGAGTGGGGTAATTGGGTCAATGGTGGTTCCATTCTTAGTGTTTTAAGGAATCTCCAC
The DNA here is from genome assembly GCF_902686445.1 of Sciurus carolinensis. Classification (NCBI taxonomy): domain Eukaryota; kingdom Metazoa; phylum Chordata; class Mammalia; order Rodentia; family Sciuridae; genus Sciurus; species Sciurus carolinensis. Next base: position 103,399,685 of record NC_062218.1, on the reverse strand, counting down.
ACTGCTTCCCATAATAGTTGCACCAATTTTCAGTCCCACCAACAATGTATGAGTGCACCCTTTCCCCCACATCCTCGCCAACATTTACTGTTACTTGTATTCCTGATATTTGACATTCTGACTGGAGTAAGATGAAATCTCAGTGTAGCTTTAATCTGCATTTCTCCAATTGCTAGAGATGTTGAATATTTTTTCACATATTTGTTGATCATTTGTATTTCTTCTTTTGAGAAGTGTCTGTTTAGTTACTTTGCCCATTTATTTATTGGGTTGTTAGGGTATTTTTTGGGACATGTTAAGTTTTATAAGTTCTTTGTTTATTCTTAAAATTAACACCTTAATCTGAGGTACAGGTGGCAAAGATTTTCTCCCATTCTGTAGGTTCTCTTGATTGTTTCTGTTGCTGTGAAGAAGGTTTTTAGTTTGATACCATCCATTTATTGAATCTTGATTTTACTTCTTGTGCTTTAGGTGTCTTGTTGAGGAATTTGGTTCCTAAACAGGCATGATGGAGATTTGGACTACATTTTCTTCTAGTGGGTGCAGGGTCTCTAGTTTATTGTCTAGGTCCTTGATCCACTTTGAGTTGAGTTTTGTGCAGGGTGAGAGATAGGGTTTCAATTTCATTCTGCTGCATATGGATTTCCAGTTTTCTCAGTACCATTTGTTGAAGAGGCTGTTTTTTTTTTTTCCTCCAATGTATGTTTATGATGCCTTTGTCTAGTTTGAGATAATTGTATTTATGGTGTTTGTCTCTGTGTCTTCTATTCTGTACCACTGTCTTCATGTCTGATTTGCTACCAATACCATGCTGTTTTTGTTACTGTAGTTCTGTAGTATAATTTAAGGTTTGGTATTGTTTTGCCTTCAGTTTTACTTTTCTTAGGAAAGATTGCTTTGGCTGTTCTAAGTCTCTTATTTTTGTGAATGAATTTCATGACTGCCTTTTCTATTTCTATGAAGAATGTCATTGGAATTTTGATGGGAATCACATTGAATCTGTAAGGGGAAGATATTTAATTTCCAAGATTATAGCAGTATTTAAAATCAATGCACATTGCCCTCTATGAGCTTCTTCCAATTTCTTTTAAGATCTTTTAAAGGACTATTGTGTCATAATAAAAAATGTCATTTGAGAATGAAAGAGGAACTAAAGAATAAATGCTGGCTGAACTGATCATTAAGGAAGAGTTCAGCTATTTACCTTGATCTTACTGTCAAGAATTTTTCATGTGGTATGTGGATTTTTACTTCTTCTTTGTAAAATTTTTTTTAATTTTCATTTTTACAAATGCACTTTGATTCATTGTACACAAATGGGGTACAATTCTTCATTTCTCTGGTTGTACATGATGTGGATTCACACCATTCATGTAATCCTACATGTACATAGGGTAATGGTGTCTGTCTCATTCCACTATCTTTCCTTCCTCCCCACTGCCTCTCATTTCCCTCTACACAATCCAAAGTTTCTCTATTCTTCTCTTACCCTCCTACCCCCTCGTTATGTCTTGATTCTACTAATGATAAAACTTGACTTGTACTGAATGCTAATATGCATCAGAACAGAAGGAAGTATTTTATGTGTATCTACACATTTCATTCAACTCATGAGGTGTGTACTATGATAGTTCAAACAGTTGAGGATACTGATGCAAAGAGAGATCGAGTAACTTGCTCTAAGTCACAGGGCTGACAAGAGATAAAGCCAGAATTAACCTGTGCAGTCTGGTTCCAGAGGGTTAGTTCTTAACCACTGCACTAAACATTCTCTCGAAATTACTAGATGGTTGTCTGCATTTTCTTCTCAACACATCATTAAAGAGCGCTCACCCTAGTGCCAGCCACTCTGCATAACCTTTGTTTTGACCACAGTAAGCACACTTTTGCTCCCCTAAATGTTCTGCTTATGACTCCAGACTCATTGAACACCACCTCTCTCTATTTTCCTCTTATGAAACTTGTTGCTACCAAGATGAAGTCACTCTTATAAGTTGCAGAACAATTGGAGTCATGAAATAATGAAGGAGGGGAGCTCATCTGAGATAAGAACTGTCTCAAGGATGTTTCATGTGTCTCATGCCTTGCATGACTGACAGGTATGCACATATTTCTAGAACAAGATTGATCATTAGATGCTCTTTAGGATCACAGCAATTCAGAAAATATGTTCTCAAAATTACTCTTGCCCAGCAACAGCACCTCCAACAATGATGCCATCTCCTGCATGTTAACCTCTGAAACCCATGAACTTTATTTCCAAGAAGCATATGCAAATGTCTCTCTTTAGTTATATAAGTACCCTCTTTTCTTCACTATCTGGGTGCACCTATAGCCTGATAGAGTTGTGTATCTTGGATTATAGTAACCTCATTATATTTGGAAGAAATATTTCTCTTTTGTCTTTTATTTTGACATTCTCTTACTCCTGCAGACTTTATTCAGCTTCCAAAATACAGCAATCTCTTCTGTCTGCCTCCAGAAAACATGCTGGTTGCTTATTCTTGAGTCACTGGTGTCATTGTCTTCCTCTTCTGGATGTCAATAAAGTTCTATTATTCTAGACATATTTCCTTGACTTTTCCCCATTTCACACCCTCTGCAGCATGCTGCACAGTTGTGATTAAATACTAAATTATTTATATGTCATCCTGCACTGAATGCCTGTCTTCTCTTCCACCAGCTCTGGTCCTTGAGAACAAGGCCATGTCTTTCTGCCTCTGCATTGTCTTGCACAGTGGCCTTCCCAGAGTGAGGGCTTGTTAGTGCTGGGTATTTTGGGTCGAATTGGATTCCCCACTCCAAATTTACACATTGAGTACTAAGCACCAGTATCTCAGGAAGTGGTTCTATTTGGAGATAGGAGCTTTAAAGAGGTAATTAAGGTAAAATAACTTTTTATATGGTCAGGACCAAATCCAATATAAGTATCCTTCTAAGAAGGGAAGATTAGGATACAGATAAAACAGACCAGGGGACAGCCATGTGTGAACACAGTACAAAAGCAGCCATCTGCAAGCCAAGGAGAGAGAGCTCAGAAGAAACCCACTGTGTGATACTTTCTTCTTGAACTTCTAGCCTTCATAACTGTGAGAATATTAATTTCCATTTTTAGGTAACCAAGTCTGTGGTATTTTGTTATGTCAGCCTAGCAAAGTCATACATTGGATAACTGACACTCTTGTTTTCATTGTTTTGCATCTATCAAAATATAACTTTCTCTTTGTGCATCCTATCCACTGGGCTCTTCTTTTTTGGTTGTTATTTGGTCTTTCCTTGACTTAAAGTAACACACTAAAATATAAATGCAAGTATTTTTTATTGTCTTTTCGAGTATTATATATTACTTCCATTAGGCATCTACAATAATAAAAGCTTCCTTACCAAGGTGCCTACTTTTTAACTTCTGAGTCTGTTCCTGTCCCAGACATCCATATGAGCCCTTCAAATGTGGCATGAGAGCTGCTGATGAGCAAATGAGAGGATGTCTCCCAGCTGCTGCAGGGCCCGTAAATTCAAGTGAGTTCATTATTTTCTTTTCTTATGCATAATGTCACTCTTGAAAATTTTCATTTAATCAGCAGTAATGACTCTCATATTTCTGCTGCACTGCTTGTTAATCTTTCTACCTAGTATAAAGAGAAAGTCTTTCGCAATGAAACACAATGTCAGCTTAGAAACAGAGCTATGGAGACAGAAGGAATCTTACTCTTTTCTTCTATTGTCATACCTATAGCCTTTGATATTAACAGAATCAAAGAAAAATTGTATTCCCTCTTATGCACTAGGTATAATTTTCCATGGGAAGTGGTCAAGTGCAGGAAGTGATTCATCTGAATTTGATAATCTTATAAAATACCAAGTGTTGCATGATTTGGGCTGCTTTGAGGGTTAGCATGCTTCAAGTCCTCAGGTTTCAGACCTGGTGACGTTTTCTTGTCCTCATTAGGCACCTCCATCCTTCTCTCTCCTTGAGCTCTAGTTTTACCAGTCTTCTGGAAAACTCCAAGCTCTATCCTGCCTCAGTGCCTTTGTATGCACCATTGCCTCTGCCTGAAGTCTTCCCCATGTTGTTTGCCTGACAACTTCAGCTTTTAGGACTTGTTTTGTTGCCAACTTCCAGAGGAATCAATTCCTGAACTCCCCAGGAGCGTCCCCTACTTGATCCCAAAATATAGATGACATTTGTCTTCAGAGCAATGGTTAACAAGAACATTAAATATTGTGTTCATAACTGATAATTTGTTAGCTCAGTTCTTAAAGTTTGGAAGGGCAGGCATTGGTTATTTCAGTTCCACATGTATCCAGAGCATGCAGCAAAACATTTCTGCCTTTTTCCCCCTTTGGTGATTTGTTGGTCACACTCTGTCCTCCTCTCAGAGCCTGTTATTTTTCCTTTCTTCCTTGGGGTTTCCTGAACTCACATCACCATCATCATCATGGTCTACAGGGCTACCCTTTTTTCTCCCAGCCTCTGGCTCTATCCATTCAATATTTGGCTACATCACAATTTCTTTCAGTATTGGGGAGCGGGGATAAAGTGTGGAGTGTCTGAAGGTCTGGAAGGACTTCAGACCCCAAGAGCAGGATACATAAAGCCTTTTTTTCTAGCCTAGTCAGGAAGGAACATCTGAAAGATGAAAAACTTTCTCTTGGAAATATTGGCCACTTTTTATAATAAAACCCTAGAAAGAAAAGGCAACACTTTAAAAGCATCCTTCTTTATTTTTCTTCAGTCCTCTCCCTACCAGAATGATTTTTCTAAAATACGGTTATGAACCAAAACTTCTCCTAGAATCCTTCAATGGCTTCCCCTGCCCTTTATGATAAATGTAGATAACATAGCCATGTGAGGACACAGTACAAGAACATTTCTCAGCAGGACAGCTATAAGATAGGTCATTTGATGCTTCCAGGAATAGAAAGTGCCCCTTATCCTATATTCCAAGATTCTGGGACTATCATGCCAAATGGATGGGGAATTCACTGATGAAAAAGCTACCAAGAAATTTACTGTGAAATGTATGGTAATCCACAGGAGGTTTAATGGGTATAAAATAAACCCTTGCTATTCACTTACCATGAGTCTCTCAAATTAATTAATAAGACTATTTGGGTACTCATAATTGGCAAAATTTGACACAAGATGTGTAGGAGATAGTATTTTAAGTCTTAGGGATGAATTGGATGTTGTGGGGAAAGGGAGATGGACAGTTTTCTGGTTTTGACAGTTTTGATGGAGCTGTCAATCATTAAGAAGCGACGTAGGAAGAAGAGCGATCACAAAATCACGGAAGAAAAACAGCAATGTTTTTTCTGTTTTATTTTTTTGTGTGAGATTGAAGCCAGGGCATAGCACATGCTAAGCACACACTCTACCACTGAGCTATTCTCCCAAACCTCTTCTGCTATTATTACATATTTCTTCATTTGGGAGGAAGAACTCCACACAAACTAATTTAAGCATAGAAAATTTGTGTTAGCTTCAGTTACCAACTCTTAATAAGGGCAATGCAAAATTGTCCCTAGGGACAACTGAAAGAGGAAACTCACACACAATCTTGAGTTTAGATATAATTTACATATAGTGACATGCAAGGATATTAACTGCTCTGTCCTACATAACACACGTTCCTATTAAGAAACAGAGCATCACCACCATCCCAGAATGTACTTCAGCATCTCTCTTTTTAACAACACATGCCCCTTTAAAAAATTTATAAGAAAATATTCACAGAAGCTTAAATCTTAATAGCTAATCCAAAGTACTTCTATTCTTAGACAAAGGGGAATGAAGGGAAGGGACGGGGAATGGGAATAGGAATGATAGTAGAGCGAATCGGATATAACTTCCCTATGCATGTATATGATCACACGACCAATGTAATTCTTTGTCATGTACAACAGAAGAATGAGAAGTTATACTCCATATATGTTCAATATGTCAAAACGTATTCTACTGTCATGCAAAAATATTAAGAACAAATTAAAAAATTAAGTGAGAAAAAAATCATATTAGCTGAACTCTGCTTCTCTGGTTTCTGGAATCATGCCTTTCCTTTGCTTGTTCTACTTCATGGAAATCAGCTTATACGATATTTATTCATTCATGTCCTTCACTCAGCATGGTTTCGAGATTCTTCCTTGTTAGGTTTATTTAAAAAGTCTTCCCCTTTGTTCCTGAGTAGTATTCTGTTTCACAAATATGGTACAAGTCTCTTGCCCATTCTCTTATTGATGGAGACTTGGATGCTTCAATTTTAGCTATATTATGGTTAAAACTGCTACAAATATTCTTGTAAATGTTTTTAGGGTCACATGTTGTCAATTCTCTCAGATAAATAATTGCTATTAAAATGTAATATAATTAATATTTAAAGCTCCTAAAGAGTCTTTCAAAATGGTATCATTTTGCCCATCCCTGTCAACTTTGTATGACAATGTGCCTGTACCACATCCTTGTCAGCATTTAGCAACACTGGTCTAGTAATGTAGATTCCAGTCTGTGTGCACTTGTATCTCATTTTGTTTCAATTTTCATTTTTAATGATGTTGAATACCTATTTCTGTGTTTATTTATCATGTGTGTCTTGTTATATTAAGTGTGTCTGTCAAGGGCCATACATACATATTCTTAATTATAGTTTGTGTAATCATAGCAATATTATATATAACTATACACTATATATATATTGTTAAGTCAACTACACAGTATATATACATGGGGTGTGTATATATATATTTATATGGATGTAAATATTTTCTTTCAATTCATGGATGGATGGTTCATAATGGTTTCTTTGGTAAAGCAGAAGTTTGGGATTTTATAAGTTATATTAACAAATTTTTTATTGTTGTCATTGATTTCTGTTTTCTCTTGAAGAAATTTTTGTTTACCCCAAGGGCACAATGAATTTCTCTGTTTTCTTCAAGAAACTATATAGTTTTAACTTCTCTGTCTCTTCCATAATCCATTTGGAATTCTTTGGGAGTGTGGTGTGAGTGGTGTGTAGTGTAATTTTCCCTCATATGGATAGCCAGTTGTCTAATCCCATTGGTTGGAAAGAATTTCCTTTCACTATGGGATTGCTTTAGTAATCTTTTCAACAATCATTTTGCTATGTATGTGTTGGTTGATTTCTCAAAGGTGTAGTCTCTTTTATTGATCTATTGGTTTAACATTTCATTAATATTTCACCAACTACATAATTGTAGTTTTATACTAAATCTTCCTAGATTTTCTCCCTTAAAAATTGTTTCGGCTACTAAGGTAGGTCTTTCATATGAATTCTAGATGAAACCTGTGATTTCTATAAAGAATCTTTTATCAGCATTTTGATTAGGATTTTGATTACATGGGAAGGGGCAACTAAGATTACAGAAGAAATTAAATTTGTTAACCAGCTTACTTAACAGTAATAGGTTATTCTGTACTAACTGTATGAGCCCAAGTTAAAATTCAACAGAGTCAAATTCAACAGAGAGATAGAGGAGTCAGAGTTATGTCTGTGATGAGACATGAGAAAGGCTGAGTCAGTCATTACTGGTTCTGAAGATGAAAGGGGAATTGAATTAAGGAGTGTGAGAAACCTCTAGAAGCTGGTAAAGGCAAAAAAAAAGATTCTCCCTTATAAACTCCAGAAAATAACACTACCTTGGTGACACATTGACTTTAGCTCAATGAGACATGTGTTGGCTTGGGCTCCATAACTGTAAGATAATGAAGTTGTACTGCTTAAGTCACTAGTTTGTGGTAATTTTCTATAGCAATAATGGAAAACTAATTATAACATCTTTCACCAATTTTGAACAATTCTTGGCCATTTTCTCAATTTTTTTCCCACATGCTTTTTCTTTCTCCATTCATATACATGTATATCAAATATACATATAAGTCAAATTTCTCATGTATATGTGTACATATATTTGTATGTATTTTCTTGATTTTGTCCCAAGGATCTTGGATATTCTATTCTTTTTATTACAACTATTTTTTAAAATTCATTTTTATTGTAAACAAATGGGATACATCTTGTTTCTCTGTTTGTATATGAAGTAGAGGCCTACCATTTGTGTAATCATACTTTTACCTAGGGTAATAGTTTTTGATTCATTCTGTTATTTTTTTCTTCCCTCCCACCCTTCCCACCTGTCTTATCCTTCTATACAATCCCTCCTTCCTCCATTCTTGCCACCCTCTCACCCCCCGTTATGTGTCATCATCCGTTTATCAGCAAGATCATTTGTCCTTTGGATTTTTGAGAATGGCTTATCTCACTTAGCATGATATTTTCCAATTTCATCCATTTGCCTGCAAATGCCATAACTTTATTATTTTTTATGACTGAGTAATATTCCATTGTATATATATACCACAGTTTCTTTATTCATTCATCAATTGAGGGATATCTAGGTTGGTTCCACAATCTGGCTATTGTGAATTGAACAGCTATGAATATTGTTGTGGCTGTATCTCTGTAGTATGTTGATTTTAAGTCCTTTGGGTACAGGCCAAGGAGTGGGATATCTGGGTCAAATGGTGGGTCCATTCGAAGTTTTCCAAGGAATCTCCACACTGCTTTCCAGAGTGACTGCACTAATTTGCAGTCCCACCAGCAATGTGAGTGTACCTTTTTCTCCACATCCTCGCCAACAACTATTGTTGCTTGTGTTCTTGATAATCGCCATTCTAATTGGGGTGAGATGGAATCTTAGGGTAGTTTTGATTTGCATTTCTCTTATTACTAGAGATGTTGAACATTTTTTCATATATCTATTGATTGCTTGTACATCTTCTTCTGTGAAGTGTCTGTTCATTTCTTAGCCCATTTGTTGATTGGATTATTTGTATTCTTGGTGTAGAGTTTTTGAGTTCTTTATATATTCTAGAAATTAGTGCTCTATCTGAAGTATGAGGGGCAAAGATTTTCTCCCACTCTGTAGGCTCTCTCTTCACATTGCTGATAGTTTCCTTTGCTGAGAGAAAGCTTTTTAGTTTGAATCTATCCCAGTTATTGATTCTTGCTTTTATTTCTTGTACTGTGGGAGTCCTGATAAGGAAGTCTGATCCTAAGCCAACAAGTTGAAGATTTGGACCTACTTTTTCTTCTATAAGATGTAGGGTCTCTGGTCTGATTCCGAGGTCCTTGATCCATTTTGAGTTGAGTTTTGTGCAGGGTGAGAGATAGGGGTTTAGTTTCATTCTGCTGCATATGGATTTCCAGTTTTCCAGCACCATTTGTTGAAGAGGCTATCTTTTCTCCATTGCATATTTTTGGCCCCTTTGTCTAGTATGAGAAAATTGTATTTATTTGTGTTTGTGTCCATGTGCTCTATTCTGTACCATTGATCTACCTGTCTATTTTGGTACCAATACCATGCCGTTTTTGTTACTATTGCTTTGTAGTATAGTTGAAGTTCTGGTATTGCGATACCCCCTGTTTCATTCTTCCTGCTAAGGATTGCTTTAGCTATTGTGTGTTTCTTATTCTTCCAGATGAATTTCATGATTGCTTGCTCTATTTCTGTAAGGTACGTCATTGGGATTTTAATTGGAATTGCATTGTATCTGTATAGCACTTTAGGTAGTATGGCCATTTTGACAATATTAGTTCTGCCCATCCAAGAACATGGGAGATCTTTCCAACTTCTAAAGTTGTCTTTAATTTCTTTCTTTAGTGTTCTGTAGTTCTCGTTGTAGAGGTCTTTCACCTCTTTTGTGAGATTGATTCCCAAGTATTTTATTTTTTTCAAAGCTATTGTGAATGGGGTAGTTTTCCTAACTTCTCTTTCTGAAGATTTGTCACTTATGTATAAAAATGCATTGGATTTATGAGCATTAATCTTATATCCTGCTACTTTACTAAATTCACTTATGAGTTCTAAAAGTTTTCTGGTGGAATTTCCAGGTCCCTCTAAATATATAATCATGTCATCAGCAAATAGGGATAGTTTGAGTTCTTCTTTTCCTATTTGTATCCTTTTAATTTCTCTGGTCTGTCTAATTGCTCTGGCTAGAGTTTCAAGGACAATGTTGAATAGAAGTGGTGAAAGAGGGCATCCCTGCCTTGTTCCAGGTTTTAGGGGGAATACTTTCAGTTTTTCACCATTTAGAATGATATTGGCCATGGGCTTAGCATAGATGGCCTTTACAATGTTAAGGAATGTTCCCACTCTCCCTATTTTTTCCAGTGTTTTGAGCATGAAGGGATGCTGTGTTTTATCAAATGCTTTTTATGCATCTATCAGAATAATCATGTGATTTTTGACTTTAAGTCTGTTGATATGGTGAATTACATTTATTGATTTCCAAATGTTGAACCAACCTTGCATTCCTGGGATAAAACCCACTTGATCGTGGTGCACTATCTTTTTAATATATGCTTGTGTGCGATTTGCTAAGATTTTGTAGAGAATTTTTGCATCAATGTTCATTAAGGATATTTGTCTGAAATTTTCTTTCCTCTATGTGGTTTCCTCTATCTGGTTTTGGTATCAGGGTGATATTGACTTCATAGAATGAATTTGGGAGGGTTCCCTCCTCTTCTATTTCATGAAATACTTTGAGAAGTATTGGAATGAGCTCTTCTTTAAAGGTTGTGTAGAACTCGGCTAAGAACCCATCTGGTCCCAGACTTTTCTTTGTTGGTAGGCTTTTAATGATTTCTTCTATTTCATTACTTGAAATTGATCTATTTAAATTGTGTATGTCCTCCTGGTTCCATTTATGCAATTCATATGTCTCTAGAAACCTTAGAGATTTTCTGTTTTGTTGGAGTATAGATTTTCAAAATAGCTTCTTATTATGTTTTAGATTTCTTTTGTGTCTGTTGTGATATTTCCTTGTTCATTCTGAATTTTAGTAATTTTGGTTTTCTCTATCCTCTTTGTTAGTGTGGCTAAGAGTTTATCAATTTTGTTTATTTTTTCAAAGAACCAACTATTTATTTTGTCAATTCTTTCTATTGTTTCTTTTGTTTCAATTTCGTTGATTTCAGCTCTGATTTTAACTATTTCCTGTCTTCTACTACTTTTGGTGTTGGTCTGTTCTTCTTTGTCTAGGGCTTTGAGCTGTAGTGTTAGGTTGTTTATTTGTTGATTTTTTTTTCTTTTATAGAATTCACTCCATGAAATAAATTTTCCTCTAAGTACTGCTTTCATAGTGTCCCAGAGATTTTGATAGATTGTTTCTTTGTTCTCATTTTCCTCTAAGAATTTTTTACTTTCCTTCCTGATGTCTTCTGTTATCCATTCATCATACAATAGTGTATTATTTAATCTCCAGGTGTTGGAGTAGTTTCTGGTTTTTACTCTGTCATTTATTTCAAATTTCAATCCATTATGATCTGATAGAATACAAGGAAGTGTCTCTATCTTCTTGTATTTGCTAACATTAGCTTTGTGGCATAGAATATGGTCTATTTTAGAGAAGGATCCATGTGCTGCTGAGAAGAAAGTGTATCTCCTCTTTGTTGGATGATATATTCTATAAATGTTCATTAAGTCTAAATTATTGATTGTGTTATTGAGATCTATAGTTTCTTTGTTCAATTTTTGTTTGGAGGATCAGTCCAGTGGTGAGAGAGGTGTGTTAAAATTGCCTAGTATTATTGTGTTGTGGTCTATTTGATTTCTGGCATTGAGAAGGATTTGTTTGACACACATGGATGAGCCACTGTTTGGGGCATAGATATTTATGATTGTTATGTCCTGCTGATTTATGCTTCCCTTAAGCAATATGAAATGTCCTTCTTTATCCCTTCTGACTAACTTTGGCTTGAAGCCCACATTATCTGATATGAGGATGGATACTCTGGCTTTTTTGCTGTGTCCATGTGCATGGTACATTTTTTCCCATCCTTTCACCTTTAGTCTATGGCAATCTCTTTTTATGAGATGAGTCTTTTGTAGGCAGCAAATTATTGGATCTTTCTTTTTAATCCAATCTGTCCATCTATGTCTTTTGATTGATGAGTTCATGCCATTAACATTCAGGGTTATTACTGTGATATGATTTGTATTCCCAGTCATTTGACTCATTTTTGTTTTTTGACATGATTTGGTTTCTCCTTTATTTGGCTATTCCTTTAGGCTAGTTCCTCCTTTTGCTGAATTACATTATTGCATTTCATCTCTTCCTCATGGAATATTTTGCTGAGAATGTTCTGAAATGCTGGCTTTCTTTTTGTAAATTCTTTTAGCTTTTGTTTATCATGGAAGGATTTAATTCGTCATCAAATCTGAAAGTAAGTTTTGCTGGGTATAAGATTCTTGGTTGGCATCTATTTTCTTTCAGGTCTTGGTAAATGTTGTTCCAGGCCCTTCTAACTTTTAGGGTCTGGATTGAAAAATCTGCTGATATTCTTATTGGTTTCCCCCTGAATGTAATTTGATTCTTTTCTCTCACGGCCTTGAAAATTCTGTCTTTATTTTGTATGTTAGGTATTTTCATAATAATGTGCCTTGTTGTTGTCTGTTGTAATTTTGTGTATTTGGAGTCCTATAAGCCTCTTGTACTTGATTTTCCATTTCATTCTTCAGATGTGGGAAATTTTCTGATATTATTTCATTGAATAGATTGTTCATTCCTTTGGTTTGTTTCTCTAAGCCTTCCTCAATCCCAATAATTCTTAAATGTGGCTTTTCATGCTATCCCATTATTCTTGTGGTTTTTGTTCATGATTTCTTACCATCTTCTCTGTTTGGTCAACTTTGTTTTCAAGATTAAATATTTTTTCTTCAATATCTGAGGTTTTGTCTTCTAGGTGTTCTATCCTATTGGTTATGCTTTCTATGGAGTTTTTATTTTGGTTTATTGTTTCCTTCATTTCAAGGATTTCTGTTTGTTTTTTTTCAATATCTCTAACTCCTCATTGAAATGATCTTTTGCTTCCTGTATTTGCTCTTTTAATTGTTGATAGGTGAGATCATTCAATGCCTGTATTTGCTCTTTCATCTCATCATTCAATGCCTGCATTTGCACTTTCATCTCCTTGTTTGCTTCCCTGATCGTTTTAATTATGTATATTCTGAACTCCCTTTCTGATATTTCTTTTGCCATGCTGTCATTGGATTTTATTGCTATACCATCTAGGTTTGTTTGGGACATTTTCTTCCCTTGTTTTCTCATATTGTTCAGGTATGTACCCCTCTAGTAGTGAAACTCTGGGATATTGCAGATTTCCTCTATTCACTAATATTGTCTCTGTAGATTTCCAATAACTCACTTCTTAGCCTTTAGTAGCCTGAAATCTTGGAGGAACTTGATAATGTGGTGCTCCACTAGGAAGCTGCCCCTCTAGGGGTGGTGACCTTCATGTGGGGTATATTCCCTGTTAGTGGGCAAAGGTGCCTCCACTTGTTGACTGATCGTCAGCCAAAAGGGGACTAGACTTCAGACTGGGGCATGTCTGATCTGGGCCTGTGTCTCTGGTTCTACTGCCCTGGTAGGAAAGCCTTCCCCAGCGAGGAAGACTCACCTGGTGGAGAAGTTTCGCTGGGTAGCTCTCCTCCAAGAAGTTCCCTTGGGTCCAGCGCTACCACCTGGACTGGGAAGCCCTCCTCTGCGATGTTCCCAGGGGTCCTGACCTACTGCCTGGGCTGGGAAGCCTGTCCCTATGAGTGACTCCCTCTCTGAGCAGCCCTCCTCTCCTACTTTCCCTGGGGACCAGAGCTACCGCATGGGCCTCAGACCCTCACTCTGTGTTGAAGCCTCTCTGCTGTGTGGCCCTCCTCTGCAATGCTCACAGTTGACTGGGTTCTCAGCTCCAGCAGGGGAGTCTCACTGGGCCACTCTACTCCACGACGTTCCTTGTGTTTCAGGACTACCGCTGCATCTGGGGACCGGACCAGTGGGAGAGACTCACCGGATGGCTCTGAGTTGGTCCTGAGTCTCTCAATACCTCCTCTTCTTGACTCCTGGGTCTTGTCAAAGGTCCTCTAGTCTGCTGGAGGTGTCTCAGGAAGGGAGTTGCCCTTCCAATGATGATGGCCACGCCCTCAGGAATAATTCAAAATGCCTGCACCAGCCTATAAAGGAGCCTCTGGCTAGCTAAACGATGCAGGCGGGCTGGCTGGTCTGCCAGCTTGCTCTGCGATGGCAACAGACCTTGGCCTGGTGGTCAGGCGGGGTTGCTCAGTGATGGCGTCTGAGTTTGGCCTGGTGGTTGGGCGGGTTGGCTGCCGGTCGCCTAGCTCTGCAAGGCAGGCAAGTTGCGTGCCCACCTGCTACCTTTACGGTGCAGGTGACCTGACTCACCCGCCAGCTTGCTCTGCGACCGACCAGTGATGGCGCCACCCCTGGTCTACAACTAATTTTTACCTTGACATTTTGACATTTGGATTTGAGTTTCATAATTTCTTTTCATCTGTATTCAGGTTGTCTGATCTTTTGCCTTCTGGTATCATTCTTAACAGTATTTCCAACTGTTCCATTGGTCCTTTTTTACAGTGTTCATTATTTTTTTTGGTGAAATTATTCATCTGTTCATGCTTTCTGTTCCTCTTTCTTATTTAAAAACAATATTCTCAAAGTTATCTAAGATCTCCATGGTAGCTTTAACATCTGTGTCATCTTTGTGTCTGTTTCTATTGATTATTTTCTCTCTTGATGATAGATGGCATTTTCTTGCATCTTTGTCTCCCAAGTTTTAATTAAATGTCAAGTATTCTGTATTAATAAGCAGTAGAGATAGATGTAAGTAATATTTATGCCCAGAAAATGACATTCTTCTTTTATCAAACTGTTATGTATGAGGGGGTGGCAGGGACTATTGAAACAATCTAGTTATAGTCTAGTTTAGCTAACTCACAGATTTGCTGCTGCTTCAGTTAGACTCTGATTATTATAAGCATCAAATTGATTGAAGGCAGAATCAATCTATTTTAGGTGTAGCATTTGGGTTCTGAGTACCTTGGAAGTGTATCTGATTTTGCATAACCTGGCAATTGGTCATTAGTGAGATCTATGCATCTTTTTTTTTTAATAAGTATTACACATTTTAATTCTATACACATGAAAAATTAAAAACAAAATAATTGACATAATAAATATCCACAAGAGACTTGCATAAGATCATTCATTTTCCAAAATATTTCTAATTATTATGCATTCTTTCCTTGGTTTATTTCTTCTCAGAAATCATAAATAGGAACTCAAAACTATTATAAAAAACAAAGAAATAGCTTTTCTCTCTAGCAAGACTAAGCTCCTCCTGTTACATCATTTTCAATTTAGTTGGGGTTTCAGTGGGCATCAGTAGACAGATACACATACAAAAGTTAGTTATGAGTCTTCTTTGAAATATTTTTCTCTACTGAAGAAATGATACGTAATAGAATTAGCCAATGTAATTGTTACAAGTAAGTAGGTTGCTTTCAACTTAGGGATGTAGTTGTTTTTATTATTATTATTACTATTATTACAGCTACTCTGTAGGAAATGCTGCAAGTATTGTAAAACATGATTACAAATAAATAAATCTTTCAAATATAATGTCTTGTGAAACCAAGAAAATATAGAAAACATCATCCTTAGGAATGATAGAAGGAATAAACTGGGAAATTGTTTTGTAAAAGAACATCAAAATATCATTTATATTCTTGGCTAAATATATTATATTGTTCTTTGACTAATTAGCCTGACCCAGATATTTCCCACATTCATAATGGCAATATATGGTTGCAAGGCAAATTTTTGCTCTAATTTTTACTTTTTTTTATTATTAGTTTATTGTAAACAAATGGGATACATGTTGTTTCTCCAATACTTCTCAAAGATCTATGCATCTTGGTGCTCGGTGTAAATCTTTCGTCTCTCTTGTCCTTCTCCTAGCTGTAGATAGTCCTTGATTTTCAATGTTGAGATTCAAAATGCCTGTGGGTTCTTCTCAACTCTCCTTCCCTGCACTTAATTTTTATTAGGATTCACAAATCTTTCTCACAGTGTGGTCTCAGCTCTCCTGTCTCTTCCTCAGTTTGGATTGCCACTCAGATGATCTGTAGGGTTTCTTTCAGTTCTCTTGCTCTGCTCTCAGAATTCAGCAGGTACATTGCCTATGCCTCCAGATCCACCAGTTTTCATTGATTGCTCTCCCATGCTTCTCTCTGCTTGGCCTCATTCTCTCAAATCAGGTTTTCCATGAGGCTAGAGATCTGGCTGTCTGAGACTTAAGGCTCACATACCTACAGTTTCATGAACAAAGCAAAAATAATCATCACTGGCAGGTATAGTCTGAAGAAATTCATGAGAAAGATAATAATGAAAATGGTAACTCAAAAATAAAAATTAAGTTATTGAATATGTAATAGATGCATGATGTTTTCTAAGCATCTTTTTATTCAGTGTTTAATATGGATATTTACATAGCAAGCATGATATAAAAATAAAACAAGATACATTCTTAGCTAATATGCCTAAATATAATCGCATACTAAATATTACTAAATTTTATATACACATATGAATGCATATTCAATTACATATAACTAAACATATGTATGTGTGTATATATATGTATGTACAACATTGATAGTCATTATTCATGGATTCCTTATTTAAGAATTCATATAACTTTGTGTCATTCATGAAAGTGTACAACAAAAGAACAAAAGATTTAGGTCACCTAATGCACAAGTTCTCGGCTGAGGTCAAACAGGGTGAGACTCTCTTCTTGTCCGTATATATTATAATATATATGTTGTATACACACACTATGTATTTAATCCTTACAATAATTTGATGTGCAGGTATTGTAATTATCCTCCTGTCATTTGTTTTTCAAAATAATTGAGGATCCAAGACATTGACTTATCTAAGATCACACAAATACTAAATGAAAGGGAGTAGCATTTATATATATACACAATATATGAATTCAAATACACAATATATGCAATTCAAATGTGGACTATTTTCTCCAGATCCCACACTCTTAGTAACTAAGTTCTACATATTTCTGGTTAGCTTTCCCTGTAGTGGGTTAATAGACCAACTACCTAGAATATTGCCTGGATTCTACAAAGGGAGGCAGAAAGGAAGACTTAGAGTCTGAATCAGGTTTCAGATCAGGGATGGCTGGAAGATTACATTTGAGGACCTGAGTTGCAAAGATTCTTATGAGACTTGATGTTCCCAGACTGGGAAGCTCTGATGTATGAAAAGGGAAAAAGGTAAGGAAGATGAGTTTGCTATTTACAATCTGTATGAACACTAGGAGCATTACCAAGTCTTTCTTAGGTTAAGTGTTTGATCTGTATCCAATACCTACCTTTGTATGGTAATTGTGAATATTAAGATAATATAGTAAGGCATCTTGCCCAGCATACATATTCCGTGATAATTCCCTCTACATTGCAAATCTTTATAAGTGAATAGTAAACCACGGTTTTCATTTCAGAAGGATTGCCTAAGTATTTGCTTTCAGTTCATCAACTCTTGGTAACCCTACAATTCCTATATAAGCAATCCAGAAGGAAAATGACATCTATACCTATGCTGCATAGAAAATACACATTTGGTCATCAACTTGACATTTTCCTTTAAATTCAGAAGAAATATAGTTACACAAAAGCTTCAATGATATAATATTTTTCCTCTATTATATCTTAATTGTCCTCATTCATCTTAACATATTATAATTGTGATAAAATGGTGATGATATAAAATTTACCACTTTATCCATTTTTTTCCAGCATATATATTTATTTTGTTGTGGTAAAATATACATAACAAAATTTACTACTTTAACCATTTTTAGATATACAGTTCAGTTCCACCCCAACTGAAATTATATATCTATTAAGCAATTAACTCCTTATTTCTCCCTCCCCCTGGAGTTTTTCCTTTGAATTAAGACAGTATCATCAGAAAGTGTATCTTGAAAGAAAGAATACATACACATACACACACACGTGTGTGTATATATACATATATACGAATATATATATATGTATGTATATTCATATATGTGTATGTATATATATGGTTAAATGGTAATATGTGTGTATGGATATACACAAAGATATAATATGATTAATGGATATGAAGAAAGAACAATAACACTGCAATCAACAAAAATTAATACAATATAGACATTTATTGAATAGTTACTTTGTGCTAGGAATTATGCACTTTTCAGGCATTATCTAATTTAATCATCTCAGTAAATCTAGGAAGAAGATTTTTAATTTGAAAAACAAGAAAATCAAAGTACAGAAAACTTAATTTTGTCCAAGACAGATGGCTTGGTGCTAACTGGCCTTTGAGCCCAGGACAACTAAATCCCATATGGGAAAGCATCATCTGTAATCCTTGTTATCAATGCAGAGTTTTGTTAATATGGGGTCAGAGAATCTACATTTTTAGCAAGAACAATAGATGGTGTTTCTTAAACTTTAACATGCACGAGAATCGATGGGAGGGCTTGTTAAAGCACAGATTCCTGTACATCACCCCCAGAGATGCTGATTTGGGAAGTCTGGACTGGGACCTGAGATTCAGCATAGATAACAAGCTCCCGGGTGATGCCAATGTTTCTGGCCACATTTTGAATAACAAGCCTCTAGACATTTCTGATTCAGGTGATATGGAGCACTCTGAAAAGCAGAACACCATCACATGCTCATATTGCCTGCATACTTAATTAGTTAGCTGAGAGTAATCTACAGAGAAAAGGAGCTTCACGTTTGGTCAAAGATCAGAAAAGTTTAGACAGGAAGGAAAAGGTTGAAAATTATTCAGTGCCAGGTGGGCAGTCACGGACACCTGAGAGTTGAGAAGCCCAATATAGTTCAGCTGAGGGCTTGGCCAGATTTTTCTTAGTAGATTATGGACTCATAGCCCAAGGTTTGAATTAACATGGGAAGTGAGTACAGTATTCCTCAGTACCTGAGGGTAATTGATTTTACAACTCCCCATTGATTTAAATTTATGCAGATACTCAAATCCCTTATATAAAATGATGTGTAATTTGCATATAATCTATGCCTATCCTCCTTTATACTTTAAATCAACCCTGGATTACTTGTAATATCTAATACAATGTAAATGGTATGTAAGTAGTCATTATACTGTATTGTTTAGGGAATAATGACAAAGAAAAAAATCTGTGCATGTTCAGTAGAGATATTTTCTCACCCACACATTTTCAACTAGTGGTTGATTTAATCCACTAATCCATAACCCATGGATACAGTGGACCAAGTGTACCATGGACTCTGTGGCATGTTGGAAGGATAGGTCAACTTTTCAAACACACACTGTGGGTATCAAATGAGATGCAATGTCCATGAAGAGAACCAGGGTCCAGATACACAAGAAAAGCAGAAAAGAGTCTCAGCATTCTAGCAGGAGTGTGAAGGGTTCAAATAGCAAAAAGCTGTGAAGAGTATTAATCCCAAATACCGATGTTGGTAGTATTACTGGAGTGACCACAGACATGTTTGGCCACTTCTCATGAATAAAAAGGAATAGCCTACTCTCCTGGGTTAGATGATCCATGTTACCAGGCTGTTGCCCTCTTTGAAAATGAGTGTAGTACCTACAGATAATTTAACTGAAAATTATTGCACAGGAGAGAACAAGACCTCTGTGAGATCCTAACCCATGAGTTGCAACCACAGAAAGAGCCTGGTGGAATACTTCAACAGTAGCTTGGGATGTTCAGCCACTTATAAACTTTGCTTGGTCAGTGGGATTAGTCACATGCTGCTATGGGTTCTCTACCTGCAAAATAATTGACTTGCTAGCTTACAAAAACCAGGAAAATATTCACTATGCCCAATGATGCTGTTATCCGTATGATCCCATCTTGGAATATGACTTCCAGTGCTCTCTGCTGCCAATCTAATGGAGACTCACCTAAAAAGTCTTCAAGAGCAGACACTATTGAGCGGTTCCAAAAAATAGTCTTGACTCTTTCCTTGTAATTCCTTCTTTTGGTTGTATGCCTGTCTAGGGAAAGAATTATCTATGGCTGTCTGTACCATCTGTTCTTCATCATCTCTCATGATTTTCTCATTTCAAAATAAGCATTCTGTAGATAATTTTTTATTGCAATTACAAAGGAACTATGTGTGTATTATAGAGACTGAATTCAAAATCAAAGTAAGTACTTACTGAATGCTTGCTGTATACTTCTCCAGGTACTGCAGACATGATGGTGAACAATATTGTTGTCTCTCAGGATCTCCCATCTGGGATCACCATTAACCATTTGTTTTCTGTTTGCCTTATTCTGATAGACTTTATCAGGATCATGTTCTATACACTGTTTTTACCCCACTTTAAATTAATAGCATTTCATGGAAATTAGCCTCTTGTCATTACCTAATTGGCTTGGGTTACACAGTGTTGCATTCCTACCCAGAAACCTGAAGCCTTCTGCTCCTCTTACTAACCACTACTGTCTTACTACGTCTTATCTAGACCATCTAAGTCTCTCAGTACCCTCAAACCCCCCTTGCATCATGTGGTGCACAACTTCAAGTCCTTTCTCATCAATATTCTCAAACTCTTGTCCTTACATCAAGGATTTGATTGCAAGTAGGTCAGTCCTGTGGCTTCTTTCCTGCTGTAGCCCATGTTCTTTCACTAACCCTCATTCTCTCTGAAGCTAATGGCTTGGTTCACCTGCCTGCATTTAGAATGAAGTCAGAAATCCTTAATTCTAGCAATCATTGGTGCAGAATAAGCTCTCTACAAATATGTTTAATGTACTGCGGGCAATAAAATGCTCTCCAAGTCAGAGGTATTAAACAGAGGTACTTCAAGCAAAAAATTGCCCATTGCAAACTTGATTCTTGCCCCAACATATTTCAAGCGGATGGTCTGTGTGTATTTGAGAATATATTTCATCTTTTATTACTATAATACAAGAATAATGATTTATTTATGGAAAGAACACAAAACTGGTATAATATTATTGCCCTTTCCAAACTATATCTTATAAGGGCAACACTACTGAAAAAGTCTAGATCCATAAAGAAATGAAAATTCAGGGTCTGGATTTTCAGCTAACCACCTACAGTAAAATCACATGCATGTTGAAATTTACCATGCATGGTGAGGGGAGAAAAATGTCAAAATGGTGCTGAGAAGTCATGACATTCACTAGCTTCAGTCACCTCACTGTTCACTGCAGCCAATACCCAAAGTTTCAAATTACACATCTTCTCTACAAAGAAGAACAGGAATTCTTTAGATTTTCCAAAACAGAAAACTGAGCTTATACAGGACAGTAGACCTAAGAAGCTGCCTTCTCTGCTGGTTGAAATACAGTATTTTTCCTTTAAAATAATGTTGAAGGAAGGTGAACCTTTAAATCTACAGATTTGTAGCTTAACACTGTAATTTATTTCTCCTGGCAACAATTGCAATGTTCCTAGATTTATGTAGAGAAGGGAGAAAATAAAAATCAATTCTTTTATTTGAAATGGACAAAACTCAAGAATGAAAGAAAAAAAAAAAAAACAACCCCACGAGGATTTTGACTTTCACTGTTAAAAGAAGAAAATAGACTATGGAAATATAACATTCCATTGTCCAAACCTCTGAGAATTTGGAAGGTAATTATAGAACAGATATGAGTGTAGACAGCCCACATACTACTAAATTAAAAGGCTTATCAACTAATAGTAATGGATGTTTAAAAAGTTTTATAATTTGAAGAAGCATGGGAGAAAAGATATCACTTATTAACTAACAAGAGCTCATACAATGGGAAAGAAACATGTTCATCTTAATCAGCTTCATCTCTTTTAGGCTTGATGCAAAAACAGAAAGGAGAATTAAAAGTTTCTCCATTCTTCAGCAAGTCTCTGAGTGGTTTTGTAATTTGTTTATAAATGAGGCTCATACTATATTTCATGTGAAATGTGGTGCTGCTTATTAATATGTGGGAGATATGCTGACAGCAATAGGAGGAAAAAAGCATCCAAATTCTGAACAAACATCAGCACAATACTTTTTGAGCTTATATAACTGAAAAACACATGATAGACTGAAATAATAGGCTGGCATCGAAAATTGTCACTGTGGTCGCTGAGACATTTCCTTCTTAAATTTAGTTGTTGGCATCTGATTATTGCTTCAATGGGTTTGTCTCCCTGGGGGTTAAGACAAGGAGAGAATGCCAATATGCAGGCAAACTTTTCTGATTTCACAAAGAACAGTCAAGAATAAATTCAGAACAATCATATTCCTGACTTTCAGATTCTCCTCCCATATTAATGTGGAGCTGGTTTCTCATTCTATTAAAATATGTTATGCATTTTTAGAATTACAATTATAAATTGATTTTTGATTAAAGAAGAAGATACATTTATTGTATAAAACTTGAAAAAATACATCTCAACAAAGAGAACATCTTTGTCTCTTTATTCCATTTTTCCAATGGCATTCCTCCATCCCATCTCCTCTTTCCCACACACCTATAGAGGGATGGAAAAGGAAGAAGGAAACAGAGGAGTGGACATACAGGAATTTTGCTTTTCAATTTACTGTTATATTCTAAGTACTTCTATGTTTCATGAAGATTTTGTCAAAATATCATTATTAATGGTTAATTAATATTTTACCTTGAATTATCTAGTTATTTCTCTGTTGCCAGAAATGCTTAGCCATTTCACAAGCTGTATTGATCATGCTTTTCTTCATGGACTCCTGTGACTCCCTGCCCACCAAAAGGTTGGTATTCCTCAAATTCTGTCATTACACCCTCTTCGTTGGTTTTACATTTTCTCCTTCCTTGATTTTGTTTTCCCATTCTCAAGCTTCTTCTTTCTGCCACTCTCTATACACTCTGACCCTACTCCTGAGACTGATCTCTATATTCCTCTGCCTAGGTTTCCATGGGTAACCCAAACTGAAAAAATCCCACAAACTTGTTCCTCATGCATTGCAGTTAGTATGAGAATTTTCACCTAGTTAGCCAAATTAGAATCTTGGAAATCATCTCAACTTCTCTCTTATTGTGCTTATAATGCACTAACCATCCTTGAGCACCCCATATACCATATGACTAGCAAGCCTGCCCAGAAGTGTGCAGGGTGATTTTCTCAGAAGTGACTGTGAGCATGGCACTCATGGTTGACATATCTAATACAATTCTTTAAACTGCTTCTTGGGATGCAGTTAAGATGAACAGTAGCATGACAGATATTCCTTAAACATTATTTGTATAATAATTTCTATATTAATGAATACCATCATAATAATATACTCTTTTATGTATAGTATGTGTAGCACTATAGTCACATGGTTCACAATATTTCTTGAATACACTACATGATGTGGAAGACACAGGGAGATGTATCATGTTCTCTAGTCTCAGGAAGTATTGATACAAGCAAAGATACATACAGTTTATGTGCTGATGTCAACATAAAGGAAGGGTCTTGACTCTCATGTTGAAGAGTTTGGCCTTTTATTATAGAAAACAGGAAGCCACTAGCAGGTATTGGCCTCACATTAGCTGACACCAGTGTAATAAAGGTGTTAGAAAAAACTTTCCCAAAGAAAATTGTGGAGTTAAATGCAGGAAGGCTCAGGGACAGAGATACATCAGAACACTCTTATGCTCCACATTAGACCTTGACTTTTCTTCCAAGTCCAGCACCTATTTCAGGTACCCACTGTGTTAGTCAGCTTTTTCACTGCTATGATTAAAAGGATCCGAAAGGCACAATTGTAGAGTAAGAGTTTATTTGAGGGCTCACAGTTTCAGAGGTACTAGTCCATAAAAGGCCAGCTCCATTCCTCAGGGCTCGAGGGGAGACTGAACATCATGGCAGAAGAGTGTGGCAGAGGGAAGTAGCTCACATCATCAGGAAGCAGAGAGAGTCTCCACTCTCCAGATACAAAATACATACCCCAAAGTCACATCTCAATTCCAATCTCCTCCAGTCCCACCCTAACCACTTCAGTTACCACTCAGTTAATCCCCATCCTGGGATTAAATCATTGATTGGGTTAAGAGTTTTACAACCTCTTTCTCTTTGTTAGTGTGGCTAAGGGTTTATCAACTTTGTTTATTTTTTCAAAGAACCAACTATTTATTTTGTTAATTTTTCCGATTGCTTCTTTTGTTTCAATTTCGTTGATTTCGGCTCTGATTTTAACTATTTCCTGTCTTCTACTAATTTTGGTGTTGGTCTGCTCTTCTTTTTCTAGGACTTTGAGCTGTAGTGTTAAGTTGTTTATTTGTTGATTTCTACTTCTTTTGTTGAATGTGCCCCATGAAATAAATCTTTCTCTAAGTACTGCTTTCATAGTGTTCCAGAGATTTTGATATGATGTGTCTTTGTTCTCGTTTACTTCTAAGAATTTTAAAATACTTGGGAATCAATCTCACAAAAGAGGTGAAAGACCTCTACAATGAGAACTACAGAACACTAAAGAAAGAAATTCAAGAAAACCTTAGAAGATGGAAAGACCTCCCATGTTCTTGGATAGGAAGAATTAATATTGTCAAAATGGCCATACTACCTAAAGTGCTACACAGATTCAATGCAATTCCAATTAAAATCCCAATGATGTACCTTAGAGAAATAGAGCAAGCAATTATGAAATTCATCTGGAAGAATAAAAAACCCAGAATAGCTAAAGCAATCCTCAGTAGAAAGAGCAAAGCAGGGGGTATCGCAATACCAGATCTTCAACTGTATTACAAAGCAATAGTAACAAAAACGGCATGGTATTGGTACCAAAATAGACAGGTAGATCAATGGTACAGAATAGAGGACATGGACACAAACCCAAATAAATACAATTTTCTCATACTAGACAAAGGGGCCAAAAATATGCAATGGAGAAAAGATAGCCTCTTCAACAAATGGTGCTGGAAAACTGGAAATCCATATGCAACAGAATGAAATTAAACCCCTATCTCTCACCATGCACAAAACTCAACTCAAAATGGATCAAGGACCTTGAAATCAGACCAGAGACCCTGCATCTTATAGAAGAAAAAGTAGGTTCAAATCTTCAACTTGTTGGCTTAGGATCAGACTTCCTTAACAGGACTCTCATAGCACAAGAAATAAAAGCAAGAATCAATAACTGGGATAGATTCAAACTAAAAAGCTTTCTCTCAGCAAAGGAAACTATCAGTAATGTGAAGAGAGAGTCTACAGAGTGGGAGAAAATCTTTGCCACTCAGACTTCAGATAGAGCACTAATTTCCAGAATATTTAAAGAACTCAAAAAACTCTACACCAAGAATACAAATAATCCAATCAACAAATGAACTAAGGAAATGAACAGACACTTCACAGAAGAAGATGTACAAGCAATCAACAGATATATGAAAAAATGATCACCATCTCTAGTAATAAGAGAAATGCAAATCAAAACTACCCTAAGATTCCATCTCACTCCAACTAGAATGGTGATTATCAAGAATACAAGCAACAATAGGTGTTGGAGAGGATGTGGGGAAAAAGATACACTCATACATTGCTGGTGGGGTTGCAAATTAGTGCAGCCACTCTGGAAAGCAGTATGGAGATTCCTCAGAAAGCTTGGAATGGAACCACCATTTGACCCAGCTATCCCAGTCCTTGGGTTATACCCAAAGGACTTAAAATCAGCATACTACAGAGATACAGTCACATCAATGTTCATTGCTGCTCAATTCACCATAGCCAGATTGTGGAACCAACCTAGATGTCCTTCAATTGATGAATGGATAAAGAAACTGTGGCATATATATATATATATATATATATATATATATAATGGAATATTACTCCACTATGAAGAATGATAAAATTATGGCATTTGCGGGCAAATGGATGAAATTGGAGAATATCATGCTAAGTGAGATAAGCCAATCTCAAAAAACTAAAGGATGAATGATCTCGCTGATAAGCGGATGAGGACATATAATTGGGAGTGGGAGGGGTTAGTGTTAGGGTTAGGGTTAGGTTTAGGGTTAGGGATAAGGAGGGTGGTAAGAATGGAGGAAGGAAGGACTGTATAGAGGGAAAAGAGGGGTGGGAGGAGTTGGGGGAAGGAAAATAAATAACAGAATGAATCAAACAACATTACCCTATGTAAATTTATGATTACACAAATGGTATGACTTGACTCCGTGTACAAATAGAGAAACAACATGTATCCCATTTGTTTACAATAAAAAAAAAAAAGAGTTTTACAACCAAATCATTTCTCCTCTGAACCTTCCTGCATTGTTTCACATGTGAGCTTTTGGGGGACACCTCATATCCAAACCATAACACCTGCTTTATGTATGTGTAAATGATAGTGCCTAGTCTGGAGCCCATGCCCTCCCTCTCTTGCTCTACCCAGGGGCTTCTCTGCTATAGGCCCAGGCATGTCTGATTGGCACTTACTACAGCCAATCATGTATCTGCAACCCAAAATTGGGGGATGCTAGCATTCATTTGACTAATGAAGACAGCGGTCCATACACAAATGGTTTTTCTTTGCTTCCTTTAGGAGATGGTGCAAGGTGGAATTTTATAAGACTTTTCACTTGACATTGCAGACTGAGCAACTAGTTGTCTCCTGGAGTGGTGGTAAATTTGATAATGTAGGATTGATTTGGCTCTCTGTTCTCTTGTCCCTCATTCCGGTTCCTAAATCAACTATTCATGCATGAATCTTTATCACAGGGCAGCTTTGGGAGACCCCATGCTAGGCAAGGAATTTAATTGCCTTCCCCCATGGAGGTTTTCTCAGTCTGAATTAAAATGCTATGTACTTCTCCCTTGGAGTGGTGGAATATCATTAGAGTTTTAAAAATTGTGTGGCTATATATATTGTTTTGATTATTATTGTTTCCTCAAAATTCAATAAAAAATTGTCAGATAGACAAAACAATGTATTTAATTTAAAAATATTTCTCCAAATCCACACTTTTGATGTTCTGGTTATCAGAACCTACATACTCTATTTCATCTTTTTGGGGAAGCCTTTCCCAAGGCTCTTTGAGGATTAGCTGAGGCTAGTAAAAGAAAAAAAAAAAAAAAAACACAGCAAAAATTCATCTAGTTCCTTTGTGTTTTTTACATTGACACACACACACACAGTCCCATTAAATGAGGAATCATTAGCTATATTTTATAATGGAAGAAAATGGGAGTCTTGGAGGGATTAAGTGAACTACCCAGGTTCACACAGCTCACGAGTGGTTTCATTCCAAAGCCTGTGCTATTAACTATTATTATTTAAAAGCTATTTGAATCAGCTGTATTTCAACTTCTTTGGAAGAAATACGAGTTTTTCTCCGCCCTGTGCAGTCATGATTAATCCTTCAGGTTAGCTGAGAAATAGCTTAATCAGGACCTGTGGCCTTGTCATTCATTCTTTTCCTTACTGTTGAGTTAACTGCAGGCACCCTAAGGAATGGAACTGTAACTGCATTGGACTTCAGAGGACCAGGTGCTGCAAAAGAACCTACCCCAAAGTTCTCACAGCAACCCCTGGGTGATGCTTTATCATATGAATGTACGCTTTCTCTCTCCTTTTCTCTCTTTCTCTCTATAGAAATAACAAATAGAAGAAGTTGAAAGATACCTAAACTTTACTTTTTGCTGGAACACAAATTTATTTAAAATTAGTCTCTGAAGATTTGTAGGAGATTTTTCTATTGGACATTTCAGCCATTTAAACTGTAGCTTGTTGGCTTTGAATGGAAATCTATGGAAATAAATCATGGTGGAAAGCTCATTATTTCTTAATTACAGGACATATTAATATCTAGTTTTAAAAATTCTGCAGTGGGTGAAAGGAGCATTTTGGCTTAGAAGAAAGTTTTCTCTTAACCTTTTTGCTATAATGACATCAATGAAGTATCATTATCATTAGTTTAAAATAAAAATGAGACAAAATGAAAAAATGTACTGGAATGAAAAGAGATATTTTGAATACTTTGGAGATGAGCCAGAGGAGAAAAATCAATTTTTTAATATAAAAATTCTCTTCTTTGGAGTAAATCCTAAGGAGGACTCATAAACTACAGCACTGATTTTATTCTTGGTGGAACTGTGCGTAGGCAAAATTTGTTTTGCATTGCAAAGGAAAATTAGGGTAAAGTTAACTCTGATTTGATTTGGACTTCAGTAAGTTACAGCCATCCAAAAATTTTATGATTAGATATTAAAATTTATATATTTGAATAACATATTCGAGATATTATCTAAATTCATTCGAGACCTTCCCTGCTATGCAGAAACTCAATGTATTATGATTCAAGATTAGGGAATAGTTTAAAGGAAAACTTCCTTTAGAAAGTGTGTGAGTTCCTGTGCCCGTGAATAGCAGAGATGTACTGTGTTCTCACCGTTATTCCACTCCCAGGAAATGGGGTCTCAGGACAACCTTTCCTTCCTGTTCTTTCCTGAAATCTGTGTCACTGTGTCTTTTTCTCCTTCAATCCAGACCAACATGCCAACCTGCATTTTGCAGATATTGGTGAAGCACCTGCCATCTGCCAGGTTCTGTGCCAAACACTGGCAATAGGGCAGTGCAGTGGACAGAAGAGGTCCACGGTCTCACAGAACTGTCAGGGTGCAGGGGATAAGACTGAGTAAACAAATTAGAGAGGGAATAAAATGTTACCAAGGTATTAAAGGAAAAAAGTGGTAAGGAAGGAGATACAACAGGGAGGATCAGCCAATAGGACCTATGTGACTCTGTGAATCTCCTTTTTGTGACCCTAAGAACATGAAGCATTTATGGAATATGACTACTATTAATAGTAATGGCAATTAGCATGTGTTATTTCTTATTAACAAGACGTTAGAATACCTCCTTAAACCCAGAGTTCATATTGTTGAGTGAAAGAGGTCAATCTGAAAAGACTGCATATGATATGATTCCAAAAGTCAGACATTTTGGAAATGGGAAAACATAGAGACAGTGAAGATATCAGTGGTTTCCAGGGGTTGAGGGGAAGGGAGAGGAAGGGATGGATAAGTAGAGCACAGAAGACTTAAGACAATTAAACTATTCTGTACTATTTTATAATAAAGGATACATGACATATATTTGTCCAAACCCATAAAATGTATGCAATCAAGGGAAAACCCTAAGGTAGACTGTGGATTTCAGTTAATAATAATGTATCACATTGGCTTATCCATTGTGAAGTATCATACTACTTAATGCAAGATGTTAATAAAAGGGGGATTTGATGGATATAAGCAAGAAGCTATAAAGAAGCTCCAATTTCCACTCAACTTTTCTGTAAACCTAAAAGTGCTCCAAAGACGTAATGATTTATATTAATCAGAAAAGTAGTATGGAGATTCTTCGCAAAACTTGGACTGGACCCACCTTTTGACCCAGTTATTCCACTCCTTGGTTTATACCGAGGATCTAAAATCAGCATACTACAGTAACACAGCCACATCAATGTTTATAGCAGCTCACTTCATGATAGCTAGATTGTGGAACTAACCTAGATACCCTTTGACAGATGAATGGATAAAGAAACAGTGGTATATATACACAATGGAATATTATTCAGCCATAAAGAAGAATTAAAATAATGGCATTTGCAGGTAAATGGAAGGAATTGGAGAATATCATGCTAAGTGAAATAAATCAATCCCCAAAACCAAAGGCTGAATGTTTTCCCTGATAAGTGGATGATGACACATTATGGGGACGGGGGGGGGGGTGGGGAGTAAGAAAGGAATGGGGGAACTTTAGATTACGCAGAGGGAAATGAGAGGCAGTGGGGGTATGAAAAATGGTGGAATGAGACAGACATCATTACCCTACGTACATGTAGGGTACAAAGGGTACGTATTACATGAATGGTATGAATCTACATCCTACACAACCATAGAAACAAAAAGATGAACCTCATTTGTGTACAGTGAATCAAAATGCAGTCGATAAAAATTAAAAAAAATTAAAAAAAAAGAAAAAAGAAGAAGAAAACCCTACGGAAATGCCACTAAATTTAGTACAGTTTTTCAGAGAAGGAAATAAAGTCTCTTAACGACTTGCCTAAATTCTCAAAACCAGTGATTTGAATCTAAGTCTGTCTGATGAAGCCCCCATTCTTAAGCTCAGGAAGAGCACAAGGGAGCTCATTGTTCTCACCCCCATGTCTATTTGCCCTCTCACCTCCTCTATTTAGCTAATACTGTTCTCTTTATTCCTCTGGGTGTCTGGGATTAGAATCTCAGAATTACACATGCATCCTCCTTTCTGTCTTACCACTACAACTGTAACCATTCGTCACATGCCACAGATTCTCCTTCCGCAGGGTTTTTGGTTCCATCCTATCCTTCCTCTTTTTATGGGTCTCTGTTGCTGCCTGGGACCACACAATGGTTCTTTTCCATTTTAGTTTCCTCTTAAGTATCTCACCGCTTCAGGGATGGCGGATCCTCATTTTGATCCTCCATTTCCCCCATCACATCCTCGGCCAAGTTGTACCAGGGCATTGGGGTAGGTTGTGGGAAAGTCAAAGAAAATATCCTGGGACAGGGTTTAAGATATATGAGTTACTGGAGAAAGTTTAGAAGAGATCATTGACTACTCCACGAAGAGTTCGGTACTGATAGTCTGAACAGATAGCACCTCTGTGCCTCAAGGTACTTTGCCAAGTGTACCTCCTTTCCGCCCGTGATGTTTTGTCCCATAGCAGCTGGCTGGATGCCAGACGTGTGCTTTCCGCGGTGCCCTCAGTTCTTCACCTGCACTCACGCTGAGAGGGATGTTGTATGTCAGTTTGCAGAAGCAGCGATATCATCAGCATTAGCTTGCTTGCATGGCCAGCATCCCACGGAGCAACTGAGTACATGCAGAAAGAGACTTTCTACAAATAACACTGACTTGCCCTAGATCCCGGTGTGCATAAAGAAAGCCAGTGTCCTTCAGGACAGCATGCTTATGGAACTCCTGGTCCAGGCTTGCTCCCATTGTTCCCTCACCTTGGCTAGGATTTTTGGAAATAGAAAGGGGGCATTTGGGAACATCCCCTGTCCCCTCAGTAACTCCTGTTGATTTTTCTAACAATTGCTCAGCACCATACTAGGATATTTGCACTCAAGGAATGCCAAATATTTTCATGAGGAGTATAATATTGAGAAAGATAATGTAACTGACCATATCTTCCTTGAACTTTAACTGTCAAAATAACAAAGCAAAATTTGAATGTTGGTCTTAATGATTGTGATGGACTTTTCTCTTTGTGCTTTCCTTTCTTTTAATTAGAGAGAGAGAAAGATTTACCCCATCCCAGCATTTCATTCGTTCTCTTAACCCCGCCTGCAGTTTCTCAAGTAGGCTGTAGGAAAGTTTCTTCACCTGACTCTCTTACCTGCAGGCATACTTACTAATACAGGGCACATGCAGTGCATATTTGTAAACTGATTCAGGACAGAAAGGTATTGCATTCTTATTTGTTGTTCTTATTGTTGTAGTTGTTCAATTAAACATAAAATCAAGGGAGGGGAGGGGTGTGGGGGTAAGATGGATAAAATGAAACAGACATCATCAGCTTGTGTACCTGTATGACTGCATGACCGATGTGATCCTACAACAGGTACAATCAGAAAAATGAGAAATTATGCTCCGTTTATGTATGACTTATCAAAATGCATAAATGTACTCTACTGTCATGTAAAATCAATTAGAACAAATAAAAAAAATTTAAAAATCATAAAAAATAATAACCACAAAGATTAGTTGAATTGCCTTTCAGTTCTTACTCTGAATTCCTACTTTGTATTTTGTTTGGACCATTCTTAATTCATTTTCAAGAAAGAATAAGTTTCTCATAAATGCACCATTATATTTATATGATTTGATATAAAGATCTCTCAGCCACTCTTCTTTTTCTAAAGAGTCACACCTCAAACAGAATAATGAAAAGGAATGGGAAATAGGACATAAATATATAAATATTTGTTAAATAACAGTTTATCAGAAATATATATAGGGTTAAAACATTCCATTAAAAAATTCCAAATCTTTGAATAAATTGATCTTAGATTCTCAATCTCCAGAAGTGTGAGAAAAAAAATTACATGTTTTATGGTAAATTAAATTTTAAAAATCCATATCACTCTGTTAGCCTGGAAATACGTTTTATTTATTCTTTTCTGAAATAAGTATGCTTTTAGGGTGGGGTTTAGTAGACATTTTGCTTCTTCTGGTATTTTCACTGGAATTGCCAGCAAGGGGCTTAACCTTCTTCCTCAAGTGATTCCTTTGTTCTTTTCTATGATTTAAACTAGGAATAGTTCATGTTATTGGTCATATTTTTCTTGCATAGGGATAATTCTAACTGTTAAATTCATTAACTTGGACAAAGCTCTCACTTTGATCATTTTAAGAAAATTCCTGTGTGAAAATTAAAGCCCACCAAGTAGTGAATGATGGCTTCTGTTGTCTTGTGGCGCTGACAGGTAAGTTTCAATGGGCCCTGGAACCACTCAGAATGTCAGTGTTCTCTTTTGGGAGATGGGGCAGATAAACTACCCTGTACACAAAACATTGTAGAGCATGATGGGAATAGAAGGCAAGAACCATTCCAGTCCATGTATAGAAGGATACCTTTGACAGTATTTTTTTTGTTTTTTTTTTTTTTGGGTGCTGGGGATCGAACCCAGGGCCTTGTGCTTGCAAGGCAAGCACTCTACCGATGGAGCTATCTCCCCATCCCCCCTTTGACAGTATTATTTAATATCTTATA
Organism: Sciurus carolinensis; assembly: GCF_902686445.1. Classification (NCBI taxonomy): domain Eukaryota; kingdom Metazoa; phylum Chordata; class Mammalia; order Rodentia; family Sciuridae; genus Sciurus; species Sciurus carolinensis. The sequence continues at coordinate 103,367,007 of NC_062218.1, read as the reverse complement.
TTCTCTTAAGAATCAAAATACTAGTCGGGCCTGATGGCACACACTTGTAATCCCAGCGGCTTAGGAGGCTGAGGCAGGAGGATCACAAGTTTAAAGACAGCCTCAACAATTTAGTGAGGCCCTAAGCAATGCAGTGAGACCCTGTCTCAAAATAAAAAAATAAAAAAAAAAAAAAGAAAAAGAAAAAGAAGCCCCCGCTAGTGAGAGCCTGTCTGAACAGAACAGGCTCCGAGTCCCGGAGCCGCTGCAGTGCAGTGTACTCCTGCAAAGAACCAGCGGAGAGCCTCGATCTGCAATCAGCCTCAGGGATAAGGGCAGGGCAGCCGGAGACCTCTTCAGGCGACTCTGCCCACTCCGGCTGCGGGCTCTCTTCACGGGGCGATCCAAGATGGCGGCCTAGAGGGAGACTGCACCCCCGGTCGCTCCACAACCCAGGAGTTAAGAAGGGGAGGCATTGAGAGACTCGGACTGAAGTGGAGCCACGGGTGAGTCTGCCCACTGGGTAAAGCTCACCCGGGTGGCAGGCCCAGATAGAGGTGGCTTAGCAGAGCCGGGCAGGGCAGCTTGAGTCTTCCCAAGGTAGTCTCCCACACTCCGGCAGTGGGCTCTTCCCACACGGCCAGCTGCACGGTGCAGGCCCACAGTGAGAGCATTTCCGCACAGAGCCAGTTCCAAAACGTGGAACCAGTAGGGGGCTAGGGGCAGTATTCTTCGAATGAGCTGCTTTATCAGATTCCTCCAAGACATCAGGCTACTGAAGGCTGGGAGGTGATACACTGGAAATCTACTGGGACACTATAAGCCAATAGTGGAAAACTGCAATATCTCAGGGTCCCACTGACAACTGACCATTATGAGAAAACAAGGGAAGAAAATGTCCCAAACAAACCTAGAGACTACATCAATAAAACCCAATGACAGCACAGCAGAAGAAATGTCAGAAAGGGAGTTCAGAATGTACGTAATTAAAACGATCAAGGAAGCTAATGAGGAGATGAAAGAACAAATGCAGGCATTGAAGGAGGAGATGAAAGAGCAAATGCAGGCATTAAATGATCGCACTAATCAACAGTTAAAAGACCAAATACGGGAAGCAAGAGATCATTTCAATAAAGAGTTAGAGATACTGAAAAAAAACCAAACTGAAATCCTTGAAATGAAGGAAACAATAAACCAAGTTAAAAACTCCATACAAAGCATAACCAATAGGATAGAACACCTGGAAGACAGAACCTCAGACATTGAAGACAAAATATTTAACCTTGAAAACAAAGTGGAACAAACAGAGAAGATGGTAAGAAATCATGAACAGAATCTCCAAGAACTATGGGATATCATGAAAAGGCCAAATTTGAGAATTATTGGGATTGAGGAAGGCTTAGAGAAACAAACCAAAGGAATGAACAATCTATTCAATGAAATAATAACAGAAAATTTCCCAAATCTGAAGAACGAAATGGAAAACCAAGTACAAGAGGCTTATAGAACTCCAAACATACAAAATTACAACAGACCCACACCAAGGCACATTATTATGAAAATACCTAATATACAAAATAAAGACAGAATTTTAAAGGCCGCGAGAGAAAAGAATCAAATTACATTCAGAGGGAAACCAATAAGAATATCAGCAGATTTTTCAATCCAGACCCTAAAAGCTAGAAGGGCCTGGAACAACATATACCAAGCCCTGAAAGAAAATGGATGCCAACCAAGAATCTTATACCCAGCAAAACTTACCTTCAAATTTGACGATGAAATAAGATCCTTCCATGATAAACAAAAGCTAAAGGAATTTACAAAAAGAAAGCCAGCATTACAGAACATTCTCAGCAAAATATTCCATGAGGAAGAGATGAAAAACAACGATGCAAATCAGCAACAGGAGGCGCTAGCCTAAAGGAATAGCCAAATAAAGGAGAAACCAAATCATGTCAAAAACAAATATGAGTCAATTGACTGGGAATACAAATCATATCACAATAATAACCCTGAATGTTAATGGCCTGAATTCATCAGTCAAAAGACACAGACTGGCAGATTGGATTAAAATGAAAAATCCAACAATATGCTGCCTGCAAGAGACTCATCTCATAGAAAGAGACACCCATAGACTAAAGGTGAAAGGATGGGGAAAAACATACCATGCACACGGACACAGCAAAAAAGCTGGAGTATCCATCCTCATCTCAGATAATGTGGACTTCAAACCAAAACTAGTCAGAAGGGATAAAGAAGGACATTACATGCTGCTTAAGGGAAGCATAAATCAGCAAGACATAACAATCATAAATATCTATGCCCCGAACATTGGCTCATCCACGTACGTCAAACAAATCCTTCTCAATTCCAGAAACCAAATAGACCACAACACAATAATACTAGGCGATTTTAACACACCTCTCTCACCACTGGATAGATCGTCCAAACAAAAATTGAATAAAGAAACTATAGCTCTCAACAACACAATCAGCAATTTAGACTTAACGGACATATATAGAATATACCATCCAACACAGAATGAATACACTTTCTTCTCAGCAGCACATGGATCCTTCTCTAAAATAGACCATATTTTATGCCACAAAGCTACTGTTAGTAAATACAAGAAGATAGAGATACTACCTTGTACTCTATCAGATCATAATGGATTGAAATTAGAAATAAATGACAGAATAAAAAACAGAAACTTCTCCAATACCTGGAGACTAAATAATACACTATTATATGATGAATGGATAACAGAAGACATCAGGAGGGAAATAAAAAAATTCTTAGAAGTAAACGAGAACAAAGACACATCATATCAAAATCTCTGGGACACTATGAAAGCAGTACTTAGAGGAAGATTTATTTCATGGGGTGCATTCAAAAAAAGAAGTAGAAATCAACAAATAAACGAGTTAACACTACAGCTCAAAGCACTAGAAAAAGAAGAGCAGACCAATACCAAAAGTAGTAGAAGACAGGAAATAGTTAAAATCAGAGCCGAAATCAACGAAATCGAAACAAAAGAAACAATCGGAAAAATTAATAAAATAAATAGTTGGTTCTTTGAAAAAATAAATAAAATTGATAAACCCTTAGCCACACTAACAAAGAGAAAGAGGGAGAAAACTCAAATTACTAAAATTCGGAATGAACAAGGAAACATCACAACAGACACGAGTGAAATACAAAACATAATTAGAAGCTATTTCGAAAATCTATACTCCAACAAAACAGAAAACCTTGAAGACATCAACAAATTTCTAGAGACATATGAACTACCTAAACTGAACGAGGAGGACATACACAACTTAAATAAACCAATTTCAAGCAATGAAATAGAAGAGGTCATCAAAAGCCTACCAACAAAGAAAAGTCCAGGACCAGATGGGTTCTCAGCCGAGTTCTACAAAACCTTTAAAGAAGAGCTCATTCCAATACTCCTCAAACTATTCCATGAAATAGAAGAGGAGGGAACCCTCCCAAACTCGTTCTATGAAGCCAATATCACCCTGATACCTAAACCAGACAGAGACACATCAAGGAAAGAAAATTTCAGATCAATATCCTTAATGAACATCGATGCAAAAATTCTCAACAAAATTTTAGCAAATCGCATACAAATATATATTAAAAAGATAGTGCACCACGATCAAGTGGGTTTTATCCCAGGGATGCAAGGTTGGTTCAACATTCGGAAATCAATAAATGTCATTCACCATATCAACAGACTTAAAGTTAAGAATCACATGATTATTTCAATAGATGCAGAAAAAGCATTTGATAAAATACAGCATCCCTTCATGCTCAAAACACTAGAAAAAATTGGGGTAATGGGAACATTCCTAAACATTATAAAGGCCATCTACGCTAAGCCCATGGCTAATATCATTCTAAATGGTGAAAAACTGAAAGCGTTCCCCCTAAACCCCTAAAAACTGGAACAAGGCAGGGATGCCCTCTTTCACCGCTTCTATTCAACATCGTCCTTGAGACTCTAGCCAGAGCAATCAGACAAACCAAAGAAATTAAAGGGATACGAATAGGAAAAGAAGAACTCAAACTATCCCTGTTCGCTGATGACATGATTATATATTTAGAGGAACCTGGAAATTCCACCAGAAAACTTTTAGAACTCATAAGTGAATTCAGTAAAGTAGCAGGTTACAAGATCAATGCTCATAAATCCAATGCATTTTTATACATAAGTGATGAATCTTCAGAAAGAGAAATTAGGAAAACTACCCCATTCACAATAGCATCGAAGAAAATAAAATACTTGGGAATCAATCTCACAAAAGAGGTGAAAGACCTCTACAATGAGAACTACAGAACACTAAAGAAAGAAATTCAAGAAAACCTTAGAAGATGGAAAGATCTCCCATGTTCCTGGATAGGCAGAATTAATATCGTCAAAATGGCTATACTACCTAAAGTTCTATACAGATTCAATGCAATTCCAATTAAAATCCCAATGATGTACCTCGCAGAAATAGAGCAAGCAATTATGAAATTCATCTGGAAGAATAAAAAACCTAGAATAGCTAAAGCAATCCTCAGTAGCAAGAGCTAAGCAGGGGGTATTGCAATACCAGATCTTCAACTCTACTACAAAGCAATAGTAACAAAAACGGCATGGTATTGGTACCAAAATAGACAGGTAGATCAATGGTACAGAATAGAGGACATGGACACAAACCCAAATAAATACAATTTTCTCATACTAGACAAAGGTTCCAACAATATGCAATGGAGAAAAGATAGCCTCTTCAACAAATGGTGCTGGGAAAACTGGAAAACTATATGCAATAGAATGAAACTAAACCCCTATCTCTCACCCTACACAAAACTCAACTCAAAATGGATCAAGGACCTCGGAATGAGACCAGAGACCCTGCATCTTATAGAAGAAAAAGTAGGTCCAAATCTTCAACTTGTTGGCTCAGGATCAGATTTCCTTAACAGGACTCCCATAGCACAAGAAATAAAAGCAAGAATAAACAACTGGGATAGATTCAAACTAAAAAGCTTTCTGTCAGCAAAGGAAACTATCAGAAATGTGAAGAGAGAGCCTACAGAGTGGGAGAATATCTTTGCCAACCATACCTCAGATAGAGCGCTAATTTCCAGAATCTATAAAGAACTCAAAAAACTCTACACGAAGAATACAAATAATCCAATCAACAAATGGGCTAAGGAAATGAACAGACACTTCACAGAAGAAGATGTACAAGTAATCACCAGATATATGAAAAAATGTTCAACATCCCTAGTAATAAGGGAAATGCAAATCAAAACTACCCTAAGATTTCATCTCACCCCAATTAGAATGGCGATTATCAAGAATACAAGCAACAATAGGTGTTGGCGAGGATGTGGTGAAAAAGGAACACTCATACATTGCTGGTGGGGTTGCAAATTAGTGCAACCACTCTGGAAAGCAGTGTGGAGATTCCTCAGAAAGCTTGGAATGGAAACACCATTTGACCCAGCTATCCCACTCCTTGGCCTATACCCAAAGGACTTAAAAGCAGCATACTACAGAGGTACAGCCACATCAATGTTCATTGCTGCTCAATTCACCATAGCCAGATTGTGGAACCAACCTAGATGTCCTTCGGTTGATGAATGGATAAAGAAACTGTGGCATATTTATACAATGGAATATTACTCCGCAATGAAGAATGATAAAATTATGGCATTTGTAGGCAAATGGTCGAAATTGGAGAATATCATGCTAAGTGAGATAAGCCAATCTCAAAAAACTAAAGGACGAATGATCTCGCTGATAAGTGGATGAGGACATATAATGGGGGGTGGGACGGGCTAGCATTAGGTTTAGGGTTAGGTTTAGAGTTAGGCTAAGGAGAGCAGTAAGAATGAAGGAAAGAAGGACTGTGTAGAGGGAAAAGAGGGGTGGGAGGGGCGGGAGGGGTGGGAGGGGTGGGGGGGAGGGGAAAAATATAATAAACATCATTACCCTATGTAAACGTAAAAAAAAAAAAAAGAAAAAGAAAAAAAGGCCTGGGGATGTGACTCAGCGGTTAAGTGCCCCTGGTTCAATCCCTGATACCAAAAACAAAACAAACAAACAAAAAAATAAAAATACTCTGAAAAAATTTTTAGCTAGTCTCAACTGGAAGCTCTGACTTTAGAAAATAAACCATATGGAAAGTCCTGTTGGTTTATATTTGAATACATTTCTCTCTGAATGATCATTTTGCATATATATTATTATTCTAAAGTAAGTAATATAATTAATTCTAACTATGTATATGTATGTGTATATATAATCTCCATTGTGTATGTTTGTGTGTTCTTCCTCATCCTTGTTATCCTTTTTCTTTTTCCTTCCCTTGATAACAAATAACATTTTGTGCAAAATGAATAATGGCCAAAATTGAGCATTTTTCTTTCATGTCTATGATCCTCAGGAGGAAAACTCTGGAAATATATTCCTGTTTGGTATTACTTTCCTTCAGACATTTAAGAACCATAGAACCATTATGGGGAACTTTTTTTAATGCAATAGCCTTACTTTTGAATATTTCTCTCTTTCCTGAAAAATGTTTCCTCCTGGATTTTCTCAGCTAGTACTTTGGTATTTATGGCCTAAGTATTTCAGTAAATATAAGAAAACAATGTTCACTTGTAAAGCTGAGAGAGAATAAGAGGAATTTGTGGTTTTAAGTTTAGAAAACACATTAAACGGTATTGAGATTAACCTCTGTAGCTTAGAGCCAAAGTGGGAAATAGAAAGAAATGGAAAATGAGGTAACATAAATCACAGATAGACAAAGGACCCTTGGACACATGTCTTATCAAGTTAAGGATTATCTGTAGCAAATTTTGGTCCTGAACTCCTTTCATCTGTCCCTCTATAAATATTCTCAAATCAAAATTCTCTTTTCTTTCAAACAGATAGTGTGTGATAAGGCAATAATAATAGGAACTCTGTGTATTAGGGTTCTCTAGAGGAACAGAATCAGCAGGAAGTATGATTATAAAAAGGGGATTATTAGATTGGCTTACATGACCAGAAGCTGGATAGTCCACAATGGCGTCTGCAGTTGGAGAGCTGGAAGAACCAGTAACTGTTTGCCTAAGAGGTGTAAGCCCCAGAACAAGAAGGATCAACACCACTACCCTAATTCAAGACCAAGGCTTTTGGAAACTACCTGGAGAATCACTAGAAGAGTCTGCTTTGGAATAGTGAAGAAGTGAGAGTTCAATACCCTCAGATGATCTAAGCAGCAATCAAGAACCTGTTCTCGAGCACGTTCAAGGAGAGTCAAACTTGCATCTGCATTCACTTCCTTGTTCCTCCAACTTTTACTCCATCCAAGCCACCATTCTGTTGGGTGCTGCTGCCCCTATCTAGGGAGGGTCTCCATTTCAGTTCACTATCCCACATTCCAATCATTCCTAGACATGCCCTCAGCCCTCACTGACACACCCAGAAGCCTCTTAATCATTGACATCTCAATCCAATCAAGTTGACAATTCAAATTAACCATTACACTCTCTTAACCCAGAAAGATCAACTGTGGTTTCAATAGCAACAAAACATTTCAAATACAATACACCCTTATTCTCAGGATGTAATGATCATTCAGTGTGGGTGGTGGAGATGGGGATGTCTCACAGCCAGTCAGAGACCCAGGCTCCTTCCTTCCTGCTCTAGGTCCCTGGAGCCATCTCTATTCAGCTGGCTGATGAGGAAATGGATGAGGATCATGTGTCGAAGGTACTTATGATTCAGGCCAGTAAATGACACACATCAATTGATCTCACATTCCAGTCTCATGGATGTGAGTGCAAGGGATGTTGAGGAATTTATCTAGCTGTGTTCCCAAGAAGAAGTGATAGGTGGCAATGTTGAAGGCTGATGCGTGCCAGGTGCTGCTCTGACTTAATTTTCCTAACAGCCCTAAGAGTGGGCACTTTATCCCATTTCAAAGTGAGGAAACTGAGGCACAACGAAACTATTTGGTTGAGGCGTGGAACTAGGGAATGACTGATCCAGATCAAGTCATCCAGCTTGAGAAGTCACCTCCTTACCCGTCTACAGGTCTCAGAATCACTTTACACTTCCATGAAGGTAGAAAATAAATTAACATTTAAAAAACTTTTCCCTTTAACATTTAGGCTTGTGGAATGATACTATCTAGGACAGGCACAGTGGTTGTATAAGATGGTGACAGTATGAAATTTAGACTTAAGCCTCAGGGCCTTTAAGGTGGACTTTCCTTTTGGCCTCATAATTTCACTGTTTTTAGAAGAAAACACTGAAATGAAAGCATGAAGCTGCAAGTAGAAAGACATTTATTACGTGTTTGTTTAAAATAGCAACAGTTGGAAACAATGTAGCTTTCTAATAATATCTTAATAGATTTTGAGATATGCACAATAGATTATTTGGTAACCACTAAAGAATGCATATGCACACTTATGATGTAAAATATGCTCATTTACTATTTCTAAACATACAAATTACAAAATAGCATATACATCAGGAACTCATTTTTAAAACTGTGTACTTGTATTAAAAAACCTGGGGATAAAAACCACGAAAAAGATATATAACAAAATATTAACATTGGTTCAACTAAACTGGGCCAGTTTTACATCATGGAACAAATTATGAAACAGTCACTGCTGTTTGAGGTTGTTATTGCTGGGTCATTCACCATCTGTCCATCTTCATCTTCTCATTCATTCTTTTATTTACTTTTTTGATAACTGCAGGTAGCTTATCTATGTTCTAAAGCAACCTCCCAAAATGTTCAAACATATCTTTCTTTTCATTGACTCATCACTAGAGGATACAAAGTAACAAAGAAAAACATTGCAACAAAGGTGTACCATTCTTTCCTTCTAATAGTTATAACTCAGCCCTCTCCTGGAATTCAGCCATATAGACAACAATCACAATTAGGAAAAATCCCACAAAGAACTTATTGAAATTTGAAATACTACCTAACATAGTCAGCTCTGTGTGGGTATAAACTAACTTTTCCACCCATGGAAGAAAAGAAAGGAAAAGTAAGAGCCATTAAGTTTCACTCTTAATATGTTCATTGATGCTCTCATTAGAAATGTTAGTTCAATGTTTTAATATCCATCTTGCACACAGACTCACACATAATTCTTTTTTTTTTCAAATTTTATTCAAATTTTGCTTAGATAGAAGAATCTCTCACCTTCCCCTTGACAGTGAACCCAACATTGATTTCACTCTATGTTGCATTTTGCTCTGCTCTGGTCACTGATCCTTATGCCTTCATGTCATAATGGATAGTGAGGGTAAAATAAAATGAAAAGTTTAGGGCATATCACAAGAATAGAATTTAAGGAATGGGACAGACATCATTGCCCTATGTACATGTATGATTACACGAATGGTATGAATCTACATTGTGTACAACCATAGAAATGAAATTACGTACCCCATTTGTGTATAATGAATTAAAATGCAGTCTGTAAAAAAATTAAAAGCTAAATAAAAATAATAATAAAAAAAACATTGGTTCACTCAAGGTGCTGGGGTTTTAAAAAAATTTTTAAATGTTGCTTATTTTTCTAATATTTGCATAAAAACATTTTATTTGTGTGATGAAAAAGAGAAAGCAATTAAGTGGAAAATTAGAATTACAAAGAAGATCTTTGATTGAAATGGAGAGTGATAGAAAGATGTACAAGGTTATTCAAGTCACAGACCTGGTACCATTCCAAGGAAGCATCCACTATATTCCTTTCCATGCATCTGATTATCGTACACTTGCCATCCCATCACAAGTGAAATGCCTGTTCAGAGTCCTCATTTTGGCAGGAAGGCAGTTTGTGGTAACCAGCAAAAAAGACACAGGACCTGTGGTCAGAATAACCTAACAAGGGAGGAAAGAGGCTGTGCAAGATCCTCATTCTGAGAAATAACATTGAAAGATGATGTCCTGGGGTCTATATTTTTATTGAAATAGTTTAGTACAAATTGTGGGTGCTACCAAATACAGCCAGTTGTCATTATCAACTTTAAATCAGTGGCAGAAAAATCAGATTCTCGTTTTTCTAGATCTTTGGATTCCTTTACCTCAAATGTCTGAGAATAGTCTAAGCAAGCCTCTAGAAGAATCCATTCGGCAGATCAAGAGGCTGCTTGGATACAGCAGAATCTTATAGAATTACTTAAAGTTTCAAATTGGTTAAAATCTTCCAAAATATCTCCATGGGTAGCTTACCAGGAAGCCTCGAGCTAAAAAAAGAAAATGACATTTCCATTTTTCATGGTTCGTATTAGGGCTTCTGGAGAGCAAGGTGGCAATTTGATTTAATTCAATTCAACACACATTTATTGTAATTGCATTATAATATTTATTATAATTGCATTACAACATTTACCCTCACTTCAGAATGAAGCTCAATAATTAGAGACCTCAGCATTCAGACATTTTTTGCCTTCCCTCAAAGTGTAGTCTCTGCCATCCCAGAGCACTGCACTGTAATTGTCTGTTTATCCCATGGGACTATCTTCTTGAGGCCAGAGACTGTGTGTCCCCATCACCCAATGTGGTTCCTGGAATATGGTAGGCACTCAATAATTACCTTCTGGGAAAGTCCACTTCTCATCCCTTTTCACTTTTTAACATTTAATTGCTCATTAGTATTTTCTTCAAAGAACTAGCTAGGGGAGAGGAGGAGAAATCCTTGGCCAGTCATAAACATTTAATAAGATAGCTGAAGACACTGCAGTGGCAGTTGGAGGATTATGAAATATTTTAAAAATGGGTACTTGCCCTGGTAGAGCTCACATTCTCATTGAGACAGTACATATAGTCCCAGGAAAAACACTTCGGATGTTAAATTGCATGTTACTAAGAGTAAACGTGTGTGTGTGTGTGTGTGTGTGTGTGTGTGTGTGTGTATGATGGCTCACCATACTTTACTAAACATAAACAAGTCTCAGGAAAAATCAAGTTCCACAAGGCAGATAAAAAAGAAAGTGATTATTCAAACAGTTAGATGACTTTTCCATGTAGAATAGTGGTTTTGCATAGGCTTTCCTTTACAAAGAAATGTCCTTAATAATTTTAACTCTGAATACTTTCACTTTTCAAGATGCATTGGTTGTGGCAGCATGGGATTTACTTATAGGGAAAAGGGTGAGAAGAGGGTGGGGACCATTTACAAGATGGGAACAGAGACCAAAAGAGCAACCTCATGTAGCCATTCTGCATATGTGAGCTTTGAAAAGAGATTGAAAGGAGTCAATCATATTCATTCATATAGTCAAATAGTCAACACATATTTCGTAGGCATCTGGTAAAGGGGAAGAAGACACAAACATGTAGTTACAGAAAAAGTCTAAATAAATGCATTTAGATTTTACACAGGTGAATTTTCTTCACAGAAGTTAACATATTTTATTGAAGAGTAACAAAACTTCATGAAATGTAAGAACATTAAATTAAATCAATAGTTGGAAGTGTTGAATAATGAAAGGAGCAACCCACATAAATGTCAGCAAGCCCTGATTTTGAATCCCGGCTCTGCTTCTTTGTTGGGCTCACATTCTGAACCTCATTTTCTCATCTGTAGGATGGGGTTAATACTAACTACTTTATATTTAAGTGAGATAAAGCATTTAATCTCATAGAATAGCACCCTGGCAGAAAAATATGTTTTTGTTGGATATTTTGGTCACAGTGACAAAAAATTGACTAACACTTCCTCATTTATGCAGTTGCTCTCTTAATAGCAAACGAATAGGCTTGGGAAGTCATATTTGCTATAGTGACCTCTAGGTGGCGATCTAGCAATGTAAGAGTGGCATGGAGAGGGTGGTGGTTTGTGAGAAGAAACGTGGCATGTACCAGGTGCCTGATTACTACATGAAATCTATCCCTGGTCCGCGATTTTATGCCCTAACCTAACCCTGACTGAGTTAATAGGATGGACAGGAATGGGTTTTGTAGGATAGTCAAACTTGCCTTAGCTCTGTGAAGAGTTGTATGCATTTTGTTTAGGATTGATTAGAAGGTCAGTAAAACTCATCACTTTTTTCAGAAGCATGAGGAGTGATCAGAGGGTTAAGCACATGGACGGGTCTTCCAAAGAGAAAAGGTGCATATTTATGCTCATACTCTATACTATTATTATGGTTTCAGAGGTTCAGTCCATGGTCAGCTCATTCCATTGCATTATATTTCATTCAAACTAGAATGGACTGATTAGGCCACAGCTCTCATAATTCAGATATTTCACCTCTGAATATTGCCGAATTACACAGGAGCTTTGAGGTGACACCTCATCTCCAAACCATAACAACTCCTAGGTATTCCAACTAGAGGTGAGGGAGTCCCATGGGATGGAAAGAACATTTAGAAGAATTTAGAGGAAGGCAATAGATGAAGAGAAGAACAGTTCCTATTTCTTCAGAAGCCTAGAAGAGTGGGAGAAGTTGGTTCTAGACTAACAAACATGTCATCTTGGTCACTACATTTTGATTCTACTCTCATGGCAGATATTATTAATTAGATGAGCAACTTCCCCCGCTGCTGAGACAGTTAAGATGACAATATGAAAGTTCTTGCAATGGCCCATTTCAAAATCATAGGACTTGACGCATGGGATAAAAACCCAGGCCTAGGCATACTCAGTCATTCCACTTGAAGGTTTTCGTTTGTTTCATTTTGTTTGTTGTTTCCCTGTATGACTAGTAATGAAATCTAAAGAGCTGCCCTAGAAGTGATGTTATTCAGGTTTCCTGCTGTAACAAACAACACTGTCGTCTTAACAGTGTCTTTCTCACTTACATTATGTGCTAGTGACCATGAAACAACTGCTATGGCCTTGTCCTACAGCTCCTCAGATCTGTGTTGCAGGACTGATGCTCAGGGATCAGACCTGATCTGGGACAAACCATTCTTAGGGCAGAAGAGAAAAAAAAAAAAAAAATCAAGAGGGATGTCAGAAATAAGTGATGGGGCTGGAGATATAGCTCAGTTGGTAGAGTGCTCACCTTACTTGCACAATGCCCTGGGTTCAATCCCCAGCACCACAAAAGAAAAAAAAAAAAAAAGGAAAAAAAGAAATGCGATGCTTCTTAATATCTTTACTCCATTATGATGTATGTCAAGTTTACTCATATTCAAGCTCAATATCAACATAGTGGGGAAGTATATTCCTTCCAGGGCAGGGATACAAGAGACAGGGAAGGTTGAGACTGTATCAACCTCTTATAGGAGAGGATATGGTAATGCAATCAATCATAGATGACTCTTGTGATCTAGGACAGCATAAAGCATTTATGGACCATAGTTGGTAACGCAGCAACTTTCAGATTTCTTGCTCAATGGAATTGAAGAAAGAATTCACTGAAAAATGAATTCAAGAATTTTCTAGCAACTCCTTCCATTTCTGATATTGGTATAGTCACTTCTCTTTTGGGAACTTCTTCCACAGTCTTAAGATCAGGGTCTGATTAAACACACTAGTTTAATCTAAAATTTTGAACGTGATTTTGGCACTAGTCCCTGTTTATTCCCTCTAACCTCATAATTTGACACTCTTCACTAGTACCTTTATTACCAAGATAAAAAGCACTCTTTGGAGAAAGGAACATACTGTGTTTTCTTTGCATATGCTGCTTCCTTTACTAAAAATCACTTCCTACTATGAAAGACTTGCCAAGATTATCATATTAACTTATGCACACATAAAATGTGGCATTTGTCATTGAACAACCACAAAGAAGGCAAATCCACCTTTTTCCCCCTGGTAAGATGATCATTAAAACTAGAGAAATGACCCTGGTGTTAATTCCAGATATATGAACTAATTCTTCAGCAAAAAGAACATATACATGTTGTTTTCGCCAATCCTAATTTCCTTTTTTCACCAATATTAGTTGGAGTACCAGTCAATGTGAAGAAAGCACTAATTCTGTATTTTCTCTGATACCTTTAGGACAAACTGTGACTGACCTCAAAACCCTTTCTGAACTTGGCAACCATCAGAGGGGCAAAGGTACTTTACGTTCGGGTGAGCTAAGAATAGGTCATTCCATTTTGAGTGCCCTACACAAAGAAAAGAACATACTAGAATCATGGAATCTAGGGCTTATTCCTTCAGAGTAACAGTACCAGCCTGTGACATGCTTTCTTTATTGCAATCAGAAGGCTGGGTGCTTGGCCCTCAGTTACATTTGTGTTTGTGTTCTTTTACATGTATGTATTCACAGCAAAGACAAGAAAAGGGACTGCTCAGTGAGACACTGATCATCTGCCAAGGTCACTCAGTCTGTAACTCTGTCTTCACAGCTTGTTGATAACATTGTCCTGTTAAGTTTCTTTTTGATAAAAAATAATACATGCCTGCTTATTTAATATATAGGTATTTGGTTGGTTTTTGTTTTAGTCAACTTTTTCATTACAGTGACTGAAAGACCATAACATTTGTAGAGGAGTAAAAGTTTATTTGAGGGATCATGTTTTCAGAGGTCTCAGTCTATAGGAGGCTGACTCCATTCCTTGGGGCTCGAGGTGAGGCAGAGCATCATGGCAGAAAAGTGTGGTAGAGGGAAGCAGCTCACATGATGATCAGAAAGCAGAGAGAGACTCCACTCACCAGATACAAAAGATACACTCCAGAGGCATAACCCCAATGCCCACCTCCTTCAGCCACACCCTACCCACCTTGTTACCATTCAGTTAATTCATCAGGGGGTTAACTCACTGATTGGTTTAAGGTTCTCATAATCCAATAATTTCTCCTCTGAATCTTCTTGTCTCACACATTCAAACAGAAACAATCTAGTTACTTTTAATTTTGGCAAACCTCTGTAGAAGAACAGTCTTAATATTCTGGAGGGGAAGGATTGGGACATACTAGGGTCACAACTCACACAAATGTACTTTGCCTTGCTAAATCCTCATCATCCTCAGACCTGGCCTTTGATGGTTCTTCCACGGCTGTTCTGAGCGGGGTGTTCAGCTGTGTGCTTCTGTGTGCATCTTGTGCACTGAATGAGTAGACTTTGATTCCGGAGGCAATTTATCTTTGCTGCTTGGCACAGGTTTGGGTATAGACTAGGTTCTCAGTAAGTATGGGAGGGATGGGCTGAATAAATTCTTACTGCAGCTACTTGTCCCATCTGGGAGGCCAGAGTAAGGAGAACAAGGTCCTGGATTGGACCAGGTCACCCAGAACATGGTGAAGGGAGCCAGAGCACTTCCCAGGGAGCACTCTGCTAGGAGACACCTTCTAGGATGCGATATTCACACTTCCAGGCTTCTCTTTCCCTTGTAAAGCAGTGTCCTCACATGGCAGTCAGGAGAAGAGACTCATGACACACCTGGTTTGACACATTCACCTTTAATCAGCAGTCAGGACTTCTTAACCAGGAGAGCATAAAAGCTCTAAGACTCAGTTTCCTTGACCATAAAATAGGGAAATTTCACAGAATTATTGTGAGAAATAAGTGGGATTGTGAGTGTTTGGGGCACCATAAGCATCTGCATGTGTTATCTATTACTTGATATTGTTAATTTGTATTTTTCTGATTTGATTATCAGAAAAAGAAGAGGCAGGAAAGTGAAGGAGAGTGATAGTATTGAGCAGATTTTGAAAAAATATGATTAAAATTTGTTGATAACTCATTCCCTTGATTCAACCTCCCACTTGCAACAACATATTAAGAAGAATCGATATGAATACAATCACCGTTCAAGCAGAACTGTTTGCTACTCATTTTGCAGAAAACTAGTATAAACACTAATGTGAAGACTCTGAGAGCAGCAAGGTTGGTGGATGCTACCCTCTCCCACCTCGCAGACGACTCCACTCCCAAGGATGGTCATATTTTGAAGGCATGTTTGCTTCATTAATATGACTTATGAAAAAAGTGGGAAGTTGATTCTTAATTATACATAATGGTTTGCAAGAAATGGCCAGTTTGGCCTTCCTTTAATAGAATTTGCTTTCTTAGTGATTACTCAGTACTGTGCATGCTTTGTTGTAGCAGGAATGTTGAGTGGTACATGAGGAGAAAGGTAACTGAGGTCTGATAGAGCTCCCCCAGTCCCGTCCCACCAAATGAGTTAGTGAGCCCTGATGAATGCAGGGCTAGTGATTACTTTTATAGGAGGTGAGAGAGTTTTCTGAGGTCAATGAGAATAGATAACCACTCTCCAGTTTTGGTTTCCATCAGTGAAGGATTCCAATACTCAGTAGGATGGTGGTGACAGCCTTTTCTAAGTCTGTATTTTTTTTTAAAGTTCCAGGGTGGTAATATCAATGATCTCACTAAAAAGGTGGAGTTTCATTTTTGAAAGAAATGTTCTATCCCAGGATAAGAAGTAGGGGAGTGTTGTGTTGAGAGACAAGGGGAATTCTACCAGTAAGACTACATGAGTATCTGTACATAAGAAGGTTGGAAGTGTGGAAACTTAGTTCCCATTATGTCTTTTATATTAGAAGAAAGAGCAGTGGCTTTGGAATCACTTGGATCTTAGTTTAGAGCCTAGCCCTTGCACATTCTAGCTGTGTGATCACAGATAAATTAGTTGACTTTTCTGAGTTTCAGTCTCATTGTTAAAAATAGTAATATATAATAATCATCTTCTAAATTACCAGCAGGATACTAAAAACATAAGGAATGGTAGCTATTATTTTCTTAAATAGCAGAATTAGCAGTACATACACACACATACATTTCATTTTGAAATTTGTACAGTGTAATAATGTTGGCAATAATAAATTACATTGAAAGTCTACTATGTGATGGAGTATACTAATTTCTTTATATATATTATCTTATTTAGTTTTATGCTCATGAAACTTTAAGAGGTAGATACTATTATTTTACAAATTAAGAATTTGAGAAATGAAGAGTAAATTACTTAACAGCATAAAGAAAGCAAAGTAATTTCCTGAGACGTTTGAGAGCTATGAGATTTTGTTTGTGGTGTAGAGATTATTCAACATTTCTCATGTACTCAGGGGGAAGTAGAGAGCCCTAGGAAAAAGACTTCATCTGCTGCACTGTCAGTCTGGTTGAGAGACAGAAATACAAGTCCAAATAATGAGTGGTGCAACTGCTGGTCTTACTGCTGTTAAGAGAGACTTGGTATGCTTCCTTCCACATCTGCTTCCTCCTCTACTATTTATTTTGGGCACTCATTCTGGCTTGGGTCAGTGCTAGGAGGGAGGTGGGAGAAGGTAACATTCACCAGCCTTGCTGCTCTCAGAGTGCTGTTTCTTCATCATCTTCATCATCTTCATCACCACCACCATCTTCTTCCTCCTCCTCCTTCTCATCTCGTTGTTGTGTTTTGGATAAGTGTCCCCCAAGACCCAAAGGCTTCCTCACCAACTTGTGGTGCTATTGGGACATGGTGGGACCTTCAGGAAATAGGGTCAGTGAGAAGAAGTTAAGTCACTGGGGCCATGTCCTTAAATAAAATATTGGGGCCCAGCCCACTTCTCTTTCTCTCTTTTGCTTTCCCACATGAGATGAAAGGCTTTCTTCTATTGCATGTTTCCATATGATATGCTGCCTTGCCTCAGGTCCCGAAACCATGGACCAAACAACCATGAACTGAAACCTCCAAAACTTGAGTCAAAATACCTTTTCTTTCCTTTAGATTTTTTTCCCTCAGATATTTTGACACAGAGACTGAAAGCTGACTAACACAGTCATCATCAGTTTTGGGGAAAAAAAGTACTTCAGGGAGGTTAGATTTTTCTTAAGATGCTGGATATCTCACAAGGTTGTCAGTCAATATAATTGAGAATAGCTTTTGGACCCTTTAACTTCTACACTTCTAAAAGTTTCAATGCAGATTCTAAAAAGACCTGATACATTAGCTATGGTGATGCTTGTATGAGTGTGTGTGTGTGTGTGTGTGTGTGTGTGTGTGTGAGAGAGAGAGAGAGAGAGAGAGAGAGAGAGAGAGAGAGAGAGAGAGAGAGAGAGATGCTGGGATTCTGGATAGTCCAATCAGAATACTCCATAAGAGCAGAGGAGAGGCGGGAGTATTCATTTTGGGCATCATGGCTCCATAGGAAGAATTTTTAGCAGTTTTACCTCAAGTGTCCTGACCCACGAGAACAAGAAGACACCTTTTATCTTTAGTTTTCCCTCTAGGGAATAGTTTAACTGGTTCTTATTCCACTTCTACCAAAATGTCAATACATTGATTTCAGCTTAGCAGAGAGGAGAAGACTATAAAATTGAACATGCTCAAATAAAGTGTGGGAGATTAGAAGACTGACTGTCCAGTGCTATTGTATCCTTTGAAGCTCTTAGACAGGCGTCTAATGGGTGGCCAAACTTCCCATGAAGAATGCAGCTGTTCAAGCCTCTTATTTTCACGAACTGTCCTGAAATTGACAGTGCTGATTTCAAACCATTTATAAAGCCTTATAAATAATTGCAATACCTCACATTGTCCCTCATTTCCCAAGCCTCTCCCCCTGTGATGACCAGTGGCAAGCATGGCATCAATATTGTATTCAGATTAAGGAGTGGGTCATCCTTTGGAGCAACACTGACTTGTAAGGTAGGGACTGGAGAATCAGCAAATTCCCAAAAAAGACCCTGTTATGGTTTTAAAATATGTCAACAAATTGCCTGATATTCTTTCTTGGAACGATGAACTCTAATTTTCCCATCCTTACCTATGAGTTGTACTTAGTGACCTGCATCTAATGAACAGAATATGGTAGATTTGAAGGTGTGTCATGTTTGACATTAGAAAATACTAGGTTTCCTCCTTTCTGTCTCTCTAGGAGGAAGCCAGCTGCAATGTGACAAAGTCTTTTAAGTTGACTTATGGAAAGGCCTGTGAGGTCAGGAACATTGGCCTCCTATCCAGATGAGTGTGCCATCTTGGAAAGGGATATGCCAGCTCCATTCACGCCTTCAGACAGCTACAATCTGGACTGGCCTCCTGTGTGAAATTCACAAAAAAACCTGAGCTAAAACTACCTACCTAAGCTGCTCTTGAGTTCCTGACCCACAGTGTCAGACAATAAATGCTTATTGTATTAATATGCTATATTTTGGGATTTAAAATAACTCACATAACAATAGATAACACATACTTTCCCATTTTGCCAAACCTTTTCAAAAGACTATTTCACATAGTTGTTTAGAAAACAAATTCATGCCAAGGAGTTGGTGGGTGTTGTTGAAGTGAAGGACTGACTGTCTCCTTGCTGACACCTGCAGCTTCTAATTAATTTCTCCTAGGCTGCCTGTGAGGTGAGATGTGGGAACACTCCATGGCATAGAAGGAGACAACTGCTTGGGAGGCCCAGTTGCTTTTCTGAATAGCATGTGAGGCCTTATCTTTAGCTCACAAGTATATTAAAATCAGTGTACCAAGGATCTTTGAGATTAAATAATGTACAACCTTTACTTCGGTAATCAATACTAACATTATTTTTGTTTTCAATAAATCCATGAAGTCCACCTACATAGCCTTAAATGAAAGAAATAAATCCAATCCTGAGGTTGAGGCCCAATCCATGGCCCTCAAGAAAGATTTAAGAGTTGTGCTTTGAGAAGATACTTCTTGGTGGACCCCAGCAATGACATTGTAAGTGAAGGCTTTGGGGGATATAGAGAAATAGTTCCTAGACTTTAAGGTGTTAGATACAGATTTGGTGATTTCTGAAGCATGCTCTTCATCACTCTCATTTACTTGGTGGTCTTGTTGACAGAACGTTGTTCTGGTAAAGTAGAGACTTGGTTTACCGTACTACTCCCAAACAAAGATTTATTTACAATTACGGAATAAAATCTTCTCTGAAGACTATTTCCTCTATGTCTTCATGCAGTGGAGGAATGAGGTTGTAACTGAAAAACACATTTTCAAGGGATTGCACTAAGGTGGATTCTCATCATGACAATGATTTAAATGAATTTTTTGATCTCAAGGAGATGCTTTGTTCCAGGAAGTTATGTTATGATCAAATTAATTCATCTTTGCTATGAGACCCATGGATGAAAAGGTCTGCAAAGTGCAAATTGTTGTTATTAATTTACAAGATAAAGTGCTTGTTGTTTTGGGAATCAGTCCCAGAGCTCACTGTTTTCACATAATCTTATATTGTGGGTAATTATACACAGACATTAACTTGATAAAGATAATTACAAGAATCTATCATTGCTGGGGTTTTGGTTTATTTGATTCTGAACTTTTGGGGACTTTGAATTAAATGATTAACTTACACTGGGTTTTTGTTAGTGAATGCCTGAAATAGTTACTGAAATTAATACAGAGCACGTTTTTACCTTTTCACAATGAATATGTTTGATTAACAGCGCGGTATTTATTCAGTTGGGGATCTTAAATACCAGATGCAAATTTCAAATAATCACTTGAACAATCGAGTTCAAATATTTAACAGATCAGTGCAGAAAAGATTAAGTGGGAAATTTATTTAAAGGACAAGTGTGTGTGTGTGTGTGTGTGTGTGTGTGTGTGTGTGTATGTGTTAGAGATGGAGGTAGAGTGAGGCACAGGTGAATTTTAACCATTTATAGTATGTCGGCCACATAGATTACAAGAGGGTGATATTTTATATTTCTGGAAATTTTCTATTCCTTGAAAATCTTATGTAACTTTTCCTGGTATGTTAGGGAAAGGCTTCCCACTCTAGCTTTGAGTAAACATCACCAAGAGATCTCGTTAAAAATACAGATTCCTGGGCTCCTCGAGATTGTGAATGTGAATCTGGCTTGATTCCTGCACACCTTTATTTTTAACAAGCTCCCCAGGTGGTTCTGCTGTGGAACTTGCTATAGAAAGTACTAAATTGAGGCATTCCTGTGGAAGGCTGCTTCTTGCTAGAAACATGATAGCATATTCGTTTGCTCTTAAAATTACAAACAGATAAGCATAAAAAAACAAAAGCATTGTTACCTCTTTCCCCACAAACTTTACACATCTATTTTTCTTATTGCCAGAGACACCTATCACCTTCAAGCTACATCTTTCCCTTAGTTTCTTATGTGAGCAATGAGACATTTGCCCATTTCTAGCCATATATTCTGAAAGTTAGGTTCAAATCAGTCTTGAGTTAGCTCTTTGATAACTGGGCATTTTCTTCACTCTCTGATTTCTGCTGCCATATTGTGCTTCAGTTTATGCTAGATTTCTGGATTCTTCCTTAAATGAGAGTCTTCAAAACCTGTCTAGCATCATTGCCACTGGAGGATTAGAGCCCTACCTTAGTTCCATCTAACCTCCTTCCAAGAATGCAAAACTTGCTTTAAAGTCTTACTTCAGAGTTTGGGAGCCAGGGCACAATCACAAGTTGCTGGGTTTCCCCATGCAGCCTGACATACTTGACTCCAAGAAACCTATTTTAGCTCTGATACAATATTCCACTCACTCACCTGCTGAGGTACTTGTTGTTGGACTTTCTTTATGACTACTGACCCAGGGACCATCCCACCTGAGAGAGGTTCCAGGTTGACTTTCTATGTTCTGGATACTAGGTTCATTTAGGTAGTGATCTGAGACATGATCTGGCAATGGAACATCTAAGACTCTCAAGAGCAAACATAGTTTAATAGAGAAATTTACAACATGCAGTTTCTATTTTAGTTTTCCTCTCTCTTTATCATGATACATGAACTTGCAACTGGTGATTTACTTTTGTTCTCATCTGTAAATTAAATCTGTTCTTCTCTTGATTTCAAACACACTGATAACTAGAGTTTTTCACTTCTAGGACAGGATTTAAAGGGGTCATAATAATTATCTTCAAGAATTTTCAAAGTTGTATGCAAATGAGAGTTTAAATCTGATCCTAGTAAGCATCATTAAAGGATGGGCAATTATGACTCAGCATAAGGAAGGATGCTTTCTGCATTCAACAAAGGTAGAATGAGCAGTCTTTGGAAAGACAGAGCTTCCTCTTGCTGGAGGACTCAATCAGAAGCCAAGGGACCATGGTTGAGATTTCATAGGGAGGAACCAAAATTAGGGTGGGTCTCACCCAGCTTTGAGCACAGTAACTGTAAGGTTTTGAGCGCAATGACTGTGTCAGTAGCCATGAGTTCATGTAGTGTCAGCTATTGTAGTGTCATGTGGATCATGCAGGATGACTCAGAAGTGGGTGATGGGCTGCCTGGTGCAAAATAATTGTGTCTTAATTGATGATACTTGGTGTAATTTAGTCTTTTGTCTATCCCAAGTCAAAGGCACAAAAGCTGGTTTTTCTGCCATGTTGATGATCTGTTTTGAAAAGATGTCATATCTTGTGATAAGTCTCAGGGTCTGGGATGGTTTGTGATTAACTTTTCAAAAGGCCTGGGAAGTTTAACCATTAAATAGATTTTAAGCATGCAAGGTCCTGAACTTAGTGGGTTAAATGATAGGGTAGTCTATGAGTCCTGATGGTTCATTAGGCCATGTGTCTTAACTAGCATATAGTGTTTACCTATCAGCTGACAAGCTGAATGTGTCACTCTGGGAAATATACAGGTTCAACAATCTACTCTGGCGTAAGATAGATGGATTTCCATGCAGATTGATCTACCCCAGGCTTCATTTCTAAGAGAAACCCGTGTCTAAGAGGGGGTTTGAAAGAAAGTTTCAGGACTTTCTCTTGGCTATCCATATCTACAGAACAGCTCTTAGTGCCAGTCTGCAGCAGGGCTCATCTTTCAGACAAGGCTGATGACAGAATGTTAAATATCAATGTCTAATTTTTCTCTTTAGATAGCACTTCATATGAGTGAATGTGGATCTAGGGTCCACGGAAGCTGAACAGACTCCTGCATTAACATTCTTGTAGCATCACATCAGGGTCAGGTGGATAATGGAAAGGCGAATCCCATCTGTCCTTTTTATTATGCATCTGGAAACTGCCAGCTGGGCTGACCCTCCTTCACAATCAACAGTGCATCTGTTTTCAGATTATGTCAAGGCTTCAGAGCTCTGTTGAAGCAGAGTACTGCTTTAAGTCTCCATATTTGTCTGCCTCAGGCACCTAACATGGAAAAGAAATAGTTCAAATAAATATCTTACAAAGGATTTTATATAAATATCTACATATATATGTATATATGTATATATATATGTGTGTATATATATATATATATATATATATATATAGTCTACATAAATATCCACAAAGTCAATTCTAATCAAATACTAGGTTCTGTAAACTTCAGACCAAATATGTCCTGTCTTCTTTTTTTGGAGGGGGTGCTCATAAATGACCATGCTACCATGGCAAATAGGTGGTTGCAAAATGCTAAAAAGGCTCAGAGATATGTTCTGTTTTCAGCAGTTGAGTCCTTGAAATCTTCAGTCTAGGCTAAAAAGAATAACTTCAAAATATTCTCTTAAGCTAATTAGAGCCATCAAAGGCCATAGAACTCAGAATTTTTGTATCAGTGACTATCTTTGGATAGATCACTATACCCCCCTATTCATCTGTTTATCCATTGTTTTTCTTGAGTTGTGGGGTTTGACTTAACCTCAAGTGAATGTCACCAGTTGATCTTATTTCTTCTTAAAAAGGCAATTTAAGGAATACAGGAATTCAGAAGTGTGTTACTACTTGAAGAAATGTAAGGAGAGGTTCTCAGTTCACAGGGCCTCTTTTCTTGGGGAGAATTATGTAAATAACTGGAACTTAAACAGATTTCAATTGCTATTTCTTGAGCATGCATGCTTCTGTAGGGTTTTTCAAAACTGAAAAAAGGAATTTGAGGCAGTATTCAATACCGTAAATGTTCATTTCTGAACTGTGATTGTATATTGTTTCATGGCTCATGCTGACACGTGCTCAATTCTTGTCATAGTCAGGATGACTTGCTTTGCACTGATTATATATATTTTTTTGGTATTGACAATTAAACCCAAGGGTGCTCTACCAACGAGCTACATCCCCAGGCCTTTTTTAATTTTGTATTTTGAGACAGGGTTTTGCTAATTGCTCAGGCTGGTCTTGAACTTATGATCCTCCTGCCTCAGCTTCTCAAGTAGCTGGGATTTCAAGTGTGCACCACTGTGCCAGGTTAAGTTGATTATGTTTTGACAAGGTTCTCAGTGGAGGTCCTAGGCACGACTGATGTATAACAATGCAGTCTGTGCATGTGTGTGTGTATGCATCTTTATTAGCCAGGTTGAGACTTCCATCAGATCTTTAAGATTGAAATGCAACATTTGCCATTTTAGACTCAATTTGGCTAATAAAAGAATAAAAATTATACAAACCAACTGGTGTGTGCACTTTTTTTTCTTTTAACTGAAAGCAAACATGCCAATGATGCTGATTTCATTGCTAGTGGTGATATAACAGAGAAGGAACCATAAAATCTAGGACAGAGGGGAGTGTGGCTGGCAATTTGATTAGGACCAGAAACCACGCCAAGTTTGAAGGTGTTTCTCTGGAGGAAATATAAAGCAGGCAACTTGCCAACTTGCTAATAATATACAGGCAGGTAGGTAGAAGATAGATAAAGAGAGAGATAGGTAGATAACCAGCAACAATGAATTTGTAGTTTTCTAATTTTCCCTCTTCAATTAAGTCTATTAGATATGAGTAGCATATTTCAAAATAGCAAGGAGCCATGGAAGAACTGTGATATGCCTGAGGCAGAAGAATTATCTGAAATATGTAAGAGCCTTTACTGTGTTTCCCCTTCATTGTGCTTAGGGAAAAATTCAAACTCTCTCCAGTGGCTTCAAGTTCTGACATAGGTCTGTACCTATCCCTTCAGCCAAATTTGTGCTCTTCCTCCTCCTCCTCCTCCTCCTCCTCCTCCTCCTCTTCCTTCTTTATTCTGCTCCTATCAAGCTGACCTCTTTCAATTCCTTAACATGCCACATCCTCTATGGCTTCTAACTCTTTGCAAAACTGGAAATTTATGACTCTGTTACCCTTTCTCTTCCCAGCCCAACTGTTCACAAGGCCACTTGCTTCTTGTCTTTCAGTTTTCAACTCGTGTGTCACTTTCACAAGGACTCCTCTGTGAGTCTAGGTCTCCACCTCCCATATATTTCTATAACACATTCAATTCCTTCATATTACTCATCACTGTTTAAAGCTATTTTTTCCTATTATACTATGAGTTTCAGGTCTGCATTGCTATATGCAAGAATTTAACCTGATAACTTTTACTTGTTTTGCAATCAAATTTTCTGGAAGTATTAATAAGTAAGGTTGAATATTGAGGCTCTAGGGAAAGCAAACCATAATAAGTGAGAAATAATAAGAAAGAAAGTGAGAAATAATAAGAAATCACAGATTTTTGTGAAATAAGTCTTGCAAATCATCTACCGAAGTTCTGGTACATATGATTTACTGATTTGTACTTTGTAAGTCACTTGAAGTTCTTGGGATTTAGCTGTATAGAAATTTATAAATAATTACATATCTCTCTTGTGTGTGTGTGTGTGTGTGTGTGTGTGTGTGTGTATCAGGGACTGAACCCAGGGGCATTTGATCCCTGAGCCACATTCCCAGTCTTATTTTGTATTTTATTTAGAGCAAGGGTTTCACTGAATTGCTTAGCACCTCACTTTTGCTGAGGCTAACTTTGAACTTGTGATCCTCCTGCCTCAGCCTCCTGAGCTGCTGGGATTATAAGCATGCACCACTGCACCTGGAGGCCATATTTCTTCTTAAACTCCACAGGTTCAAAACCAAACTTAAGATCTTTGTCCTCGTTTCTCTCCTGATGCACTATCCCTACTGACTCAGCCTGCATAACCAGTTTTGACACTTCCATCTTCTTCCCCAACAGCCAATACTTACCAGGCCCTGACAGTTTCATATGTCTTCAGTCCATCTGTTTTTCTCCACCTTCAGTTCTTCCATGCTGCTGTCCAGCATCATCCTTGTGAACCTCCATCTGTCTGGAACCAGAGGTCCTATTGGTTTGGTAGACTCAACTAGGGATGAAAATCAACAGCTTACTCTTAGGGTGAACTTAAATTTGGAAATGAATGTGGATTATAGAAGTATCTTATCAAGATCTAGGGAAGATATTACTTAATCTTGAACATTTTTTTCCTAGGAATCACTTTGGGAAAATTCTTAAGGTCAAGCATGAAGCAGAACTCTTTATCAATGGGAATGGCCAATGAAATAGTAGATATAATATGGTAAGGTGGTTCTAGTGAGAGGATTAAAGAAGACAGGTTAGCACAAATGGAACAAAAGGGGTTTTCATTTGCACTAGCTAGTCATAAAGGGATCATAAATCCTGATGAATCTTTTGTTTTCTTTGGAAGCAACTACTCAGTTAAACATGTACTATTCTAGTCCCAAGTGGCAGAGCAGTAGCTAGCAGTTTTCTACACCACCAACATGTTGGCTACCCAGGTGTGAACAGATGAAATTGTGCATTTGAGCATGGAGGAGATTAAAAAAAAAAAAAAAAAACCAACAACAATCAAGTCATTTGAGCTAAAAATGGCCATATCCAATTGGCACAAGCAGACATGATACCATGGGAAATGTCACAGGAAATTAAGTTTAGAAGTCTCCCTGCAGGCTAGGACCCAGGTGTTTGCCCCTTTGAAAAAGTGGAGTGGTTATTGTTGGGGATATGTGCTTGTTCTTAAGGAAACATCTTTTTCTTAAGTTTCTCTATTATTTCCTTTAAATAATAAGACACCTTTTCCTACACAGAATGTCAATGAAGGATGGGATGAGTATGTTTTTATTTAAAAGATATCATTGAACATGCACGCAAATATGAACTTGTATTTCCTGAGGCAGCTCATGCTCTTTGCTCTGACCCCCAATGGCAGTTGAGCCCTTTATTTTGATGTGACAGTAGTTCTCCACCAATGTACCTTATCCAACACCATTTGAGATTAAGTCTCAGTTCATTTGTCACAAAAAGCAAACTCAATGCATTCCCTAGTAGAAGTAGTAGGAGATTTGATACAACACTTACTAATTTATAAAAGCTGGCATCAAGAATATTGGAGAAATAGGAGAGATGAAAAAAAAAAACACCATGCAAAGTTAATGATCACTTAAGAATTATTATTTATTAATCAGTTCTCTAACATGGGAAAATTCCCATGTGTCTGAGCAAACCACAGACGGTTGTTTGTGATTACAGGAACTATATGGATCCCTCCAAAGCATTTATCCCAGAAGTTACAAATTAAATAAGGTTATCATAACTTTCATGAAGCTCGAAAAATTACTTAGTAACTAGTTACCCATTTGTGATCATGCATTAAAATGCATTTTTTCTAGAGTTGTGCTGGCATTCCACACTATTTTGGTTGAGCCACTTTGAACCCTAGGTTCCCAGCAGGACTCTCCTTTACAGGTGTTGCCTGCAGTGTCCACATGCCAGGTCCTAGTGTTCAGGATCTGGGTCAGCAGCAGTGCTTTCTTCTAGAAAACTTGGAGATGCAAGTCATTCTCCTGCAGTCATGTGCGACCTGTTCACATGTCCTAGGGTTCTTTGGTGCAATCATAAGATAGATATAAGGAGGGTTTTTATTTTCCTGCCTCAGTGCTTTTGCACTTGGTGTTCTCTGTACTTGAAACCTAGTCCAACTCTCTCATTTGAGGATCCCCAGTAAAATTCAGTACTCAGGGATGCTTTTCTTGGCCCTCCTACCTAAAGTAGATTTACTTTTAGAGTACTTAAAATGGTACATGTAATTAATTTATTAATTTTTTTATTCATTTTTTGGTCTGAATCCCCGCTCCCAAAACACAAGCCCCATAGGACAGGGCACTTGGCTGTCACCATGTCCTAACTTCTATGGTGCAATCCACTGACAGATGAACATGGGAATGTTGGGAATAACTTCTTAGCTTTCTTCATTTGAAGAAAGATCTTTAAACAAAATACAAATATAGAACAATGAAGTGCTAATGCAATCAATTTCTTCTCTAAGAAAAGAGAATATGACATGTACTTCATATAGACCTTTCCTGAAAACTCCACCATTGCATGTTAATAATGTATTATATTTCATAAAAAATTGAAACATAGAAGAAAACTTATCCTGGAAACTAGGGCCAAAATAACACAAAACTTGACTCTTCCCACGGGATGTAATTCCCTCAAGTGGACGCAAACCTTGAAAAGTGCCCTAAGGGATGACATCCTGATGGTCTGACTGTTACATCCTTAGTCCCCGACACACTTCCGGGCACCTGGTAAGCTCTTAAATATGTGTTGAATGAGCAAATGAATTCATGGGACATGCCACAACCTGGAAATCTTTATTTATACTTAAGCTATTTTTATCACTTAAGTTAGTCATATTTTTTTTCTTGCTAAAACAACATATTGCTGATTTTATATCAAAAGTCTGTGGGGAAACAAGATTCGCTTTATAGCCAATTTTGCTGAAATGTATTGGCCCTGCAAAGCAAGAGACATTTACACTTTGAAATATGCATTGTCATTTACCCTTCAAAAACACAGTAGTTTTCCTTAGCTGTTTCTTGGTTTAATCGGTCCCCAAAGCTAAATAAATGAAAGAAATGGAATGTCTGTTTGCATTAAACTACTTTCTAGCAAGGTGACTTTTACTTAGTTCATGTAATGCAATTATTAATGGGCTACTGCTTTGTGTAGATAATTGTTTTTCTATAAATTATTATTGTTGGATTATGAAGTATATATTTCCAGGAAATAGGGAAATGTTCCCAGTTGAAAGGGTAATCCAAAACATTATTAAATAAAACCAAGTGACATTAAGACATAATTTTCACCTTTTTCTCATTTCATCTTGTTTTAAGTTTTAAGATTATAAACAAAAAAAATAATACAAAACAATGGAAAGACTGGCAGAGAAATAATGTCCTCAAACACTGCTGATGAGAGTAGAAATTTGGTGTTAATGATTTTGAAGCAATTTAGATAAATGTACTTTAAAACGTCACTGCATTTTGAGCCAGTAATATAATTTGTAGGTGTTAATAATACAGACATAGAACTTTGCACAGAGATTTATAAATAAGAATGCTCATTACAGCTTTAGCAAGAGCAGCAAAGAGGAAGCAGAGCAGTGTCTCAACACGGGGGATGTGGTAATGTAAATGACGACATGCCTGTGATACAACCCGAATGCACATCAAAACTAATGTGTACAAGCACAAAGACTGTTCAGTGACAAGGAGGAAATGCTCAGTTGATAAAACGAAGGGGAAAATGTAGAAAATGAACAAGTAAAGATAAAAGAGGTAAAGGATTCTCTGGTGGAATTCAGTCTGTAGTTTTGTTTAGTTTGCTACCCAAAAAGTGCTTGGCCATTATGTAAAATTTAGGATATTTCACTTTAATCCATTATGTCCTATTGTCCCATTTATGGAAATCGTAAAAAACTTAAATTGAGACATAAATATACCATGTATGGTAAATTTGAAATAAATATGCTTTTAGTATACTATATGTATTTTCTTGTTTTGGTACTGGGAATTGAACCTAGGGGTATTTTACCACTGAGCCACATCCCCAGTCCTCTTTAGTTTTTGTTTGGGGACAGGGTTTCACTAAGTGGCTTAGGTACTCATTAAGTTCTGAGTCTGACCTTGAACAAGTGATCCTCCTTGGCCTCCAGAGTAGCTGGGATTACAGTCATGTGCCACCATGCCCAACATCAGAGTACTCTTTGGAAAATAACAAATGATTAATGATGATATTCAAAAGCATGATTACTGATATCATTAATGTCATCAATGATAATAAATTATATAATAAACTCTAAGTTATGATTTCCTATCTATTTTAATGTAGCTGTGTCAATTTCATTGGAATATTTGCAGAATTGAGAACTTGGAACTTAGTGGGTTAAAACAACTGCACTGTCAGGTCCTCCATAAAACCCTGAAGATTTGGCAACACTCATGGCCTCCCATGGAGGAGCAGCCACCAACCAGAGTTGGGGAGTTTGCTCCCTAGCTCTAGCATGTGCTCTCTAGCTAGACACTCCCCTCCCCCAGCACTCCTTACTGTGACCCCAGACCGGTGGGACTCATTGAGGCGACCTTCCTGGCATTTGAATCCATAGTCCTATATGGTAAGATCCAGGTTTTGCAAAATACATATACATACGCATGAAATGTCACAAGGACTTCTCTCAGGGTTTTTCTTCTTTATGGGTTTTATATTTTCAAAATTGTATAACAAAAACATGTATCACTTTTCTGATTAGAAAAGAGTAACTGTTATTCCTAAAATGTTAAATCACTAAACACTATGGAGCTCCGTGCTAAAAGATTACAAAAGGCAGATGTTACCATTAATCTTTGGGAAAAATTACATTCTTGAATCTCCTTATCCAAAATAGTGAGCCAGAATATTGATGCTCTTTCATTCACAGGGTTTTTCCCATTATTTAATAAAAACACATTACGGAAATCTAAATGAGATGGAACAGTCTTACCAAACCAAATTACTTTTTTTTTCTTTTACAAAGTATTATATCTTTACTTCAATTCTAAAGGAATAATAGTCTCAACTGTAAGAAAACCATTTTGCTCACTATTCAAGTATAAAATGTTTCTGATAATATGAAGCAAAGGAGTGAAATTGTCATTTAGATCTTTGATTTTTATGGAGAATGAGTTAAAACTAAATTTTTTTTTAAAATGCTAATGCATTAAACAAACTAACTGCAGTGTAAGGAATATAGAGTATCCCTGGATTGGTGATGTGTATTTTTATGTAATGAAAAGATTTATAGGAATGATTTCTTTATTTTTATTTTATGGAGGGAGTAAACATGTAAAATATGCTTGTTTCAGTTTTACCAGAAGAAATGATTATAGGTCAGAGTTTTTGTTTTTTTATTCTCTTTCTAGTGTTGCAAGAACTTGAGAGCCAACATAAATATGACTTTGTGCCTGTTAATTTTCCACATAGCCATTTTACAGCCATGAGATTCTTATGTATTTACTAGCAGATAAAATCATCAACTGATATTTATTGTCCCTCTAATACAAATTCCTATGAAATATTCATATAAAGCATATTCACCAATTCCAGTGAATTTCTAATTTCACCTCAAGCTTTGACAGTATTCTGTAAGAGTAAAATTAAATGTATTTTCCTTATTAACACAGCATAGACATGATTTTTAAACAGGAGAGGGTACTAATGAAATCTGTATTTTAGGGATGGTATTCAGGATATGGGTGTCTCAACAATGCAAATGGACTGAAGCCAGAGGAGAGGGAGGGAGCCCATAAGAAGGTTCAAATACAATTGGAGGGGATCAGTTGGTCATGAAGGCAACCTGCTGCAGAGTTCAGAGTATTTGCGTTTAGTGTAATTATCATATAGTTACTTTTAATTTGAAGTTCTTTTAAATTTTTTCTTACTCTTTTCACATTGAGCAATTTTTAATATGTTTTATTTTAATCAATACATTATTAGCCATACCTTTTAGATACTTTCTTAAGTTTTCTCTATGGTTAACAATATGCATTTGCATTATTATCATAACTTTAATCTTATATCCTATTTGTAAGTGTTATTATAAAAGTTATGTAAAGATCTCTCAACTGGATGCTTCCATTTCTTCTTTGCAACATTTGTACTTTTGTTGCCATATATTTTATTTTCACTAGTATTGCAAACATCAAATTCATGAATGTAATTTTATGTTGAAATCATCAATTAACTTTAGAAATCACATGTTAAAGGAATGTAAATGTGAGGGGAAAGCAAATGCAACTATTTTTCAGAGTTCTTCATTTATTCATATAGATCCAAGTTTCCATTTGGTATCATTTTTCACTTCAAAGTTTTTCTTTACCATTGCAGTGCAGGTAAGATGATGAGAAATTCTCTCTACATTCTCTCTCTAAAAATCAGTTTATTTTTCCTTTATTTGTGAAGAACACTGGTAGTAGACATAAAATTCTAGGATGACATGTTTTATTTCATGATTCTAGAGTTGTTGCATTATCTTCTGGATGAGGCATTTTTCACAAGTCTGCTGTTTTCTTATCTTTGTCATTGTGTAAGGAATGTGCACTGTTTTCCTTTGACTGATATAAATTTTTTATTTTCACTTTGAAAAAAAAGGAAAATTGATGATAAAGTGATGATTGGTCTAATTTTCTTTGTGTCTATCATGCTTGGAATTTGTTGACTTCTTGAATCCTCACATCCTCCGAGCACCCTATGCAGATTTGTGCAACTCATTCTGCACAGCTTTGACCTAGAGTCCTAGTCACATCAGCTGTTCTGAATTTTAATTTATAACTTCTTGACTTAGCAAACTGCTCAGTTTTGCTTATAATAACCCTCCTTGTAAAAGATTTCCAAAGAAGAATCCAACATAATTAAGGGCTTATTTCATGGGTTTCACTTTTCTCAGGATTCTTTGATCTGCATTGGTTATTTTCTAGTATCAGAAAATCGTTTTCTCATATGTTCACTTTTGTTAGTTATTTATGGAGCAAGGATATTTCTAATCCCAATTACACTCTCAGTGCCTAAATTTGAGATGTCTATACATTTTGGAAATTGTAATGATTAATTTGAATTGTCAACTTGATTGGATTAAGACAGGCTGATGATTAAGAGGCTTCTGGGTGTGTCAATGAGGAAGTGTCTAGGAATGATTAGAATGTGGGGTAGTGAACTGAAATGGAGCCCCTCCCTAAGCACAGGCAGCACCGCCCAATAGGATGGTGACTTGGATAAAATAAAAGTTGGAAGAACAGGAAGCAGATGCAGATGCAAGCTCCACTCTTCTTGAATGGGTTCTTGATTGCTGCTTTGATGATCTGAGGATATGGACTCTCACTTCTTCATTCTTCCAAAGTGGCCTCGGCCAGTGATTTTCCAGGTAGTTTCCAGAAGCCTTGGTGCCCGACGAGGCTGAATGGTCAACTAGCACTGTTGATCATTCTTGTTCTGGGACTTCTGCCTCTTGAAATGCACAGCTGCTGGTTCTTCCAACTTTTCAGCCTACAGATGGCCATTGTGGACTATCAAACTTCTGGTCGTATAAGGCAATCTAATAAATCCCCTTTTTATAATCATACTTCCTGTTGATTCTGTTCCTCTAGAGAACCCTGACTAATACAGAAATTTTAAAATCTTACCAAGTATGTTTCCATGATACACCAAGAGCATCAGCATGTGTAGCACAAAGATTTTGTTCTCTAAATGTAAGTCTCTTCTAAAAGGAACCAGAGAGTCTGAGAAAATATCTTATTCTAAAGCTGAAGCAGAGTAAATTCAAATTAAATCTACAACATATTGCTTGCTAGAAAGTAAGTTCCTGTCGAAACCATAATGCAAACATATTCAAAGGACATAGAATCCAACTTGAAAGGAGTTACACTGGCCAGATTTGAAATGATTTAAACATCAAAATTAATGATAGCAATAAACTATAACCCATAAGTTAGAACCAAGAGTATAATAATGGAGTAAAGAAACAAGTTTATGCCTACATAAAAACACACATAAAAGACGTTAAATGTTCACTAATAAATATAGATAGATAGATAGATAGATAGATAGATAGATAGATAGACAGGCCAACAATTAACATATAACAAAATCAGTGGCAGAAAATTGCCAGGAAACAAGATATTTACCTAGTTTTATAATATTTCTCTGCAGCACAGAAGATTGGCAAACACCATTTTTGGCAAATGTTTAGAGCTAAAATTACCAACTTTGGAAGACAAATATCATATTATTCTTGATGTGATGCATGGAGAAGGATATAACATCACTTCAAGGGCATTCCTAATGAAAATGGGAAACCTGATTACAAATATGAGGCTGTATCAGACAAACCCAAACTGAAAGATGGTCTGAAGGCAACTTGCGTTCTCTCCAAATACACTAAGGCCCAGGACTACAGAGAAAGGCCATAAACCTCATCTAAACTGAAAAGACTTGACAACTAAAGGCAGTGAGTGATCCTAAATTTGATCCTGCACTATCAGAAAAGTAGCTATGAAGATCAGTGTTGCAACAATTGAAAAAATTTGGAATGTTACCTGTGAAGGAGAAAATGGTATTCCGTGAGTGTAAAACTTGTTTTTTTATTACGGCATTCTGGCAGTGTCAGAAGATCAGCTCATTTTAAGTCAATATACTGTGAAGTAAAGGGGTAAAGGAGCATTTTGTTTCCTAGTTACTCTTAAATGGTTCAGAAGAAAATATTGTTCATACATATTTGCATACGTTATCTATCTATTCATCCATGTTTCTATCTTCTATAGTCTGAATGTGTCATCTCTAAAATTTGTGCTGGAAATTGAATATCCAATGCAACAATGTTTGGAGATGGGGCCCTTGCAGGTGTTTAGGTCTTGAGTTCCCCACCCTCATAAAATAATTAATGCTTCAACAAAAAGGGCTTGTGGGAGTAGGTTTGCTCTCATCTGCTTTTCTGCCAAGTGAGGACACAGAGCTCATCCCTCTGGTGTTCTGCTTTCTGCAGGTCCGGATGCAACAAGAAGGTCCTCATCAGATGCTAGACATTGATCTTAGACTTTCCAGTCTCCAGAACTGTAAGAGATAAATTTCTGTTCTTATAAAGTCTTAAGTTTTCTGTTACAGCAGCACAAAATAAAGTATGATCACAGCCATCTGTCTATCTACCAACAGAGACAGAAAAAATAGAGAAAACTAATAGAGAAAAATGCAAATTATTGATGTATCTGAGTAAAATTTATATGAGGGTATTAGATACTTTTTGAAATGTTCAGAAATATAAAATTATATCAAAATAAAAATTTCAAAAATATCCTAGCTCAAACTACCCTTCTTGTCTCCTCCACTGATATTTCAAGCACTGACCTCCAGCTTCATCAGACAACTTATCTTGCACATACCATGTGCTTTCCCAGGTCTGTGCTTTTTAGTATACCATTTCCTCGACATCAAATTCTTCTTAATCATGCTTTCTCTGCTTATCTGAAGTCACATGTCCTTCAAGACCTTGGCCAATGCTCATTATTCTTTAAGACTTCCAGCATTTTTGTAGCAGAACTTCTAGCCTTACTCAGATTTAATTGATTTAATTGATCCTTTCGCTATTGGTCCACAGTATCTGGTACATGCTGCTAATTTAGTCCATCAGCTTCAGTAGGCAAGTTGGCACAATGGAAGTCAGAGATAAAATAACTCAGGTTTCTTTCTCATGACAGCTTAGTGTCCAGTGAAGACTGCCAAGTAGGCTGTGTTCATTGTGGTCACTCAGGGCCTGGGGGCAATGGAAACTCTACCTTGACTTATACTTCTATGATTGCCCATCAGAGGGAAAGGGAAATAGAAAAGCATGAAGCTTAAAACTCCTTATCAGAGATAACTTATTTCACCTCTGTTCCTTTTTCTTTGTTAAAGGAAGACACATGGACACAATTATTTTCCTAGGTGGTGGGAAATAACAATCTGCGTAAGGAAACTGTGAGTAGCTCTGAGGATGCCCACTCCCAGGGTTTATTACATCATACTGAAGTTACCATGCTTGTTGGTTTCTTCCAGTGAATTGTGATAGCTGTTTCTATGTCCTATACATCCTTCTACTCAACACTTGAAGCTTAATATTTAGTGCTAAAGAGATGTGAGCATGATTTAAAGGACTTTGAGAGACTTACCCAAGGTCATAGGTTTAGATATATTTACAAATTTCTAGTCCTGTGCACTTTTCCCTACATCATGCAATATATATATATATATATATATATATATATATATATATGTACACACTCTTTCTTGACATGGCCCTATTCTTATTTAGTTGTTCTCTGTCAGTAGGAAGTATTTCAATTTTATGAAATACTTTATGCTAGTTAATAGTTTATAGACCTCAAACTATACACAATAACCCATTTTAAAATTTGCCAGTAGCCAAAGAATGTCCAAGAAATACATTGATAAAAATTCAATAGATGAAAATATATTTCATTTTCATCAACCTGCTATGATTTTTCACTTCTGCTTTTGAAAAATTTTCTCTCATCATTTCTCGTTCATGACTGCTTTCATTACAAACAAGACCATGGGGCCTTTTAGAATTGTGTACCTTTAATAACAATGACCAATAAAATTCCAAAAGACTTCAAAAGGTACAGAAAACAAACATCAAAATCCCAATCAAAACTTCCAGATAAATTTCACCGGAATAGCATATATTCTTGGTTAACTTAGGAAACTAAAAGATCTGATTTTCATAAAATCTTTTAGATTCATATCTATCTCTGTTATTGCTGTTATGGCTCTTTCTCAGGTCCCAGGAGAACAATAAACTATTAATGGTCATATGCCTTTTTTGAAATGAGAAGAGTGGAATCAACTGTAGAAAGGCTGCTGATAATTAGGATACTCTGCAAGAGGTATTGAATCATTAGCTCTTCGATGAAAGGCAACAAAGTAGTTAATCTTGTGTACAACATCATGATCTTCAGTGAAAACCAAAATTTTGATGCATGATAGAAAATGGAGATGATGCCAGGCAAGGGTGGTGCACTCCTGTAATCCCAGCGGCTTGGGAGACTGAGGCAGGAGGATAGCAAGTTCCAAGCCAGCCTCAGCAAAAGGGAGGTGCTAGGCAACTCAGTGAGACCCTGTCTCTAAATAAAATACAAAACAGGACTGGAGATGTGGCTCAGTGTTTGAGTGCCCCCTGAGTTCAATCCCTGGTAACCCTCCCCCCAAATAAAGGAAAATAAAGATGATAAATTCAGAAGGCAGTGCTCAGGAGTAACTCAATGCAGAGCATCTGTTGTTGCCTGGATCTCAGGAAGCTGAGTTATATAGAGTTCATTTCTTATTCTGCTGCATTGTCTGCCATGTTGAGGACCCTGGTTAGTGACTGGATCCCTGTTGTGGCTACTTCTATGACCAACGACTGAGATCTGTCAATCTTGGGTTGCCTTCCTTACTCAGACTTCCAAATGCAGAATGAAACTGATTTATGTATCTTTGATTTGGGATACAGTCATTACATATCCCTGTGAGGGTGAGCAATCTTTAAGTGACAGATCGTTTTGTGAAGTTTCTAACTAAGATGAGCCTGCCTGTTTTGATAACATAAAATTGGCAGGAACTTGAGCTTGGAATTTGAATAGAACCCAACTGAATATCTGTACAAGTTTGAAGAGACACAGATGATTTTATGCAAATTGTTTGTTTATGGAATGCTTCCCTTGAGCACATCTGCTGGATCACATGGACTGAAAATGGATGAGGAGACAGAAGTACGTTAAAGTGATTCTTGCCTTTTTTTCTTGTTTTCTCCCAGTAACTATAAATACAATATTAATAATGTAGCAGCTAACACTATGGAGATGAGACTGTGGTTAACTAAGTTTGAGATACCACCTAGACTGCATTACTTAAAGGTACTTCTATTGTCACCATTTACCAACAAGGACAGTGAAGCTCAGGTCGCCAAGGATCTTATGCAGTGTCCTATAGGAGCAAGTGGAAGGACCAGGTTTTGAATCCAGATCCTCTGTCCTAGAATCCAGTTGTCTAACTATCCTGTGCCACATGATAATAGAGAGTAACTCTATAATACAGAGTAACTGTAAAAGGTTAAGTTATGTGACACACAAATGGAACAGTCTTGTTAAAAGAATGACAGAAAACTCAGATAGAAAACTTCACATTTATCACCCTTACTCTAAACTCTAAGAATATTCATTTTAGGACAAGATGGTTCCATTCTTTCCCATGAAAACCGAATATAATACTTTATCAACTAACCAGCCTTTAGGCTTGTGACCATCTACTCAGAGCCTTCTAAAACATCATTAGTGAGCCAAATTTAACTACCTATGCTATTGCGACTTGTCATGGGATGCACTAAGGAGCCTGACCATGTAATGGAAATCGTGTGAGATATTACACAAACAAAAATTGACATGAGGCAGAACTCAAGTCCTTGGAAATATATATGAAAGTAACTTCAGTGCAATGACAGGAGATGAATAATTACAAGGCATTTCACTTCCTATATGACACACTGACAAACAGAAAATAAAGTTGAAATGGAGTATGTTCCGGTGGATCCTGTGGCTCCCCTCCCTTTTGTCATCCAGGTTCTCTTATCTTGTTGTAAGTTATTTTGTGGTGTGGTGCTCCTTTTTGACTCAATCTGTTTTCTCAGAAATTCTACCTGGAGATCTGATAGCAGATGATGCCTTATTGTTCAAGAAAGTGATACTTTTGTTGAATGTTTGATCGCGCTTTTCTGTTGGGGACTGGGTTGTCAGTTACTTGTGCTATCAGGATAAGATATATGCCACGGAAAATGAAAAAGGCACATTTGGTAAGCCTGTCAGAAGATATATTGACAAATGCATTAAAACCTGAAAGTGTGGCTTCAGTGGTTAAAACGTATGGAATATTTTCATTTTGGCAAATAACCTGAGGGTTTGAAGGCCATGTATATGTTATAATATGAAGACAAGGCATCCACACAATTATTGACCCCAACCTCTGTAAACATCCATCCAATATGTGTTAGATTAAGATAACTTAATTTATACAACTGACATTACTGAATACTGTATCATCTTATAATTGTGTTATGTAAATCAGACACAGTTCCTAAATTAGAATAATTCCAGTCTAGGGTGTGAGAAAGATTAATACAGAGAGATAAATTGAGCTATATAATGAACATTATGGTTGTTCTTTACCTCCCTATCCCCTACATTTATTCTGTATCCTTCCTTTCTCTCCTCCCTGTCCTAGAAAACTAACCTCATTGAATTGCTTCCTTATTAACTGGCCTAAAGTTGGGTTTGGTGAGTAGTTATTGTCAGAAGATCAGAGGGGTCAGAGTTTTCTCCCTCAGTTCTTCCCTGCTTTGGCATCTGGTTTCTGACAGTAGGTATGTGCTTCAGTGACCCTTACCCCTGCTCTCCTCTGCTTTTCCATAACTTTCTTTCACCCTGTGTTCTGGGCAACATGGCTACCTCCTTGTTGTCCCTTCAACTTTGTTGGTGAAAGCAACTTCCATTTTTGCTACCTCCATGTTTGTTACTTTCATGTGACCAAAATATCTGCCAAAAACAACTTAGAGGAACAGTTTATTTGAAGCTTACAGGTTCAGGTTTTATTTGTAGTTTGCCAACTCTATTGCTCTGGACTTGAGGTGAGGTCTAACATCATGGTTGAAGGACTGGCAAAGGAAAACTACTCAGCTCATGATAGTTAGGAAGCAGACAGAGAGAAAGGAGCCTGGGACAAAATATAATTACCAAGAGCATGCCTCCATTGACTTATGTTGTCCAGCTATGTCCCGCAGTTACTATTCAGTAATCCATTAAATGAATACTCCTTCAATTGGATTAATCCTTTGATTAGGTCACAGCTTTCATAATCCAATCATTTCAACTCTGAACTCTGTTACATTGCCTAACATGAGTTTTTTTTTTTTTTTTTTTAAGGTGGGGGAACTCCTCATAGCGAAACTATAACATCATACCTCAACTCTCATGTTTATTCCCTTAACTGTGTAATATTACAAATGTATAGTCTTTATTTAAACTCTCCTCACTTGAGACAATTGAGTTGAAGTATATTTCTTTCCAGAACACTGACAGATGTAAGGACTCTCATAGAGATGCTAATTCATTCAACATTCAGTTATAGGTTATTTATTCAGATCCTATTACACAAGAACACACTAGATAGAAGATAAAAGTGAATACTTTCCAGTATGACTTGATGAAAATATTTTGTACTGCCCAATATGGTCGCCACTAGTTGTATGTGAGTATTGAATACCTAAAATGTGGCTATTATAATTGAGCAATTACATTTTAAATTTTATTTACTGCTAAATATATGTAGCTACAAATGACCAGTGATTAGTGGCTACTGTTTTAGAAAGCATGAACAAGGACTAATTTTACAATAGAAGCCTGAATAAATCTCCTGGGTAAACCAGGAGAGAGCAGAGTTTCCTCTGAGAAGTGGGCAGGTGGAAGGCATTTCATCTGCTTGGTAATTGAATAGTTCTTTATCAGGCAAAGAAAGGTGGAGAGTGCCTTCTGGGTAAAAGGAACATCCTAAGAAATGCTGGAATGCTTTGACATATGGAAGAATAAGTCAGCTCAACACATTACATAGTATTCAGGGTGGTTCAATAAGAATGTTGGTATGGTATGGTGGAAAACAAGTTGGAAACACGGGCTGGGCCTGCATGTTGATGAGCTTTATTTCATGGACATATTCCACTACTTTCATATCTTAATATAACACATTAGGTAGGTCATTTTAAAACATAAATGTTAAACGTATTAATGGTAGATATATATTCCTTTAAGAAATATTCCATCAAGGTTTCAATTTTGAAAAGTTATTAGGAGTAGTTACAATCTGCTCTTTCATTGTTGTTTTGTTTTGAGTTCTGCCAGGGAACTGAAGATACTTCCCACATGACAGACAACATGTCATTGATCTAATTTCTACTGAGGTGTGCACAAAGTGCCACAGAGCACAGAGGAAAGTACATATAGTCAAGACTTGGCAGGTTTTGAGAAGATTTCCTGATAAGTCATAAAGTCTAAGTGTGGTTTGCAGAAGAGGCAGGAGTTGTCTAGAAGAATTTGTGTATTGTGCAAGGAAGATGTGGGAGGGGAGGGGTGATAAGAGGGGATCAGAATGTGTTTTCATTGGAAAACATTAAATATGGCATAGTGATGGGAATGAGAGGAAGCTGGAGTAGTCTGAAAGATCTAAGTTATAAAGGATAGATCAGCTTAACGTCTGTGTAGAGTGTTTTGGAGAGAGGTAAGACTGAAGTATTGATTAGAAGGCTAGAGCTGCAATGTAGGGAAAACATAATGGAGTTTGAACACAGGTAATAGGTGTCTCAGGTTCTGAAAAATAATGTCTCATTTGTAGGTTTTCCGAATTTCAAAGGTTCATTTATGTTTC
Organism: Sciurus carolinensis; assembly: GCF_902686445.1. Taxonomy (NCBI): domain Eukaryota; kingdom Metazoa; phylum Chordata; class Mammalia; order Rodentia; family Sciuridae; genus Sciurus; species Sciurus carolinensis. The sequence continues at coordinate 103,326,128 of NC_062218.1, read as the reverse complement.
CCTGAAAAATAAGTCAACAATGCTGCTTTTGCTCTGGGTCAAAATAATAATAGCTGTCATTTAGCAAGCAATAACTATGTGTCAGTCACTCTTCTAAGCCCTTCCATGCTGTGGATTAAGTCACTTAATCCTCACAACACCTGTGGTGCTGGTACCATTATTATCCCATATTTTAGTTATTTTACAGATGAAGAAGCAATAATTCAGTGAAGTTAAGTAACTTTCCCAAAGTCATTCTTAGTAACTTCCAGAGCAGGATTTCAATCCTGGACATCTGCTTCTAGAACAGGTGCATGAATTTTTTTTTTTTTTCTTCTCTGTAAAATTCCTTCAGTCAATCCTTGCCAATACTATTTGTTTGTGAAAATGACTTACTCCCACCTTGAGTATTGAGTTAGCTTGGAAACATGATAAATATAGAACAAATTTCAAAAATAGCCATACTTGTCAGGTAGAACTTGAATGGAAAAGGATGGTCATTTAAAGAAGGATGGCAAAAAATACTAGTGAAGCCAATACCGTACCAGATTGAATGATTCAAGGAGGGGATATGATTTATTGCAATTGTCTTCATAATATTCTTATTAGTCAAAATACTTTTATTTTAAATATTTCAATGTGAATAGTCTTAAATGATAAAAGTTAATTAAAGAGATTTTAAGGAGACATGATTAACAGATAAGGAAATTATTCTTTTTCGTAGATAATATTATTGCAAATGAGCACTAAAAAATGTGTTTCTGGATGCTTCTATATTTATAGCTTAATGGGAATTTGTTTATAAGACCTACCATCAGATCATACCTTACAGTGTGGTCATCAACACTCATCTTTTTACTTTATAATTACTTTTAAAGACATAGTCCTGGAGATTAAAGATAACTTTAAGGCAGAGAGTCCTGCAATTAGAATATTTTATGAGAAAATTTATCATTCTTAGAAGAATTGCAAGAAGTAATTGGCATAGAATCTGAATTTCTTCCCACTTAAAATGTGTTGCACACAGAATAAAATTTGGTTAGAGGTGGGAGCTTATTCAGATATCTTCAAAATCCAGCATTCACTTAGCTCCCAACTTAGACATAAGTAACTCCCAGTACTATGGCATTCATTCACATACCTGGCTGCCTCTCAGTCTGGCAGAATTCCATCAGGGTCCCATTAGGTGGCACTCACTGAAATATAATACGTCAATCCATTTGACCTTGTGGATGCCCCATTTTCCAACTAAGTTTGGTCTCATATTGATTTTCTGTCACAATAATCAGTCTTCCTTAGAAAAAGAAATCTGACAATGCAGGGTGATGTATACCTGAAATCCCAGAGGCTGGGAAGACTGAGGCAGGAGGATTGCAACTTTAAAGCCAGCCTAAGCAACTCAGTGAGGTCCTAGACAACTTAGGAGGACCCTGTCTCAAAATAAAAAAATAAAAAATGGGATGGCAGGGTTGGGGATGTGGCTCAGTGGTAAAGTGCTAAGTGCTTCTGGGTTCAATCCCTGGTACAAAAAAGAAAAAGTAGAAATCTGTTAGTTTGTACTAAAACAAGTGTATGCTAATTAGATTCAAATGAGGATGGGAAAAGATTTAAAAAACCAATTAAGCCAAGAAAAATAAATACATAAATAAAATGGAGAGAGGGATAAGAGTTTATGACATTTGGTGTCTATTGACATTCTTTAATTCTTTGAATTTCTTTCTTTGTTTCAGGGAGCAGACCAGGGAGAAGGAAAAGGAAGGAGAGGTATTGGGGTCTGAATTAGAACAAGATATATTCCATTCTTGTACAATTATGTCAAAATGGATTATTCTTTCATGTATAATTATAAAGAACCAATTAAAAAAAGAAACTATAACTTGTGCTAGTAATTAGAATAATAAAAATAGCAAGTCAATGTTTATAGACATACCCAATTTAGGTGCAGATATATGGGACATCATGACATATCTGAGGATCCAGGACCATAAGAATATTGGTTGTTGGAACATAGGAAATGTGGGAAATATTAGTGAAGAATGAGGCTCTAAAAGGGTATAAAGTTCAGGACATGAAAGGTCTGGATCCATGCTCAGGAAGTTGGATTTTTATCCACCTACAGTGTGCATCAGTTGAATGGCATTAAGCATGGAAATGATGTATTAATTGTAGAAAGACTTACATTACAAGATCATAATCCAGAACTTCGCTATCATTAGACCTATAGAGGATAGATTTGGAAATTTGTCACTTTTTTCCTGGACCTGTGTGCTTTGGTATTACTTAACTGAAGGAGTAAAGGATTTTCACATTGAAAGCAACCCAGCAGCAGGGATGCCAGGTTTGGCACATGTAGATGGTTGGTTTGGGTGAAGCTGAGAATGCTTGACTGCATTGGAGTCTCTCAATGGAGTTCTGCTTCTTTTTCCAAGGAATCCAGAGCCAATAGAAATCAGTTGAAATTGGGTCAATTTATCATCAGTGAGATGAATCCACAAGAGTGGCTAATCAACTGTTGTCTAGAGAAAATCCCAAGTCAAACATATGGAAAATGAGGCTTATGAATCATAGCACAGCTTGGCATTAGCCCTGAAGCAAATGAAGCTAAACCAGTAAAAAAATATTCAGTATAATCATGATCTGTTTGAATTCCATTTAAAGTGCCTCAGTTCTAGAAGCAGAGTGCCCTCCATAGACCTAAAGAGAATAATTCTTCCTCTATTCCTAGAATCAGATTTTGAATTGTCTCCGCCTCACCTTCTCCAACTGGGTTATTTTGGATAAGTTACATAAATGTTTTATTTCTATCTTCAAAATAAAGAAATTAAAAAATAGAGTTGACTGAATCTGCCTTAGAGGACCCATAAGCCTCAGCAGGACAGGGACTGTCTATCATCTGCCTGAAGGAATCCCTGGTGTGGATAGTATGGAATCAGGGACATGGCGGTCATCTAGTGAATGATTGTGGGAGGGATAAGTGAATGAGGAGAACTGAATGGTATAATGCATCATGAAAATGCCTTATAAGCACTGAATACCATGGGGTTGGTAATATGATGCTTCAGAATCTAAGTTAAATAAAAATCCCCTCAGGTTCACATCATATATAAGCAATCTCCAACCACTTTCACCCTCACATCAGAAAAAACTAACTGAACTTATTGTCTCTTGTTAATTGTTAGAACATCATGTCCATTTCATATGCATTCCCTGTGACAATCTAAGGAGTAGAAACTGTCATCAACTCTTTTGTAGATGAAGAAATCCATCCTGAGGCTGGTGAAGTGAATTCCCAGGATAACAGCAGTAAGTAGTGGAGCTAAGAATCACATCAGAGAGATCCAAGATGGTGGACTAGAGGGAGGCTGCGTTCCATGTTGCTCTGTAACTCTGGTTTCAAGCAGAGGATATCTGTTTTTTGGTAAGGCAGTTTTTGCTGCTTATCGATCTCCTGCTGTTTACCCCATTTGTCTGCTGTGACCACCAGCAGTCTGCCAGCATATCGACACCTTTTTTGAGTGCAGATTGCTCACTGTCAGGCACCTATCATCTGCCATTTGCCTGCCTTTTGCCCATCCATCGCCTGCTTTACACCTATATCCATCACCCAATGCATGAGGTTCACCTCCCAATTGTCCGACAACAGTCAGCAAACTGATCGCTGACCGCCAGTGGAGCACCAGCTGCCTGTTCACTGTTACAGTACCTGCAAGTTTGATTACACGTGACTGCCGCCATTTTGAGACAACAGCCAGGCCCCATAGGACCCCTGGCCGGACTGACTGAGCCCCATCTCCAGGATCTCTCAGCCTGACCAATCACTCCGTGCTTCTGGGGCCCTCACATTGACTGCTCCCTGCTGCCAGGACCCCCAGACCAACTGACTGCACCCTATCACCGAGAGCCCAGACTGACTGATTGCACCCGCCCTCCAGGATCCCACAACCACACCCGACCACCAGGACCCCTGCCTGACCAACCGCATCCCTCCTCCAGGATCTCCTGCTGACCATGATCAAACCCTGAGCTGCAGCTCCCCATTTTCCAACACATTTCGAAGCCAGAGCGACCATCTTGGATAATCCTGGAAGCCGTAGCTTCGATCTTTAGGTGGGGCAAAATCCATCCTGAGATGCCTGCTGGAGGCTTGAAGCTCATCATCAGGTACATCTCATGCATCAGGCTACTGAACTCTGGGAGGTTTCATTACTATAGGACTGTTATACTGTAGATTTTCTTTTTTCTCCTTATTGAAAAATTTTAAGTTTTTATTTCTTTACTTTTCTTGCTCTCTTTTCCATTTGTTTACCTGTTCCCTCAGAGTCTTTTTCTCCCATTTTGCATGCTAACATCCAATTTCTTTTGATTACACTCTCACCCTTTCTATTATCTAGAACTTCCATATATTCTTTTCTCATCCCAGTAAGAGCCACATTATACATTCCTCTGCATCCTCTTTGTCCTCCATTTGAAACTGCAGACCTTATTGCAAATCCGTTTGTTTTAATGAAGATAATATTTGAACTCATTCTGTTTATTATGACAATTTTGTTATTGTTCTCACAGGGGCTATTTGGTCTAGGATTGCGTAGTGTCTGAATTGGGCACTGCTAATATTGATCTCCCCTTAAAGAAAGGGTTTTGGAAACCTATAGGGCCACTATAAGCCTATAGGGGGAAATTGCAATACCCCAGATCTGCACTGTTAGAGGGGAAGATACATGAACAACATTAAAAAACAAGGGAAGAAAATGACCCAAACAAATCTATATTCTATATTAATAGAATCCAATGACAGTATGTTAGAAGAAATGTCAGAAAAGGACTTCAGATTATACATGATTAAGATGATTTGTGAAGCAAAGGATGAAATAAGAGAGCAAATGCAGGCAATGAATGATAATACCAATAAGCTGAAAGAGCAACTGCAGGAAGGAAAAGATCATTTCAACAAAGAGATAGAGATTCTAAAAAAAAAAAAAAAAAAAACACAAAAACAAATGGAAATCCTTGAAATGAAGGAGACAATAAACCAAATAAAAAATTCAATGGAAAGCATCACCAAAAGACTAGACCACTTGGAAGACAGAACCTCAGACATTGAAGACAAAATATTTAATCTTGAAAATAAAGTTGCCCAAACAGAGAAGATGGTAAGAAATCATGAACAGAATCTTCAAGAACTATGGGACATCATGAAAAGACCAAATTTAAGAATTATTGGAATTGAGGAAGGCACAGAGATACAAACCAAAGGAATGAACAACCTATTCAATGAAATAATATCATAAAATTTCCCAAACCTGAAGAATGAAATGGAAAATCAAACACAAGAGGGTTACAGAACACCAAATGCACAAAATCACAACAGATTCACACCAAGGCACATTATAATGAAAATGCCTAACATTCAAAATAAAGATAGGATTTTGAAGGCCATGAGAGAAAAGCATCAGATTACATATAGGGGGAGACCAATATGGATAGCAGCCGACTTCTCAGCCCAGACTCTAAAAGCTAGAAGGGCCTGGAACAATGTATTTCAAGCTCTGAAAGAACATGGTTGCCAACCAAGAATCCTATACCCAGCAAAACTAACCTTCAAATTTGAAGATGAAATAAAATCCTTTCATGATAAACAGTTGTTAAAAGAATTTACAAATAGAAAACCTGAACTACAGAATGTTCTCAAAAAAATATTCCATGAGGAGGAAATGAAAAACAACAATGTAGGTCAGCAAAGGGAGGAACTACCTTAGAGAAAAACCACTCAAAGGAGAAACCAAGTCAACATAAACCAAAAATAAGCCAAATGACTGGGAATACAAATCATATCTCAATAATAACCCTGAACATTAATGGCCTAAACTCATCAATCAAAAGACATAGACTGGCAGAATGGATTAAAAAGAAAGACCCAACAATATGCTGCCTGCAAGAGACTCAATTCATAGAAAAAGACATCCACAGACTAAAGGTGAAAGGATGGGAAAAAACCTACCATGCACATGGACTCAGTAAAAAAGCGGGGGTTTCCATCCTTAGATAAAGTGGACTTCAAGCCAAAGTTAGTCAAAAGGGATAAAGAAGGACATTTCATACTGCTTAAGGGAAACATAAATCAGGAAGACATAACGATAGTAAATATTTATGCCCAAACAATGGTGCATCCCTGTATATCAAACAAATCCTTCTCAATTTCAGGAATCACATAGGTCACAACACAATAATTCTGGGTGAATTTAATGCACCACTGCACCAGTAAATAGGTCTTCCAAACAAAATCCAACCAAAGAAACCATAGAACTCAATAACACAATCAATAACCTAGACTTAATTGACATATACAGAATATTCCATCCAAAAACAAGCGGATTCTCTTTCTTCTCAGCAGCACATGGAACCTTCTCAAAAATAGACCATATGTTATGCCACAAAGCAGCCCTTAGGTAATGCAAAAAAAAAAAAAAAAAAAAAATAGAGATACTGCCTTGTGTTCTATCAGATCATAATGGACTAAGAATAGAAATCAATGACAAAATAAAAAACAGAAATTACTCCAACACCTGGAGAATGAAACATGGATAACAAAAAACATCAGGGAGGAGATAAAAAAAAATTCTTAGAGGTCAATGAGAACAATGATACAACATATCAAAATCTCTGGGACACTATGAAAGTGGTACTAAGAGGAAAATTCATTGCATGGAGCGCATTTCAGAAAAGAATGAAAAGTCAACAACTAAATGACCATGTTACAGCTCAAAACCCTAGAAAAAGAAGAACAGAATAACAGTAAAAGTAGTAGAAGACAGGAAATAATTAAAATCAGAGCTGATATCAATGAAATTGAAACAAAAGAAACAAGTCAAAAAATTGACAAAACAAAAAGTTGGTTCTTTGAGAAAGTAAACAAAATAGACAAACCCTTAGCCACACTAACAAAGAGAAGGAGAGAAAAAACTCAATTACTAAAATTTGTGATGAAAAAGGAAATATCACGACAGACACCACTGAGATACAGAACATAATGAGAAGCTACTTTGAAAATCTGTATTCCAACAAAATAGAAACTACCCAAGACATTGACAAATTTCTAGAGAAATATGCTCCTCCCAAACAGAACCAGGAGGACATACACAATTTAAACAGATCAATATCAAGCAATTAAATGGAAGAAGCCATTAAAAATCTACCATCCTAGAAAAGCCCAGGACCAGTTGGATTCTCAGCTGAGTTCTACAAGACCTTCAAAGAAGAACTCATTCCAATACTTCTCAAAGTATTCCAGGAAATAGAAAAGGAGGGTACCCTACCAAACTCATTCTATGAAGCTAATATCACCCTCATACCCAAACCAGGAAAAGACACATCAAGGAAAGAAAATTTTAGACGAATATCCTTGATGAATATAGATGCAAAGATCCTTAACAAAATATTGTCAAACTGTATCCAAAAACATATTAAGAAAATTGTGCACCACGATCAAGTGGGGTTCATCCCTAGAATGCAAGGATGGTTTAACAACCATAAATCAATAAACATAATCCATCATGTCAATAGACTTAAGGATAAGAATCATATGATTATTTCAATTGATGCAGAAAAAGCATTCGACAAAATACAACACCCCTTTACGCTCAAAACACTAGAAAATATAGGGATAGTACAAACATACCTGAACATTGTAAAGGCTATTTATGCTAAGCCCATGGCCAACATCATTCTTAATGGAGAAAAACTGAAACCATTCCCTTTAAAAACGGGAACAATGCAGGGATGTCCTCTTTCACCACTTCTATTCAACATTGTCCTCGAAACTCTAGCCAGAGGAATGAGGCAGATCAAAGAAATTAAAGGAATACGAATAAGAAAAGAGGAACTGGAGGTTTTCAAGATGGCGGACTAGAGGGCGGCGGTATTTCGTGTTGCTCCAGGACTCAGGATTCAAAAGAGGAGATAGTGAGTGACTTGGGACCAACTCAAAGCCACCGGGTGAGTCTCTCCCGTTGGGTAGGCGTCCCGAATGGGGCGGTAGTCCCGGAACGCAGGGAACTTTGTGAAGTAGAGTTTTGCCCGGCGAGACACCCTTCCTCCCGCTGGAGCGGTAAACACAGACCACTGGGAACTTTGCAGAGGAAGCTGCTCAGCACAGCGCTTGGTTTCAGAGTAACCTGCCGGGCTTTGGTGGCTGCCCAGAGGAGGGGCTGAATAGCCAGGCGATTAGGTGCGGAGCAGGGTCCCAGGACCTAGGTGGCTTCTTGGTGGAAGAGCTGCAGAGACAAGCTGAGGGGCGGAGCGAAGGTTCCAGGACTGCGGGCAGCTTCTCTGAGGAGAGGCAGCCTAAGGAGACTCGTCTGTGAAGGGTGAGGCTCCCAGGCCAAGGAGGTAGGTCCAGGCCCCTGGGAATGTTGCCTGGGAAGGCTGCCCTGCCCAGGTGGCAAGATACCCTTCTCCCCGCTGGAGCAGTGAACACGGACAGCTGGGAACTTTGCAGAGGAGGCCGCGCAGCACAATGCTTGGTTTCAGAGCAACCGGCCGGGGCTCCGGCGGCTGCCAGAGGAAGAGCTGGGCGGCGAGTTGTTTGGACTCAGAGCAACCTCCTGAACAATGGGAGGGGGGCTGTCCTGAGGAGGTGGAGGTGCGCAGTGAGTTGCTTGGTCTCCAAACGCCCACACAGAGCACCAGGTGGCTGCCTGGAGGAAGAGGTGAGCAGCGAGTCACTGGGGCTCGGAGCATATGTACGAGGCTCCGAGTGACTGCTCAGAGGAGGGGTCGCATAGCCAGGCGATTAGGTGCAAAGCACGATCCGGGGACCTAGGCACCTTTTGTTGAAAGAGCTACACAGAGACAAGCTGAGGGGCGGAGCGAAGGTTCCAGGACTGCGGGCAGCTTCTCTGAGGAGGGGGAGCCTAAGGAGACTCGTCTGCGAAGGGTGAGGCTCCCAGCCCAAGAGGTAGGTCTGGGCCCCTGGGAACGTTGCCTGGGAAGGCTGCCCTGCCCAGGTGGTAGTTGTAGATTGAGGGGAACCTCTAGGAGGGGAACTGACCAGCGAGACCTCCCCACCGGGTGAGTCTTCCTTGCTGGGTGAGGTTTTCCCATAAGGACGGTAAAACCAGAGACACAGGCCCAAAGAGGCCTTGCCTCAGCCCGCAGCCTAGTTCCCCTTTGGATGACCATTGGTCAACAAGTGGAGGCACTTCTGCCAACTAGCAGGGAATATACCCCACCTGAAGGCCACCACCCCTAGAGAGGCAGCTTCCTTGGGGAGCACCGCATTATCAACTTCCTCCAAGACTTCAGGCTACTGAAGGATAAGAGGGGATACACTAGCAATCTTCAGGGACATTATAAGTCAGTAGAGGAAATCTGCAACATCTCAGCAATCCACTGATACCTGAACGACATGAGAAAACAAGGGAAGAAAATGCCTCAAACAAATCTAGATGTTACATCAATAAAATCCAATGACAGCATGGCAGAAGAAATGCCAGAAAGGGAGTTCAAAATGTACATAATTAACATGATAAGGGAAGCAAATGATGAAATGAAAGAGCAAATGCAGGCATTGAATGATCTCATCAATCGACAGTTAAAAGAGCAAATACAGGAAGCAAAAGACCACTTCAATAAAGAGTTAGAGATATTGAAAAAAAAAAAAAAAACCAAACAGAAATCCTTGAAATGAAGGAAACAATAAACCAAATTAAGAACTCCATAGAAAGCACAACCAATAGGAAAGAACACCTGGAAGACAGAACCTCAGATATTGAAGACAAAATATTTAACCTTGAAAACAAAGTTGAACAAACAGAGAAGATGGTAAGAAATCATGAACAGAATCTCCAAGAACTATGGGATATCATGAAAAGGCCAAATTTGAGAATTATTGGGATTGAGGAAGGCTTAGAGAAACAAACCAAAGGAATGAACAATCTATTCAATGAAATAATTTCAGAAAATTTCCCAAATCTGATGAATGAAATGGAAAATCAAGTTCAAGAGGCTTATAGGACTCCAAATACACAAAATTACAAAAGACCTACACCAAGGCACATTATAATGAAAATACCTAACATACAAAATAAAGACAGAATTTTAAAGGCTGTGAGAGAAAAGAACCAAATTACATTCAGGGGGAAACCAATACGAATATCAGCAGATTTTTCAATCCAGACTTCAAAAGCTAGAAGGGCCTGGAACAACATTTTTCAAGCCCTAAAAGAAAATGGATGCCAACCAAGAATCTTATACCCAGCAAAACTTACCTTCAGATTTGACGATGAAATAAAATCATTCCATGATAAACAAAAGCTAAAAGAATATACAAAAGAAAGCCAGCATTACAGAACATTCTCAGCAAAATATTCCATGAGGAAGAGATGAAAAACAAAGAAGCAAATCAGCAAAGGGAGGAGCTATCCTAAAGGAACTGTCAAATAAAGAGGAACCAAGTCGTGTGTCAAAAATAAACAAATAAATGAATAAAATGAGTCAAATGACCGGGAATACAAATCATATCTCAATAATAACCCTGAATATTAATGGCCTGAATTCATCAATCAAAAGACATAGACTGGCAGATTGGATTAAAAAGAAAGATCCAACAATATGTTGCCTGCAAGAGACTCATTTCATAGAAAGAGATACCCATAGACTAAAGGTGAAAGGATGGGAAAAACATACCATGCACATGGACTCAGCAGAAAAGCTGGGATATCTATCCTCATTTCAGATAATGTGGACTTCAAGCCAAAGTTAGTCAGAAGGGATAAAGAAGGACATTTCATACTGCTTAAGGGAAGCATAAATCAGCAAGACATAACAATCATAAATATCAATGTCACAAACCGTGGCTCACCCATTTATGTCAAACAAATCCTTCTCAATCTCAGAAACCAAATAGACCATAATACAATAATACTAGGTGATTTTAACACACCTCTCTCACCACTGGACAGATCTTCCAAACAAAAATTCAACAAAGAAACCACAGAACTCAATAACACAATCAATAATTTAGACTTAATGGATATTTATAGAATATACCATCCAATGAAGCGTGAATACACTTTCTTCTCAGCAGCACATGGATCCTTCTCTAAAATAGACCATATATTATGCCACAAAGCTAATGTTAGCAAATACAAGAAGATAGAGACACTTCCTTGTATTCTATCAGATCATAATATATTGAAATTAGAAATAAATGAAAGAGTAAAAAACAGAAATTACTCCCACACCTGCAGATTAAAAAATATGCTATTATATGATGAATGGATAACAGAAGATATTAGGAAGGAAATTAAAAAATTCGTAGAGGTAAATGAGAACAAAGAAACATCATATCAAAATCTCTGGGACACTATGAAAGCAGTACTTAGATAAAAATGTATTTCATGGAGCACATTCAATAAAAGAAGTAAAACTCAACAAATAAACGATCTAACACTACAGCTCAAAGCCCTAGAAAAAGAAGAACAGACCAACACCAAAAGTAGTAGAAGACAGGAAATAGTTAAACTCAGAGCTGAAATCAATGAAATTGAAACAAAAGAAACAATACAAAAAATTGACAAAATAAATAGTTGGTTCTTCGAAAAAATAAACAAAATTGATAAACCTTTAGCCACACTAACAAAGAGAAGACGAGAGAAAACCCAAATCACCAAAATTCGGAATGAACAAGGAAATATCACAACAGACACGATTGAAATACAAAACATAATTAGAAGCTATTTTGAAAATCTATACTCCAACAAAATAGAAAATTTCAAAGATATCAACAAGTTTCTAGAGACATATGAATTGCCTAAACTAAACGAGGAGGACATACACAATTTAAATAGACCAATTTCAAGTAATGAAATAGAAGAAGTCATCAAAAGCCTACCAACAAAGAAAAGTCCAGGACCTGATGGGTTCTCAGCTGAGTTCTACAAAACCTTTAAAGAAGAGCTCATTCCAATACTATTCAAAGTATTCCATGAAATAGAAGAGGAGGGAACCCTCCCAAACACATTCTATGAAGCCAATATCACCCTGATAACTAAACTGGACAGAGACACATCGAGGAAAGAAAATTAGACCAATATCCTTAATGAACATCGACGCAAAAATTCTGAACAAAATTTTAGCAAATTGCATACAAAAACATTAAAAAGATAGTGCACCATGATCAAGTGGGTTTCATCCCAGGGATGCAACGTTGGTTCAAAATCAGGAAATCAATAAATGTAATTCACCCTATCAAAAGACTTAAAGTCAAGAATCACATGATTATTTCAATAGATGCAGAAAAAGCATTTGATAAAATACAGCATCCCTTCATGCTCAAAACACTAGAAAAAATAGGAATAGTGGGAATGTTCCTTAACATTGTAAAGGCCATCTACGCTAAGCCCATGGCTAATATCATTCTAAATGGTGAAAAACTGAAAGCGTTCCCCCTAAAATCTGGAGCAAGGCAGGGATGGCCTCTTTCACCACTCCTATTCAATATCGTCCTTGAAACTCTAGCCAGAGCAATTAGACAGACCAAAGAAATTAGAGGGATACGAAAAGGAAAAGAAGAACTCAAACTATCCCTATTTGCTGATGATATGATTATATACTTAGAGGACCCAGGAAATTCCACCAGAAAACTTTTAGAACTCATAAGTGAATTTAGTAAAGTAGCAGGATACAAGATCAATGCTCATAAATCTAACGCATTTTTATACATAAATGATGAAACTTCAGAAAGAGAGTTAGGAAAACTACCCCATTCACAATAGCCTCGAAAAAAATAAAATACTTGAGAATCAATCTAACCAAAGAGGTAAAAGACCTCTACAATGAGAACTACAGAACACTAAAGAAAGAAATTAAAGAACACCTTAGAAGATGGAAAGATCTCCCATGTTCCTGGATAGGCAGAATTAATATTGTCAAAATGCCCATACTACCAAAAGTGCTATACAGATTCAATGCAATTCCAATTAAAATCCCAATGACGTACCTTACAGAAATAGAAAAAGCAATTATGAAATTCATCTGGAAGAATAAGAAACCCAGAATTGCTAAAGCAATCCTTTGCAGGAAAAATGAAGCAGGGGGTATTGCCATAGCAGAACTTCAACTATACTAAAAAGCAGTAGTAACAAAAACAGCATGGTATTGGTACCAAAATAGACAGGTAGATCAATGGTACAGAATAGAGGACACAGACCCAAACCCAAATAAATATAATTTTCTCATACTAGACAAAAGGGCCAAAAATATGCAATGGAGAAAAGATAGCCTCTTCAACAAATAGTGCTGGGAAAACTGGAAATCCATATGCAACAGAATGAAACAAAACCCATATCTCTCACCATGCATGAAACTCAACTCAAAATGGATTAAGGACCTCGGAATCAGACCAGAGACCCTGCATTTATAGAAGAAAAAGTAGGTCCATATCTTCAACATGTCGGCTTAGGACCAGACTTCCTCAACAGGACTTCCTCAACAAGAAATAAAAGCAAGAATCAACAACTGTGATAGGTTCAAACTAAAAAGCTTTCTCTCAGCAAAGGAAACTATCAGCAATGCGAAGAAAGAGCCTACAGAGTGGGAGAAAATCTTTGCCAATCATACTTCAGATAGAGCGCTAATTTCCAGAATCTATAAAGAACTCAAGAAACTCAACACCAAGACTACAAATAACCCAATTGACAAATGGTCTAAGAAAATGAACAGACACTTCACAGAAGAAGACCTACAAGCAATCAACAAACATATGGAAAAATGTTCAACATCTCTAGTAATAAGAGAAATGCAAATCAAAACCACCCTAAGATTCCATCTCACCCCAATCAGAATGGTGATTATCAAGAATACATGTAACAACAGGTGTTGGCGAGGATGTGGGGAAAAAGGTACACTCATACATTGCTGGTGGGGCTGCAAATTAGTGCAGTCACTCTGGAAAGCAGTATGGAGATTCCTTAGAAAACTTGGAATGGAACTACCATTTGATCCAGCTATCCCACTCCTTGGCCTATACCCAAAGGACTTACAATCAGCATACTACAGAGATACAGCCACATCAATGTTCATTGCTGCTCAATTCACCATTGCCAAATTGTGGAACCAACCTAGATGCCCTTCAGTTGATGAATGGATAAAGAAACAGTGGCATATATATACAATGGAATATTACTCAGTCATAAAGAATGATAAAATTATGGCATTTGCAGGCAAATGGATGAAATTGGAGAATATCATGCTAAGTGAGATAAGCCAATCTCAAAATACCAAAGGAAGAATGATCTCGCTGATAAGTGGATGATGACACATAATGGGGTGTGGGAGGGGTTAGTTTTTACGGTTAGAGTTAGGGTTAGGGAGGAGGGCAAGAATGGGGGAAGGAAGGACTGTATAGAGGGAAAAGAGGGATGGGAGGGCTGTTGGGAAGGGAAAAAACAACAGAATGAATCAACCAACATCACCCTATGTAAACGTATGATTACACAAATGGTATGCCTTTACTGCATGTACAAACAGAGAAACAACATGTATCCCATTTGTTTACAATAAAAAAATAAATAAATAAAAATAAAATAAATAAAGGAAAAGAGGAACTTAAGCTGTCACTATTTGCTGATGACATGATTCTATATTTAGAGGATCCACAAACCTCCTCCAGAAAACTTTGAGTCTTCATCAATGAATTCAGCATAATAGCAGGCTATAAAATCAACATGCATAAGTCTAAAGCATTTTTATACCCAAGTGACAAAACAGTTGAAAAGGAAATGAGGAAAACAACTCCATTTGCAATAGCCTCAAAAAAAAAAAAAATCTTGGGAATCAATCTAACCAAAGAGGTAAAAGATATCTACAATGAAAATTAAAAAACATTGCAGAAAGAAATTGTGGAAGACTTTAGAAGATGGAAAGATCTCCCATGTTCTTGGATAGGCAGAATTAATATTGTCAAAATGGCCATACTACCAAAAGTGCTATACAGATTCAATGCAATTCCAATTAAAACCCCAATGATGTACCTTACAGAAATAGAGCAAGCAATCATGAAATTCATCTGGAAGAATAAGAAACACACAATAGCTAAAGCAATCTTTAGCAGGAAGAATGAAACAGGGGGTATCGCATTACCAGAACTTCAACTGTACTACAAAGCAATAGTAACAAAAACAGCAGGGTATTGGTACCAAAATAGACAGGTAGATCAATGGTACAGAATAGAGGACACAGACCCAAACCCAAATAAATACAATTTTCTAATACTAGACAAAGGGGCCAAAAATATGCAATGGAGAAAAGATAGCCTCTTCAACAGATGGTGCTGGGAAAACAGGAAATCCATAAGCAACAGAATGAAACTAAACCCATATCTCTCACCCTGCAAAATAATCAACTCAAAATGGATCAAGGACCTTGAAATCAGCCCAGAGACCCTGCATTTATAGAAGAAAAAGTAGGTTCAAATCTTCAACTTGTTGACTTAGGATCAGACTTCCTTAACAGGACTCCCATAGCACAAGAAGTAAAAGCAAGAATCAATAACTGGGATAGATTCAAACTAAAACGCTTTCTCTCAGCAAAGGAAACTATCAGCAATGCGAAGAGAGAGCCTACAGAGTGGGAGAAAATCTTTGCCACTCAGACTTCAGATAGAGTACTAATTTCCAGAATCTATAAAGAACTCAAAAAACTCTACACCAAGAATACAAATAACCCAATCAACAAATGGGCTAAGGATATGAACAGACACTTCACAGAAGAAGATCTACAAGCAATCAACAAACATATGAAAAAATGTTCACCATCTTTAGTAATAAGAGAAATGCAAATCAAAACTACCCTAAGATTCCATCTCACCCCAATTAGAATGGTGATTATCAAGAACAGAAGCAACAATATGTGTTGGCGACGATGTGGGGAAAAAGGTACACTTATACATTTCTGGTGGGGTTGCAAATTAGTGCAGCCACTCTGGAAAGCAGAGTGGAGAATCCTCAGAAAACTTGGAATGGACCCACCATTTGACCCAGCTATTCTACTCCTTGGCCTATACCCGAAGGACTTAAAATCAGCATACTACAGAGATACAGCCACATCAATGTTCATAGCTGCTCAATTCACAATAGCCAGACTGTGGAACCAACCTAGATGTCTTTCAATTGATGAATGGATAAAGAAAATGTGGTATATATATACAATGGAATATTACTCAGCTATAAAGAATAATAAAATTATGGCATTTGCGGGCAAATGGATGAAATTGGAGAATATCATGCTAAGTGAGATAAGCCAATCTCAAAAATTCAAAGGGCGAATGATCTCTCTGATAATCAGAGGATGACACATAATGTGGGGTGGGAGGGGGGCAAGAATGGAGGAAGGAGGGACTGTATAGAGGGAAAAGAGGGATGGGATGGGGGGATGGAGAAAATAACAGAATGAATCAAACCTCATTACTCTATGTAAATGTATGAATATGCAAATGGTATGCTGTTATTCCATGTACAAACAGAAACAACATGTATCCCATTTGTTTACAATTTAAAAAAAAAGGAATCACACCAAGTTTGCCTTTCTGCAAAGCAATCTTTTTTTACAATCTTTTTTATTTCTCAGGTGAAAAAAGATTTTCTTTTAATTCTCAAACATATTCAATGTAGTTTTTTGTTTTTTTAAATCAAACCTCAAACTGTCAGGTCCCATGGAATGAATAGGATTCTACTATAGAATTAAATAGGGCATCATATTTAGTTCAGTAGATGTCTTTCTAACCCCCAACTCTAAAATTCTATTTATAACATTTATTTCTAATGACTCAATTTCCTTGACTTTGTCTATATAAAATCAATGTAGGAGAAATGGTTGGAGTTTTCATTCACAGTCTGGGCTTCTTTTTATTTTTTATTTTTATTTTTGGTGAATAATTTCACCTTTTTATCTACTATTTTTTATTTTCAAACCATAAAATTTCCCTTAAATGATCAATGATCTTCTGTAGAAAACAGTAGCTTATTCCTTTTGCAACAATTTAATATACTTTTGGTGTCTTTAGAAGCTGCAGCTATTATATTAAGAAGAATAAAGTGAAAAATGCTGCTGAAAGGACAGAGTAAGGAAGTCCACTAAAAGTAGTTCATATCAAGCAAAAAGAAGTTTTTGTTGTTGTTTTGTTTGTTTTATAAAGCTTGGGGGAAATTCACTATTTGCAGGGATTACTGCCAATCTCTCCCCCTTCTCTCACTTCTATTCCCCTCTTCTTTTGATCTTCTCCTCTCTTCTCTCCTCTGCTCTCCCCTTCCCTCCTCTCTTCCTCCCCTCCCTTCCTTTTTCCTCCCTTTACTTCCTCTCCAACTCATCCCTTTACTTATGGCCAACTCCGTTTGCTCAAAAGTGGTAGACTTAAAACTACCTAAGGTAGTTCCTGAATCTACCTTCCGCAAACCAACATAATCAATGCTGGAGGTCTTACTTCAAAACCACCAGAAAGATAATCTAGTTTATTTTAGTCATGTGTAGCCAGGGAAACTGGATTCATCTGCCATATTGCATGTGATATTTTAATGTTAAACACAGGTTTTCTCTTAAGTAGGTTTGGTCCTGGAGAAAACGGCTGGCACCTCTCATTTGAAAGGATACCCATTCTGAAAATATAGTGTAAATGCAAGACTGCTAAAATCATGGTTAACCATGCTATGCAAGGTAGGTCTGAGGATGTCATATCCAAATATATTTCAAAGGGGATTGTATCTAATTTAATAACTTCAAAAACAAAGGTCACATATCTAAAATATTAAGTTAATGTATAGACGTGAGAAAGAACCATACTTGTAATGCATTTTCCAATTTTAGATTGAAGTTAAATTGACCTAAAACAGCTCTCTAAATAATATAAAAACAAGTTATTAAATTAACTTAGTTTACTTGACAACTTTTTTTTAAAATTTATTTTTATTTTAAACAAATGGAATATATCTTGTTTCTCTGTACATGAAGTAGAGGCATACCATTTGTGTAATCATACATTTTCAAAGGGTAATAGTTTTTGATTCATTCTGTTATTTTTTCCTTCCGCCCACCGCTCCCACCCCTCTTTTCCTTCTATACAGTCCCTCCTTCCTCCATTCTTGCCCCCTCTCACCCCACATTTTGTGTCAGCATCACTTTTTAGCGAGATCATTCATCCATCGGTTATTTGAGATTGGTTTATCTCACTTAGCATGATATTCTCCAATTTCATCCATTTGCCTGCAAATGCCATAATTTTATTATTTTTTATGGCTGAGTAATATTCCATTGTGTGTATATATCTATATATAGATAGATAGATATAGATAGATAGATAGATATATCACAGTTTCTTTATCCATTCATCAATTGAAGGACATCTAGGTTGGTTCCACAGTCTGGCTATTGTGAATTGAGCAGCTATGAACATTGATGTGGCTGTATGTCTGTAGTATGCTTATTTTAAGTCCTTTGGGTATAGGCCAAGGAGTAGAATAGCTGGGTCAAATGGTGGGTCCATTCCAAGTTTTCTGAGGATTCTCCACACTGCTTTCCAGAGTGGCTGCACTAATTTGCAACCCCACCAGCAATGTATGAGTGTAACCTTTTTCCCCACATCCTCGCCAACACCTATTGTTGCTTGTGTTCTTGATAATCGCCATTCTAATTGGGGTGAGATGGAATCTTAGGGTAGTTTTGATTTGCATTTTTCTTATTACTAGAGATGTTGAACTTTTTTTCATTTATCTGTTCATCGTTTGTAGATCTTCTTCTGTGAAGTGTCTGTTCATTTCCTGAGCCCATTTGTTGATTGGGTTATTTGTATTCTTGGTGTAGAGTTTTTTGAGTTCTTTATAGATTCTGGAAATTAGTGCTCTATCTGAAGTCTGAGTGGCAAAGATTTTCTCCCACTCTGTAGGCTCTCTCTTCACATTGCTGATAGTTTCCTTTGCTGAGAGAAAGCGTTTTAGTTTGAATCTATCCCAGTTATTGATTCTTGCTTTTACTTCTTATGCTATGGGAGTCCTGTTAAGAAAGTCTGATCCTAAGCCAACAAGTTGAAGATTTGGACCTACTTTTTCTTCTATAAATGCAGGGTCTCTGGTCTGATTCCAAGGTCCTTGATCTATTTTGAGTTGATTTTTCTGCAGGGTGAGAGATAGGGGTTTAGTTTCATTGTGCTACATATGAACTTCCAGTTTTCTCAGCACCATCTGTTGAAGAGGCTATCTTTTCTCCATTGCATATTTTTGGTCCCTTTGTCTAGTATTAGAAAATTGTATTTATTTGGGTTTGGGTCTGTGTCCTCTATTCTGTACCATTGATCTACCTGTCTATTTTGGTACCAATACCCTGCTGTTTTTGTTACTATTGCTTTGTAATACAGTTGAAGTTCTGGTATTGCAATATCCCCTGCTTCACTCTTCCTGCTAAGGATTGCTTTAGCTATTGTGTGTTTCTTATTCTTCCAGATGAATTTCATGATTGCTTGCTCTATTTCTGTAAGGTATATCATTGGGATTTTAATTGGAATTCTGTATAACACTTTTGGTAGTATGGCCATTTTGACAATATTAGTTCTGTCTATCCAAGAACACAGGAGATCTTTCCAACTTCTAAGGTGTTCTTTAATTTCTTTCTTTAGTATTCTGTAGTTCCCATTGTAGAGGTCTTTCACCTCTTTTGTGAGATTGATTACCAAGTAGTTTATTTTTTTCAAAGCTGTTGTGAATGGGGTAGTTTTCCTAACTTCTCTTTCTGAAGTTTCATCACTTATGTATAAAAATGCATTGGATTTATGAGCATTAATCTTATATCCTGCTACTTTACTGAATTCACTCATGAGTTCTAAAAGTTTTCTGGTGGAATTTCCTGGGTCCTCTAAATATATAATCATGTCATCAACAAATAAGGGTAGTTTGAGTTCTTCGTTTCCTATTCATATCCCTTTAATTTCCTTGGTCTGTCTAATTGCTCTGGCTAGAGTTTTGAGGACAATGTTGAATAGAAGTGGTGAAAGAGGGCATCCCTGCCTTGTTCCAGGTTTTAGGGGAAATGGTTTCATTTTTTCACCATTTAGAATGATATTGGCCATGGGCTTAGCATAGGTGGCCTTTAAAATGTTAAGGAATGTTCACACTATCCCTATTTTTTCCAGTGTTTTGAGCATGAAGGGATGCTGTATTTTATCAAATGCTTTTTCTGTATCTATCGCAATAATCAAGTGAAACTTGACTTTAAGTCTATTGATATGGTGAATTACATTTATTGATTTCCGAATGTTGAACCAACCTTGCATCCCTGGGATGAAACCCACTTGATCATGGTGCACTATCTTTTTAATATATTTTTGTATGCGATTTATTAAAATTTTGTTGAGAATTTTTGCATCAATGTTCATTAAGGATATTGATCTGAAATTTTCTTTCCTCGATGTGTCTCTGTCTGGTTTAGGTATCAGGGTGATATTGGCTTCATAGAATGAGTTTGGGAGGGTTCCCTCCTCTTCTATTTCATGGAATACTTTGAGGAGTATTGGAATGTGCTCTTCTTTAAAGGTTTTGTAGAACTCGGCTGAGAACCCATCTGGTCCCAGACTTTTCTTTGTTGGTAGGCTTTTGATGACTTCTTCTATTTCATTACTTGAAATTGATCTATTTAAATTGTGTATGTCTTCCTGGTTCAGTTTAGGTAATTCATATGTCTATAGAAACCTGATGATGTCTTTGAGGTTTTCTGTTTTGATGGAGTATAGATTTTCAAAATAGCTTCTAATTATGTTTTGTATTTCATTCATGCTGTCGTGATATTTCCTTGTTCATTCTGAATTTTAGTAATTTGAATTTTCTCTCCTTCTCTTTGTAAGTGTGACTAAGGATTCATCAATTTTGTTTATTTTTTCAAAGAACCAACTATTTATTTTGTCAATTTTTCTATTGTTTTTTTGTTTCAATTTCATTGATTTCAACTCTTATTTTAACTATTTCCTGTCTTCTACTACTTTTGGTAGTTGCTCTGTTCTTCTTTTTCTAGGACTTTGAGCCAGTGTTAGGTCTTTCATGTGTTGATTTTTTCTTCTTTTAATGAGTGCACTCCATGAAATAAATTTTCCTCTAAGTACTGCTTTCATAGTGTCCGAGGGATTTTGATATGATGTTTCTTTGTTCTCGTTCACCTCTAACAATTTTTTAACTTCCCTCCTGATGTCTTCTGTTTTTCTTTCATCATACAATATCGTATTATTTAATCTCCAGGTGTTGGAGTAGTTTATGTTTTGTATTCTTTCATTTATTTCTAATTTCAATCCATTATGATCTGATTGAATACAAGCTAGTATCTTTATCTTCTTGTATTTGCTAACATTGGCTTTGTGGCATAGAATATGGTCTATTTTAGAGAAGGATCCATGTGCTGCTAAGAATAAAGTGTATTTGCTCTTTGTTGGATGGTATATTCTATATATGTCTGGTAAGTCTAAATTATTGATTGTGTTATTGAGATCTATGGTTTCCTTGTTCAATATTTGTTTGCAAGATCTATCCAGTGGTGAGAGAGGTGTGTTAAAATCACCTAGTATTGTTGTGTTGTGGTCTATTTGTTTTCTGGAATTGAGAAGGATTTGTTTGACGTATATGGATGAGCCACTATTTGGGGCATAGATATTTATGATTGTTTTGTCTTGCTGATTTATGGTGCCCTTAAGCAGTATGAAATGTCCTTCTTTATCCCTTCTGACTAACTTTTGCTTGTAGTCCACATTATCTGATATGAGGATGGATACTCCAGCTTTTTTGATGAGTCCATGTGCATGGTATGTTTTTCCCCATCCTTTCACCTTTAATCTGTGGGTATCTCTTTCTATGAGATGAGTCTCTTGCAGGCAGCATATTGTTGGATCTTTCTTTTTAATCCAATCTGTCAGTCTATGTCTTTTGATTGATGAGTTCAGGCCTTTAACATTCAGGGTTATTATTGAGATATAATTTGTATTCCTGGTCATTTGGCTCATTTTTGTTTTTTGACATGACTTGATTTCTCCTTTATTTGGCTATTACTTTAGGGTAGTTCCTCCCTTTGCTGATTTGTTTCTTTGTTTTTCATCTCTTCCTCATGGAATATTTTGCTGAGAATGTTCTGTAATGCTGGCTTTCTTTTTGTAAATTCTTTTAGCTTTTGTTTATTATGGAAGGATTTTATTTCATCGTCAAATTTGAAGGTAAGTTTTGCTGGGTATAAGTTTCTTGGTTGGCATCCATTTTCTTTCAGGACTTGATAGATGTTGTTCCAGGTCCTTCTAGCGTTTAGGGTCTGGATTGAAAAATCTGCTGATATTCTTATTGGTTTCCCCCTGAATGTAATTTGATTCTTTTCTCTCGCGGCCTTGAAAATTCTGTCTTTATTTTGTATGTTAGGTATTTTCATAATAATGTGCCTTGGTGTGGGTCTTTGTAATTTTATATATTTGAAGTCCTAAGCCTCTTGTACTTGATTTTCCATTTCATTCATCAGATGTGGGAAATTTTCTGATATTATTTCATTGAATAGATTGTTCATTCCTTTGGTTTGTTTCTCTAAGCCTTCCTCAATCCCAATAATTCTCAAATTTGGCCTTTTCATGATATCCCATAATTCTTGTAGATTCTGTTCATGATTTCTTACCATCTTCTCTGTTTGGTCAACTTTGTTTTCAAGATTAAATATTTTGTCTTCAATGTCTGAGGTTCTGTATTCCAGGTGTTCTATCCTATTGGTTATGCTTTCTATGGAGTTTTTAATTTGGTTTATTGTTTCCTTTGTTTCAAGGGTTTCTGGTTTTTTTTTCAGTATCTCTAACACATTATTGAAATTCTCTTTTGCTTCCCACATTTGCTCTTTTAACTGTTGAGTGGTGCGATCATTCAAAGCCTGCATTTTCTCTTTCATCTCATGTTTTGCTTCTCTGATCATTTTAATTATGTACATTCTGAACTCCCATACTGACATTTCTTCTGCCATGCTGTCATTGGATTTTATTGATGTATCATCTAGGTTTGTTTGGGACATTTTCTTCCCTTGTTTTCTCTTATTGCTCAGGTATGTACCCTTCTAGTAGTGAAACTCTATTGGCTTATACTGTCCCTGTAGATTTCCAATAACTCACCTCCTAGCCTTCAGTACCCTGAAGTCTTGGAGGAACTTGATAATGCAGTTGTACACAAGGAAGCTGCCCCTCTAGGGATGGTGGCCTTCAGGTGGGGTTTGTTTCCTGCTGGTGGGAAGAGGCGCCTCCAATTGTTGACTGATGGTCAGTCAAAAGGGGGACTGGACTACGAGCTGGGGTGTGACTGGTCTGGGCCTGTGTCTCTGGTTCTACCACCCTGGCTGGGAAGACTCACCCCATGGGGACATTTTGCTGGCAGCTCTCCTCCAAGAAGTTCCCTTTAGTCCAGAACTACCACCTGGGCTGGGCAGGCCTCCTCTGCAACATTCCCAGGGATCTCGACCTACCTCCTGGGCTAGGGAGCCTCACCCTGTGACTGTGACTCTCACTGGGCAGCCCTCCTCTGTGACGTTCCCTGGGGTCCGGAACTACCACCTGGTCTGGGGGACCTGGCCCTGCGAGGGACTCTCTCTCAAAGTTGCCCTCCTCTAGGACATTCCCTGGGGACTGGACCTACTGCCCAGGTCTGGGACCCTCACTCTGTGCCTAAGCCTCTTGCTGGGTGACCCTCCTCTACAATGCTCCCAGTTATCTGGGTTCACGGCTCCAGCAGGGGAGTCTCACTGGGCCACTCTACTCCACGAATTTCCCTGCGTTCCAGGACTACTGACCCACCTGAGGAGCCTCACCCAGTGGGAGAGACTCACCTGGCGGCTCTGAGTTAGTCCCAAGTCTCTCAATACCTCCACTTCTTGAATCCTGAGTCCTGTCAAAGAGCCTGCCATCTTCTGTAGGTGTCTCAGGAAGGGAGCCACCCTTCTGATGATGATGGCCACACCCTCAGGAATAATTCAAAATGCCTGCACCAGCCTCCAGAGAAACTGGGGAGCCCCAGTGAGGGAGTGCTGAGTCAGTACAGAGGCAATTGCAGCATCCCTCAGCAGTAGGGGGGCAGGCAGGCACGCTCAGCGATGGCGTCTGACCTCGGCATCGGGGCTACTTGACTTGTTTACAAAAATATGTGGAGGTCGTACAGTCTGAAAAGGCAAATGCCATAAATATTTTAATTTTATATTGGCATAGCCTTTTGCCACATACCCTTCAGAGTCATTCAATGAAATCTCTTTTAAGTTATAGAGATCTGTTTGTCTATTAGCTTCTGAGGAAATTGTCAAGAAAAATAGGAGCTCTCTGGAGCAGTGCCATGGAATAGTTCAGTCTTCTTTCAACCAGCATCTCCATACTTCCTTTCCTTTGCTGCTTTCAATACCTACTAGGTGTAAAGTATGGCCCTGAGGTGTGCATGTGCCTTGAGCATTCCTTAAAAGGTTTTCTTGAGGGTCAAAGGAACTGAGATATGAAATGACTTTAAAAGGAATAAATTGTAATACACACATAAAACATTGTTATTTTCTTTCGGTGGATCCTGTAGAGTAGCCAAGAAGATATAAATGTCTTTCAGTCTTCTGGGCAACTGGAAGTGGAAAGCTGCCACAGGAAGAATCAACTGCACAAATAGTGATTAATATGAACTAGCTAATTGGACAGAGCCCCTGGAGAAAACACAGAATGCTGAGATGGAGATGTGCACATTGCTCTGTTTATTCTAGCAGAATGAAAGTCTTCTCCCATTTACATTTCTTCTCATTAATATGCTAGATGGACTATCGCTATAGCCCATTCTATTCTGTTTGCAAGGGTTTAAGGAGGTGACTCAGGGGCACCTAATGAAGAGTGACAAGCACCTAATATCAGTCAAATGTTTCATTATTCTTTGTACATTAATCTCCCCTTCTGCAAAGATTAGTCAAAGTACTTAACTGGGGAAACTAGGTAGAAATATGGACAGCATGGATATCAAATTAATCCTGGCCTTTTGAACATAAGTAAAGAATTTGGCTGAGTGTAGAAAAAAGTAGTAAAACAGATTACACTTAAACAAGAGCAATTTAATCACTACACAAAGCAGAATAGGTTTCGCATGTGGGCATCCATTGCTTTAATTGAACTCATGAAGAACTGAACGTTTTATAGAATGTTTGATTCTTAGCTCAAGTCTGAGCTGACAAATAAAACGTCCTGCACCTTCAGGCTATATTATAAACTCAGTTTTTCTTCTTTTTCTTTTTTTTTTTTTCTTTGAAGACGTTTTGCCTCATTACTTCTAGAAACATCTCTCAAGTACAGGGAGTAACTTTCTGCAATTAGCCATGCTTATTGGGTTGAAAGTCCTGTGCTCTTCTTCTAAGACCCTCTATAAGGGTCATCCTGTGACTAGTAAAGCAGCTCCTTGAGAACTGGGAAGACCCTGGGAAAGGAGGTGGGATGGAGTGGACTCAGTTTACCTACCTGAGTCAGTGAAGGGAATGGGGTTTTTTTGTTAAACTTCACCTTGCTTCTTTTGCATAAATCATCTAATTAAGTCACCACCTGTCTTCTGCCTAAGTTGGCAAAAAGTGTCAAGTAAGCATTGAGATCCTGATATATGCTAGACATTGAGGAAAATGTTATGCATTAATGATTTGATTTAACCCTCAAGTGGCATCAATATATTTTTACTTTAGAGATAAGGAAATTTAACCTTTTTGTAGAAATCCTGCTGTCAAATTAAATTCTGTGACAGAAGATTCCAGTAGCAAAACCTATCTCTGAAAGTGGTTCCCTTTGCTTCAATAAAACCAATCTGTAAAATAAATTTAGGTAGTTCTAGTGTTGATCTAAGAGAGGGGCAAGTCATTGGGAGAACTGGGAAATCATAATTTTGGAGCAAACAAAATATTTATTCAATTATTTTTGACTTTATAAAGTCAGTCATCTCCTAACCCAACACCATAACTTGACAGTTAAAGCATGAACAATACTACACCACCAACAAAATCTATGTTACAACCGTCAAATCATTCTCTTTAATTATTACTCTTTAGGATCTAAGGACCAACCTCATGGGGGTGGAGGAGAGCATACTGATATTGTTAATAGATTTCACATTCAGAGGGTCTGATTCCAAAATAGATTCTTTAAATTTTGCCATTCCAACTGTGATCCAGGGAGCAGCAACATTGACATTGTCTGAAAGCCTGTTAGACATTCAGGATCTCGGGCTCCACCCCAGATCTGCTGAATCATAATCTGTCATTTAACAAGATCCCCACATGCTCAGTGTGCACCAGAGAGCATAGACACACATGCCAAGCTTACTGCACCACCTGGGATGATCTGGGGTATCCATAGGTTCGTTAAACTCTGCATGGGTGTTTGATATTCAGTCAGAGTATGTTTTCATTTCAGTCTTTGTGGTTTTCTGGGAGATCCAAGAGGTCAGATCAAGAAGGGAGAAACAACTTTCTAGAGTTGAGGATTACTCAAATCACTTGGGTTTAAAATGGCAGTGGGGGAACATTCCGTGTACCGTCCTGGGCCTTTAGTTTCTGCTCTGGGTTTAACATTGCTTAAACTTTTCCATAATCATTCTGGTACTTACTTTCTTATATTCTTTCTTTTTGGTTCTCAAGTTCTGTTTCCTGGGAAAAAAAGGAATCATGAAGGACTGGAAAAGTCTCTTCATACTTCTTTGAAGCTACTTCATGTTATTTTCATAGTAACCACTAAAGATCTAAATTCTTTGCCTTTTATATGCACTAACCTCATCTTTACTAGTAATGACGATGCATCACAACATACCTGGGAAATATGAACACTTCAAAGGTGGTTTGTTGGCCACTGGGCTCTTCTAGTCTCTCTAAGGCAAAATAGTTAAAATGTCTATTGAAATAACCATAGGATACATTAGCTTGTAATGTAATCTGCTTCTGAAATTGTAAATAGGTTTTTGCAGTTGTGATCAGTTATATATTTGTATGTGTAGCTATTTGTAAGCAGCTGATGTGAAATCTCTTTTTCTAAAACTACCTAACAAGGCTTTTTTAACTTGCTTTCCTAGACAACAGGAAAGAAGATCTTAAAAGAATGTAAGAAGTAGTGATGTTGTGTCTTTGGCAATCAAACTTTCACTGTTTTGCTTTTCTCCCACCCTTACGAATTATCTCTTGGCAATGTTTATATTAATAGCTATCATTTTAATACTGTTTATTTTTTGGCACCGTGTGTTTCAGGGCCTCTGGGCGCCTGCACAAAATTTACTCAACAAAATGACAGAATTAACCAAATAAGACAATAAGCCCAAATAAAGAGTGCATAAGCCTAGGGCAGGGAATAAAGCGATACGGGAACGCAGCACTGCCTCGCCCCTATCGATGTAGAATGAAGGCAGTCATATTTTTGGGATGCAGCTGCTCACTCGAGCATGGCGTCTTGCAGCCTGCTGTGCAGGGATGCCATCATCCAGATCTTTTCTGGGGATCACTTTATTCTCGTCTCAGGGTAATTTGTTCCTTTAATGGACAGACTTTTTCAGTCCAAACCAGACTACCAGTCTAGACATAGTTAAGATTTGCATGGACTTGTGAATTATCCTGTGGGTCCCAGTTCAAACTGTGTCACTCTTCAGCTTTGTTATCTAAAAATCAGTCTGCCCTTGTTGATAAAACGATACTCTATCATAGGGTTGTTGTGAGAAGTTTAATGGCATTAGTCATGGAAATTATTATGAATGTTATTTATCATCAGTATTGTCATTGTTTTTGTCCCTACCATCTGAGAGGACAATAGAAAGGGTAGCAAAATTTCAGGGTCTGGTGTCATGTGCCCATCTGGGAGCCACGGCCCATCTGGTAGGGTGAGCCAAGGACAGTATGGGTGAGGGCGAAGGAAGTGAAGTGCTGGGGCAGGCTCTATGAGTTGGCTGAATCTACTGGAATATTTGTGGGAGGTGGCTGACTGATACAACCACAGCTATAGCAGATATCTAAATTGCAGTTGAGAAAACAAACTGTTCAATATTGGATATATTTTTATTAATAGAAAAGAAAGATGTGGGATATTTAATCTTCTGTTTTAATTTATTTTTCTGCATGATGATGTCCCATTTCCCATTGCACCCTGAATCTAATGAAATTCTACTATTCAATCAATGGCATTTGGGTATGAAGGGATTAAGGCTGTCAGGATTATAGCCAAGTAGAAGGGAAATTTATAGAAAGAACAAATTTCAGGTGAGCAATATAAACTTCAGCAGTGATGATGGAAATAGAACTATTTCGAGGACCACTCAGGAACCTACTTCCAAGTCACCCAAAATTTCTTCCCAGTTTCAATGGTCCTCTGCTGTGTCTTCCCCACATCTACCACAGAGCCTTCCTCAGAGAGATTACTGGAACCAAAGCTTGTCCCCAATTCTCACAGAATTACTGGGTAGTCTTTTCTTGGAGTAGATTACTAGTTATTTTGAAGTATTGTTCTACTCTTTGGGAAAGTAAAGTTGCTTCTGTAGATGCTTCTAGGCCAGTTTCTAGTTCCCTTTTAGGTCTCTGTTCTCAGTTGTTGGAATTGTTTGCTTATCCTTTCATTTTCTTAGTAAATGTTTACTGAGCTCCTGCAATGGGTCTCACACTGTGCCAGGCTCCGGGGCTGCAGGGGTGAGCCTGACAGACATGGTGTTGATCCCGGGGTGAGCTACACATACAGGATGATAATTGCAGCAATAATAGCAATTACTCCTTAGGCAACTCCACTACCTCACAAAGGAATTGGTGCTGCAGGATTAGAGCCATCACTTTTTAACAATAGCAAAATTTCCTAGCATTTTTCTAGCAGTAATAGATATTTCAATCTAACTAATAGCTCTCATTGAGTGTGGCATATGGAACAAAAGCCACTCATATCCACCAAGGCTCACAGTCTTACCTGAAGAATGAAACATTTTTCTTTTCTACAAATATGCTTTATGCTATTAGGGTAGTGGGAAGAACACTGAATTAAGAATCAGAATTGCTGGGCTCTATTTTGCCACATATTGACTGTGTGGCCTTAATTGAGTCATCTCTGATGTTCAATTTTTACATTGGTTGAAGGAGAAAAATAATACCTTACACCACACTTCCAAGGCTGATGTAAAAAACAAATCTTTGTAGCTGTCATGAATATTTGCTTAAAAACTTAGATTGGAAAACAAAAAGAAAAAAAAAATAATCACATGCCTTTAAATTAAATCCAGTGAAATTTTACTCTATTCCCTCATCTCAGTGGGCTGGCAGTAAAGTCATTCTCAGTCATTTTGGAAATACCCCAACCCCATTGTAGTACCCAGGTACTGTGTTTGCATCAAAACTTCAGCAAGTTTCCACAGGTCATCCAGCCTCTGTCCACTCATCCATAATGAAATATGCTCCAGTCCTATACGTTTCTTGCTCAGATGCTTCACTAGGACATGAATTGCTTGCTGAGGCTGGGTGCATTTAATGAATACCCTGTCCCGTCATACTTGCCACCTCAAAGTGAGGGTGGTATTCTCCTTTCTTCCCTCCTTCTGTAGAACACCAAACATAATATATATTTTTTTAATGTTCTGAGACTTTTGACAAAAACAAGAAGATCTATTGATCTCAAGCAGCTTTTTCTTTGCTTTCCATCCTGCAAAACTGGCCTAAGGCAAGGAGGCCAGAAAATACAAAGGGCCAGGATTCTTGCTTAGAAAGATGAGGAAGATAAAAATATGAATTATTCATACATTCGAGGCAACCAATACAAATTCACATATTAATAAATTGTCCTGTCAAAGGGCATTTAAGATACAAAAACTCCAATCCATGCATAAGGATGTGTTGTTAGAATTCCTCTGTGTCACAGGTGCCTCCGCAGAGCAGCAAGTACCTAGCCAGAAAAAGAGGCACAGCCTCCACCCTTCACAGGCACTGCTCTCTGGTTGTGGTTCATGCCACGGTCATTCCATGGTGGATTTCAGCTTTGAAGAGGCCTCCAGAGTCAGCACAGATCACTGAGTCTTTGATTAAACTCTGCTAAGGACTACTAGTCTGGAATGTTTCATTATTTTCTTGGCAGGACATGTAGGTTATCTTTTAACAAGCTTCAGAAAATAGAAGTTTGGAAAAGGTGTATGCTACTGTTTGGGGACCCACAAATGAGAGGTTTAAAATATATTTGATTCGTCGTTTGTCTGCTTTATACATTCATGTCTGGAACCTATTTCTCTACCTCCCTTACCACCCACCAAATGTCGACTCAAAAGGTCATTTAATGGCAACAGGACACTTAATGAATAATAGCAAACACAAATTCGTTACTGACTCTATGACAAATAATGTGCCTGGAACTTAACATGCTTTTTATCCTTGTGGTGGGTTGCACTATGCCTCCCTCTGAAAATTATGTCCCTTGAAATGATCTGACCAAGTTCTAATCCCTGGTAACTGGGAACTTTCTCAGAAATACGTTCTTGGCATATGTGCAGTATGTTAAATAAAGTCTCTCCAAAATTCAAGTCCACCTAAAACCTCAGAATGTGATTTATTTGGAAATAGAATATTTGAAAATGTAAGTAGTAAATTAAAAAAAAAAAGTAAGTTCATACTGGATTAGAGTAGACCCTAAATGTAAAGGCTAATGTCCTTATAAGAGGACGAGAGACACCCAGACACAAGCACGAGTAGTTTATATAAAGACAGGCATTATGCTGCCACAGGTAATGAATACCAGGAGTCACCAGAAGCCAAAAAAATTAAGGAAGGATTCTCTCCTCGAGTCTTTTTCAGTAAGACTGCCCCAGAAGACAGCTTCACTGCAGATGCCTGCTCTCTGCCCTTGGAAACTAATTCGAGATGTAATTTAAGTTAGAATGAACTCTAAATCCATTGACTCCTGTCCTTGTAAAAGAAAAAAGGGGTCATTTGAGAATACAACCCCAGAGGGGGAGGCCACATGAAAGCGGAGGTAAGAGTGATGTGTTGATCCAAAGACTTGCAGAAAGCCACCAAAAGCTCAGGAAGAGGCAGGAAAGTTTCCCCTACTAGACTCTGAACTAGCTCCGCAGTGCCTCGGTTGAGGACTTCTGGACTTCAGAACCGTGACAGAATACACTTCTATCATTTTAAGCCACCAAATTTATGGCATTTTCTTATAGTAGCCCTAGGAAAATAATACAACCATTCAGTTCTGTCAAGGACAGTGTGTTATGTGGTTAAGGGCTTGTAGGCCTCACACAAATAACAAATGCACAGCTGGAATTCAAATTCATAAGCCCAGATTTGAATTTTGAAGTCCATGCACTTAACCCAGTCATCAAATTACTTCCTATTATTTATAGTTGTCTGAAGTAAATGACTACCAAAAGGGAAGTCAGGAGCTTATAGTTAGGACACAAATTGTCTCACGTTTACCAAAACTGAGTGAAACTTTAAGGCTGCTTTGATCATATGGAACCCATGTGATGTTTTCTTTTAAGTACACAAAACTAAACCAAAAATGCTGGTGAAATTACATTACTTGGGGCAATTAGTGTGGTAGAAAAAGCCTGACTTTTGTCAACAGGCATGATTCATATCTCCATGTGGCAACTACTTGACTGTGGACAAATACTTAATCTCATAAATTGTGTTTTCTCAGCTGTAAGTGAGGATACACAAGAATATGTTACAGAGTTGGTTTGGGAATTTAGAAATCATGCAAATAGAGGATTTAATACATAAAAATAGCTTTTGTAATTTTTCCATCACATGAAAGGAAATGTCTGGTGGATTAAGGTTTTAATCTGCCACTAATTGTATAGGCCACTGGTACTGCACTTGTTCAGAGAATCCTCCTTAATATTACCATTCTGTTATCTCAGATACTAAGGCATCCAACAGCACGGTACATACAGAGACACAGTGCAGCATGTGTTTATTTGGGGTAATGTTTTCTGTTTATCAGAGTCAGGTTATAGTTCACTTCTACCATGCCATGGGCAGAAGGCAGTCCACAGTACAGTGAGAGTCGCTGGGCACGGACATTCACGTGCTCATCAGTAAATTTCCTGAGATGACGAAAGTGAAGAGATTTAAAAACCACTAAAAGTGATGTTGAGTCCCCAGCTCCACTCCCAACTTTCATCTGCTTTGTTTGATACCCCAAACCGAGCCATTGAAATCAGCCACTGGCAGTACCTCCATTTGCAATAATCTATTCTAGTAGCACCACAACAAGTTTCAATGCTTTCATTTTTTTCTTCTTTTCCCAAAGAGAATTTGCAAGGCATAAGCGAGAAAAAGAGCAATTAGGGATTCAGAAAACAGTCCTCATGCTGTCCTCAATAGCATTTATGTCCCTGAGGGCCACATTTCCCTTTTCAATCTTCAAACTTGAGTCCCTTTTACTCTTATGCCTTTAGCTCTTCTCATTCTAATGGATTGATGATTTCACTACATCTTAAAATACACATCTCTTGAAGATACAACTGTCTTCTCTGCTTGGAATATTTTCATTACATTTTATTACAAGCTTGGTTCAAGAGAAGTTTTACACCTAATTTGGAGGACCTGCCCTGTCAGTTTCATTTTCCTCCAGGACTTTTATCAGGCTAATTTGATTCAACTATGAATTCTTTGTAAGTCTAAAGCTCTCTGTTATTCCTTTTACTTAAAAAAAAAAAAAATCTTTCCAAAGCACTCTGGCTCTATTCCAGTCTTCCCTCTCTTATTCCTGCAGAATCTCATTTACCTTGAATTATGTAATGTCTAGTTAATCTATTCAATAAATATTTATTGAGCACCTCTAATGTGACAGCAATATGAACATGACTCAGAAAGCATCCCTGACCCCAAGAAGGTCATTGTTGGACCAACAATGGTAGAGGCTGCCATGAACACCAACAAATGGGATGCACAGGTCTGAGTGCAACCATGGGGCTCCCTTCATAGCGCTCTGGGGGTACTGTTATGTAGGTGAGAAATCATGAGTTTCGCATGTTGCAGGGTATTAAACTTCACTAAGAGAAAGGGAATTTTAAAGAATGTGTATAATGAAAGTTTTCTAAGAAACTAATTTATTTTAATTGACAAATAAAAAGTGCATGTATTTATTTCATGCAATATGATGTTTTGAAATATGTCTACATTGTGGAATGGCCAAATTGAGCTAAATAACATATGCATTATTTCACATATTTATCTTTTTTTTGTGGTGAAAACATTTAAAATTTACTCTTGTAACACTTTTGAAGAACAGAATATGTTGCTATAACTGTAGTAACCATGTTGTGCAATAGTCTTGAACATATTTTTCTTAACTGAAATATTTTCAATAAATGAGCTGATCTATGTTAAACTTATATAGATATAATATATAACACATGTACATATAAATAAATAACTATATATGTATATCTTCAGGTTTGATACCTTAAATTTACATACGCTTGGATACCAATCTTCTCCAAAGTTTATTACTTTTAAGTGTTCAAAGAAAAATGAGTTCCATAGTCAATCTTCAGAAATAAAGCATACTCTATTGTCGGTGTGTAAAAAAAAGTGCATCTTGGAATATTAGAGGTTTTTTTTCAAAGTTCTCACATGTTTAACTTTGGTAACTCAGCATTTCCTAAATGAAATTTTTTATTTCTATAAAAGCTGTTAACATACCAAGAAGTAGTGTTCCAAGGAATGTACTTCAAAGGATGTTATTTCATATTAAGTACTTGAATTGAAGATCAGTGGAAGATGTCAGATCAGTTCAGGCAATGAAACATAACACTCACCAATGACTTAATAAGGCCTTTCCCAACATCAATTAACAACTGATTTTTATCATTACCAAGATGGCATTTTTGGAAAATATAAAAAGTAAGAGGAAACCACCAACTGCCACACCATCCAGAAGTATCTACTATTAACATTTTGTATATTTCTTTGCAGACATTTTGCTATAGATATTTTGAAACCTAAAATAATAAAACATATACAAATATCTGTATACTAATTTTCATGTTCATTTGACTAATTTAAAAAAATACCTCTGTCCATTGTAGAAATACAGAGGAGTTTAAAATTTACAGAAAAAATCATGTGAAAGTTCCTCATCTATATTTTAATTAATTTATTTATTTTTCAACTGATAGGAAAACATAAACATTGTGCACAATGATGGAGTCCCATGTGATATTTTGGTGTGTG
Source organism: Sciurus carolinensis (assembly GCF_902686445.1). Taxonomy (NCBI): domain Eukaryota; kingdom Metazoa; phylum Chordata; class Mammalia; order Rodentia; family Sciuridae; genus Sciurus; species Sciurus carolinensis. The sequence goes on along the minus strand of NC_062218.1, from coordinate 103,291,937 downwards.
CATACATTGTGTGACATTTAATCAGGTTTAATGTCACCTCATCTACATTTAAGTGATAATACTTTTCAAAATTCTTTTATAGATATAAAATTTATATACAATTAGCTAATGAATGAATGAAAAATTTAAAATATGGATTTAAAAATATTTGGGAGGCACAGAGAATAATCACTACCAAGAACTGCTTTGCTATATACAAAAGAGAACTAGCTATTGGTAGAATATGGTGAGATCCTAAGTACTTTACATTCCTCTGTGGAGTGAGGGATGCCAGAGATGTCTTCGAGTGAAAGATTCTGACAGCAAATACACTCTGTAAGACATGGTCTAAGAAAAAAAACTCTAGCTGGACAATTGGATTATAAAATCCTGAATACTTTTTTCTGTATACATAGTCCAGAATACTCCACTCAGCAGCCAGTTCTTGTATGGATTTTGTTCTTTCCTAGGCCTGATAATCTATACCCATCTGCATGTGACTATCATTTAGCCTGGAAACTTAATTGTATTGCTCTTCTGAAATCAGCATCACTGTACCATGAACAATTCCTGGGCATCACTTCTGTTTGCTACTGTAGCTAGATTTCTCTCCCTGGCCACATTTCACATTCCTGCCTGATTTGTTTTGTTTCTTTGATTTGCTCAGTGGGTTGGCAGGCATCATTTAGATGGCCACTGCTAGCTGTAGTTTAAGGTGACTTCGACCCTTCACTTCCCAGCTCAGTGACTCCCCTACCTCCTTAACTGATTGTGTAAACAAATCCAAAGTTAACTGAGTTCAACACTCATCCTTTGCTGTTCTGTGGGGAGTAGATTGAAGCATGTAACACTTTGGGGAAAAAAAAAACACTGCTTGGAAAGAAATGAAGCCAAAGGGACCACGGCTCAGCAGAGTGATGCTAATGACCAAGGATTCAGGCCATTTTTATTTGGATTTTAACTTTTGGGGGAGCATAAGGGTGTCACACGGAGAGCATATCAAATGAGAAGGCAGCTAGATAATATGACAGAGTTACTGGGGCAATTAAAGTGAGAGGACCATGAGGGAGGTTGGGTGACCTATGGGGACCAGCAGTAAGTAAACAACTTCTAAGTATTGCACATCCATTGTCCTGATGAGGGGGAGATGCCACCTCCCTTCCTTTTTTAAAATAGAATACCTGAGCAGTTTCTAAAAGGGATCTGTGTACACTCAGCCTCTTGTGAACCCAGGAACTCTGCTGCAAGTCTTCTTACAGGTTATTTCCTCTTTTACAAAAAGTTTGCAAGGTCGACATTATTCCAATTTTACAGATGTGGGGAAAAGAATCTCAGAGAGAATAATTAGTGAATGGAAGTTTGTAGCTTTGGTAACTGGTAAACCTAAGTTTGGAGGGAATCTTTATGACTCTGAACTCCGTATTTTTTAACCACAAAAATTATTTTTAGGGAGTCGTAGACTTCTGGAGAACTTTATGAATGTTTAGAATCTTGAGCATAAAAAAATGCACGTGAAACAATATTTTTGGGGAGGGTTATTACCTCCATGATTAGGAATCCCTTTCTTTTATTTTTGTTCTTTCAACCAAGACAAAGTAGAACATTGTGCAAAAAAACCCAAAAACCAAAAACCAAAAAACAAAACAAAACAAAACAAAAAACCCCATAAATTTAGGATATGCATGTTCCTAACAAAAAAGTAATGAAAGCAACTTCCAATAAAGAATGAGCTGGGAGGGCGTGATGGAGTTGTAACCTGCCTGTGTTGTCCTTTAGTACCCTGAAAGATGCACCCCAAACCTCCCTGGAATTAGTGCTACCAGAGCCTGGGTCACTGACGGCACTGGGTCTCATACTTTTAGTGTGTAGGTGCTGAAAACAAAACAAAAAGGTTGAAATTTACTATGATGGCAGTAAAATATCTGGATAAGTAAAAATTAATGGTGTGTTAGCGTTATTTGCTTTAATGAACATCATGTGAATGCAACTTTTTTGTTTACCAGCTACCTCTGAAAGTTAGGTAAAAATAGACTTTATGCAATAGTTTCTAGTCTTGAAATTTCTACATGTTATCTTTTTCTTTTTTTCTTTTCTACTTAAAAGACCACAAAATATATCTGTTGCCAGTCTTATCACAGCCTGTATGGAAAATGAAAGAAATTTCCTTTTCCAAGTGTTACGATTCATGTTCTAGCTCCCTCCTCCTGGTGTTGCTGGGGGTGGAGCTTGTTGGGGTAACTGAGCCAGCAGGTAACATAAGCAATGAGTTTATCTTCTGGAGGGAGATTCATCAGAGAGGTGACTGCAGACAAGCAGGTGATGGGGAGAAAGTTGCTTGTGTACTGCCAATTTTGTTCCACAAGAAGTCAAGAGCACCCCTCCCTACCCTGAACATAAGTTATTCATGAGCTTGGGGATGAAAGGCAAGTTACGGGCTTCAGAAATAGAAAATGCCTAATGTTGTCTCTGTGTCAAGGAGAAACACTTTTATCTTCATGAAAGAGCAGAAAGAGAATGCTTCTTCTGAAAAAACATCTTCTGTATTTTCCCTGACATCCCTAGTACAAAATTAGTTTTCTTCCTTTGCTTTCTCCTAATCTCCATCCTCATCTGCACATCTTGAACTCCTAATATCATGGAGTTAGTTTTCTTTCTTCCTGTTTCTTCCTTTAGAAGAATGAATTAAATGGGATAGGAAAATGTTTAAAATGTACACAGTGATATTTCATTATATGTATTTACCCACTCTAACGAAATGATTGGTTTTCATTTTATTTCCTTTTCTTTGTCCATTTCACATTATCATTTTATAGAATTACGTTCTGGTAAATAAGTTTTGAATTTTGATATTTATTGGCTCACTCAGTGAGCACATTATTTAAATTGTTCCTTGGAACAATTTTAGGAAGTAAGAACCAGTCCCTGCTCCATTTTACAGATGGAAAAACACTGAGACTTTAGAAATAGAGTTGGGGATATGCAGCTAAGTGGTAAAGTGCCCCTGAGTTCAGTCCCCAGCACCAAAAATAAATAAATAAGTAAATAAATAAATAAATAAATAAAAATAGAAAGAAAGAGCATATGAGATCAATTTAGGCAGCCATGCCTTAATAGATGACTTGCTTTGGTTGTAGGAGTTACACTTGTTTAAGAGAGTTAATTGGAGCTTATTTCTATACCATTTTGACTCCAGAGTCAGGTCTCTAAATCCTTCCTACTCAGAGGGAAGTCCAGCAACCAGCAGAATTTACATGACCTAGAAGATTTTAGAAATGAAGAGTAACTCATCTTCAGTGGTGTGCTGGTGAATGTTTTTTGGGTCAGCTTTGTGGCTTTGTGTAAGTGTGTGTGTGTGTGTGTGTGTGTGTGGAGGAGGAGGTTGTAGTGCTTGCTGATTCTACAGTTTAAATACTCCTACCACAGTAGATTTCAGGTGACAGATCACTGACCACAGATTCAGGCAAAGGTGACAGTGATGGGCTCCATGTGAAGGCGATGCATACCAGTGCACCTCAGAATCTACGTTTCATCAAGTTGCCCAGGCAATTCATGTGTTTGAGAAGCACTAGTCTAAGTCACTGCTTTATATTGGTTCATTTTGCAGATTTCAATCAGACCTTTGGTCCTGGTCTGGTGTTGGGTTGCCACTTGATCTCCCACCATGGGGAAAGGAGTTAACAGGACAGGACTCTGATTGATAATGACAGTAGGTAGCAGCACATGCAGTCTGGCTTGTGATCTCTGAAACTCACTGAGTGGGCTCAGGGTAAAGAAAGTAGCTTTCAGGGAAATGGCCTGGTGTGACTTGGCAGAGACTCAGCCAAATACCCAGGAGAGCTGAAAATCCAGTGTTTCGCATAATTACGCAAGGCTTTTCCTGACAGGGAAGAGAATGCATATTGCAAAACATTTGGGGATCAGAAAGTTAGAATCTTTGCTTTCCTCTGCTATTGCATAACCATTTTGTCATGCCTGGGTGCATTTGTCACATGTGGACAATGGATAGAAAACGTGGTTACAGGAAGGCTTATATTTTGCAGTACTATGCTCCCTTTTATCTGGGACTCAACTTGAAGCAAGTCCATTTTTTCGTGTTTTGCATGTAGAAACATTTGTTTAAGAGAGTGTTTTGTGAATATGAATTGAGAATAAGATGTATTTTACCTGATTTCCTACATTCCTTCTACCTGCAGACTGAAATGTAACAGCTAGTGAATGCCAGGGAAGAGAAAAAAATTGATAATTACTTAAACAAATTTTTTTTTTCTGAGAGTTGATGTTATAGTTTGGATGTGAGGAGTCCCCCAAAAGCTCATGTGTGAGACACGGCCAGAAGGTTCAGAGAAGAAATGATTAGGTCGCAAGAGCCTTAATCCAATCAGTGAATCGATCACCTGATGGGATTAATTGAATGGTAACTGAATTAATTAAATTAATTGAATTGAAGGCAGGTGGGGTGTGGTTGGAGGAGGTGGGACATGGGGGGCATGACTTTGGGATATACATTTTGTATCTGGCAAGTGGAGTCTCTCTCTGCTGCCTGATCATCATGTGAGCTGCTTCCCTCTGCCACACTCTTCCTCCGTGATGTCCTGCTTCACCTTGAGCCATGAAGAATGCAGTCAGCCTCTTATGGACTCACACCTCTGAAACCGTGAGCCCCTAAATAAACCTATCCTCCTGTTTAGTTGTTCTGGTTGGGTCTTTCAGATGCAGCAGCATAAAAGCTGACTAAAACGAATGAGGAAGCAAGGACCCCGAAGATTAGAGAAATATGATAACGGCAAACTATCCTGGAGCTTGGTGGACTTCCAGCTGCTTCTTGGACTCTACTATAGCTTACTCACATTACTCTTACATTTCCCCCTCCCACTATATTCTATACTTTCTTACCTTCTCATCCATTCTGATGACTACGAAGATTATTGACAAGCTGATGAATTACAGTTCAATTCTCTAAGCCCAAATTTCATTAACCTATTAGAATTCTTCATTTGAATGTCTTATCAATGCTCCCAATTCAACTTGTCTTCCCAGTTTTCTTCCTAAGGCAGTTTCTCTTTTTGTTTTTCCACACACTCATGTTTCCACATGGGAGGATTTAACAATAGTTTGTCAGTTTGCTTGTTGCACATGACCTGGACTTTAAGCCCATGCTAGCAGTGGCTACATCTGGTTTATTGCTTTATCCCTCACATCTGGCTCAATATTTTGCATGTAGTAGATTGATCACCAAGCACTCAATATAACACTAGGGAGTTATCCTGCATTCCCCAGAATGAAGAGACTGTGGCAAAGGATTATTGTTTCTGCGTTGTTAGGAACCGTAATCCTATGGATTAGGAGTAAGAACCAAAGATAAAGCAGAGAAAGAGAGAGCCATACTGAATGTGATAGCAAGCTGGCCTCCCAAGAAGTTATTTTACCTGGGTCTCAGGACTATCCATCTAAGAAAGAAAAGGGAATAATTTATTCACTGTTTCCTCCTCCCCATGATTACATATTTGCCTCATGGTACACATAAAATGTCTCATTTCTAGGTTATGCTCAGTTTCAGGTAAATTTTCCTGGTTTCCCATACTTGAATCACAGGGAAGGACTGGATAGAAAGCAAGAAGCAAATTCTACGATGTGGAATTTAAAGCTCAGGATTGCTCTGAATCCTCCCTTTCTTTTACTCACCTACCTTTCATTAGTTTTATCAAAATACCTCAAAAAATGATGTTTTATCTCTTCCCCTACTGCTCTTTAAAATGTATGATCTCCCTGTCTCTCACTTTTGTCACTATCTCTTACTTACTCTTCCTGCCTGCAGTGGGATCTTCTCATTGGATTCTAATCCCACAATGGTTTGCATTCCTTCTAAGATAAAATTCAGTCTCATCAAGATGGCTTACACGCCCTTTCACAATCTGCCCCATTGTATTTGACCTGCTGCATCTGTCTGGTCCCTTGATACTGGGATTCTCAAACTTTGACTATCACTGAATAAAGCTGAAATGTTTTGCTGCCTCATGCCTCTGGGGCTGGTAACATTGCTCTCTTTCTTTGGAAACTTGGTCTTCTTCATCCTTCAAAATCATCTCAAATGACAGAGTCTTCAGAAACCCTGCTCTGAAGTCTCTCCTTTAGACCAGCAGTTCCTGGGTTTTTGTGCACCAGAATCACGAGCAAGGATTGTGAAAACAGCCATGGCAGGGTCCCACCCCCACAGTGTTTGACTTAGTAGGTCTGAGGTGGGTCTCCAGAACTTGCATTTTTAACAGGTTCTCATACTGATGTTGCTGGTTCGGGGCAACACCTTGAGAACCACAGCTCTGGGGAAAACATTGCACTTTCCTCTAGCATAGCATTCTACAAGGCCGAGAGAAGTTGTTTACTAGTTTCTATCCCCCAGTTGGTGTGTGTTCATTGGAGGGCAGAGTTAATGCCTTACTCATCTCTATAATAGCTCTTGGCACTGTCCTGTGCACATAGTAGGTGTTATGTTAATGGGAGGAAGGGAAAAGTGGAAAAAAAAAAAAGCAATGACACTTGGAACAAAAATTGGAAGACAGAACTAGATGTAGAGGTCTTTATAATGTTTTCTCAGGCTTATATACTACATGGTTGGCATAAGCTACTATTGTCCCACAAAGCTAGTGTATTCTCAATATAGCAAAACCAGTGAACTGTACTGCATCAAATGAGGCTCTAGCATCATATAATCTGCTTTTAACTCCTAGTTCCACTATGTGATGTTAGGCGTATTATTTAACATATCTCTAAAATTATTTTAGCACTCATAAAATGAGAATAATAAAAATGCTACCTAATGGAGTTGTTCTCATGTTTAACTGAGGTAATACATAAAAAAGTGATTTTTATTGTCCCTAACATATCATAAAACACTCAATAAATGTTAACTACCATTTTATTTTCTGTTCCTTTAAATAGCTTATTTACAAAATAATGGGATTTTAGCAATTTAATAGACATAAACACCAAAACATGAATGTAATTTAAGTTGCTTGCATCATAGGCATTTTTGTGCCACATACTAGTTTATGTTAAATTCTTAATATATTTATTTTTAATTCAGAGAACTGTTAACAAGTTGAAACAACTTGTTCAGAAAGAAACTGATTTCGTTTTTTAAAGATACATTTTGTGTTTTCTATTCAAAATTCATTTTTAATATTCACATCAAAAAGAGAAAAGGTCTTCCAAAGTACTAACTTACTAAAAACATATTTCCATTGAAATAACTTATGGCTTGAAAGGACAGTTTTATCCAAATATCTCAAAAGACTTTACAGTCATTAACTAAATATCCCTCTGAAATCTTGTTACCATATGCTATGCCAATTTCATGGTTATAAAATGCCCATCAAATGAAACTGTTTTGGAGCAGGATTCTGGGGCTCCCATTAGCTGGCTAAGCCGGAGGGTAAACACAGTGGAGAGAGGATGAACCTGGCAAGCCAAGACTTTGAGATCACCGTGTGTGGAGTCATTCAGACACCTTATATGAAAACCATCTGTCAAAGACTACAAGTGTAGAGAAAATAATCTCTAACCATCTGAGCAGTGTTCCTCCTTCTCATTCTGCTTAGCTTTTCATTCAGTGGGTCATTTATTTGTTTAAGACATATAGTATGTTCTGGGCTGTGACAATCTTCTCCCTTGTATTATTTCACTTAATTAATTCATCTATTTATGAAGTAAATACTATAATTATCTCAGTTTACAGAATGGAAGCTCATAGGTGCTAAGAAACTTGCCAAAATTGCATGGTAATTGGAGAACTCAGTGTTCTTAACTTCAAATTCTGATAAGAAAGATGGGTTAAAGTTGCCAACTACAATGCCACTCCAAGATGTTCCACTGCCTGATCTTCACAGAGCTGAGGATGCCATGGCTGCCAGAGGGGGCTGAATGTGAATGACTACCACGTGTGCAAAATTATAAGGGTTTCCTCTGGTATTTAATTGTTAATTTATATATATATATATATATATGTGTATATATATATATATACATATATATATACTAGAAAAAATAATATATTATATTGCAAGATGTCATTTTATATACTAGAAAAAAAATATATTATATTGCAAGATGTCATTTTTCCAATCTCATTTTTCATGGCAGTATTTGATTTCAACTGCATACATGTGTTTTCTTTGCCCTCTTTAGAAGCAGGTTTCAAATTTTCCAATAGTTTTCAAGAGGAGTTAATTATCACTTTTGTCTGGAATGGTTGGTATTTGACCACAGCACTTTTGGCATCCGTGTCTCAAGTAATTATGAAAATATTCTTTTTTTTTTAATTCATGAAAATGTATTTATTTGAAACCTGCTATGTTTTAGGTACTGTTTTAATTGAAAAGGAAAACGTGGTGAGCAAGGCAGGCAAATTACATTTTCATGGATCTGAACAGAGGTCAGTAAACTATGGCCTCAGTTCAAATGTGGCCTGCCACCTGTTTTTTAAAATAAAATCTTATTGTAATAGAGTCATGGTAATATATTTCTGTTTTATCTATGGCTATTTTTGCACAATGGAAGACTTAGAAGTTACAACAAGAAACCCATAAGCCTCAAAGTCTAAAATATTTACTATCCAACCCTTTACAGAAAACAATTATTGGTCACCGAAATATTCCTTTAAGACACTTGTATTTAATTGTATTAGTTTGATGACTGTTTTTCTTATTTAAATTTAAAATATTTGTATCAGATGGGTGTGGTGGTGCATGTCTATAATCTCTGCAACTTACCTCTGTAATCTCAGTAATTTGAGAGGCCAAAGGATCACAACTTTGAGGTCAGCCTCTGCAACTTAGTTAGATTCTGTCTCAAAATAAAAAATAAAAAGGGCTGGGGATGTAGCTCAGTGGCAGAGCACCTCTAGATTCAATACCTTGTACCTAATAAATTTAAAAAATAATTAAAGAACCACAACAAAAAGAATATACATATATATATATATATATATATATATATCTTAGAGCATATATAAAATGCAAATTATTGATCTTCAAAATGTAATTATAAAAGTCCTGCATGAATTCCAACATTCACAATTACCAAAATGTACCCTCAATGATAATTACTCAATTTATGTTAAAATTTTTTTTTACAATTTTATCTTTTTTATCTTGTCTATCAAGTCACTTTTGTGTATGTGGAACACTAACAATGATTGCTTCTCAGGCTCATATGTTTTCTCAAAGAGTCCTTATTTTTTTTCCAAAATAAAGTATTCAAGAGAACACTCTATAATATGAAAGGCTTGTTAGGATACTAACAAAAATCAATGACCTCTTTTCTAAGAGATATATATTTTTTGAGAAGTGAAGTAGAAACCTTATTGCCTTATATTTAAACATATTCAGTAACCATGGTGTTCAAAGTAGAAGTTTTATACAAGAGTTTGAAAAGTGACTCAAAAGGGTCAGCCCTATTTTAATTCTTTTCATCTCTCTGTCTTGTATGGTATCAGTTTAATCATTCTAGTGCAGTCATAAGATGGCTCCAAACATGCTAATAAGGAAAGAGAAAAGAGAGAGAAGGAGACAGAGAGAGAGAGAGGAGAGGAGAACACAGTAGTGTGAGAGCTGTACTTCAACCATTTAACAAAAGTACTTCCTTTACTTCTACTGATGTGGGCCAACTTAAGTTAGAAACGTGTTAATCTAATCGGGATTGCATGTTAAGCTTTGAATCAATTCTTGTGGTCAGAAAAGTGCCAAGTAGAAATTGGCTTGGACCAATCAGAGCTGGAGATGGGAGAATCTGATTTAAACTGTATGGCTATTGCACAGTAAAGGAAAAGTAAAACAGATACTGGGGATCAACTGTTTCAATGGGGAACTATTGACTTCCATGGGAAGAGTGTTTAATAAATCTTCAAAAACTACCATGTTTACTTTCTCATTTGATTCTCAGAGCAACTCTTGAGTCATGCACTGTAGGTAAGATCATTTATATTTGGTGACTGAGATTATTGGGACATCCATGTGCTAAACATCCATGTCCTGGACTCAGATGGAATATCAAGTTCAAATCTATCTAGACACTAGTTCCTTTTGTCAAAACAATTAGTGAACAGTGAATAGTTGAGTCAAACTCATCATTCATCATTATGTTGACTGAAGAGAATTGATATCTTGAATTTTAAATTTTTTCCCCTGCAGCACTTTTTCCAGAATGAAGCAAGTGATGGCAGACAATGTTACTTATAGGGATTGAGGGAAAGCCAGAGTCAAACCTGCCTTGGTTGCATCTTTGATCTCAAGAAGTACAGTTATTGAACAGTCCCTTCATTACCCATGGTCACAGATTGATAATCTGCTTTTTTACTTTTGTCTTAGGAAGTTTTGCTACCACCTTTATGTCATTGTAATTTATGGTTGTAATGTAGTTTTTATAGTTGTCAATATGGGAGAAAGCTGTGATGTCAATATGGCAGGAGAGCCAGATCCATCTGGGAACTTTTCAGTGTTCCAAGGAAAGTCTTTGTGTGACAATTACTCAAAAACCTCTGAGAGGATTCTTGACTGAAAGCTCAAAGAGAAAATTCTCCAGATTGGGAGAAAAGCCCTCATTGTCAGTCTGGTTCACCCTGCATATCCTGATAATGCATCCACCTTTTAATATGGATGTTGATGGTCATGGTAGTAAATGGCTGGACTGAGGGAACTATAAAAGTGCCACAAGAGTCCCCAAACTTTTATGTATTAAAAATTTACTCCTAATTCTGTGTTAATACATTCCATTAATTATTTTTATAATGTCATTATAAAACTGAGGTCAAAATGTTTCCTAAAACATTTTCTGTCCACATGGGTTCTTTTTTCCCTACACTATTTCAGTACCCCCAGAGAGGCTATGACTTTACTTGGCGTGGGCATTGGGAAAAGGGTCAGTCCTTGTGTAGTCATATATAAATTCCAGTAGAATGTACATGCAATGTATCCCACAAAGAGCCACAGATGGCTAATCATAAAACACAAAGTAGCATTTATTTATGCAACAAGACGAAGTACTATAGCCTCACAAAGAAGATCCTTTGCTAAATTCTAGGACTACAACAATGGATCAGACCTACTCATCTCTTGTTAACAAATCAAACATAGCAGGAATACAGATAAACAGACAAATAACAGAATGCAGTGGACTATATGTAATGATAAAGAGTTTGTACATTATTCAAACCTAGTAGAGATGAAAGATGTATTTGTTAAACTCTTTTTTTTTTTTTCTCTTGTATGGTGGTGCTGAGGACGACGGCACCAAGAACCTTGAATATGCTAAGCATTCTACCACTAAATTACAATCCAGTCCACAAAGATCTATTTGAACAAACAATAGCAAAAGAACAATTAATAAGCAACTGAGTAAAGGTAGTTATCAAATGAAAAGTATAGTTAATACATGAGAGAAAAAACCCTTAGAGGACAGAGGCTCTCAAAAGTTTTTCTCAGAGGAGTCAGGATTTGTGTAGGGTTATTTATAAATGAGAAAGCCCCAGACAGGCAATAAGTAGGTCAGGCATTTCTGTACTCGTGGTAGGATGGACAAGGTTTATTTTAGGTGTAGTGTGCGCAAGTCCAAAAGTAGTTAAGAAAAAAAAAAAAAAAAAAAGGAAGGATGTTTTAAAGCCAAATTGTAATATGCCTTTGAGAAGAGACAGCTTTTTTAATCCCTTGCAAGTTACGCTGCCATGTATTCCTTAGAGCTTCTTAGAGGCCTGGAGTGAGTGAGTGCATGAACTCAACTATTAACAGTATTTCCAGGGCCTTCAGTATCTCACAGACGCTCCCTCCCAACCACAAGCACACTCCCTTGTGTTATATCTCCTATTCTTCTTTTCTTGGTTAAGGTTCCTCTTTTCAGTTACACAGCCAGTCTCAATTGCTCAGCTACAGATGTAACAATTCTCTCAGCTGGTAACCTCCGTATTTTTTTTTTTTTTTCAGCAGATAGGACTTTATTTATTTATTTTCTTCCTAGTGTATTCTTTCCCATGTTGCCATGCTGTGACTGTAGAATTTCAATCAATGGTGCATTTGAGTAGATAGTTTCTATGAAAAACACAAATCAAGACAGTGTCATAGTACATCCAATTTGCTGTGCACAGTGGGTGTTTGATAAAGCAACGTGACTGAGAAGAATTCAGCTACTGCTTTATGCTCTGTTATCATGGCGATTATCATGGAGATTAAGAGAAGCAAAATGAAACAAAACAAAACATTCATTTCGAAGAAAAGAGGCAAGTGCCCATAGTAATCATTACTAAAAGTGACATCATGTAGATGAGGTGGAGCTGATATCAGACAGGTTGTGCCTAAATATAAATCAATAATTTGTTCAAAATCTAATCTATTAATAGCAAAATAATGTAATCTATAGTTTTACTGATTTTAATTATTTTTCAAGTTTTATTTTTTTTTAGTTGACAAATAATAATTGTATCCATTGACAGTGTGCAATGTGATGTGTCTATACATGTGTATGTTGTGGAATGCTAAAATTGGGTTGATTAACCTATCCATGAACTAGAAAAGCGGATTTTAAAGAGTCTTATTTTATCTTAATGTTACTTAAAATACAAAAATAAGGAAGGAGGTGATAGAAAATTGGTGGATTACTTACTTTAGAAAAGACCACGCTGGCTCTTATTCCACAAAGTGCAGATTTCTTCACCAATCTTAGTTATACCACACCTGCATAGACCCTTCAGCACAGACCCATTACCACGGGCCTCATCTGGGGTGCCTTGTATGAGGCTGAGGCCCTTTCAGCTCCTGTTCACATTTATGGCAAAGAGTGAAAAACACCCTGAAATCCCTCAATTTCCAAAAGAACCTCTTATCCACAAAATCAAGAGAGTAGCAATTGCCTAAACTCCAAACAGGAGTAGTTGAAACATTTTAATTGTCTATCAGTAGAGGTTGATAATAATTTTTAAATATTTTGAAACATTTTTTTATCACTGAACTTTAAAAAAATGCAGATATACATAGAAGAAAAATATAAAATCACTTGAGAATTTCCCTATTGCTGTTGTTAATATTTTGTTACAGATTCTTCCAGGTTTTTTTTTTGTTGTTGTTGTTTATTTGTTTCTGTAATAATTAGTATATGTATAATAATATTGTAATCATTTATTTACTCATGATTTTATTGTTATTATGGAAATAGAGAAGGGAAAGAGGGAAGACATACTTCATACTAGGCACTTATATAAATACTAGGGATTTAGTGATAATTAAATTAGATCTAGTCTAATTCACAAAATGTGACTTTCTAGATTTGATGACTTTCTTTGTGCATAGAATAAAAGACCACAAAAATTATTCAATCTATTACCGTTGCTAGGGATCAAACTCAGGGTCTTGCCTAAGCTGGGCAAATGCTCTACCACTGAACAACATCCCAGCCCCATGGTTTTAAGAGTCAAAAGGTATTCCTTTCTATAAATATCTTATTTTATGTATCCATTTCTACATTTAAATGACAATAGCTTTGTTTCCAACTTTTAACTCTTATACTTGGAAATAAAGAACTATCCTTGCTAACACACATGGTCTGATTATTTCCTTAGGAAGGATTTCTGGAACAGGATTACTGGGATAAACTTTTTAAAGATTCTTGTGACCATTGCCAACATATTTAGGACAACAGTGTTCAGAACTGATATTCCCAGGAAGCTGTAATTCAATCCCCCATCTGTCCATTCTCGGAAGCAGGAAATGAAGGACAGTCGTCCTCCCTGTTTATAAGGATGCTAGGTATGAAATGAGTGGGCTTTTTCTTATGGCACTGTTGTTTATTAGTGAAACCAATTCTCTGCTTGTGGGAATCGATGGAGGAAGGGTGCAGAATCAGAGTAAATGTCAGCTCTTTCTCTGCCTCATTTACATAATAAGCTGAACTAGTTCATGTGTAGGGATCTTTGAAGCCACAATTAAAATAAAAAACCCCACAAAAACCTGTGCATGTGTAACTTTGGAGAAGGCCATTTTGCTGTTATTCTACCCGGATTTACATCTTTCTTTGAGAACAACAGACATCATTTGAGTTGCCTCAATCCTGCCCTTGTTAGGATGCCTCATCTTGAACACCTGGCCCACCTACAACTTCACCTAGGGAAACTACAGCAAGATCGACCAAAGCCCTCTGGTTGGGGCTGGCTGATACCTACCCAGGTGAGCCATCCTCAGCCTATTGCCATTAGGGTGCTGAGAGAAGGCACTGAATGTAATTTTGAAAACTGTGTTTCTGTAATCCATTTCCAGAATCTGGAACATAAGAATCTCTGCTACTGGGGATGTGTTTATAGTGGGAAAATGCCAAGGTCTTATTTTCAGATTTTATATATATATATATATATATACATACATATATATATATATATATATGTATATATATATATATATATATTTTGCTACCTTGAATGAACAAAGTTATATTGTGTTATCAATGTTGTCTCTAGTTTCAATTTGTGGTTTTATATGAAGCCAGCTCAAATAATACTTGACATCTGATTAAATGAATTTAATCTTAGTGTGTACATTAAACTAAGTCCTAAATCTTACTCATCCTAACCTAAACTGCTGTATGCACACATGAAATTTTCCCCCCAAATATTTCTACTACAGTTGCTTCCTTCCTTTCTTCTTTGTTTAATTTGTCCTTACTAGTTATAAATGACAGTAGAATGTATTTTGACATATTATACACATATGGAGTATAACTCCCCATTCTTCTGGTTGTACATGATGTAGAATTACATTGCTCATGTAATCATATATGCCCATAGGAAAAGAATGTCTGATCCATTTTACTATCTTTCCCAGTCCCATTATCCTTCCCTTCCCTCCATTCCCCTTTGTCTAATCCAGAGTACTTCTATTCTTGCCCTATCCCTCACCCCTTATTGAGTTAGCATCTACATATCAGAGAGAACATTTGTCCTTTGTTTTTTTCAGGAGGATTTGCTTATTTCACTTAGCACGGTAGTCTCCAGAATTTCATTTCTCTTAACGACCAAGTGATATTCCATTGTGCATATGTACCACATTTTCTCTATCCATTCCTCCGTTGAAGGGCACTGAGGCTGGTTCCATAGCTTAGCTATTGTGAATTGAGTTGCTATAAACATTGATATGACTCATCACTGCTGTATACTGATTTTAAGTCCTTTGGGTATATACTGAGAAGTGAGATAACTGGGTCAAATGATGTTTCCATTCCAAGTTTTTGAGGAATCTCCATATTGTTTTCCAGAGTGGTTACACCAATTTGCAGTCCTACCAGCAATGTATGAGTGTATCTTTTCCCTCACATCCTTGTCAACATTTATTGTTACTTGTATTCTTGATAATTGCCATTCTGACTAGAGTATGATGAAATCTCAGTGTAGTTTTAATTTGCATTTCTCTAACTGCTACAGATGTTGAACACTTTTTCACATATTTGTTGACTGATCATATTTCTTCTTCTGGGAAGTGCCTGCTCAGTTTCATTGCCCATTTATTAATTGGAATATTATTTATTCATTATTTATTTATTGGTGTCAAGTGTTTTGTGTTTATATATCCTGGAGATTAATGCTATAACTGAGGAGCAGGTGGCAAAGATTTTCTCCCATTCTGTAGGCTCTCTCTTCACGTTGTTCATTGTTTCCTTTGCTGTGAAGAAGCTTTTTAGTTGCATTCCATCCCATTTGTTGATTCTTGATTTTACTTCTTGTGCTTTAGGAGTACTGTTGAGGAAGTCAGTTCTTATGCTGACACGTGGAGAGTTGGGCCCATTTTTTCTTCTATTAGGCACAGGGTCTATAGTCTAAGACCTAAGTCTTTAATCCACTTTTGTGCAGGGTAAGAGATAGAGGTTTAATTTCATTTTGCTACATATGGATGCCCAGTTTTCCCAGCGCCATTTGTTGAAGAGGCTATCTTTTCTCCAATGTACTTTTTGAAACCTTGGTCTAGTATCAAATAATTGTATTTATATTAGTTTGTTTCTTTGTCTTCTAGTCTATACCATTGGTCTACCTGTCTGTTTTGGTGCCAGTACTATTCCATTTTTGTTACTATAGCTCTGTAGTACAATTTGAAATCTGGTATTGTGATGCCTCCTGCTTTTCTTTTCTTGCTAAGGATTGCTGTGGCTATTCTGGGCCTCTTATTTTTCCAAATGAATTTCATGACTGCTTTTTCTATTTTTGTGAAGAACATCATGAGATTTTAATAGAAATTGCATTAAATCTCTATAGCACCTTTGGTAGTATGACCATTTTGACAATATTCATTCTGCCTATTCAAGAGCATGATAGATCTGTCTTCTAAGGTCTTCTTCAATTTATTTCTGTAGTATTCCATAGTTTTCATTGTAGAAGTCTTCCACATCTTTTGTTAGATTGATTCCCAAATATTTTGGCTTTTTTGAGGCTATTGTGAATGGGGTAGTTTTCCTAATTTCTCTCTTTTTTTTAATTTTGAAGGCTTATTGTACTTACTGGTGACTATATCTAATAACATATCTGGATCCTTGAAAACTGCAGAGAGTAGATTTTAAGTATTCTCACTACACACATACAAAAAGTGACTTTGTGAGGTAATGCAAGTAGATTCATTGCTGATGTATAGGGATGCAGTTGATTTATGGGTGTTAAATTTATATTCTGCTACTTTGCTGAATTCATTTACGAGCTCTAGTAGTTTTCTGGTGGAGTTTTTTTTTTTGGGGGGTCTTCTAAATATAGAATCATATAATTGGCAAATAGTGAGAGCTTGAGTTCTTTTCCTATTTGTACCCCTTTGATTTCTTTCTTCTGTCTAATTGCTGTGGCTGGAGTTTCAGGCATTTTGTTGAATAGAAATGATAAAAGAGGACATCCTTGTCTTGTTCCAGTTTTTAGAGAGAACACTTTTGATTTTTCTCCATTTATAATGATATTGGTCTTTGGTTTAGCATAGATAGCTTTTAGAATGTTGAGATATTTTCCTACTAGCCATAGAATTTCTAGTGTTTTGAACATGAAGGAGTGCCGTATTTTGTCAAATGCTTTTCTGCATCTATTGAGATAATCGTGTGATTCTTGTCTTAAATCTATTGATTTATGAATTATGTTTATTGAACTCTGTTTGTTGAAACAGCCTTGCATCCCTGAAATGAACCCTGCTTGATCGTGGTGCACTATCTATTTAATATGTTTTTGTATGTGATTTGCCAAAATTTTATTGAGAATTTTTGGGTCTATGTTCATCAAGGATATTGGTCTGAAATTTTCTCCCCTCTCTCTCTCTCTCTCTCTCTCTCTCTTTTTCTTTTTTGGTACCAGGAATTGAACTCAGGGATGTTCAACCACTGAACCACATTCCTAGCCCTTTTTTATATTTTATTTAGAGACAAGCTCTCACTGAGTTGCTTAGGGTCTCACTAAATTACTGAGGATGGCTTTGAACTCATGATCCTCCTGCCTCAGCCTCCCAGTCTACTGGGATTACAGGTATGCACTACCACACCTGATTGATTTGAAGTTTTCTTACTTGATGTGTCTTCGTCTGGTTTTGGTATCAGGGTGATACAAGTTTCATAGAATGAGTTTGGAAGGGTTCCCTCATTTTCTATTTCATGGAATAATTTGAGGAGTATTGGTGTTAATTCTTTGAAGATCTGATAGAACTCATTGGGTCCTTGGTTTTTCTTAGTCCATAGGCCCTTCCTCTTTTATTATTCCCTAAGCAATTTTGAAAAATACCTTGGGTTGTCCTTCACTCACTCCACTTATTCATTCCACATATCTTTTTTTTTTTTTCCCACATATCTTTATGGAGATGGTCTAAGTTCATATTAGACCCAGGGAATACAATTTTACTTAACATCAACAGTCTCTACCTTCATAAGGGGATAACAAAATGCATAAGAATACAGTAAGTCAATTAATTACAATTTGTGGTAAGTTTTGTATAAAGGGAACCAACAAGGTGACTAGGGTATTAATAAAGGAGTTTTTTTTTTTTTTTTGTGGACACAATCCCTTAATTTTATTTATTTATTTTTATTTTTATGTAGTGCTGAGGATCAAACCCCAGTGCCCCACACATGGTTAGGCAAGCACTCTACAACTGAGCTGCAATTCCAGAACTTTTTAATTTTTTTAAAGTGTGGTGGTTAGAGGGTTAGAGCAGTTTCCTTAAGGAGATGAGGTGTTTGCTGAAACTTAAAGCATGAGATGGAGCTAGACTTGTGGAGTATGGAAGGGAAAACATCTTAGGCTGTGGTCAAGGCATGGGGAAAGATGTTACCCAAAAAGGAATCATATGCTTTTGCAGAACCAAAACAATACAAGCAGAAGATCTCGGCATCATCAGTCTCTGGTTCCCGAAAGCTGGTGAGCACCTCCAGGGCCAGGCTTGTCCCTCCTGTGCACTGCCTATCCTTCAGCAGCTAGAGACAGTATGGGCAAACAGTAGGGCCTCTGTACTTTTGCTGAATAATGGAAGAATTGGATGTATGTAGGTCATATTTGTAAACATCACATGTGAGGTGAGGCTGCTAAAGAATAGACCAAACACTTTCCTCCCAGCACTGACATTTCTCCAGGACTTCAGTGGGCCACATGGCTTGATCATTTATCCAGTTTGGGAAGATGATACCCTCTACCCCTAGAATCTCCCATGTGTGCTCTTCCCTATGATTTGGTGAGATATGTCTTCTTCCAGGAATTCCAAAATTCTTATGTTTCTGTTTCTAAAACCTTGGCCCTGCATATTCAATTTCTGTAATATTATCATAATTCAATTATACTATATTGCTATTTAACATATATGTGTGTATCTGTGTGTACAAATATTAATTCACTTAAAAAACTTAAATATGCTCGGTGTGGTAGTGCACACCTGTAATTCTTATGACTCAGGAGACGAGGCAGAAGGATCTCAAGTTTGAGGTCAACCTGAGCAATTAAGCAAGACCTATCTTGAAATTAAAAATAAAAAAAGGGTGGAAGATGCTGTAGCTCAGTTGCAATAATATCTATAAGATCATTTTATATTTAGATCATTTATATATAGGTACATATCCTACCTATATATTTCCAATATGCATTAGTAATACATAATTCATTTTTTATAATGGACATGTCTTTTAACCTAAAATTGCATTCTCTGCTAGCAAAGATAGTAGCAATATCCTACTCTGATATATATATATATATATATATATATATATATATATATACATATATATATATATATATATTTTTTTTTTAATTCAGGGCTTTCTTCCTTTCTTGACCTAAGTACTAAGGAAGGCCTGAGAAGCCTTCCTTCAACACTCTGGAGCCTTGAGATGGGGATTTTCAGAGAATTTCAGATTGAGTTCTTGTCATTCATACTGGGCTAGGCTTAAAAGAATGCTTAAAAGGGGAGAAAATACTCTAAAGAGATGGGTGGAGTGGCAGGCAGGAGCATTTAGTCAGTGCACAAGAATCTGTTATAGGCCAATTGTGGCTTCATTGTATTGGTCCTGATGCTTAAACTGGTTAGATAAGATCTGTAAAATTGATGCCTCATAAGAGTCCTTCTTTGCCAAGTTCAGTCCCAGAACTCTTTTAAGAAGATCTTGAAAACTACTTTCTCCCCAGAAAGAAAGTACTTGTAGCACAAAGATTAGCACATACTTTCAGGTGATTTAAGGGAAATCTTTAATTCTATCATTGAAATTCCATTTTCATGTATGATGGATCTCATGTTAAAAAATAATATAAAATAAAAATTTAAAAACTCTTCCAAATAATTGGCATGTATTGAGAACTTACTGTGTTCTATGTCCTTTGCCCAGTAATTCACATGTGTTATGTCTTTTAATTCTCAAAATCCTATGTAGTATATGCTATTGCTAATACTGTTTACTAGAAGGGTAAAAGGAGATAGGGAGAGATTCAGCAATTTACTTAATGTCAAAGAGCTGGGAAGTTACAGAGGCTGGTTTTGGACTCTTGCAGTCTGATTTACTCTCTTAACCATAGTACTGATGTCCTTCCTTACTGTATTACTCATCTTTAATCATGATGAGGGGTGAATGGCAGATCCATTTGGCAAAGGAGTGCGCCACCAGAAACGTGGGTGATTGACAACAGCACCAGATGTTAATGTTATGAATTCTCCCTTTGAGACTGGAAACCATCCATTCTGAGATACATAGGGAATAAAGATAGATGTGCAAAATCCAGGTGGTAATTAATAACCCTCCCCTGTCATGTTTTTACCCAGAGACTTGCTCAGTTTGGGTTGTCTTAGATGAGGTTAAAAAGAAAGTAGAATGAAATGTGCCTCCATTCCAGTTGTAACATATTCTAATTTTAAGGGATCACAGGTTAATTAAATTGATTTAAAAACAACTTTTGGGTACTACCTTAATTAACCTTTCAGGTTTCCTTTTTATTCTACTCCCATTCAGTACTGTCAGTTTGCCAGGGCGAGGGCTAGAACTCCTCACCTTCTCAGGTAGGAGGGAGGGCAGGACATAGCATTGGGTCCTAGGTTTGATTAGTGGAGCTCATTAGCTGTCAGATATAAGGCACCAGCAGTCCATCAGGACAAAACCACAACACCAGTGACATTTATTACATGGACCACGTTCAGGGGCTGTTAGAAACCAATTTCCATTCTTATAGATTCTGTTCTCAAAATGGGAGTTTTCCAGGATTCATAAGCAAGCCTGATCAAAATGCCAAGGAAAGAAAAGAGAAAGAAAAGGGCTTCTGAGATTAAACGAAGCACAAAAGCAGCCAGGGAACACTCACAGCAGAACTACATTCCTTTGTGCTGGCTGAGCCAGGTGCTATTTACACAGTTTCAGGAGAGTTGCTTTCTTGGATTTTCCTGTGATTTCACAAAGTAAATGGGAGTCAGAGCTGTTTGGTTGACAGCCTAACCCTGTGGAAACCGACACTGCTTTTCTGAATTGATCACCATATGCTTATCTGTTGTATACCCTGACTGTCCTACAATGCTTCCGGACAAGAGACTTGAATGAGGATTTGGCCAGACCACTCAGGGGGTAGATGTTTTACTTGCCAAAAGACCTCAGTGCCCTGAGCCAGGCAGTTCTCTAAAAGTATTTTGGCCTTTTTTGCAGTGTGGCAAGGCATTTTAGTTTTAAAAACTTGTACAAAAATATAAGCAAATAGTCTTTCTCCTAGCCTATCTATGATTTTATATAAACAAATAGATATGGAGTGAAATATTTTTTTAAATATAACAAACCATAGTGGTAGAATCCCTTAACCCCTGGGCCCTAATTCCCATTTGCCATCAAACTATTGAGTCTTAAATTCCTTACTTATACTGTGAGTTTATTGGATGCCATTTATAGTCTTTTTTGGCTTGAAATTATATACTTCCATGATTGTGGGTCCTTTAGACCACCTATCTTCTACTTTATTTAACCTTCTCTACAACCCTTTGAGCTATGTAGTGTTACTTCCCCCATATACAGAAGAGTAAACTGAGGTATAGGAAATAGTTAAATACTGAAGGCAGGAGGCAAAGTACAGTAGCAGATGCCAGATTCTCTTGGTTTAGCCATTATGCTACTTCCAAGATCTTTTCTACCTCTAATTATTTATGATACAAAGCTACAAATTTTTCAGGCTATGAACTGCAATTTTTCTTTAAATTATTGACTTGCTGGAGGGAAGGAATTTTAACAAATGATTCCCGTATCTCCTCCAACCACTTCTGTCCACGTGCACAGTCACAGTGATACAAAGACACAGGGCCACAAGACCTCCCACCTGGCTCCTTATGTCTCCAACAAGCAGAGAACTAAACCCTCCAAGAGAGGAATTGTGGTGTTACAATGCTGTTGCTTTTATTAAAGATTTCCAGTGAAATCTCTTCAACTTGAAGGAAAAGGTCACCAAGAACTAAAATTTTCTGAACAAAATTACCCCAGAGCAGAGGTTTTCCATTTTGGAAGGTAGGAGGATCACCTGAGGAGTTGTTAAAAGCACACTTTTATTAGAGTCCTAGAGACTCTGATACAATACGTTGAGCTCCAGCATCTGAATTTCTTATCTGGCTCCCTAGGTGACTGTCATGGTTTGGATCTGGAAGGTCCTCCAAAGGCGTGGTCCCCAATGCAGCAATGTTCAAAGGTGGGGCTTTAGGAAATGATTGGATCATGAAGGCTCTGACCTCATCAGGGAATCAATCTATTGATAGATTCATAATTTAGATGGATTATGAGGTGGTGGGAACTGTAGGAGTTGGGACCCAGCTGGAGGGAGTAGGTCCTTGGAGGACAGTTCTTGGGGACTATGTCTTGTCCCCTGTGCCTTTCTCTCTGCTCTGTGGCTGCCAGGAGGCAAGAGGCTTTTTCTGCCACAACCTCCTCAACAGGATGCTCTGCCCTCTGCCTCACCAAAGGCCCAAAGCAGTGGAGTCTACCGGGGTTGAAGAGAAGTCTCTGAAACCGTGAGCCAGAGCAAATCTTTCCTCCTCTAAGTTGTTTTTCTCTAGTGCAACTAGTTCATGTCAAAGAATAACCATCCTAGAAACTGTCAACAGGGCTATAGCAGCACAGTCAGTTGTTCTAAGAATATTTTCATGCTATCTTTGAGGTCTTCCTAGAGTTTCTTACGTTCTTAAGTCCAAATTCAAAGCTGATGTGCCCACCTTCCTTCTTGACATCTTTACCTGGCTATCTACCAGTCATCTCAACCTTAGTGTTATATCAAATATTTGATTATTCCCCTCAATATTGCCTTTTTTCTTATCTTTCCCACTCCAATAAATAGTATTACTAACCACCTAGTTATTAAAATAAAAAAGAGGAGTCATTTGTATCCCCTTTCTTTTTGCCCACACTTTCCCTTTCCTACTCTCCATTTCTTCTTACAACTTTTTACAAACCTCTGTTCTACCATATATATATATATATATATATATATATATATATATATATATTAGATATATGTGCTTTTTGTCTAGAGACAAAATTTATATAGATATATGTGCATATATATATAATTTTCTCCACTGCTACTACCTTCATCTATGCTAAGCCGAGTCATGTCTCACCTGGATTTCTGAAGCAGTCTTCTCACTGGTCTTCTAGCTTTGGATTTGATCCTCCATTTGATCTTCCACATAGCAGCCAGTGATTATTAATGTGCATTAAACAGACCACAACACGTGACCCACATGGCACACTCTTATGGCCTTTCACTGTAGATAGAATACAAGTCACACTCCTTATCACTGCCTGCAAGCCCATGCATTCTAAGGCTCTGCCTTGTTTCAGATGCATCAGCCTTCTGTGAGTTTCTGGGCTGAGTTTTCTCCCAGCCTAGGGCTGTTTTGCTCATAATATCATCTGCCTTCAAGGTTTTCTCTCTAAATCACTCCTACTATCCCTTTAGATCTCAGTTGAATTGTCACTACATCAGAGAGGTGGCCCCTGGCTTCTCTAGACACCTCCTACCTCATTAATCTCTTCCACAAAGCTATTTGTATTTCCCCCATAGCATTTATCACTATCTAAAATTATTTATTCATTTGTTGTCTGCTTCTCCCAATAGAATGTAAGCCCTGTGGAGTTAGTAACCTCATTTGTCTTGTTGTCTTTGGCACACTAGTGCCTAGAACCACACCTGGCACTTAGCAAAGACCTTATAAATATTGGTTGCATTTAAATCAGATGCTAATAAGTTGTTTGAACACTTCTGTCTTAGCAACATATGTAAAGTGAAATTATGTGAATAAAATTGTAATTAATCTGGAAGGTATAATTCACTGGAAAAAGGAGCCAGGTGGATCTGTGTGTGGTATAACTCCTTTGGTCCCTTCAAGTCCCACACAGCATAATCTTTTAAACTAGGGAAACCCAGCAGCATGGAACCCATCCCTGCTTATTATTTCTGATCAAAAGGAATTTCCTAACTCAAAACTCTCTTTTCTCTAGACAAAAGGCAGCTGTTTTCCTGGTTCATGGCCCATCCCACTGTGCTCATGGCAGCCCTCGCAGCATGGTGATGGAGGGGCCATTGAATGTAATGGATGCTCCTCTTTTCCAAAGAATTAGAGAAGCAAATCATGATGAACAGTTTGTGTCCTCCTCTGCCATATAATTCTTTATCTGCTGTTAGCTCAAAAAGCATCCTGTGGTGGAACTGTGATTGCACTTTGAACAGTCTGACAAAGGAAACACCAGTGGATTCCTCCAAAGGCTGCATGAGGGTAATTCTCTTTGTGTATTAGATACAAATTAAGTTCAAATTCTTTCAAACAACAAAATGCTGCATTTTTACCCCAAGAGCCCACAATTAAGAATTTGATGAAATATAAATCTCTTTGAAGGCTGCCACTTTGCATTGTAAGAGATCTAAACATGCTCCACCTCTAAGCCAAAGGGGGCAAGCAAAAGAGGAATAATTAAGAATCTTCTTTATGTTTGGAAATACTTTTGGTGTTTGTTGTCTTGCTCAATGGGTTTTTGCTTCATCTGGTAGAGCACCTTGATTTTTCTTGGGCAAAGAATCCTTCTATACATCTTAGGGTGAGAGATTTAGCTAAAATGAGTCCATCTAGATGGAAGAATGGGAACCACTTACAAGCTGCATCAATCAGGATGTCTCTCTCTGGAATTCTCCTTGTAAGTCTATAACTCCAAGACTGAAAGTTGTAGGTAGTATATGATGGTGGGCCTGAAAAGATTTTCCATTGAATTCTGTTATTGAAGTTTCCAGAACTTCTTTCCTTGTTCTTTCAGAGAGTTGTTTGTCTTTCCTTGTATGAACTATTTCATTTTTAAAAAATTATTCCCCTCTATTAACGCATGACATTCCTTCCCAGAGCTTCATGGCAATGGTTTTATTAAACTTTAGGTTCCGCAGGTTAGAAATTAGGGCAGGTCATAGAGAGGAGGGTTCGTCTGTGTCCACTATAACAGGACCTCTAGCTTATGTGATCCCAATAGCTAAGGATGGCCAGAAGGTTTGGAGTTTCATATATCAGTTCTAGCTGTGAGCTGGCTAATTCGGTTCCTCTTCACGTCACATCTCCTAGGCTCAGAACACATAAGAGTTCCTTCACATATTCCTGGTATTGGAATAGCCAGGGCTGGCTGGCCATCTCATTCTGTTCATGTGGCCTTCGCACTGTTAGTTGTGCTCCTCCATAATGTTTCAATTCGTGGAACAGTCAAAACTCATACATGGTGGCTGTCTTCCCTGAGAGGTGGTATAGGAGTGTGAGGTAGAAACTACAAAACTTCTACCAGTTCTTTAGAAGTCCAACAGCATTTGCTCTGTTGAAGTCCATTAGTTACAAATGAGTCACAGAATGAGTCCAGATTAAAGAGCAGGTGTCAACACCAGGAGATCATGAGGTCAGTAGTTCTTTCAGGTATTTTGGGGGTTAGCTGACACATTAACCACTTCCTTTGAAACTTTGGTTTTTGTTTTTTGCCACTAAATAACCCTTATTCCTCCAATTCATATCTTGAACCGAGGATTTACGATGGCATTTCTCAGATTTTAAAATAAAATATAGCAAAAATAAAATATCACATGCCTACATTGAAAGATTACTTTTTAATTTCACAAGCAAGAATATTAATATATAATCATTTATCATCATTGTTTAATGCAGGAAAGGAGTTAATTTTAACTTTAAATTGCAGGAAGACTTAAGCATATAAGCAAGAATAACCTGCTTAACCAGGTACAGTGACACATGCCTTTAATTGTAGCTACTCCAGAAGCTGAGGCAGGAGGACCCAAGTTTGAGATCAGCCTCCACAATTTACTAAGACACAATAAAATAAAATGATCTGGAGGTGTAGCTCAGTGAAAGAATGTCCTTGGGTTAGATATCCAGTACTATATAAATATAAATAAATAATCGATGCATTTCTCTTGAGAATGATTCATTTCTTCTAAATACAGAAAATGCTTTCTAAATACCTCTCTTCCACATGGTTGTTTGTATTTTGCTCATTTTGCCCAGAGCAATGAGAATGTTATCATGTATTGACAGTAGTCTACTGAAGAGCTTTTGGGAACTATTGCTTTGTAGGAGTGAAATGCTAAAATGAAGGACCCACACAGGTTGCCATAGACATTTAGAGAAAGATGCAAGGAGACCATGGTCTGCTGAAGCCTCATGGAGGAGGTTTGGAGTCACACAAGAGGCAGAGGCCCACTAAAGGATGCGGAGAGAAAGAAGATCCCAGAAAGGAAAAAGGACAGATGATGTTGAAGTTTGACAGTGCCGGCAGTTTTAGATGTGGTCTAGCATTTAATCTTCATCAAAGTACTGTTATGTGAAAACATATGCTCCTTTCAAAGATGAGGAAGTAAGTTCAGAAAGGTTGAATGACTGACTCTGTCTTCAACCTGAAGCAGGACCTGGGTTATGTTCATTCTGGGTCTAAAGACTGAAGAACTCTGGACGTGAGTTAAGCATCCAGACATAGAGCAAATCCCATAACACGTTCATTGAGCATCCACTGTCTTCTCAGGAGAAAAGATACAACTCGAGAGAGACAGGTATGTTTACTTCCAGGGAATTGATTGTTTAGTACCAGAGACGGACAATAATGGAAAAGTTACTTCTGGAGCCAACAAGTGGACCCAATCTAATTTTAAAAAATACAGAAAAGCTTCCCTAAGGAAACAATAAAGAAAGAAATTGACCAGATGAAAGAGGAATGCATTTTCTGGGGGTGCAGGGGTCATTGGAAGGGTTTCTCAGCAGAGAGGGGGAATCTGGAGGTGTGAGGTAGCAAGGCAGATTTGAGGAACTGCAAGCAATTCAGGTTAAGCTCGGAGAGAATGCATTGGTGGAAGTGGAAAGGCAGGCAGGGACCATCTCTGGACAACTTGAGAAACATCGTTGTTATCCATCTATCTAACGTAAAAAGTGGGAAGCATGCTGTCTTATGTGCTTTGACTGCAGAGACTCCTTTAGGCAGCCCATAAAACAATGATGAATGCCAAAAATAATACTTTTCCATTTATGCCAGTGTGCAATATATTTCCCACATGTACTTAGGGGAAAACTACAATCATCAGAGTCATTAATAAACTTATAATGTAAGTGTACTTGAAAGGTTCTGAGAAGAACGGGTCATCCTCATTTCTCTGTCTCAAATTTTTTGAGAAATATTTTGATGTTTGCATGACCTTTAATCAAATATATTACACATTTTTAGATCCCAG
Organism: Sciurus carolinensis; assembly: GCF_902686445.1. Lineage (NCBI taxonomy): Eukaryota > Metazoa > Chordata > Mammalia > Rodentia > Sciuridae > Sciurus > Sciurus carolinensis. The sequence continues at coordinate 103,264,726 of NC_062218.1, read as the reverse complement.
TAAATTACTGCCTTCCTGTAAGTACTAGGTGGGGAGGGGACTTAATGGTACCATTAAGAAACACATAAATATTATCTTTTTATATTTTTATCTGTGCAATTTTTATTCCTGTTAGGGATGGTGCTTTTTTTTTTTTTCCCCAGTTGTGCCTATGGAAATAAAGTAGGATTTTATTAGCAATAAAATTTTTCTAAGTTATCTTCCTTCTGGGTTTAATGTTTTTCCTAGAGTCCTTCTCAGACTTTGAAAGGATCAGGCTCCTTGAAATCTCTAGCTCTTAATCACCACTAAATCATTAACATCACCTCCTCTCACACCTTTCTTCTTTTCTTCCTCTGATGATTGGAAACATCGATCTCAAAGTCAGGGATATATTTTCATACAAGTTTCCAAGTTGAGAAAACTGAGCATGCTTTACTAAAGGTCGGTCATACCAACTTTAAAGTGTGAGAATTGCATTCCTCTATTAGCCAGGTTTCTAATAGAGAATCAACTCAATCTGGCTTGAGCAAAAAACAAAACAAAGATCCCTAAAGCCAAACAAAGACAACAACAACAAAATTCTAGAGGTTTAATAATTCCTGTAATGAGAGAGTACAATGGTGCCTTGGCTCCGGGATTAAGATCATAATACTGGAGCTTCTCTTCCTATCTCTTGGGTCTTCTTTGCTTTGTTAGCTTCAATTTCAGCTGCTGGTTTTTGCTGTTGTTTGTTTGCTTTTTTGTTTTTACCAGGTGGTAGCTATTTTGAGGCCCAAGGGTGCAATACTCTGACTGGTCAGACACAGGTCATGGGAAGCTGGGTTTGGGTCCCCTTCACCCCTTGAAAATCACATAGAATAAGAATGAGGTAGATTTTATGGAAAATCCAAGTTCTGGGACCAGAATGAAGAGGGATGGACAACAGAAAGGCAAACACAAAAACTCTCCCTATACAATTATTTTTTAGTAGTTTGGGATTTATGGTATCTAAAATGCAGTAAAACCACCATTTCATTTCATGGACATGATAAAGCCTCATAATCCAGCCATTGTACTTCTGAGGTCCCAGAATTACCAAAGCTGTGATGTATAAGCTTTGAAATTCATGCAAGGAGCTCTATAATATTCACAAGGGATATTTTTCTAAGTAAAATGAGGTTATTGGATAATGAAATAATTTGTCCTGCTTTTCTTAGCCACATTGCTAATATTTTCGTAAGGATGATATAGTTCTGATTTGAGAAGGACAGGAGCCTGATAAATCTCAACTTTTTAGCTCCAATCTCATTTTCTCAGCAGCTTTTTCTGTGCTTAAAAAGAATCCATTATCCTTTGCTTCATTAAATGTGTCTACATGTAACGCAAAAGCATTTTCTGGTAGGTGCATCTGCAGCTCCACAGGACATCCATCAAGACCTGGGGCTCTGCTTGTAGAGGGATCCATCATCACTCATTTTAGCTCTCCTGGAGCAAAAGGAACATTTTTGTTGCCATCACTAATTGAAAGACCGAGCACTTCTGATGAAATGTTGATGTTTCTGCAGATTAAGCAGTATGAAGGGCAAGTTGGAGTCTTTCTATTAAAATCAACATAACACCCTCATTATAGCCTTTGACTTCATGGAATTTCACCTGCATCCTAAGGCACAACATAGCTGATGCTTTGAGCTGTTCTGTTAGAAGAAACAAATGGCCTTTCCTTTTGTTTCCTTTAATTTAGGGTGATAGTGAGTCAATTGTCTTGGTCCATTTTCTACATCAACATTCATCTCCGTCTTCACTTCTGTGCAGCAAGACCTTGACTGCTCACCTCACTTCTTCCTTAATCACTCTTGCTTTTGAAGATGTGATTTCAAGTGCCCTGACTGAATGCCTTTGGTCCTGTTCTTTTTAGGTACAGCAAATAGCTAATTAGCATTTCTTTTCTTCGTGATCCTAGGGTTTTCCAGATGGTTATGGAGAGGATTCAGAATTATTATTATTTTCGAGGTAATTACCTAAGTTGATTAGGGAAGTCTTTCTTTAATTTTTAAAAATCTCTCCCTGTTTATTACCAATGAGTGTTCAGATGCCATCTGGAGTTGTTGAGGGAGATGAATTGAGAATGACTGGGTACTGTGAGTAGGTGACATGATTGGTCACCAGCACTGATCATCACATCATTAACAGCACATGGACAGAAGAAATCACCTGCAGTGCAAGAATTGTGTGGTGAATGTAGAGCTTCACCCAGTTCCACTCTGACCTTTAGTGCACAGTGTTTCAAGCAGAGAGTGAGAAAATACAGACGCAAAGAGAAGACCGCAGTGATGTTCCACACACTATAAATGAACCCATAACTGCAGGGTTGGCTTCTCACCATGGTTAAACACACATCAAGCCTGACCACTGGCCAGAAGATAAGAGCAGCTGCCATCTGCTATGTGTTTCCAAGATCCAAAGTACTTTGCAATGCATTCTACATCTTTTTAAAAAATCTCAAATTCATATCAGTTATTATTATTATATCTACATTATAGATGACAAACTGAGTTTAAAAGATGTTATATACCTTACCGAAGGTCACACAGTCTCAGGTGGGTGAATGGTAAGCCCAAACTTTGAATTCAAGTACAAATTCTAAGATACTAATTCTGCTAATTCTAAGATGTCACAGGAAGACAGAAACATAAGAACAACAGAGAAAATGCTTGAGATTCATAGGATTTTGATTTTCTTATTTTCCTTTATCAACAACAAAGTTAGCTTTTTGAGGAGCCATCCAATCAGGAAATAATAATAAAGCTTCAAAACCTAATATTTTTTTTTATTGTAAACAAATGGGATACATGTTGTTTCTCTGCCTGTACATGGCGTAAAGGCATACCATTTGTGTAATCATAAATTTACATATGGTAATGTTGTTTGATTCATTCTGTCATTTTTTTCCCTTCTCCCCCACCCCTCCCCTCCCTCTATACAGTCCTTCCTTCCTCCATTCCTGCCCCACTCCCTAAACCCAACTCCAACCCCAACACTAACCCCTCCCACTCCCCATTATGTGTCATCACCCACTTATTAGCGATATCATTCTTCCTTTGGTTTTTTGAGATTGGCTTATCTCACTTAGCATGATATTCTCCAGTTTCATCCATTTGCCTGCAAATGCCATAATTTTATCATTCTTTATGACTGAGTAATATTCCATTGTATATATATACCACGGTTTCTTTATCCATTCATCAATTGAAGGACATCTAGGTTGGTTCCACAATCTGGCTATTGTGAACTGAGCAGCTATGAACATTGATGTGGCTGTATCTCTGTAGTATGCTGATTTTAAGTCCTTTGGGTATAGGCCAAGGAGTGGGATAGCTGGGTCAAATGGTGGTTCCATTCCAAGTTTTCTAAGGAATCTCCACACTGCTTTCCAGAGTGGCTGCACTAATTTGCAGCCCCACCAGCAATGTATGAGTGTACCTTTTTCCCCACATTGTCGCCAACACCTATTGTTGCTTCTGTTCTTGATAATCGCCATTCTAATTGGGGTGAGATGGAATCTTAGGGTGGTTTTGATTTGCATTTCTCTTATTACTAGAGATGTTGAACATTTTTCCATATGTTTGTTGATTGCTTGTAGATCTTCTTCTGTGAAGTGTCTATTCATTTCCTTAGCCCATTTGTCGATTGGATTATTTGCATTCTTGGTGTAGAGTTTTTTGAGTTCTTTATAGATTCTGGAGATTAGTGCTCTATCTGAAGTATGATTGGCAAAGATTTTCTCCCACTCTGTAGGCTCTTTCTTCGCATTGCTGATAGTTTCCTTTGCTGAGAGAAAGCTTTTTAGTTTGAATCTATCCCAGTTATTAATTCTTGCTTTTATTTCTCGTGCTATAGGAGTCCTGTTGAGGAAGTCTGGTCCTAAGCCGACATGTTGAAGCTCTGGACCTACTTTTTCTTCTATAAGATGCAAGGTCTCTGGTCTGATTCCGAGATCCTTAATCCATTTTGAGTTTAGTTTCGTGCATGGTGAGAGATATGGGTTTAGTTTCATTCTGTTGCATATGGATTTCCAATTCTCCCAGCACCATTTGTTGAAGAGGCTATCTTTTCTCCATTGCATATTTTTGGCCCCTTTGTCTAGTATGAGAAAATTGTATTTATTTGGATTTGTATCCATGTCCTCTATTCTGTACCATTGATCCACCTTTCTATTTTGGTACCAATACCATGCCGTTTTTGTTACTATTGCTTTGTAGTAGAGTTGAAGATCTGGTATTGCAATACCCCCTGCTTCACTCTTTCTGCCAAGGATTGCTTTAGCTATTCTGGGTTTTTTATTCTTCCAGATGAATTTCATAATTGCTTGCTCTATTTCTGTAAGGTACATCATTGGGATTTTAATTGGAATTGCATTGAATCTGTATAGCACTTTTGGTAGTATGGCCATTTTGACAATATTAATTCTTCCTATCCAAGAACATGGGAGATCTTTCCATCTTCTAAGGTTTTCTTTAATTTCTTTCTTTAGTGTTCTGTAGTTCTCATTGTAGAGGTCTTTTACCTCTTTTGTGAGATTGATTCCCAAGTATTTTATTTTTTTCGAAGCTATTGTGAATGGGGTAGTTTTCCTAATTTCTCTTTCTGAAGATTCATCACTTATGTATAAAAATGCCTTAGATTTATGTGCATTGATCTTATATCCCGCTACTTTACTGAATTCACTTATGAGATCTAAAAGTTTTCTGGTGGAATTTCCTGGTTCCTCTAAGTATACAATCATATCATCAGCAAATAGGGATAGTTAAAACCTAATATTTGTAGTTTACCTTCTCATATGACATGTTGTCACTTGATCCTGTCACCTGTGCTCTCGGAAAGGAAGGAGCTTTATTAAACGATTCAGGAGGAGCTGCTTTGGGCCTTATTATATCTATTGTGTACAAATAAGAACTGAGCAGCTATGAAATATGCATGGGGCAGAGCCAGATGTCAGCAGTGTGGTACTAATAACTACAGTAAAAGCAGTAATAATATTCATCTGATATTAAGAACTTTGGGACAAACTCAGGTCTCAGCACTTCACTTATTTTATCATTTTAGTCAACTTTTCAGAGGTATCATTCGCTTGTAATCAATTGTACCCATCTATAGCATACCACTCGATGAGTGAAGAAAGCTATATATACACCTCTGAACCACTACCTTTTTATGGTTGAGTAATATTCCATTGTGTACAGATACCACATTTAAAAAAATGACTTTATGACTTTTGCTAGTAATTGAATGAATATGGAGACTATTATGCTCAGTGAAATAAGCCAGTCCCAAAAAACCAAAGGTTACAAGGATGGGGAATAGAAGTTCATTGGATTAGGCAAAGGGGAATGGAGGGAAGGAGGGAGGATGGGTATGGGAAAGATAGTGGAGTGAATCAGACATAACTTTCCTGTGCTCATACATGAACACACAGCCAGTGAAATTCCACATCATGTACAACCACAAGAATGGGATCCTAATTAGAATAAGTCATACTCAATGTATGTATAATGTGTCAAAATACACTCTACTATATACACAAAAGGAACAAATTAAAAATTAAAGAAATCACTACCTTGATCTAAAGAGAATATTTCCATCCTCATACCACATTGCAGTCTACTCTACCTCACTCCTTTTCTCAGGAAACCACCAATATGCTTTTTGTCATTGTAAATTAGTTTGCTGTTTTTTTTTTTTTTTCTTTTATGGGTTTTCCCCCCAGTACTGGAGATGGAACCCAGGGGCATTTTACCACTGAGCAACATTCCCAGTGTTTTTTTTTTTTTAATTTTTTTTATTTTGAGACCTGGTCTCACTGAGTTTCCAGGTTGGACTTAAACTTGCAATCTTCCTGTCTCAGTCTCCCCAGTCTTTGGGATTACAGGCATGCTGTACTGTGCCAGGCTTAGATTGCATTTTTAAGAAAATTTTAAATAAATGGAATAATATTCCATGTATTACTTATTTCGCTCAAAGGTGATTTTTTTTTTGAGTTTACTTATCTTATTATGTGTATCAAATTGTACCCTTTTACAGATGGGCAATCTTCAATTTTATGATGTCATGTTTTGCCTATCCATTATTCACCCTTTAACGGACACTTGGGTTGTTTCTTCTACTTGGCTAATCTGAATAAAGCTTCAGTGAACATTCACATACAGATTTTTGTGTGTTTTCATTTCCATTCCATTGAGGTAGATTCCTAGTTGTGGAATGGTTGAGACCTATAGTTTGTTTACATTTAATTTTCTAAGAAACTGACATTTTTTTTTCAACATGGTTGTATCATTTTATAGTCCAATAAGCTATGTATGAGAATGTCAACTGCTCCACATCCTCAACACTTTTTATTTGCCATCTTTTTGATTACAGACATTCTGGTATAAGTGGTATCTCATTATAGTTTTAACATGCAATTCCTTGATGACGAATGATGCTGAGCATCTTTTCAGGTGATTGCTGGCAATTTGTATATTTTATAGTAAATTATTTTACCAATTTCTCTTAGATAGTTTTATTATTATTAAATTGAAAGAGCACTTTGTATATCTGAATACAATTATGTTGTCAGGTAACGCATTTCAAATATTTTTATCACTCTGTCTTGTCATTACATTTTCTTTGGGTCTTTCAAAGGGTAAAATTTCTAGTTTTGATAAAATACATGTTATCATTTTTTTCTTTTATGATTTGTGTCACTTCATTTATGTTAGCACATTTAACTTTCTCATCAGGCTTATAGAGGACAATAATTGTCTGCATTTCCCAGATGATTAGAACTAAATCTTCCAGATTTAGTTGAGTTGCCCAAATCACAGGTCTATCAGAGTGCTAAATTCAGATGACTGAATTGATGAGAAGTCAGAGGAATGCAGTCAGGAAAGCAGAACCAGGAATCACTGAAGTCTGTGGGTAAATGTGAATAGTAAAATCTAGGATGGAATCTTGCCTCTGTCATAAGGATGATGATTCATTTCCTAAGAGGAATTTAAGATGAGGATTCAGTTTTCCTGTCTCCTTGGATGAAACTTTCCCAGGCTGAAGGACCCTGTGTTCCAAGTCTGGTGCCTGATGTGGAGCTCATAATCCCAAGGACCAAGATAGACACCAGTTTTCTTTACTTCCAGTCCAGTGCTCTGTACATCCCTCTGAGACAAATTCCTGCCTCAGCCAGCAAATGAATAAATGCATGACTAAATAAATAAGTAGCATGACTTCAAAAAATATATATATTTAGTTTAGGGAGTGGGGCAAAGTTGCATATTTTCTTCTTAGAATACAATGGAACATTATTTTTCTTTTGGAATATAAATGGCAAAGTAGTTTTCCTGACTTCACAAGAACCAAAAAGTATTGACTAGTCACTGCTCAGCTTCCTCTTCCCACAACTCTCCTTAGAGAGAAACCCAAGGAAACCTCCTTTCCCTCCCCATTTCCTTTTATGCAGGCAGGCGCCATTAATTGTAATCGATTACTCCATCATAACTGCATCCTGCCGTTTCTTCTGCCCTGCTTCTCTGGCCAACTCTCTGCTCAGATCTATTTTGGCAGATGTAAGTTTTATATTTCTCTGGCCCCTGGCTACCTTTGAATTACCACAGCGCTGCAGCACTGCAGGTCCATCACCTGAAGGTGTGACAAAGTATATTGTGTAACTACCACTGATATCAACTTTAAATGGAAATTAGATTCCTTTCCTCACTATTTTTATGTTCCACTTTAATTTGGGCAAACTACAGTTCCAGACATCATGTTCACCGCAACCATCCATCTTTGAAAGAGCGCAATAGTAGTCCTACTTGCTTAAGTACTTTTCATTTTTCATGCCAGTCTCTGCCTTTCTTTTTCTCTCTCGTTCTCTCATTCTCTGTCTCTCAGTAGCATACCTCTGCCACAGGGAAAGGTATAATGTGCTTTCATGAATCTGGCAGCTCATTCGAGCAATAGGAAACAGGAGAGTCCGTTGCCAGACTGATGAAATGGGCTACAATGGTCTAGGGGCCTTTAACTCAGGAATTCTATTTCCAAAGTAATATGCATCTTCAGAAGAAATGCCCTGGAGCCCAAACGGAAGACTGAATTATAAATTTTATGGAATCTTTGAAAATGTGAGGGAGTGATAGCATCTATAGGAACATCGAAAAACATAAGCACTAAACACAGTAAGACCCTTGGAACAAAGTAAAGTACTGTTTGAATAAGCCAAATGATCAAGTTCACCAAAACGGTAGAGCAACCCAGTGTGAACATCTCATGCTATCTTTATTTGACAAAATATCACCCCGATTCATTAGGGAAACAAAGATCATTTATATCAATCTAATTCTTGAGGAAATTGAGGACAAAAATAATGGCTGGTGGTTGATATGATTTGGATAAGTGTCTCCCAAAGGCCCATATGGTAAAGGTTTGGTTTGGCCTGCGATGCTGCTGGGAAGTGGTGGAACGTTTAAGAGGCAAAGCCTGATGGGAAATCTTCTAGTCATTGGGGACATAACGTTGAAGGGGTTATTGGGATACCAGTCCTTCCTTTTTCTTTCTTTTGCTTCCTGGCCACCCTGAGGTGAATGGTTTGTCCCGCCATGCACTCCCACCAGGATGTGCTGGCTCTCCACAAGTCCAAAGCAAGAGTACCAGGGACTATGGGCCAAAATAAGCCTTTTCTCAATATAAGTTGATCCATCTCAGGTATCCATCTCAGGTATTTGTTAAAATAATGGAAAACTGACTGACACAATGACTTTGTTGGTTCTTCTTATTTTGCTTCTATCAGATGTATCTGGCCCTACTCTCTTCTTCTTCTTCTTTTTTTTTTTTTTGGTCATAAGAAGGCTGACTTCTGTGAAATGTATGGCAAAATAAAGCTCCTGCAGACTCTGGCTGAGTTGGACCAATGGGAGACACTTCAGAGAGATTGGAGAGGAGGAGGAGCAGGATTTTACCCCTCTCTCAGAGCCCTAGCCATTCCTCTGGGTCTCCAGCTCATCTGGGTCTGGTAATGCTTTTTCTACTCCTTGTCCCTTCAAACCTAGGTGTGATTACAGATTTTCAAGTTTGACACTCCCTGATTGCCTCATATCCGTGTTTTCCTTGATCAGATCTATAGTACCATGAAGAATTCATACATGAAATTGTTTTTAGGTAAATATTTTTTTTTCATTTGTTTCCTGAAATGTTTCAGTTCAATAAAGTTTTCTTGCTGGAAACATTTTCTTTCTTGACAAGTTGGTTTTTATCTCAGTGTGATTTCTTGGTAAGCTACAAATGCTTAGTCTTAACGGTATCATGAAGTATTTCTGATCAAATTAAAATGCACAAAATTATATAATAGGCATAAATTGAATAATCACAAGTGATTTCTATTTATATCCATCCTCTTATCTGCCTGATTATTTAGGTTTTTGAGTTTTTAAAATGTTAAGCTGCATCCTTGGCTTTGAAATGTTCTTGTTAGGTTGTTGATGTAGTTAACAAATGCTTGAAGCAAATTTCTTTTCCCTTTAGGATGTCTTGTCCTGCAGATGAATGGGTACACAAAGCATCTACCACTTAGCACCTGGTCGTCATGGTACAACTCTCTTTTCCCTGTGTTCCTTCCAGAAAGTCATTTTAAAACCTTTGCAATTAGAATGCTCCAAAGTTTGCATCTAAAGTTCATTTACTCCTCAAGAGCTGAATCTATATATTAAAATATACTTTTCCCCTGGATTAGTGATATTTGGCCAATTAAAAAAGGCAGGGAAAGACCTTAAAGTGTAATGAGCTCTTAAAAAACTTACCCAATTTGCTGTTTTTTCATTTTATCTTGTTTTCTGTGAAATGCAGCTAACCAATTTCTCTCTTCCATTTTCCAATACTACTGTAACACATTTTTTTCCAACAGAGAAGATATTTTCTTGCAGTAAATTAAATGCTTGGAAGCTCTCCCAATTCTGTTCACATGATTATTGCTACCTTTGCTAATTTTCCTGGATTTTTCCGCTATTCTCTCTTTTTTTCAAAGAAGTTCCTGATTCAGTGAATTCCTTCTCTCAGAATATTTTTTGTATTCTGATAGACACATTCCCAAAACCTGAAATATTATCAACTGAAAGAAGGCTTTATAAAAGTTAATATTCTTAATGGTTTATACATATGGTCTTCATATTGGTCGTTTGAGGATGACTTGAAGAATAAGTTTGCTATGATCACTGTTAAAGTCTCAACAGCATAATAATAATTAAAACAAAACAATAGCAACTGCTGAGCATTTTCTATGTTCTAGTAAATGTGCTAAATAGCTTACATGCTGTGTTTTATTTTGTCCTTGCAAGAACTCCTTAATGTAGTTACATTAATTATCCCAGGGATCACACAGTAGGAGGTGGCAGAATCAGGCAGGATCCAAATCCAGGTTTGTGCGAATCCGCCGTCCTGGTTCACAATAATCACATTTTAGTACCTCCAAGTCTAAGGCACAACTGTGCCTAGAAATATAGCAGCTAACTTATTACTTCCTTTTTTTCTGCCCTAAATAAAGCATAGTTTATCCCCTGACATTTTTGATAGGTAGTTCTAAGGAACCAACTTACAGAAGAAAATGTTTCAGAGGTCAATTCCCTTTTCAAGCATCTGGATAAAAAAGGATTTCATAAATGGCAGTGGAATTAAATAGTGAATGATATTAAGAAACCCTCTGATTAAAGCTTTTCTAGTTCAAATTCATAACTTTTAGATATTTCTAATGAAGCGATTGCTAATGGTAATTTAGGAAAAAATTCTTCAAACAACCCATGATGACTAGATTCTACAGATGAAAAGTACATAAAGAATTTCTCTAGTATTTTTTTTTTTCAGTTGGATTGCTTCCTAAGTGGAATTCATTCAATTGTCCCTACTGAGCACTCATTATGAGCCAGTCCTGGTCATGGTTATGAATATAAACATAAAAAAGACATGATCTCTTGAAATGAGTCATGTTGTGAATATAATTTGACAAATTCCAAAAAAGATCTAGGCAAATTCAGTATTTATGATTCCAACTATGCCTAGGCACTAAAGATTCATAGGTCAGGGTGACTTATTTATTTTTTGAATAAACATGAATTGAAGTTTTCAGGCTTTGGGGTTGGTATGAGAATAGAAGCAGATCAGGTCTAGTGGGTAAGCAAAGATGGCATCTTAGCATTTTATTTTTCGCTATAGCTCTTGTGCTCACAACCCATATCAAGTGATCAAAACTACATTCGAAAAGGAATTCAACTGTAGTGCTTGTGATAACTGTGAAGAGAAATTGACACTTTCTTTACAGAAAGGTTCTTCACAGAATGTAGCAATGTTAGATAATTTAAGAGGCACCATGCCACATGTCATTATGGGATTAGATTTATAGGAATGTGCCACAAGCTTTGCATAAATGATTTTCAAACTTTTTTTAAATCCATGACACATGTAAGACATTGCTCTTCCTCACCATCCAATGAACACACGTACAAACATACGCACAAATAAAACAAACTTGACTAACACAATACTTGCATTTACTGTGTGTCACATGCTCTGAATTTTGCTAATCATTTTCCTTTTCTATTATATTTTAAAATACTGGAGTGTGACCCAGTAAATTGATGTTCTGACCTTTTAATGGCTTGTAACCCCCAGTTTCAAGACTACATTAACAACATGGATGAATAAGTTAGTGTGAAAGTCAGTTGATGAAGTTGCTTCAGTTGGTGGTCCAGCCAGAATTTAATAGTACTGTAAACTACTTTCATTTTCTATTTATAGAATCATTAAGGGCCTTATGGGATTTGCTTAACTTTCAACTATTCTTTGCTGAATGTAATGGGAAGTATTATGTGCTATGGTAATACTTAAAAGTATAGGGTTTTACAGAGTTCTCAGAAGAAACATACCATACACTTTACCAATGCAATGCCTAAGGAGTACAGGTGAGTGAAGGATACTGTTTTGGGTGAGTGTTCTAGGAAAATAACATTAGGTATGAGTTTAAAAGACCAGTAGAGTTTGACAGGTAGAGATGGGAGAAGAGAGGTTCCCCCTTGGAAGGGTGTGGTCTGGTGGGAGCCCACTGAGGAATATCTAGAGCTGTGTAAGAAGACACAGTGGGCTCTAGTCAAGTGAGAGATAACTAGCTAACTAGATCTCCTTCACTGACTAAATGAACAATTTTCATAAGACAGATAATTTAGTTAGAGTTTGACAGAAATTTGGAGTTAAACATGGCAAGAGGGTTATAGAAAAAAAAATTTCAAGATAATTTTTCTTCTAAATTGTACACTCTGAAGGCAGGGACCTCAGTTTGATTCATTTTTATTTTCTAGCATCTAAACAAGGACCTGATGATGAATAGGTGTACGAGGTATTTTCTAACAATGAATGACTCCATGAGTGGTTGGATAAAGGAGTGCACAGCTTATGTTGGCAATTATCTCCTGACCTTTGCTTGCTCAAGATCCCTTGCTCACTAATATAGTTAGAAAATTTGCATTGATTCTAATTCTAGTAATATTCCAATTTGTGCTCTCTTGCTGTCTTCTTCCTGGCTGGTCTATTCTGTAACATAAACGCCCTGTGTAATACTCCATCTTTACAGATCCTGTCCTTTTAAGAACGTCTTTTTCTCGACACTCTTTCATGTGTCTTGTCTAGCATTCCCGGTCCTCCAAATGAATTCTTAAGCTGTTCATGTAGTTATATGTGGGCACGGTAGCTTTTATAGTGCCTTAATTCTACTCTTATTTAATTTTTAAATTTATTAAATAATTAAATGTATAAAAGCAATTTAATAAATATTAAATCCATTCAGTACATACATGTATATTTAAGACAACCAGAGATAAAGAAAAAAATGCATACCACAAGAACAAAACAATTATTTATCATTTTACCTAAACAGCATCATTTTATTGCAAGAAATTTTTGAAATTTTAATGTCAGTATTGATTAATTCATATTTTATGCATACATATAAATGTATGTATGGATGTATGAATATATGACTATACAAGCATGGACACAAGTTGGGATTGGGATACATATTTTATACGTTACTTTTTTATTTAATAAAATGTGTTTCTCCTCATTTATTAAATATTTTCCAAGAAGTTCACTTTAATGTCTACAGAATGTCCCATTAGATGTGAGCATATATTTAATTTTTTCATGTTGCTTGTTGGACATTGTGTTGTTTTTAATTTTCCACTTTTAAAAACTGTATTTATTAATTTACTTTCAATACAATATTTATCGAATTTTAGATCAAAACTTGGTTTCTTCCCTTTCCATTTCCATGTCATTTTAACTGCAAATGGTGCTAAATACAATCAATTTTCAATTCCCAATTGCAGGCTGCAAGAAGGCATTTTACAAGACACAATTTCCTTCTCTGAGGGCCCTTTCCCACATGAAACTCATGGCATCTGCACTGGTAAATACTAGAATGGCTTTTCCAAGATAATGTTGTGAAGTAACCTAGCCCAAAACCAATTCCTGACTCACTTTGAAATTCTGCTTCTCCTCTGCTGAAATCTTCCGTACGCTCTGACTTGCGCCAGCCATGTAAGACTTAGAATCACTTTGATGGGGTTCTTCTTCCTCATCTTGTTTTGTAGCACTATCATTTAAAGGTACAAAGAACTTTGGAGAATGGTTTCAGGGAAAGCTAAACAACTTACAACTGCAAAGGACAGTTTTTGCCTTTGATTGATAATGGCTTTGGAGAGCCATGAAATCAAGCATTTCATTTTTTTCTTTATTCTTTTATTTATTTTGCTGGATCTGCACAACAAAAGACCTCATGAAATTTGTTTCTGATCATTTTCCAATTCCTTTTTGCCTGAGTGAAAATTGTGGCCATTCAGCTGGCACTCTTTTTCTTGATTCTCCTAACTTTTATGCCGTTTCACCTTATCAGGCCAGCAGTTCCTGTGGGTCCATGAATAATGCCGCCTTAGTACTTCCGTATTGATCTAGACATAGATCAATGTTTGACTGTGTGCTCGCTGTTCCCAAATCAATTCCTCATCAATAGGGATCTTCTTCTCTATCTTCCATCCTCTTGCTTCATACACGAAGATAAAGCAGAAGATGAATTACCGGCGCCTGCTGTTTTTGTCTCTTCCATTTTCTGACTTACTTCTTGGACACAGACAGCTTTCTATTTTCTTCAGCATTTTCCTTTGAGTGGGCAATCAAAAAGAAATTCTGTCATGGGAGAGGTTGCTGTCTGCCCTCTTTTCCTTTATTTCAGCCTCATGTCACTTCCATTGACCTTTTCACACTAGAGTTGAGCTATTTTTTTTCACATCAGTTTTATTGAGGTATAAATTTCCTATCCCTAAATTACCTCTTTTTTGTAGTAATTTTGAGAGAAAGTTAAATGGAAGAGAAGGAAAAACATCTTTTTTATGTAATTTTATATTTCTACCTTTTTCTATTTGACCCTTAATCAAAAATAAAATCTATTTTTAATATTTGCAAGTTTATTTTTGGTGTTTTATTTTTTAATACTGTTCTTTATGCTTATTTTTATTTTCTTTCCCTTTAGGTCAATATCTCTGGTTGATGATATTCCCTTCTCTCTGGGGAACATTTATTTATTGATTGATTTTTATTGATGTTCTCCAGAAGTTGAGATTTTTGGAAGAACTCAGATATATGAAAACTTCTAAGAATTTGTCAATGAGATATTTAGCATAATGTTAGCCATATCTTGAACACTCACAGAATATGTGAGACATAGAGAATAGCACAAGAGTAGGCACAGAACAAGATTAAATTAAAATATAATATATAATAGTCTAAAACATATATCAGCAACAAATAAAATTTAAAAAGAAAAAAGAACAAAATATATATTAGGGATTGCGTTGGTAGAAGATGATCACTAAAAATATTGATTTTTCAGGATAATAAATCTTAAAAATTTCTAAGTGAACTTTGGTTCCAAGTATATCAAACAAATCACAAGAGGAAAATGAAATAAATTAACTGAGACTCATTATCTCATAAATTAAGAAAGTATGTACAAAGTACTCACTAGTGCTGGATTGCAGGTACTAGAATCACAGTTAGTGAAGACGTACAAGTATCGCATTCTAGACTTACACCATCTAATGCTGTGATATTGTTCATGTGTGTGTGTGTTTTGTTTATTTGTTTTGTTCTTTACCAATAGTTCCTAGCTCATAAGTCTGATCTGCCTTATCTCTTAATAGGTCATGAGACTCTCCTCATTCCAGAGGGAGGAATGTTGCACAGAGAGGTCAAGTAGAGTGCTGAGCAGACCTTTACTGGTTTCTCCACCCAGCCTATTACCAGTAGATCACAACTTTTTGTCCAGTCATGTCTTGATATCGCTGTTCATGCTTCAATCATACTTATGCAATGAAGTCTCTATAAAACCCAAGAGCAGCTTCTGGGTAGCTGAATTCATGAAGATTCCCAAGGGATGACCCTCCCAGAGTGGACAGGGAATTTCCATAGCCCTTCTCACATACCTAGCCCTATGTAACTCTTCATCTGTATCCTTTGTAATAAACAGGTAAGAATAAATGTTTCTCTGAGTTCTGTGATCTGCTTTAGCAGTTAATCAAACCTGCAGAGGAGTTGTGGGAAACCCCTTTTGTAGCCAGTTGGTCAGAAGCACAGAGAAAACTATCTGGGACTTATTACTGGCATCCAAGGTAGTGGGAAAAAATCTTAGGGACTGAGCTCTCAAGCTATAGGATGGGATAAATTCTCCAGATAGATGGTGGCAGAACTGAATGAAATGAGAGACACACAGCTGGTGTCTGCTGCTACAAGGCTGCCTGCTTGGTATGTATGAAAAATATCCATCTGGTGTCAGAAGTGATCTGTGTTGTTGATGTGCAGTAGGAGAAACTGAGTCTGAGTTAGAGTTCTGTATCTTGAAATGTAATAGCCATTATTCATATGTGGCTATTAAAATTCAAATTATTAAAAATTAAATTATATTAATGAAGTGATATTATTTAATTTAAAATTAAATGATATTATTAAAATGATAAGAATTGAGTTTTTCAGCTTTATTAGCCATACTTCAAGTGCTCAATAGCCAAATGTAGCTAGTGGCTATCACATTGTACAGAGCACAAATAAAACATTTCTAACAGAAAGAAGGTTCCACTGGAAGGACTGTCTTTAAGATCATGTTCCAATTTTGAAATTTTGATAAGGAGCCATTTTAAACACTGAAAAATAACAAAGAAAATATAGACAACTGTGTAATTGCTATTAAACATTAAATATTTGCTATTTGTCTCAGCTGATTCTCCTAAGAAATAAAACACTACAAATAAAGAAAAATCCATTTACCTTCCTTTATTTCCTTCTCTCACAAGGGTAAGTGATGGTGTTAATCACTCACAAGCCTGTGTTTGAACATTTACTACCTAGGATATATTGATAAACAATACAAACTATTATTTCATGCTTTATCATTTTTAAATGAATGGCACCCACTCTTTGCAACTTGATTTTTATTATGGTGGTGGTTTCCATGTAACATTTCATTTTAAGATTTAATCCTGTTGATACAGGTAATTCTTACAAGTATATCTATAATTCTATATATTCATGTATCTGCTCTACAGCATTTCCTATATGGACGGATCCGCTGTGTATTCATCTACTTTCTGAATGAAGATCTGCTAGGAGCTTTCCAGCTGAGGCCTACATTCAAAACATTTTACAAACTCTGTTGAACAACCCAACCTCTGTCCCAGGCTTGATGAGAGTTCAGCAGCCCACAGATGCTAAATCTTTAAAGAAAGTGCACTTCAGAGGGTGGAAAGGTAGCATCCCTCCATGGTGCTGATTGATGTTCCAGTGCTTCCTTGCTTCAGTAAGGGAACCTCTGAGAAGTCTTCAGCTTATACTCGGAGGAGAACATGAGGGCAGTGACCTGTGACCCTGCAGTACCAGCACATCTGATGGGGGTGATAGTCTTCTCTGGTCTCTTGTTTATTGATTTTTTTCCCAAGTAAATAAGTCTCTATGTAAATCAAGTCCTAAGAAAAATGTTGCCAAACACATTTGTTCATTTCTTCAGGAGGAAAAATAAGTCACTAAATTTATTTCAAAATGTTCACTCTACCTGAATATATTTAGCTGCTATCTTTTGATGTTCTGATCTCATAAATTTAAAAGCAACACTTGGATCCTAGCTAAGGAGACAGGCAGCAGGTATTAGGTCTATTTCTCCTTCCTTTTGCCTCCTCCTCTCAAAAGATTCTGTCCCTTATGGAATGTGAAATCAGCCTGGAGATTTTTGAGAATTTCAATGTAGTACTGCCTACTTTCTCCATCCTGGGTGTGTGCAGAGTTCCTTTCTCATGCTTTCCTCAGGATACAAACCAAGCCCGTTTTCACCTACAAGATGAAACTGCTTTTGAACCATTTCAAAGACAGGGAAACTTTGAAAACACTGATTGATTTCATGGTTACTTTTCAGTCATTTTCATATTTTAGGCTTTTGGTTTAGGAAAAAACTTTGGCATATTGAACATTTCACCAAACTGAGGATTCAGAGGGAGCTCCATGATTGAGTATCAAATGGACCTGAAGGTCATTTTCACAGACTGCGTACTATCTCCAGAAGACATACTAGAAAAGTTGTTCAACTTGACTCAATTCAGTAATGAGGTACATATATACCATCTTAGGTGTCTCCTCATAACTGAGGCAGTTTTTCTCCTCCCTATACCACACTTTATTTTGCAAGTAAAAACTAATATAAAAGTTTAAGGCAGGGTACAAAACTTGGAGTCCCCCATATTCAGTCACCCCTTTTCCCCACAGATTTATAGAATGTAAGAATTTTGAGGGTTGCACTGTTCTCAGGTGTTGGGAATATAAATCAAATTCAGAGAGACTTTTGTTTCTGTCCTTCTGACAGATTGATGACCCAAAAGAACTTTAAAGCTGATAACCAAAAATTCTCGCTAAAATACTGAAATACTCAAAACACACACACACACACACACACACGCACACACACACACACATACACACACACACACACAGTGGATGTTGGGAGGTAAGTTATATTTTAGCATTTTAAAGGAATTCTACTTTGAAAGTATATGGTGAACATTGTTCAATTTAAGATCTTGTTTTAATAGCTGTGGAAAGCACAAGGAAATGGAAAGATAAACCAGGGACAGCCAAAAGGGGAATACATTATAGGAAACCCCAATATCAGTATGGGAATCCAAAGGTCTCCAAAGTCAAAATGAATGGTAAATAAACTCACTTCCACTGGGCACAGTGGCACATGCCTGTAATCCTAGTGGCTAGTGATGCTGAGGCAAGAGTATCATGAGTTCAAAGTCAGCCTCAGCAAGTGAGGTGCTAAGCAACTCAGTGAGACTCTGTGTCTAAATAAAATTCAAAATAGGACTGGGGATGGGGATCAGTAGTCAAGTGCCCCTGAGTTCAATCTCCGGTACCAAAAATAAATAAATTAATTAATTAATTAAACTCACTACCTGTATGAAGATAATATGGAAACCGGTCTTGGCACTTTTTGGAGAGAAAAAGAAACTTTCTTTGAGAATTAATAAACAACCAACTGCGCTTACTTAGGTTTAGAACCGTAACCCCTATTATCTTGTGTAACTTACACATCATCTTAATCAGATAATTACAATAGGTTACAGAGCAAGATAACTAGTAGAGTCAATGCAATGCTCTTTGGAGAAATTCAATTTTATCTTTCACTTCAAAAATTCCTTTCTTTTTAAAATAGAAAACATACTTAAAAGTACAGAAAATTTGAAAATAAAAGATGGATAAAGATTTAATAATCAAATAATAACCAGAGTTAGGCTGGTGTTATCTAAATGGTAGTAAAAATAGTTTTAAGGAAAATATTATTAAAGTTAAAGATAAAATAATGAGATAATCATGATGTGAAAATATTATCCATTAAGAAAATAAAAATTTCAAATGTATATGTCTAATATACCTTCAAAAGTAGAGAGCAAATATTGACAGAACATTAAGTAGAATTAACAAACCCAGTCTCACAGTGGGTGATAATATTTTTTTTTTTTTATTGTATACAAATGGGATACATGTTGTTTCTCTGTCTGTACATGGCGTAAAGGCATACCATTTGTGTAAACATAAATTTACATAGGGTAATGTTGTTTGATTCATTCTGCCATTTTTTCCCTTCCCCCCTCCCCTCCCACCCCTCCCCTCCATCTATACAGTCCTTCCTTCCTCCATTCCTGCCCCACTCCCTAAACCCAACTCCAACTCCAACACTAACCTGTCCCACCCCCCATTATGTGTCATCATCCACTTATTAGCGATATCATTCTTCCTTTGGTTTTTTGAATTGGCTTATCTCACTTAGCATGATATTCTCCAGTTTCATCCATTTGCCTGCAAATGCCATAATTTTATCATTCTTTATGGCTGAGTAATATTCCATTGTATATATATACCACGGTTTCTTTATCCATTCATCAATTGAAGGACATCTAGGTTGGTTCCACAATCTGACTATTGTGAACTGAGCAGCTATGAACATTGATGTGACTGTATCTCTGTAATATGCTGATTTTAAGTCCTTTGGGTATAGGCCAAGGAGTGGGATAGCTGGGTCAAATGGTGGTTCCATTCCAAGTTTTCTAAGGAATCACCACACTGCTTTCCAGAGTGGCTGCACTAATTTGCAGCCCCGCCAGCAATGTAAGAGTGTACCTTTCTCCCCACATCCTCGCCAACACCTGTTGTTGCTTGTATTCTTGATAATCGCCATTCTAATTGGGGTGAGATGGAATCTTAGGGTGGTTTTGATTTGCATTTCTCTTATTACTAGAGATGTTGAACATTTTTCCATATGTTTGTTGATTGCTTGTAGATCTTCTTCTGTGAAGTGTCTATTCATTTCTTTAGCCCATTTGTCAATTGGATTATTTACATTCTTGGTGTAGAGTTTTTTGAGTTCTTTATAGATTCTGGAGATTAGCACTCTATCTGAAGTATGATTGGCAAAGATTTTCTCCCACTCTGTAGGCTCTTTCTTCGCATTGCTGATAGTTTCCTTTGCTGAGAGAAAGCTTTTTAGTTTGAATCTATCCCAGTTACTAATTCTTGCTTTTATTTCTCGTGCTATGGGAGTCCTGTTGAGGAAGTCTGGTCCTAAGCCGACATGTTGAAGCTCTGGACCTACTTTTTCTTCTATAAGATGCAAGGTCTCTGGTCTGATTCCGAGATCCTTAATCCATTTTGAGTTTAGTTTCGTGCATGGTGAGAGATATGGGTTTAGTTTCATTCTGTTGCATATGGATTTCCAATTCTCCCAGCACCATTTGTTGAAGAGGCTATCTTTTCTCCATTGCATATTTTTGGCCCCTTTGTCTAGTATGAGAAAATTGTATTTATTTGGATTTGTATCCATGTCCTCTATTCTGTACCATTGATCCACCTTTCTATTTTGGTACCAATACCATGCCGTTTTTGTTACTATTGCTTTGTAGTAGAGTTGAAGATCAAGTATTGCGATACCCCCTGCTTCACTCTTTCTGCCAAGGATTGCTTTAGCTATTCTGGGTTTTTTATTCTTCCAGATGAATTTCATAATTGCTTGCTCTATTTCTGTAAGGTACATCATTGGGATTTTAATTGGAATTACATTGAATCTGTATAGCACTTTTGGTAGTATGGCCATTTTGACAATATTAATTCTTCCTATCCAAGAACATGGGAGATCTTTCCATCTTCTAAGGTTTTCTTGAATTTCTTTCTTTAGTGTTCTGTAGTTCTCATTGTAGAGGTCTTTCACCTCTTTTGTGAGATTGATTCCCAAATACTTTATTTTTTTCGAAGCTATTGTGAATGGGGTAGTTTTCCTAATTTCTCTTTCTGAAGATTCATCGCTTATGTATGAAAATGCCTTAGATTTATGTGCATTGATCTCATATCCCGCTACTTTACTGAATTCACTTATGAGATCTAAAAGTTTTCTGGTGGAATTTCCTGGTTCCTCTAAGTATACCATCATATCATCAGCAAATAGGGATAGTTTGAGTTCTTCTTTTCCAATTCGTATCCCTTTAATTTCTTTGGTCTGTCTAATTGCTCTGGCTAGAGTTTCAAGGACGATATTGAATAGAAGTGGTGAAAGAGGGCATCCCTGCCTTGTTCCAGTTTTTAGAGGGAATGCTTTCAGTTTTTCATCATTTAGAATGATATTAGCCATGGGTTTAGCGTAGATGGCCTTTACAATGTTAAGGAATGTTCCCACTATCCCTATTTTTTCTAGTGTTTTGAGCATGAAGGGGTGCTGTATTTTATCAAATGCTTTTTCTGCATCTATCGAAATAACCATGTGATTCTTGACTTTAAGTCTATTGATATGGTGAATTACATTTATTGATTTCCTGATGTTGAACCAACCTTGCATCCCTGGGATGAAACCCACTTGATCATGGTGCACTATCTTTTTAATATGTTTTTGTATGCGATTTGCTAAAATTTTGTTGAGAATTTTTGCGTCGATGTTCATTAAGGATATTGGTCTGAAATTTTCTTTCCTTGATGTGTCTCTGTCTGGTTTAGGAATCAGGGTAATATTGGCTTCATAGAATGAGTTTGGGAGAGTTCCCTCCTCTTCTATTTTCTGGAATACTTTGAGAAGTATTGGAATGAGCTCTTCTTTAAAAGTTTTGTAGAATTCGGCTGAGAACCCATCTGGTCCTGGACTTTTCTTTGTTGGAAGGCTTTTGATGACTTCTTCTATTTCATTACTTGAAATTGGTCTATTTAAATTGTGTATGTCCTCCTCGATCAATTTAGGCAATTCATATGTCTCTAGAAACCTGTGGATGTCTTCGAAATTTTCTATTTTGTTGGAGTATAGATTTTCAAAATAGCTTCTAATTATGTTTTGTATTTCAGTCGTGTCTGTTGTGATATTTCCTTGTTCATTCCGAATTTTAGTGATTTGGGTTTTCTCTCGTCTTCTCTTTGTTAGTGTGGCTAAAGGTTTATCAATTTTGTTTATTTTTTCCAAGAACCAACCATTTATTTTGTCAATTTTTTGTATTGTTTCTTTCGTTTCAATTTCGTTGATTTCAGCTCTGAGTTTAACTATTTCCTGTCTTCTACTACTTTTGGGGTTGGTCTGTTCTTCTTTTTCTAGGGCTTTGAGCTGTAGTGTTAGGTCATTTATTTTTTGAGTTTTACTTCTTTTATTAAATGCGCTCCATGAAATAAATCTTCCTCTAAGTACTGCTTTCATAGTGTCCCAGAGATTTTGATATGATGTTTCTTTGTTCTCGTTTACCTCTAAGAATTTTTTAATTTCCTTCCTAATATCTTCTGTTATCCATTCATCATATAGTAGCATATTGTTTAATCTCCAGGTGTTGGAGTAGTTTCTGTTTTTTACTCTTTCATTAATTTGTAACTTCAATCCATTATGATCTGATAGAATACAAGGTAGTGTCTCTATCTTCTTGTATTTGCTGACATTAGCTTTGTGGCATAATATATGGTCTATTTTAGAGAAGGATCCATGTGCTGCTGAGAAGAAAGTGTATTCGCTCTTGGTTGGATGGTATAGTCTATAAATGTCTGTTAAGTCTAAATTATTGATTGTGTTATTGAGATCTATGGTTTCTTTGTTCAATTTTTGTTTGGAAGATCTGTCCAGTGGTGAAAGAGGCGTGTTAAAATCACCTAGTATTATTGTGTTATGGTCTATTTGGTTTCTAAAATTGAGAAGGATTTGTTTAACATACATGGATGAGCCACTGTTTGGGGCATAGATGTTTATGATTGTTATATCTTGCTGATTTATGCTTCCCTTAAGCAGTATGAAATGTCCTTCTTTATCCCTTCTGACTAACATTGGCTTGAAGTCCACATTATCTGAAATGAGGATGGATACTCCAGCTTTTTTGCTGAGTCCATGTGCATGGTATGTTTTTCCCCATCCTTTGACCTTTAGTCTATGGGTATCTCTTTCTATGAGGTAAGTCTCTTGCAGGCAACATATTGTTGGATCTTTCTTTTTAATCCACTCTGCCAGTCTATGTCTTTTGATTGATGAATTCAGGCCATTAACCTTCAGGGTTATTATTGAGATATGATTTGTATTCCCAGTCATTTGGTTCATATTTAAAATTTTTGACACATCTTGGTTCCTCCTTTATTTGCCAGTTCCTTTAGGATAATTCCTCCCTTTGCTGATTTTCATCGTTGTTTTTTATCTCTTCCTCATGAAATATTTTGCTGAGAATGTTCTGTAATGCTGGCTTTCTTTTTGTAAATTCTATTAGCTTTTGTTTATCATGGAATGATTTTATTTCATCATCAAATTTGAAGGTAAGTTTTGCTGGGTATAAGATTCTTGGTTGGCATCCATTTTCTTTCAGAGCTTGAAAAATGTTGTTCCAGGCCCTTCTAGCTTTTAGGGTCTGGATTGAAAAATCTGCTGATATCCGTATTGGCTCTCCCCTGAATGTAATTTGGTTCTTTTCTCTCACAGCCTTTAAAATTCTGTCTTTATTTTGTATGTTCGGTATTTTCATTATAATGTGCCTTGGTGTGGGTCTGTTGTAATTTTGTGTATTTGGAGTCCTATAAACCTCTTGGACTTGATTTTCCATTTCATTCTTCAGATTTGGGAAATTTTCTGATATTATTTCTTCAAATAGATTGTTCATTCCTTTGGTTTGTTTCTCTAAGCCTTCCTCAATCCCAATAATTCTCAAATTTGGCCTTTTCATGATATCCCATAGTTCTTGGAGATTCTGTTCATGATTTCTCACCATCTTCTCTGTTTGTTCAACTTTGTTTTCGAGGTTAAATATTTTGTCTTCAATATCTGAAGTTCTGTCTTCCAGCTGTTCTATCCTATTGGTTATGCTTTCTATGGAGTTCTTAATTTGGTTTATTGTTTCCTTCATTTCAAGGATTTTTGTTTGGTTTTTTTTCAATATTTCTAACTCTTTATTGAAATGATCTTTTGCTTCCTGAATTTGCTCTGTTAACTGTCGATTGGTGCGATCATTCAATGCCTGCATTTGCTCTTTCATCTCATCGTTTGCTTCCCTAATCATTTTAATTATGTACATTCTGAACTCCCTTTCTGTCATTTCTTCTGCCATGCTGTCGTTGGATTTTATTGATGTAACATATAGATTTGTTTGGGGCATTTTCTTCCCTTGTTTTCTCATATTGTTCAGGAATCAGTGGGTCATTGAGATATTGCAGATTTCCTCTATCAACTTATAATGTCCCTGAAGATTGCTAGTAAATCCCCTCTTATCCTTCAGTAGCCTGAAGTCTTGGAGGAGGTTGATAATGCACAGCTCCACGAAGAAGCTGCCTCTCTAGGGGTGGTGACCCTCAGGTGGCGTATATTCCCTGCTAGTGGGCAGAGGTGCCTCCACTTGTTGACCAATGGTCTTCCAATGGGGAACTAGACTGCGGGCTGAGGCAAGTCCTATTTGTGCCTGTGTCTCTGGTTTTACCGTCCCTGTGGGAAAACCTCCCCCGGCCGGGAAGACTCACTTGGTGGGGATGTCTCGCTGGTCAGTTGCCCTCCTAGAGGTTCCCCTCAATCTACAACTACCACCTGGGCTGGGCTGTCTTCCTCTGCAACGATCCCAGGGGCCCGGACCTACGTCCTGGGTCTGGGAGCCTCACCCTTCGCAGGCGAGTCTCCTTAGGCTGCCTCTCCCAGAAAATCTGCCCGCCGCCCTGGAAACTTCGCTCCGCCCCTAGGCGTGTCTCTGTGCGGCTCTTCCAGCAAGAAGCCACCTAACTCCTGGGACCCTGCTCTGCACCAATTGCCTGGCTATGCAGCCCCTCCTCTGAGCCGCCACCTGGAGCCCCGTACAATAGCTCCGAGACCCAGAGACCCGCCACACACCTCCTCCTCCGGACAGCCACCCGGTTTCCGACACAGTCACTAGGAGTCCAAACAACTCACTTCGGGTCTCCTCCTCCCGCCAACCACCCGTAGCCCTAGGCAGTCACTCCAAGTCCAAGTGACCCGCCCTGTTCCGCCTCCTCCTCCTCGGGGTAGCCCCTCGGGTGTTCAGGAGCGGTGGCTCCGAGACCAAGTGACTTACCACGCTCCTCCTCCAGGCAGGCCACCGGTGTTCAGGAGTGGTCGCTTTTAGTCCAATCAACTCACCACTTGCCTCCTCCTCTGGCAACCACCTGTGGCTGTGATGCAGTCACTCCTAGATCAAGCGACCCACTGCGCTCCTCCTCCAGGCAGGCCACCAATGTTCAAGAGCACTCGCTCTGAGTTCAAACAGTTCACCACGCAGCTCCTCCTCTGGCAACCGCCTGTGGCTCTGATGCAGTCACTCCTAGATCAAGAGACCCGCCGGGCTTCTCCTCTTCCTCCGGGCAACCCCCCAGTGTTCAGAAGTGGTCGTTCTGGGTCTAAACAGCTCACCACGCAGCTCCTCCTCAGGCAGCTGCCCGGAGCCCCAGTTGGTGATAATATTTTTAATGTTTTATTTATGAATATGAATGGTACAGAATGGTGGGTTTCATTATGGAATATTCATGTGTGCATAAAAACACCTTTTGATCTATTTCATTCTCTAATGTTCCCCTGAACCGCCCTGTCCCTTTCCCTTCCCCTGATGGTTTCCCTTCTACTTCCATAGTGTCCTTTCCACACCCTCTGTTTTTTCCCAGTAGTTTCTACAAATGAGGAAAAACATGATACTTTTCTCTGTCTGACTTATTTAGCTCAAAATTATGTTCTAATTCCATCATATTCCTGCAAATGGTACACTTTCATTCTTTATAGCTGAATAAAACTTTATTGTGTATAAATAACACATTTTCTTTATCCATTTATTTGTTGATGTACATATATCTAGGCTGATTCCATGCCTTGGGTATTGTGAATTGTGCTGTAATAAACATGGGTGTGCATGGATGTCTTCAATGTACCAACTTTAGCTCTTTTGGATAAATGCCAAATAATGTAAGAGCTGGATCCTATGGTAGTTCTATGTTTAGCTTTTTGAAGAACCATCATACTAATTTACATTCCAATCAATAGTGTACAAGAGTTCCTTCTTCCACACATCCTAACCAGCAATGTTTTCTCATGTTGTTGCCCTCTTTGTTGAAATATGCTCTTCTGTTGCAATGTACATCTCTAGCACTGTTAGGTGAGGTCTTTACAGTGAACTTCTTTCTCTTCATGGTGTGTCTCAGGCTGGTGTTTATCTCAGCCTCGAAGCACACACTCAACATGTTCAAAGTGCTATGTTTGATCCCCAGTTCCACTTTGAGAGGTGAGAATAACCAGTAATAGCAGCTATGGGTTAAAAACAAACCATATATCAATATACAATAAAAGTACTGAAAATGTTCTCCACTTCCTAATTAACTAAAGAAAGGAAAGTAATTACAATAGAATGACTTGAAAATTAGGTATTGAAGACAGTATAATTAATATTACTCTATACAGAAAATAGAAGAGAAAGGAAATAATGGGAAAGAAAAGAAAAAAGTGTAGGAGAAGAAGAAGGACAGTAGGAAAAAAGAAAAGAAAATGAAAGCCAAGAAAAAAAATATACAAAGTAGGGGAGGGAATAAAATAAGGGAAGAAAATAGAAAACAAATCTAATAAATTTTAAAAATATCTAAAATTACATGACTTGAATAATAAATTGTGATGAGAAGTCAAAAAAACCAACATACAGGTGAAATAAAAAACACATTAAAAAAAAATACCTTCTCCTTGCTGAGGTGTTTAAAACAGAGAGACTTCCTTTAGGTACCTCCAGTTTAAATGTCAGTCAGGTATCATCACACCTTGGCTGTACAACGTCTAACTGGATCTGGGTGTGGAGGGAGTGTTAAAACCACTGGGTTCCAAGCTGGGGAGGACCGTGTACTTGTTTTCTTCATGCATTTAGATCAGTCTCTTGCTTTAAAAAAAGAAAATGCACAGCTCAGTCCCAGCAGCCTTTGCCCTGACCTCCTCTGTGTGAATGTAGGTGGTTCTGGGTGGTCTGCTGCAGGCCTGTGAGCTGACAGGCCACCTGCAGTTGTATGTTCCTAGGGATTTCCTGGTGCAAAGGGAAAAGTACCATGGGCTAGAGTAGGTAACAAAGACTTCACCCTGTCCCCTAGGGTGAATGTCAGTGACTTTGAAAATTCCAAAGCTGGCCTGGGAAACTGTGGGCCTCTTATACTACAGAAGGGCTAGTGCTGGTGCATCCCTTGCCTGGAGGAACCCTCTCAGGTGTGACCAGGATGTTTTGTCTGTAGCTGAGAGTCTTCAATGTACAGAGAGAAGTGCGGGGCGTGCAGATAGTGGAGAGGGCCCCACTCTGTTCTCTCTGCCAGCAGGTGGGTTTCAGTGGCATCAGCCTTTCAGTGATCTCACTATATAAATTATTTAGATGAATTGCTAGCAGGTTTTTCCTCCATGGTACTCTTTGCTCTGATCTCCAGGGGAGATGAAGATGCAAGAAATTATGTTTTCTTACCGTGAAGGCTTCTGGAACAAGGCTTGGTAAGTCCCCACAAAATGGCTCTCTGCCTCAGTTCTTACCTTATAAATGGATAAAAGCAGACAACTTCTCACACAGCTGACCAGTATGCAATTCTAGGCTCACTAAATTCAGCTAAATTCACATTGACTTTCCATTCTGCAACTGTTTCTGCATTTTTGTTGGATTTGCCTCTCTTTCTCTCCCTTTGTGTGATGTTTTCCCTCTGGCTGGCACGGGAACTGGCTACAGGTGCAAGTTCAGAACGGATTAAATCTTTCTGACTGTTCTAGTAAGCAGAGTCTCTGAGTCTCTGCAGGTTTCTGACTGACCAATATTGAACCTCTGTACATTCTTTCAGTCACCTACCTCACTGGCTGTTCTCCACATATTTCATTTCCAATCTGTGGAAGACCAGGGACATGCAGCCTGCTTCTGTGTCACCATTTTCCTGGCCCTTAGCAAGTTTTTTAGAATGATCTTCTAAGGCAGTATTAAATCAAACAGATGAATAGCATCACACTTTAAAAAAGTTGGTATCTTTTAGACTATAAGAGCACAGGACAGTAACAGAAGACAATAATAAAGTCAACATCTTTAGAAAAAAATTTAAACAATATCTGGGGAAAGAGGAAATCAAGAAGGACAAAAATAAAACATTAATGATATCATCAGTTGGAGGACACACATTTAAACTTATAGCAATATCCATGTATATCCAAATATGATCTTTCAATGAACTGCACCTCTGGGTATTCACACCCCGTGTGGCCCTGTCAACCCTGAATATGGGAAAGCCTGTGTGGCCTATAAGATGGTATGCTCTGTGACCTTGCAGGTAGGTTATAGGAAGCTTGCCACTTTTGCCTTGGTAAAGAGGAATGTATATTCTAGGCTAAGTCAATTTTATGAAAGAAGTCCAATTACCTCGAGAGCACCAAGCTGCGAGGGAACCCAGACTGGTTGTGTGGGGTGGACACCAGGAGAGAGAGAAAGATGCCTAACTGTCCCCAGAAGCTCGTTAGTCCAACTTAGTTGGAAGAAATATGGCTGTAGATGCTTTCTTGGAAGTTTATCTTTCTCTAGGCTTCAGAATAAGTTCCCAACTCACTATTATTGCTTGTAAAATTCTGATCTCTGGTCTACACCAACCTGAAGAATTTGAGAGTAAACATAACTTATGATTTCAGCCACTACATTTTAGGGCACTTTATTATTCAGCAGGAGGTAACTGAAATGCCTTGAAGCTGGAGAAGAGTTAATCCTTACAGACTCGCCAAACAGCAAGAATCATCACACTTTGCAAGTTAGTATCATTCAGACCATGTTTTGTGGACACATATATCAATATAATTAGAAATAAATAATGATAAATGAAAATTTTCTTTAAATTCTGGAGAAAAGACAAAATCGAGATGGAAATTTAAGAATTTTTATAACTTAGTTATGAAGACCAAACTGAGGTGATGCATTCTATGGCTACATTAGAAGTGAAGGCAATTTTATTTTCTTAAATTCTCACATTTTTAAAAAAAGGAAAAATGGTGATGCTTAAATCAAATTAAACAGATAAAATTTAATACAAATAATTGTTAGCCAAGAAAAAGATGGTGAACTATTGACAAAGGAGTACACTAAGACAGAGCAAAGAAAACAGCTGTCACCCTTAATACTAATAGAAAAATGAACAAGGAAGTACCTTAGAAGAAAGGTTCTGTAAAGAAAAAAATATAGATGTCTGAGAGATGACCAGAGGTTTTCTAAAACCATGCCACCTGCCGTGGCAGTTTCTGAAGGATATTTACCAGGACCACAAAGGCAGCACACTTCCATAATAGAGAATATTGCTAAGGAAATCAGTCTCATGTTGAACTGGCTGCCATTCCTGGGAATGTTTTAGGGATCAGCGATGTGCTAGACAACCTGCAACTGCGGAAAAGCAAACAGAAAGAAGCAGGCAACTTCCTCCTCCAGTCTTGCAGTCTCCTTCCAGTGCCCCTTGTGGGCAAAGGCTAACTAACATAAAGCCAGGTAGAAATGGAAAAATGTGATATGCAGAGCAAAGATGCATGACTTGGAACTGAGCAGCAATAAATTAATAATAGATTCAATATAGGATTCTGAGCACCATAATAAGGACAAAAAAACAAGAAAGAGGAAAAATAATATGAAAAATGAAAAATTTAGAGAGGATTAACAATTTTTAATTTGACACTGAGATGATGCATTCTATGGCTGCATTAGAGGTGAAGGCAATTTTGTAAAATTAGCAAATTTCTGGAAAACTTAATAAAATCATTGTAAAATAAATGATTTAACCATAGATACAACAGAAATTTAAAAAATACAACATGTAGTGAACTATTTCATGCCAATAAATTTGAAAACTTAGATGACATTTTAAAAGGTACTACTTACCAATAACTATTCAAGAAGAAACAGAAATTATACTATCATTATTAAAGATTCTGTATTTGAAATTTTCACGGGGGAAAAAAAAAACCAGTAGGTCAAGTGAGTTTAACCAACTAAATCAAATCCTACACAATTTCTTTCAGATAATAATTAATAATAATAATAACAAAGGAATGCATGCCAAGAATTTTTATATTTTCAAATGAGTTAGAAAATGTACCTAGAAACTGACATTAGGAAACAAGGACTGTACATAAAATAAAATTGCAGTTCTTTTCCCCTTCACAACATGTGAACAAACATTCTAAGTAAACAATTGAAAACTAAATCCATAATAGAAAAAAAAAATCCAGAAGTATGCCTCAGAAATAGAATGTAATAACTAAATGTGGTGCATTTATTTAAAGGGATAATTGTTGTGCAGTTACTAAAACAAATAAACTATGGGTTCAGACTAAAAAATAGATGAATTTCAAAAATAATATTCAGTAAGAAATGTACATAATATAAAAACATATACATTACATTTTCATTTATAGGCTGTTCAAAAATAGGCAGTACTAAATAATACATTGCTAAAGATCCTGGTATGTATGATGAAACAACATATAATAGTAAGAAAATGATTGACATGAATATTTTGGATCAAAGGGGCAACTGTGATAAGGGAAAGGCATATGATCATTTCAAAGTCACTAGTCCTAGCTGTGGTGTGGAACCATAGATATTTGTCTTATCAATATTCTTTAAACCTGTACAAATATTTATGTGAACTCCTTTGTATGTATAAAATATTTTGTAAGACAGAGATTGGTATATGGGAAAGAGGGAGGAATAAGTGGAGTTTAGCTATAACAAAGAGATTTAGGGTTCGAATCTTAACTTAGCCTTATAAAATTAGCTGTGAGGCTTAGGTAACTTACCTCAACTTTCTGAGTTTAAGTTGCCTCATAAATAAAATTAAAATAGTATCCATTTTATAGCATTATTAAAAAATTAAATAAGATGTCTCTGATCTTCTTAGCAGATAGTAAGTGCTCAATAAATGGAACTATATTGCCCATATGAAAGTCTTTTCTCTTTCTATTTATTAGCATTTATGAAATCCCTACTACTTACCAGACTATGTACTGAGCTATACTAGTAAACAGAACAGATATGAAGCCTGTCGTTGTAGGACTTTAGGTCTGGCAATGGGGATAGACATTAAGCAATCATACAGAGAGATAAAGAAATAAATTATGATACATGATTAGAAAGTAAAACAAATGGTAGGATAAACCTTAGCACGAAACTTTCTTTCCATTGAGGGAGTCAAGGGAAGTCTGCTCTGAAGAAGTGGCACATTGGAGAGAATCTGTGGAGATGGTTTTCTGTCTTATTAGTGCTTTACATGTGGTAGAGCAATAAATTCTTCTCTGTATCAGACACCAACACTGAGAAAAAACATGCTGAGTCCAGATTCCTTCCAATATATTCCCCAAAGCATATAGGTTCTCTCAGGGAAGAAGGGGAAAGAAAAGCCAGTTTTGGACATTTAGAGGAACAGATAAAAAATATAGTTTATATACATATATATGTCTATGTGTGTGTGTGTGTGTGTGTGTGTGTGTGTGTTTGTGTGTGTGTGGAGAGAGAGAGACAGAGAGAGAGGAGAGCATATATATGCAAAGAAGGCCTTCCTCCATAAATTGCCAATTATGGTCCTTCGGTCCTTGGTTATATAATCCTTACTAGAATTACTTTGCTTTTGGAGCCAATTCCCTAGAGTCTTGTGTTCTTGGCTGGTGCAGAGTAAAGTTATTGCATGCCAACCTCTTAAATTCCGAATATAGCATTTTCCTACTTACTATCCTCCCAAGTCTGTAAGGTAATGGAAAAGAAAGACAAAGGAGGCAATTTGAACACTGGGTTCATTAAAAAGCAAAAGATAAAGTCGACGTTGCATCTTGAACTTAATCAGATATAATGGCATTTTTCTTTAACTATATAAAAGGAATGCTCTAGATTTAGGTACTAGCATAAACGGAGATGGAAAAATGAGGCATTTATTTAGAAATTTCTGTCTACCTTACTATAAAGACTTTCCATATTGATAAGAAATCTACGTCAAGGTGAAATATTAAAATATCTACTTAGTATAATCTCATAGTTAAAGCATTGCATTGTATATCAAAAATCTGCTTGCTGAGAGGCGTGTACTATCTTGAGACTGTAGCTTCGCAGAGTTGTACCTCCTTTCCTCATGCTTCATGATGGGACAAGGAGAGGAAAACACAGAGAATATGGACATGTGATATTAGCATTAGACAAAACATCTAAAAATTGCATTAAAAAAAAGAATGGAGCCGACTGGGTGTGCTGGCACGTGCCTTTAATCCCAGTGGCTTGGGAGGCTGAGGCAGGAGGATTTCAAGTTCAAAGCCAGCCTCAGCAAATACAAGGCACTAAGTCCTCCATTCATGCCTCTTCACTGGCATTTAGTTGTAGCAAATAATTGGACATTAAAATCATTCCATTCACGTTTGTTCCTTTAGAGACAAGATCTTGTCCTAAAAAAATATAAAATAGGGCTGGGATGTGGCTCAGTAGTTGAGTACCCCTGAGTTCAATCCCTGGTACCCCCTCCCAAAAGATTGGAACCCAAATGCATAGCAGAGAAATAAGACTGAAGGAAACTGGGTGTCTGAGCCTCTTTCCTTTAGGTATTAATATGAAAAAGAAATAAATTTCTATCCTCATTAAAAATGCCACATAAAAGGCAGCAAAAATCAAACCCTTATAGCTGCCTTCTACCCTCCACCAAAAACAAAAATAAGTAAACAAAATACTTCCAGTTTAAGTGAAAATGATGGACATGCAGTCTCATTCTTCTTAGGCAGGGAGACTTTGCCTATTAACTTAGATATACTCTGGAAGTTCACAGTAAAGTTGAAGCAATTCTGTCTTTGGTGGAGATATTTATCATCAACAATTAGGTCTGACTCTTTGTATTTTGGGGTTTGCAATGGATTCTAGTAGAGTATTTCATGTAAATTCCAGATTCTAGAACTCCTCAGATTCTGCCGTCTTTTTAAGTTCTCTTTCACTATTGACTGTAGGAAGCACAATTCAGAATTCACTGGCTTCAAGGAAAGCATGGCTGCTGAATAGGCTTCAAGTTCCCATTAAGGAGGAATGAGGGTGTGAATAAAAAGTGACTTGTGAGCTAACAGGGATGGTGAAGACTCCCAACCACCATCACATTGCTCACCTTCAGCCTTTTACAAATAAATAAAATCACCATCATCATCATCCATAGTCAGGACAGAAAATAACTGGTATGTCTTGAATCCTATCCCATAAAGCCAGAGGTGTTTTAATTGAGATTTTTAATTGATCTAGGTGAACTAATATATAATGGTTCCATGCTATAAGGAATCAGTGAGGTCCAGCTGCCATCGTTTTAGACCTCCAACCACATGAGACAACACAGATTTAATGGTGTAATATGCAGCTTCTTATATTCTTTAATCATTCATGCCATTTGTCTCAACACTGCTTTTCTTGACTGGCTTCCCCACTTCCCCAACCTTCTCCCATAATGCTTGAAACAACCTGGACCTACAAGTTTCCTCTGTGGTTCACCTCTCACTCCTTGTTCAGTGGAGACAACTGTGAAAACCCTAGTCCCTTTGTGGCAATGGCTCTCATAAAGTCATCAGGCCCCTGACTGCTCATGGTAGGCACTTGAATGATTGAGGCAGTGAACATTTAAAAGTGTATTTTGATGTGTGTATCTTTTTAAGATACAAAGAGGAAAAAGCCTCTTTCTTTATTAATTTATTCAACAAATATTCCTCATGGATCTATTGTGATCAAGACTTTGTACCTGAAGAAAAGTCCTCCATTCATGCCTCTTCACTGGCATTTAGTTGTAGCAAATAATTGGACATTAAAATCATTCCATTCATGTTTGTTCCTTCCTCTTTGTCTCTATACTGTATTTCATGACACTTCTTCATGTGTGTAGTTGAGGTTTGAATACGAAGTGTCCCCCAAAGTCTCATATGCTGAAAGCTTGGTCTCCAATGTGAAGTATTCAGAGTTGGGACTTTCTGGAAGGTAATTGGATTTTAAGAGCTCTAACCTCATCACAGGATTAATGCACTGATGGGTTAATAATTTGATGGCATTATTGGGAAGTGTCAGAAATTGCAGGAGGGGTGTCTAGTTGGGGGAAGGAAGTCACTAGGGCATTTCCCTAGAAAGGTATTTCTTGTCTCTGGTCCCTTTGACTCTCTGTTTCTTTTCCCGGGCTGTCCTGACATGACCAGCTATGTTCCACTTTGCCATTCCACCATGATTTTCTGCCTTACATAAGCTCAGACCATGGACTGAGACTTCCAAAACTGTAAGCCAAAAAAAATCTTTCCTCTTCTTAAGTTGTTTTTCCTCAGATATTCTTTCACAGGGATGTGAACACAGTGATGACTAATACTAATGTCCTTCTTCTCTAGCATAATTCAAACCATTCTCTTTTTTTCCTGTTTATTGAGGCATACATGACAAAATAAAGTTGGATACATTTTTAAAAATTGGATATGTTTAAGGTGTATGATATGATGTTTTGATTTACATACATATTGCAATATGAATTACCATAATCAAATCAAATGAATTAACATATCCATCATGTTACATGATTATGATTGTGTTAAGAAAATCTTAGGATAGACTCTTTTAGATGATCTCAAATACACAACAGAGTATTATTAACCAGGCACCAAACTTACATATTAAATCCCTAGAACATATTTATACTGCATGACTGAACAAACCTTTGCAATCCTTGACCAACTTCTCCCCATTTCCCACACCCCTCACCCAGCTCCTGGAAACCATCGTTTCATTTTCTGTCTTTATGAGTTCAAAAATAGATAACGTGTTGGCAAGGATGTGCTGAAAAGGGAACACTTGTATACTGTTGTTGGGGTGTGAATTGGAATAGTCATTTATGGAAAAGAGTGTGGAAATTCCTCCAAAGATTAAAAATAGAGTTACTATATGATATGTGACTTCTGGGTACATATTCAAAGGAAATGAAATCAGCATCTCTGAGAGACACCTCAACCCTCCATGTTTATTGCAGCATTTTTTACACAGGCAAGACACGGAAACAACCTGAATGTTCATCAGCTGAAGGTAGTCTCAGACCAGAGCCAGAGAGGAATTGAATCAGCCAACAATCTTGGGAGTCAGCTTAACAGTGGGTAAATCTCATTTGAACCTTGAGAGAATCACAATTCCATCTCACATCTTAACTACAGCCTTAGGAGAAACCCTGAGCCAGAGGGCTTAGCTTAGCCTGCTCACACTTCTGACCTACAGAAATTGTGAGACCAATACTGTTCTTTTAAACCACTAAGTTTTGAGGTACTTTGACATAATCCTGCAATTGTAGCCCTTTGTGTCTAAGTCATTCATGAACTATTTAGTAAGGTATCTACCTTTCTTTCTGTTTGGCACTGTGTTAGGCAAGAGGAATCAGAAAGGAAACTATATAACCTTACTATTAAACAGGGTCTACAAGTCAGAGAGATCCTGGTTTGAATCTTTACTTGGCTACTTTCTAGCTGTGTACCCTTTGAGTAAATTATTAACCCCCTCATACCTAATTTCTCATCTATAAAATGAGAGTATTTAGAAAGTTTTTATGAGTATTCTGTGATATTAAGTATCTGTCATTATGTATAGTGACTGGCAAATAATGACCATAAAATTGATATAGTCTTTATTATTATTAATTATTATTTTATAAATTAAACACTTAATTGAGCTCTAAAACCAAGATATTTTGCAGAAGCTCTTCCACTATAAAACTATACTTCACACAGTTGCAGTGACATACTTATGCTCAGAGTTCTCCCTAGCAGGACTTGAGTGGAGGTTTGTGCGTGTGCCAGGACTAAGACCTTGGTCTAAAGATTGAGATGAGACACCCTGGGAATTGGCAGGCAGCTGAGTCTTCTTTCATTTAATAGTGTTAAAGGAGAGCAAGAGTTAGTCTTTTCTCAATAATTCAGAGAAATTTTTGTTTTTTCAATGGAACATGCACCAGTCTGGACCAAAAGATGACTACATTGCAGCCCTAGGTAAATTATCATCAGTGCAAAGAACTTCAGGCAATCATTTCAATTTCCCCATGATGCCTGCTCATATTAAATAATATTCTTCCTACTCACTTTGTAGATGATTTTTTATTATAAGAATCAAATAATTAAACATGATATTAATATTTAAAAAAACTTTTGATTATAAGAATCTGTACAGAGAAGTATGAAGAGAAATAAAATCACCCCAAATCAATCTTCCAAATATATCCATTAGATTTTGTTGTATTTATTCATTTTTCGCCTATTAATTTATTATGTTCCTATCATTTACCAGGCCCTATGATTTCTAATTAATTATACATATACTTATATAATTACATATATAATTTTAAAATCTGGAATGGATATGATTATGTACAGTTTTATGTCCTCCCTCACTAAAATTGAAACCTTACAGGATCAGCCTTTGGAAACACTTTTTAAGGAGTGCATAATAATGTATCAATTAAGTGACTATACAATAATTGATTAATTATTGCCATTTATTATTCTCCTCCTGATGGTATTTAGGTTGTCATTTAAAGTTCTTTTCATATATATTATTGTAGTCTTTGCATATTGCCATAGGATAGCTCTACAGGAGTAGTCCAACTGGACAAATGGACTTGGGCGTTTATAAAGCTTTTGAGCGCTTTCAAATAGGACGGCTGTTTGCTATAGTAATGTATGAGCATAACATTCTCTTAAAACCTATTTTGAGACTATTAGAAGCAGCTGCTGGGCTCCTTCTTGAGTTTTGTCTTCAGCCCTTCTGCCTTCAGTCCAGCCTCCATTATGTCCATCAGGGTGGCCCAGAAGTCCTACAAGATGTCCACCTCTGGCTCTGGTGCGTTTAGCAGTCGCTCATACATGAGTGGGCTCAGTGCCCACATCAGTTCCTCCAGCTTCTTCCAGGTGGGCAGCAGCGGCAGATTCAGGGGAAGCCTGGGCTCCAGCATGAGTCTAAACAGCAGTTATGGTGGGAGTGGGGGTGTGGTGGGCATCACAGCAGTCACCATAGACCAGAGCCTGCTGAGCCCCCTCAAGTTGGAGGTGGACCCCAACATCTAGACTTCGCAGACTCAGGAGAAGGAGCAGATCAAGACCCTCAACAACAAGTTTGTTTCCTTCATTGACAAGGTGCGATTCCTGGAGCAGCAGAACAAAATCTGGGGACCAAATGGAGCCTCCTCCAGCAGCAGAAGACTGCTCGCAGCAACATGGACATGTTAGAGAGTTCCATCAACAATCTTCAGCGGCAGCTGGAGTCACTGGGCCAGGAGAAGCTGAAGCTGGAGGCGGAACTGGACGACATGCAGGGGCTGGTGGAGGACTTCAAGAATAAGTGTGAGGATGAGATCAATAAGCGTACAGAGAAGGAGAATGAATTTGTCCTCATCAAGAAGGATATGGGTGAAGCTTACATGAACAAGGTAGAGCTGGAGTCTCACCTGGAAGGATTGACTGATGAGATCAACTTCCTCAGGCAGCTGTATGAAGAGGAGATCCGTGAGCTGCAGTCCCAGATTTCCCACACGTCCGTGGTGCTGTCCATAGACAACAGCCACTCCTTGGACATGGATGGTATCATGGCTGAGGTCTGCGCCCAGTACAAGGAGATTGCCAACTGCTGCCGGGCCGAGGCTGAGAGCATGTACCAGATTATGAGGAGCTGCAGACACTGGCTGGGAGCCCGGGGATGACTGCGCCTCACCAAGACCCTGATCTCTGAGATGAACCGCAAAATCAGCTACCTCCAGGCAGAGATCCAGGCCCTCAAAGGCCAGAGGGCATCCCTGGAGGCTGCCATTGCTGATACTGAGCAGTGTGGGGAGTTGACAATTAAGGATGCCAACAAGAAGGTGGCTGAGCTGGAGGCGGTCCTGCAGCGGCCAAGCAGGATATGATGCAGCAGTTGCACAAGCACCAGGGCTCGTGAACGTCAAACTGGCCCTGAACATCGAGATCACTGCCTAACGCAAGCTGCTGGAGGGCGAGGAGAGCTGACTGGAGACTGGGATGCAGAAAATGTGTATCCACAGGAAGACAACAGTGGCTACTCAGGAGGGCTGAGCATGTCCTACTGGGGCCTCTCCAGCCCTGGCCTCAGCTACGGCCTGAGCTCCTTCCAGCCCAGCTTTAGCTCTGCTGGGGGCTCTACCTCTTTCAGTCGCACCAAGACTGTGGTTGTGAAGAAGACTGAGACTCACAATGGGAAGCTGCTGTCTGAGTCCTCTGATGTCCTGCCCAAGTGAACAGCCTCGGAGTTACTCCTAGTCTCCTGCATCCTGCTGCCCCAGAGCCTCTGGGGGAGGCAGCTGTAAGAGGGGAGTATAGGGAACAAGAGATCCACCGAGGTTCAGCCCTAGCCCTCACCCAACCCTGGGGGCCCCCTGTTTTTCCTGGAGTACCCCCTCTTGCCCATGCCCTCAACCCCAAACCAATTCACTTGTTTTTTTTTCAAAATAAAGTCTCAAGTGGCCCTGTCAAAAAAACAAAACAAAACAAAACAAAAAACCTATTTTGAATATCTACACATAGAATCTTAGATCAAAGATGAAAATGACTCTTCAGAGTAAACTACAGTGGGAGTTCTAGACTTATTAAGTGGTGTCCTTGGGAGCACTGTGGTCTGTGACAGACAACCACACTTGTAAAGTGTGAAGGATTTTTCCTCAGGTTTCCTGAGATACTCTCGTTTAACAGGCATCAAGTTTCAAGGCTGTTTCTCTAGATGGACACTGTATAAGTGTTGCTGATGAATGACTGACTGCACAGAACTGATGGTGATAAAGCCAAACGATGAAGAGAAAAGAAAGGGAAGGACAGAGAGAGAGAAGAGAAGAGAAGAGAAGAATAGAGAAGAGAAGAGATCAGGGGTTCCCTTTATTTTAGCTAGATCTTCTTTGTGGTTGAATACATCTGCTGAATTTACATTGAAAATGAGACATTTTGGATGGATGTGAAAATCTATGTCAGAAAATGCCCCCAACAGAATAAAACATGAATCAGATGATAATAGATGTTATTACTGGAAGGAATGTTTGTCTCTATCTTTTTTTTTAATTTTCTGACTCTCACTCGACCATAGTAAATTTTAATATGTATGTCAGATTTCTTGTAATTTATATAAAATGAAACTCTTTGGGGAAGATAACACCTGAATGTCCACATGATTTCATGCTGCTGTCTCAACTTGGATCTAAAGTTAATGTCAGTTTCTCATACCTTCTCCTAGGGAGATGACAACAGAATAGGCTGATTCAAAATGAATGTACCCCTGTGACTGGTATTTTTGATGGACCTGACTGTATTTCTCCTTTCAGAAATCACCCCCTCTGTGATCACAAGAAAAAAAATAGGTCCATCTTCTAAAATAGAAATAATTTTTGCTTCACTGAGCACTGCTACTTAAAATTGTTTTTATGTTCAAATTCCATTGGTTAATTTTCGTGTCATATCTTATTATGCAAAAATATTCAACAAGCTTTGAATCCTAATGCAATACTGTTCGTTCTTACAGATTTCAGAACCAGACAATGCTTTTAGTTTTTTCTAGCTGTCTGGATTTACTTCTCCAATAATCATTTTTATTTTTATTTTTATTTTTTACCATTTTTACCTTTTGAAGGTTGAGATTTATACCTGGAGGCACTATGAGATACACTGTCAATACACATCAGGAAAGTACATCTCAGGACTAAGGTAACTGGGATAGTAGAGGATGTCAGACAAGTCTGTGAATAACAGTTGAAGGGACCATGGTGTTGCTACTTGGATAACTCCAACATAGGAGAGAGGATAGTAGTGATGACACTTGTCATCCAAATCCTGAAGAGGTCAGATGAAGGAGCGGAACTACTTATGTTGTATAACTCACAAAGGGATCTAACATCAACAAGTGGTTTCAACCCCCAGATATCTTTTAACTCCCTGTAAGTCTAATTTATGATGTTTTCATATCCTGCCTGGATTCATACCACAGTCTCATAACTGGTCCTCCACTTTATTTGTGCTCCCCTCCAATTCATGTTTTCCCCCTGCTTAACTCTTCAATAGCTTCACATCATGTTAGATGAAGTTTTAGAACCTTTGATGACCCACATACCCCTGAACGACCTTGTTCTTCTTCCCTTTCCATCCTGTTTCCCCCTGGCCTGTTAGTCTTTGCCTCAGCGCTGTGGGGTTCTTTGAAGAGGATAGCACTAGGACACCCGTATGATTTCAAGCTGCACTTGTAGCACACAAAGTTCCCTCCAGTGTTGGAAGCTTCAGATACATTGCTCTTTAGCTGGAGCTGCCTTTCCTTGTTCAGGCATCCCTTGGCTGTTCTCCCTGTACTGTCTAACCTTGACTGACCTTTGAGGCTCCATACACTCTCCTCTTCTCCTTAGTCTGGGTCTCTCAGTTATCCATTCTAGAGTTCTTATCCAACTTTTTTCCAGTGCTTCTCTTGTAATCATCTGTACAATGTCTGTTTTCCAGCATCCATGAATACTCTATAGATGAACAGACTATTTCTCTCATCCACTACTGTATTGGAGCACCTAGAATTCATTCACTTAGCCAAGATAATGGATACATAAGGTAAAATGATTATTTAATAAATTTTTATGTGTTGAGTGAGGAGATGATGAATAGAATAAAAGGAAGTTCATTTTTCTCTGCAGCAACTCCAACACTGAAAGTTTTCAGAGCATAAATTAGACTGGCTGTGGAGGGGAAGTTTTCCTCTTTCACTAGAAGTACCCTGCAGACACCTTTTGGTGGGAACATTGCACTGGCATATGAAACACCAAGTGGGATAATTAGACATACCCTTTAGATGCTCTTTCAAGCACAGTGATCTTATGACTTGTGAATTATTTTAAAACTTTTTTTGGGGGGAGAAGTTATGATAATAAAACAATAAAGAAGAGATTGCATTTTTGTCTGAAGATGAATGTTTTGAATGTCTGCCTCTTCGTTTCCTTTGAAATTCAATTTGTGCATGTGAGGATCATGAATGTGAATGAGGATGACAATTACTCACACATTCATTAATTGAATAAATATTTCCTTTGCTGAGGATATAGCAGGGAATACAAAATTAAGTGCTTCCACTAAAAACTCTTCTACTATATGGGAAATAAGCAAAAATATACATGAATAAATGAATAAGAGAAGTGTAATAATAATAGATCACGATGATTGAACAGGGGTATCTTCCTCAGATAATATTAACAGCTAAAACTTAAATAAGAAGGTGATCTTTGAGTCAAGATTTGAATGACGAGAAGGAGAGATGCACAAAGATCTGAAAGAAAGGAAGAAGGGAAGAGTGCACTCAAGGAAGGTACAGGCAGAAACGAGCTCCTCATGCAGGGAGAATGAAAGCCAGCTGTTACAGAGGGAGAAAGGAAAGAGTGGAATGGAGTGATGTTGCAAAGGATGGTGAAACCAGATCAGATGGTGAGGAAGAGTGATGGACTGACATGAGGAGATGGAATTTCATACCAGTGAGACACACACTCTTGGAATTTGAGTAGAGTTACAACCTGACTGTGGTTTGGCTCTCTTATCTTTATTGTGAAAGTTTTTTACACCCCTCTTCTTGCTGCTCACTGCAGTACCTTCTAACTTTCTTCACATATATTTATCTTCTGGGGAGAGTTCTTCTTGTACTACTCAAAGCTATTCCATTTTACCATTTACCATTCTTGCTTCTAGTTATAACTTCTAACTCCACCTGTCCCACCTCATCCATTATTTTGTCTTTACTTCTCTTTGTCTCTTAAATTTTATTTATTTTGCCTTAGAGCATTACATAACCCCTTTATTTCAAAGATAGTGGTCATAGGAGTTTGGAACCTGATTGCAATAGAACAATAAGTTTTTCTTGAAACTTATAAGAGTCATGTTGATTCAGATGAGGACAATTGACTCAAGAGTAGACATTACAGCTCCCAGAACTGCTCATTCCTCCTGTCACAGGAGCTTCCTTCCTGATGGTGGCTCACTATGGGCCTGGGCACACATACCCTATTGACTAGTATCCGTATCAGTCTCTTCCACTGGTATCAGGACCTTGACTATTGTTTCTTGGCCTGTTGAAAGAATCTGCAATGCTCTTAGCCTCCTTGTGGTAGGTTGGTTTGTGTTCCCCTCCACATTCCTTTGTTGAAGTCCTAATCTCTAGTACCTCAGAATGTGACTCTATTTGGAGACTGGGTCCTTAAAGAGGTAATTAAGTTGAAACGAGGTCATTAGCATGGAGCATAACTCAGTATGAGAATGGAAGCCTTGGACTCAGACACAGATGTGAACATGAAGGCAGCCATCTACACTACAGGGAGAGAGGGCCAAAAGAAACCAGTCCCACTGACATCTCGATCTTGAACTTCCAGCCTCCAGAACTGTGAGACATGAATGTCTGTTGTCTAAGCCGCCCAGCATGTAGTCCTTTGTTTTGGCAGCCCCGGCAAACCCACACAACCCCTCGGCCTCTTCCATGCCTTGGTCATTTATTTTTTCAGAGTTGTGTGGTTCCTCAGTAAGGCATTGGTCACTCGACCAAACACCATCATGGCCAGTAGTGTTCCTCTTCCATTACCCTGATCCAGGGACAAATTAGCGTTCAATATGTATTCACATTGCAGGATTATGATCCAGAAGACTCGAAGTGATCACTTGTGGGGAATTTGCTCAGACCTCCAAAAAAACATTTGGCTTTCTTCGAGTAGCCAGATGGTCTCCAGTTTCCAGCAGTCACTGCCTCAGGGGTACTGACCTCAGTTCGACCTTGGAGCACTCCACTATTTTCTTTACAAACACAGGCTTGAACTTTCTCCAAGCTCTAAAAACACCCATTTACAAATATTGATGTCCTTAGTGTGACAATCAACCCAGAGCTTTTCACACCTGACAATGTCCTCCAAAACAGCCAAAGTCAGCCCAAGCAAACTTGTGACCAAGCAGCATGGAACAAAAGTGCGCAGGCTGTGTTCTCTGATCTGCAAACAAAAGCAAGGAACAGAGTGCGCAGGCTGTGTTCTCTGATCTGCACATGCTTCAAGTGGAAGCCACTCCCAAAGTCACGGGCCCAGCCAATCCCATATCCTCATTAAAACCTTATGGAAATACAAGACTTTCCTGTGCTATATATCCTTTTTGTCTGCACCATGGGTCTAAGATACAGCAGTTTTCCCATGTTATAGATAAGTAAATGGGAGTTAAGATGGCTTATTTGTCTCATCAGAGTCACAAGAAGTGAAAAGTAGTGTTAGGTTCATGTGCTAAGGTTTGTGTGCTACTAACATCTAGCCTTTCATATTTCTTCCAGAACAGTTGTGAATCTTGCCGTATTTCTTCAGTCTTCAATCATCTTTCACTTCTCTGAACTTTTCTATCA
The DNA here is from genome assembly GCF_902686445.1 of Sciurus carolinensis. NCBI lineage: Eukaryota > Metazoa > Chordata > Mammalia > Rodentia > Sciuridae > Sciurus > Sciurus carolinensis. Next base: position 103,221,263 of record NC_062218.1, on the reverse strand, counting down.
AACACTGGCACTCAGGAAGTGCTTGATGGTGGCCCATATGGTTTGTGCTCCATTCAAGGTGTGTTTGTCTGATGTCTCCAGTTACATTATAACTCTTCCGTGATAGAAACAGTACTTAGAGCTATGCTACGTTGGCTCCTATAGAGTCTTGCATTCAGTGAAGACCCAGTGTTGTTGATTTCCTAGGAATTTTGGGGGATTCTCCTTTGGAATGTCTCATAAAAACAAATACCAAGTAAGAGATCATTTGGTGGAAATTTGGGAGGAGGCAGTGCAATGGAGATATAAGAGTTGCAGTCTAGGTCTGGGGTTGTGGCTCAGTGGTAGAGCACTTGCCTTACATGTGTGACACACTGGGTACAATTCTCAGCACCACATATAAATAAATGAATAAAATAAAGGTACAGGGCTGGGACTGTAGCTCAGTGGCAGAGCACTTGCCTAGCATGTGTGAGGCACTGAGTTTGATCCTTAGCACCACATAGAAATGAACAAATAAAATAAAGTCTTGCTGTATGACTACAAAAAATTTAAAATAATAAAATAAAATAAAGGTACATCAACAACTAAAATATATATCATATACATATATATACATATTTTTTAAGAGTTGCGGTCTAATGCTCAGAATCTCACAATTTTAGTCTCAGCTCTTAATTCTTGCTGGTTTTTTGGCCCTAGATGAACTACTTGAGCCCTTCTGAGCCTCGGTTTCCTCATCTGTAAAATGAGAATGGCATACCTCAATGACTTGCTGTGAGAACTGAAGATGAGACCAGACATAAAGATGCTTCAAAAACTAAAGTCCTATTTGCATACAAGAGATTATATATTTTAGCCCTAGTAGTTTTAGTATTTGATATTGATTTGCAATGAACAACGTCTCTGTGTGATTTCATTTTCTCCATTAGAAAAGGATGGAGTGGTCTGCAAGTTTCTTCTTACTTTAACACTCTGAATCTCCTTGTGGTGCTGGTGAGAATGTGCGGGGGTAGCTGCAGTGGCTGTGTAGGCCAGACCTTCTAAAGTGAGAACCAAATCCTTATATTCAAAGGGCTTCTCACTCACATCCTACTTGCCAGGGAACAGGATCACATCTCCTGTGGGGGCTGTTTGTATCTTTGGGGAAGGGGTGGTGTGATCATATGAAATGTGTTGCTACCAGTGCAGATGGAGAAATGCCATTCTCCATGAGTTTATGGTTTTAGTGATTGTCTCTTCTGCCTGGCTCATACAGCCCACAATTATATGTTTATATCTTTGAACTCTTATTCCAAAAAGGAAAAAAAATCTGAAGATGTATGTGAGACGTCTCTTTCAAAATGCTTTCTTTTTTCCAGACACCTTCCTCATACCTAAAAACACAATTTCCAACACAATTTCCTTGACATTCTTTCTTCTCTGACAAAGGAAGTGTGAATGAGGGCCTGTTTAACAGTGGTAGAAATGGAACAAACATATATTCACAAACTGATAGCTAAAGCAGTTCTATTTAACATCAAATAGAAGCTAAAGTGCTAAAAGAGTCTAATGATTTCCCCATCGATGGCAATGGGTATAATCATGGAGGTGTTTGTGACTCTGTATTCCTTGACCTTGCTGCAAAGTATGCCACATGGTTGCTGAGGTTTGGCTTCTTCTCCAGGAAAGATGGCCTTTTTAAAAAAATGGTTTTTACATTAATTACTGAAGGTTTGTTTTTTTCAGAGAAAATGGTTCTTAAATAATTTTAAAAGCTAAAGAAAAAGGTTAAAAGAGTTGGCTTGAGACCATGGCACTCATAAGTGCAAGTTGTTCTTCTCTGAATTCTCTTTTGAAATACCAATTATGTGATTTCTTGCACCCAAATTGCAATGACTTGAAAACACCTTGGGGTTGGGCAGGGTGGCACACACCTGTTAATTCCTGATACTTGGGAGGCTGAGGTAGGAGGATAGAAAGTTTGAGGTAAACCTGGCAACTTAGCAGAATGCTGTCTCAAGAACAAGTAAAAAGGGCTGGGACTGTAGCTTAGTGGTAGAGCACTTGTCTATCATGCATGAGACCCTGCCCTGGGTTCAATGTTCAGTACTTAAAAAAAAAAAAATCCATGAAAAAGACTTGATATTCCTTGGCCTGGATTCTGACATCTTCTATAATTTTCCTCCGACCTAGTACCTTTATCATGATATACCTTTTCTCTGATACTCTAGGCATTCTGCATTTTGGCAATATGTGTCTCCTATAATCTTTCCTAGAAGGCATTTCCCACCTCCTTGATTTTTATTCCCAGTATTCCCTCAGCTTGGAACAGTCTTCCACTTGCAGATATCATTTTTTTTTTCCTTAAGTCCCTATTGAAATGTCACTTCCTCCACAACAGGGCTCTTCAACTCCCAAATGGAATATTCTCCTCATATTTAGTGTTTGTGTTGTTTATTATTTTTAGTTTTATTGACTATTTCATTCCAACTTGCTTAGAAGTTTTGAAGCATCTGTTTTACATTTTTGACTATAAGGTACCTGTAGACAAAAAAATCACATATTATTCAACTATGAATTTCTTGTTTTCTTTTAAGTGATAGGTACTTCATAAACATATAGTGAATAGATGAATGGATAGACAGCAGACATAAGGATGACTTAGACAATGTCAGAAGCTGATGGAACAAACTGTGAATTCAAAGCTCAATCTAAAGTGCTGTTTCCACTTTGCCTCAAGATGATTGCATGACACCACTGCATTGTGTGCCTGTGCTCACGGTGAGTATGCTACTTTCATTACTGTTTTGTGTGCATCACAGTTTTCCTGTGATGAACCTTCTCTTCTATGGTAATCTGCTTGGTCTGTGAAACTCAGAAGGTGCTTGCTCATTCCCCAACTTTGGGAATCCAGGACTAAGGATATTCCATACATTCAAATGCAGGGATTGGTTTAGGGGTAGAAACAAGATTCAAGCTGGAACAAGTAGATTTTTTTTTTCAAAAACACTGAACGAATTTGGATGAGGGGAGACTCTTTCTGCTCTGAGAGATTATGTGTGTAAACTTGATGTGAACTGGAGGTATGACAGCCTTTATTTCCACCAACAGGGTGAAAAAGGTAGAATTGAGGGATGAAAAGAGAAAAAATTGTGAAGATGGTATTTAAGCCATTAGAACTACTCACGCCTGTACTTTGTCAGAATGAGAGTTACAAATCCCCTTATTTGTTATTTTACACTTGCTCAAGTTCAATTACTATTAATTTAAAATAGGAGTATTCTAGTTAACATACTAGCTTTAAATACAGTGTCAATTTTCTAATACACAGTTGTATCTCTGGGGAAAATTGCTGCAATCAATTCGAAAACTGGTCTGCTACTAGGATAGAAAAATATTCTCAAAAAATAAAGTACATAAAAATTCATACTTGCATGTCTCCTTCTTAACCTGTGCAAGTCCTCTTTAATGCAACCTATTTTTTTTTTCTTTCCTGAACTCATTGCTATGTTTTCCCTCTACTGTCACTCCTATGACTGAAATCACCATCCTTTCTTATCCCCACTCCAATGGCAGCTTCAGATTGGACTCTCATTTTATGATCTCTTCACACTTGATTCTCTACCAAGGCCAGAGTGATCTCGTTGATATCTTGACTATCCTGTACTTGAAACACGATCATCTCCCACTGCTCTCAGACAAAAGTGAAAATGTCTCAGCTAAATTTACTAGACTCTGCCTTTCTGTCTATTGCTAACTCTTTAAACCCTTCTTGGCCATAGTGACTTTCTTTTAAAAAAATCTCTGGAATTTGTGATATATTTTCTTTTTTCCAAGATTTTGCATATTCTGGTTTCAATTATCCTTTAAAAATGGTCCCTACTCCTTTTTAGTGATTTGAATAATGCGCCCTCCAAATTCACATCCTCTTGGAATCTCAGACCTTATTTGAAAGTAGGGTCTTTGCAGAACAGTAAAGATAGAGATTTTATAATGAACCACTAAATCCTATGAAAGTGTCTTTATGAGAAGAAGAGGACACACAGAACTGTAAAGAGGAAGGCAACGTGAAGGTAGAAGAGGAGACCAGAGCCATGTATCTGTAAGCCAAGGGACACAAAAGACTGCCCGCAGCCACAGGAAGATGGCAAAGAGGCATGGAATGGTCTTTCCCTCAGAGGCTCCGGGAGAAACTTACCCTGTGGACACCTTGATTTTGGATATCTTGTCTCTTGAACTGTGAGAATACATTCCCATTGTCACAACCCATCCAGTTAGTGGAACTTTGTTATAGCAAAACTAAGAAACTAATTAACTTTCTTTAAATAACACTGTATATGGAGATATACTTTATATTAATAGTATAAATCAAGGGTCCTTTGGATGTGTTGCCATAGATCTACCTCACTAGGTTTAAATTTTTTGTTGGCTGTCCTCTAGTAGGCTATAGTGCATTCAGCTATCTTTTTCACAGTTGCATGCTTAGGACCTATCAAGATGCCAGGCAAGGAACATATGCATGCTTTGATTGATTTTCTGTATCTTATTGTCCTCTGTCCTTTTGCACCTAGCAAAGTAGCTGATTCACCACAAATGCTCAGTAAATACTGTTGGCTCTTTGATGGCTTCTGTCAGCTGACTAGTGCAGTTAGCAGTGGTGCTACCCATTGATGATGGCACTCCTCTCATCCTTGTCCCAATAAAGAGTGGAGAGTTTGCCCAGAGGGGATTCCATTTGTAGATTTCTCTATAATCCCAGTCTGTTCTCATGTGTAACCAAAGTTCTTGTCCTATAGCCCTGTAAAACCCATTTAGCAGGTGTTCTTTTTTATTTTCCTCAGTTTACAGGGTAGGGGTGGAGAAGCCAAATTTTATGGCTAGAAAATGACAATGGAACTGAGAAGTTCAGAATCTTAATTTATTATTCCTGCCACTAAATCTTGAGAACCCTCAGTAGCACTAGGACAAAAATGTCTCAATCCCTCCTTATTCATTTAAACAACCTACCTTTAATGATCCCTGTGCCTGATAAATGGAGTGTTACTACCTCAGAAAGCACATATTTTTATTCTGGTAAGCTGTGGTAACTATCATCAGTTCTGTGAATCAGAGCCAATCAACCTCCATTTTATCATGTAAAAGTCAGGGTTAATCAATCTGTCATCCTCCTTTTCCTCTCAGGATTGTGTAAAACAACGAATGTAAAGATCTTAGTATATTGTACAGCATGTAGCAACCGAGCAATAAGAAGTCATTATTCTTGTTATCCTTTTACATGAAAGAGGGAATCACGGCCTAAAAGAAGACAAAAATAAAAGTGTCTAAACCCTAAAATTTTAATTAATGGAGAATTTGGTAAGATGATATGAAATCCATGTCATTCCTAGGCATTACCAACTTTCTCAACAAGCCATGCTTGTAGGGAATTTCCTCATGAAACCAATCCCACATGTCCATTCTCTTTCCCAATTAAATTTTAGAAACCAGTGGCTTAATGCAAGAAAACTGGATTTCTTACTGACTGAAGTAATTTGGCAGGATGAATATGCTTGATGGTGGGGAGAGTCTATGCTTTATGCAGTCATTCAGGGTCTCATGTAATGCAGTATAGGGATAAACACTGAAGGTTCTGTGGGAGAGGGTTTTTATGAGCCAGGCCTCATATTGTTACCCACTTTCTCCTACTTACATTGTCCAGATCTCAGTCCCACGACAAACTTAAGGAAAAATGGGAACTAAGATTTTAAGCTGGGTGACCAAGTAAGAGTGAAGTGTACCACCTCCTGTGTCTGCATCAGTAACTGGCCTCTGACCTCTTCAACCCACCTCTGTTCACTCGCATACAGGTAGATATGCACACATACAGGGGACTGACTTGCATTAGGAGACACTACAAACTTGGTCATAATATTAGCAAAGAAAACAAACAACAAATCATTCTCATTTTTTTATTCATCTGAGCATGAGCTATGGAACATTTTAAGCCAGGGAAGAGAAATACGTATCAATTTCAAATGCAAATGGCTTTTTATCCATTGATTCTCTTTCTAGGTACTTATCTGAAGTAAATAAGTAGAAAATGTACCAGAATTTATGTAAAAGGATGTTCGTTACAGCATTATTGGAATAGGAAAATAGTAGATTAAAATGTACATCAATAGAGGATTGCATAAGTAAATTATGGTGCATTTATAAAATGTAGCACTCTGTAGACTTTAACTATAATAAAACATTTCCACATGCATTGACAGTTGCATGATAAGTTGCAAAATAACAAATACAATAAGTTCTGTGCATTCATCAGAGTCACTGTATGCAGAAGCTCTGGTGTGAAGGCTCTTCTGTTAAGTTGGACAGCACAGCTGCCCTGGCAGTATCCCTGTCTGTATGTCCATATCAATGTCTACATGTAACTCCTCCTGTCCCTACCCAGTAGATAGGGCTTTACAGACTTCGGGAACAAACACCATCACAGCTCTCTCTCTCTCTCTCTCTGAAGCTCCACCTACCCTAATTGCAGAAAATTCAGAATGTCCTTCAGGATGCTCTTCTCTTCCTTTGACTAGTCCAAGAAATTTGGAAGCATTTTGCAAGCCAGACAGGATGAAGAAGGGATGAATCAGTTTGATTTCCACTCCTGGGGAAGTAAGCAGCACTCTGCCTCACAATGGAGTTACAAAAAGCAGCTATGTCCAGTTTGAGACATGGTATTGGTGTCTGAGTAATTTGTCATTCTGCACAGCCCACCACCATGAAGCCCTGGAAATATATCCTTTTACCTCACAGCACATTCCCCTCATGACCAGTTCTTCTCTAAATTCTGAGAGCAAAAAGTGTTAGAGTGCATTAACTACCCCTTCTTAGATATATTATTCACAAATTCATCTGAGCAGGTTTCCCTCACTATCTCTGGATATTTTATCCTTTTAATGAAGCCTTTCTATGGCATTTCAAGGAATACTCACAGGAGTCCTTCCTGGAGGAGAGAAAGGGAGAAATTCTATCATTGGTTATGGATTCCAGCAACTCTGCAAGCATATGATCCTAGAAAAACTGAAATGCAGGTGGAAGCTTGTGTTAGGAATTCCTGGGGACAAAGATCATGTTGTTTCACTGTCCCTCATAGAATCTGAAAGTGCTTGCACATAGTAGGACCTCCATGAATGTTTGTTAACCTGCGTTGACCTGAGTTACTTCATTAAATATTTCTAACATATAAAATAAAGGCCATCTTTAAAAACATTCAGCACTGTTCAATGTACCTGGAGCAACACACTTAAAAAGGCTTCCTTTTTGAATATGTAGATCCTTTCTTAGCAAGCAGTTCACTGTGAGCTGCTGAAGAATTAGAATGCTATTTGAGGGAAGGCTCTGATGAGATGGAGAGATATTCCAGTGTCTGTGTAAATAGATTCTAGTTGACAACCTTCCCCACATGGGAGAGCTGCCTTCGAAGAGCATTACTGTGCTGTCAAAGCTAGAAGCAGTGTGACTGTAGCAAAACAGACTTCAGTATCATCTGGTTTAAACATGAGTAGGGAACCCTGGGTCATCTGGCTTCTGACCAAAGGTTTAGGGGATCCTGAGTCTTCCTTTAAGCCCTGGCTGAGACAGGCAGGGCTGATTTTTGGAGCCCTTTCTCCTCATTCCCTGATGTTTCAATCCAGCTCAATGTGGGCTGTAACAAATGTTCTCCCTCCCACCATCCCCTGGGTTTGAGTTCATGCCGACTTGAATCCCCTACTGATTTAAATTCTTTAAAAAATTAAAACCAAGGTTTTTTTTTTTTCCTGTGCACAAGTATATTTTCATTGTCAAAAAGGAGGAAAATACCATTATTAAAAGGATGAATCATATAATTTTCCTATGTACATATATGAATATACTACAGTGAATTCTACCATTGTGTACATTTACAAAATGGGTTTCTAATTAAAGTAAGATATGTTCCATGCTTGTATAATTTGATTAAAATGGATTCTACTGTCATGTATAACTAAAAAGAACCAATTTAAAAAAGGATGAAAATAAAAAGTACCAAAGTACCCCAGATCTCACAGATAAACACACACACACACACACACACACACACACACACACACAAACTTTCTGTGTACATGGTCAAATTATATGTTTAATGTGTGGTTAATACTCACATGTGTAAAATACACATATACATATTTAATATTTAAAATGTATTGTAGTCAATGTGGTTCATTTTCTATTTTGCTGATATTTAGTTTGCTTTCAGCTTAATGAGAGAATTCATGATTGAAAACGTTGAGGAGGAATTTGAACTGAAGGAATTTAGACAGATCTTAGTGCAAAGGGAACACATTGCTTCTGCTAAATTTCTAAGCTCCATTCATTTCTGTAGTAACAGTTCATTTTTAGGACATTGCTTTTCCATATCCAACTAGTTCATTAGTACAAAATTCAGTAAAATTCAGAAGGGCATTCTCAACTTATTAGAACTCCATTTTGAAAGATGTAAAATACTTCTATGCCTGTGTTTCTATCATTAAAAATAATAAGACAGCTGAGTGTGGTGACACAGAGCTGTAATCTCAGCAGCTCAGTAGATTGAGGCAGGAGGATCCCAAGTTCAAAGCCAGGCTCAGCCACTTAGTGAGACCCTAAACAACTTAGTGTGATCTATCTCAAAATAAAAATAAAAAGGGCTGGGGATGGCTCAGGGCTTAAGTACCCTTTTGTTCAATTCCCAGTGCCAATAATAATGATAATCATAATAATACTAATACAACACACAAGCACACATTATGTGTGGTCAGGTGCCCAACTTAGACCACTGTTTTGGGTAAATTTCTCCTCCAGTACTGAGAAAAACAAATCCTGTATTTAAAATCTCATGTGGATTGGGGGGAATTTCCCCCTCTCATGGGAAAATTTTTTGCGTTTCTATTACCTCAAAATTTCAAAAACTCACAAATTTTCAACCCTTGATTCTTAATACATAATCTTAGACAAACTAAGTCAATAAACATTTGGAAGTAAAAAAAAATGTGGTTAAATCAATCCTTTCACAGAACTCGGAAGAAATTATTAAATTACTTTTGTGAAGGAATACAGGTGAGCTGGGGATGTGACTCAATAGTAGAGAATTGCCTAGTATGCATGAGGCCCTGGGGTCAATCCCCAGCACCATCAAAAAAAAAATAATAATAATAATAGAGAGAGAGAGTGTTAAGGGAGGGCACATGCAACTGACACTTCTCTGCTCTCTGACACTTCTGATTTAGGATATGCCAATGTTACTTTGTGTGACTTTGCCACTGGTGTTATCCATATTCTTACATTTTGAATTCTGTGAAACAAGTTCTCCACTTGAAAGAGAAAAAGCAAAGCCACAACCCTCTCTCTGATTTCTCTCTAGATGGTCACAGTTTCAATTTCCAACAGAACAGATGGTGTAGATGCCTTGATGACCACTGCCCGTGCTCTTTCTTATAAGGTGACTGTAAGTAAATGTCAAAAAGGCAGGTTCATTCAGAGAGATGAGCCAGTTTTGCATACCAGGACAGGGACTGGTGTAGCAGGAAGATGATTCAAAGATCTGGGTTCACCCTGCATCTGTGATTTTATAGGTAAAGGATCTTAGACTAATCCTTTAACATCTCTCATACTGAGTTTCCTTCTCTAAAGGAATGACCACATTATTTCCCTGAGCATAAGAGTGAATTAAAATGGTGAATGAAAGTATAACAGTATGTCAAAATATGTAGGTCTAAGTTAAAAATAAAAGTATTATTAGAAAAATGGTCTATAATTAATTACCTAAACATGCACTGTAAAGATGTAGGAAATGGTGAGAAAATTAAATGCAAATTAATTAAAGCAAGGAAAATACAAGATTCCAAGCTAAAATTACTGAAACAGAAAGCAGATAAAAATAGATTGAGAAACTGAAGTTGATTCTTTAGAAAGATTAATATAATTGACAATATTTATCTACCTAGACTGAGTAAGTAAAAAGAAAGAAAACAGAAGTCAGTCTTATCAGTAATGAATGAGGATACAACTTTGGATTCTCCAATCATGAAAAAGGAGGGAATGGAACAAAAAACTTTAGGATGATAAATTTATCAATGTAAGGGAAAGACACAAAACCTTGAAACTCACAAATTGACAATATTAATATAAGAATATTTAAAACAGACGTGCCTATAAATTGCTTTGCAGATAATTTATAGTTAAAATGTCTCTCACTGAATGTTTATGGCATCTGTGTTGAAGCACAGTTGACCATAGGAATGTTGGTTCATTTCTGGAGTCTCATTCTATTCCTTTATCTTCATGACAGTATCATACTGTCTTGATTGTTGTTGCTTTGTAATAAGTTTTGAAATTGAGAGGTTAAATTCTCCTAATTTGTTCTTTATATTGTTTTGGCTATTTGGGGGTTCATCTGAGTTTGAGACCAGGCTGTTTCATTACTATAAATACAACTGTAGAATGTTGATAGGTGTTGCATTGAATCTGTCCACCACTTTGGGTAGCATTTACTACTGAATATTGACTTCCCACCAGTGAACATCGAACATCTTTCTGCTTATTTAGGTCTTGTTTAGTTTCTTTCATCAGCAGTTTTGTTGTTTTTAGAATAAAAGAGTGACATTTCTTTTATTAAATATATTCCCAAGTATCTTATTGTTTATAATGCTATTGTAAAAGGAATTATTTTCATGGTTAATATACAGAAATACAACTGTTTAAATATTATGTGCTGTCCTGTGATATTATTTCCTCTAATGTGTGCATGTGAGGAATGTGGATGTACATTTATGCATTAAGATTTTCTAGATAGAAGCTCATGCCATCAGTAAATAATCTGCATAGGTGTACGTTTCATCCGTTCCAAACTCTATGCCTTTTATGTTATTGTTACCTAATTGTTCTTGCTAGAATCTCCAGCACAATATTGAGTAAGAATGCTGAGGGAAGACCTCCTCCTTTTCCCTGAAGTACAGGGTACACTCTCAATTTACCATTTTAAAGTATGGTATTAACTACTGGTTTTGCACTGATAGTTTTTATCTTGGAGAAGTTTCCTTCTATTCTAGTTTGTTGAGTGATTTTGTCAGAAAGGGTAGTGATTTGTCAAATGCTTTTTCTATGTCTATTAAGATGATCATTTATTTTTTGTCTTTCATTAATGTGGTATATGACATTGGTTGATTTTTAATGTTAAATTAAACTTCCATCTATTGTTAAATACCATTTGATGGTGTGTATAATACTTTTAATTTTTTACTAAGTTCAGTATTCTCATATTTTGTTTAGAGTTTATTTTGGTGAAATCTTTTTAAGACTTTTTTTGTTGTTTTCCTTTCCTATGATCTATTTTGTTTTAAGATCAAGGTAGTTTTAAGTTGGTAAATGCTCCTTCTTCTATACTTTGGAAGAGTTTATGAAGAATTGGTATTGCATTGGCTTTAAACATTTGGTAGTTTCACCAGTTCAGTCATGGATCTGGATTTTTCTGTAGGAAGGTTTTTGATCACTAACTCAATCTCTTTACTTATTAGAAGTTACTTGAGTTTCCTTTTTCTTTTTGAGTCAGTTTTCCTATTTCCCACTTCCTAGGAATATTCTCCTTTTGGGTAGGTTATCTAATTTGTTGATATTTAACTGCTAATAGTATTCCTTTATAGTCCGTTGTATGTCTGGTTGGTGGCAGTACCACCTGTTTAAGTTTTGATTTTAGTTATTTTCATCTTTCTGTTGTTGGTCAGTCTAGTTAATGACTTAGGCACTTTGCCAGTCTTTTCTAAGAGGAAACTTTTGGTTTCATTGTGTTTCCTGTATAATTGGTCTGTTAACAACAGCTTCTCTTAATTTTTCCTCATCTGAGTATATTTTTCCTTTACCTTCATTCTCACAGAATGTTTTTGTTGGATGTAAAATTCGATATTGAAAGTTTTTATTTTTAATTTCAGCACTTTGAAGATTTTTTTCAACTATCTCTGGTCTCCACAATTTTTGCACATAAAATATTGTTACAGACAATGAATAAGCAAGCACCATGCTGGGAGAAAACATTTGCAATACAAATTTCTGAAAATGGACTTGTATCCAGGTTATATAAATTTGAACAACTCAGTAATAAAAACATAATGAAAGTAAAATTTGATAAAATTTCTTGAATACATTTTCACAAATACAATAAGCAAATGAATGCTTTCAATATTGTTACTCATCAATAAATGCAAATTAAAAACAAATGAGGTACCACTTCACACACAGTAGAATTGCTAAAATTGAAAGAACAGAAGAGTGGTAAGGATGTGGAACATAACTTTCATACTTCATTGCTAGAAGGACAAAATTGTATATCCACTCAGGAAAACTGTTTCTTTTACATTTAAATATTCATCTCACTTCACAGAATGAATATTTGATCAACAAATATATGAAAAAATGTTCAACATCTCTAGCAATTAGAGAAATGCAAATCAAAACAACTCTAAGATTTTATCTTACTCCAATCAGAATGGCAATTATCAAGAACACAAGCAACAATAATATTGGCGAGGATGTGGGGAAAAAGGTACACTCATACCTTGCTGGTGGGATTGCAAATTGGTGCAACCATTATGGAAAGCAGTATGGAGATTCCTTAGAAAACTTGGAATGGAACCACTATTTGACCCACTTATCCCACTTCTCAGTTTATACCCAAAGGACTTACAATCAATATACTGCAGTGATAACTACCACATCAATGTTTATATCAACTCAATTCACAATACCTAAACTATGGAACCAACCTAGATGCCCTTCAATGGTTGAATGGATAAAGAAAATGTGAGATATATATATATATATATATATATATATATATATATATATATATATAATGGAATATTACTCAGCTTTAAGGAAGAATGGAATTATGTCATTTGCTGGTAAATGAATGGAGTTAAAATATCATGCTAAGTGAACTAAGCCAAACCCAAAAAAAACAAAGGCCAAATGTTTTCTCTAGTATGTGAAAGCTAATTCACAATAAGGGGTGGGGGATAGGGAAGAATAGAGTTACTTTATATTAGGTAGGGGGGAATGAAGAGGAAGAAAGGGGTATGTTGAAGGGGAGGGAAGGGGTACGGGGGAAGGAACAATTGTAGAGTGAAACAAACATCATTACCTCCTGTATATGTAGGACTGGATGACCAATGTGATCCCACAATACATATAATCAGAAAAATGAGAGATTATACTCCATTTATGTATGATCTATCAAAATGTATAAATGTACCCTACTGTCACATACAACTAATTCGAACAAATAAAATAAAACAATTTAAAAAATAAAAATAAATATGCATCTGCTCAGTGATACTTCCACTTCACAGAGAGGTATTTACCTGAGAGAAATAAAAACATTATGATCCGACACAGACTAAGGAGTATTTATAGTAGCTTTGTTTATAAAGCTACAAACTGGAAAACAAACAAATGTTCATCAGTAGGAAATGATTTAATAAATCATGATATATTAATAAAATGGTAAATTATTCTGTTACTGATAAACATAATATTCTCAAAAACATTATTTATAATTTATTTGTCTGAGTTTCTAGGTCAGGTAAAACTAATACATAGTAATAGACATTAGAAACTTTCTTGCCTCTGTAAAAGGAATGAGAAAAGGAAGACATTTTTATAAGTGTGGGCTGGTGGTTATAAACTTGAGGTCTTTATGTGTTACTCTATTTAAATTATATGTCAGTTTTAAGTAACAAGTAAAGGGATAAGAAAGTAATCAGAAACCTTAAAGGGAAGTTTTAAAAGATGATGAATTTTAATTTAACAATACCTGAGGTTAATCTGAGGGAAGACTTATTCTGAAAATCAACCTCTCACTTAGAAATCCAAAAATATCTACCTGACTTAGTTACTTCAGAGGAGTCAGTCACAAGGAGCTCAATTCCTCAAATACAGTGTGTCCAGGTTCCCTCAGTAAACTCCAGTCCAAGCAGTTGTCATTGTTCTAAAAGTGACACCATTTCAGCCAGAGGAGAGCAGGAATAAGGAAAAAAGGATAAGGTGTAATAGAAGTTGGTTCCTCTCCCACTTGCTAACCTTTCTATTGATACAAACCCTTTCAAAAGTGTTGAGAAAATACAGAAGGTTGGTGTCAAAGAGATGTATATATTCATTTAAAAAAATTTTAGCCTATCTTCTTTTTCATTTTCATTTTTATTTTTTTACTTTTTATTTATTTTTATTTATTTTTACAGACTGCATTTTGATTCATTGTACACAAATGGGGTACAACTTTTCATTTCTATGGTTGTAGATGATTAGAGTCACATCATTCGTGTAATCATACATGTACATAGGGTAATGATGTCTTTCTCATTCCACCATTTTTCATTTTTATTTTTATTTGTTCTTCTTAGTTATACAGTAGAGATGTATCTATTTATTAAAGAAATATCTAAATGCAAAACAAGTGCTCACTATTTTTAACCTTACTTATAATTCATGTCCAAATTGATTACTTGATAAAATAATGATATTCATGCAAGATATCATATAAAAATATGTGTATATATAAGTAGATTATAACAGACATGTCCAAAGAGAAGGAGGGAGAGAGTGGGTTAATACAATGTAGTGATGCATAGAGAGACTTCTATAAACATTATCTTGATAGTTTTCCATTCCCTTCTTCCTGCTCTATTTACTGATCAGTTTCAACACAGTCTGCTTCCACTTCAGTCTTCTTTCTATCCACCCACACCATGAGAGCAGTTTCCATGATATTCTACAGTGACATTCATTTGACTATAGCTAATGGATATTTTAGTTTCTAGCGATAACATCTTTCTTGAAGAAGCTTATTTTTTTTAAACATATTTAGCTCTAGTGTTCTATAAATTTCCTCCATTTCAGAATGCTTTTTCCAATTCCTTTTTAGGCACATCTGCCTCTACCTATCCTTCATATACTGGCATTGTTCAAGCCTCTTCTTATTCTACAGTCTCCTCTTGAGAAACCTCAACTTCCTGTGCTCCAGTGACTCTCAACTTCAGAGTTCCTTCTGGATCTTTTGTTATTCAAAAGTGCATAACATTTCAGCATGGGTGTCTCACAGCCGCCTCGTTCTCAGATCATGATCTCTGCACTCGCTTGCAGCATCAGGACTTACTCCTCCTTCTCTAATTAGTGCCACGTCCACTCATGTCACCGGAGGCTTCTGCCTTGCTCCACTGGGCATGCGCACCACAAATCCCTCCAGTGCCATTTGTTCTAAGGTACTGTTACGTTCCTGGACTTTCATGGAACCTACCTCTGACCTCACAACTGATCTCCAAATAGTTCTCTACACAGATATATCTTCTTTTAAAAAGAGTCTGATTATTTCCCCTTCTTTTGTCCCCTAGCTCCATATTCAAGTCAATTTCATATTAATTTGCATCTATTCATCCTTTTCGAAACTTCAATAAATGCTAAAAACCTTTCCTGATCATCCAATCTAGCCCTCCTTCTTTTAATTGATTATAGAATACACGACCCTTGTTCATGGGTCTTATCACAATCACTATACAATACTTAGTTTTGAAACTACTTGTTCAATATCCCTCTCCCCAGTTAGGACTCCAGTTTCATGAGGAGAATGATCAGGTCTGTTTCTTCCATTCTGTTTCCCAGTTTTTACTCCAGTACTTGTCACATGATAGATGTTAGTACATGTTTGTTAAATTATCTTGCTGTTCTGAATAACACCCTCCCCTATTCCCTTCCCTGATTCCCTTTACTTAACCAATCCCTCCAGTCTTCTAGGACTCATTTTAGATATCATTCATTCAGAAAGCCTTCCCGGAAGTTCCCAAATACCAGCCTTGTGCCCCTTCAGTCCCTTGTTTATTTCCATTTTATAGAAATTGTTATTCCATCATAGAGTTTTTTTTTTTCCAGATCCCTGCATTCTTCACCCATGTGTGCATCACCAGGGATTGGCCACAGTAAGAACTCAGTGAATATTTGATGAATGAATACATGAATTAGTAAGTTGACAAAAAAGTTATTTCATTTTTTAGGTAAAGAAATCAGACTCAAGGAAGTTGGTTGTATTACCAAATTTCTGACATTAGAATCTGATCTTTCCTGCTTTCACCATACCTCATTCCTTTTTTGTGGCCCCTGACAGTAAGATTCTAATAATCCCCAAGGTTATTGGTTCCCAGAACCTCCCTATCCAACTTCTCCTTAGCAGGTCACAGGCAATAAATTTACCGGAATTGAGTTTTGCCTATTACTTTCTTTCACCTTTTCTCACTTCAGGTAGAAATTCAAATGCTATTTTTAGTTTTAAAAGTAGGATGAAAAAGGAGAAGAGTAAAAAATAGTCTTGCATAATTTGCTGATGGAATAGCAAGCCTGGCATAATTGAGAACAGCCTGGGTTTTTAACATGCTTCAAATCTCCATGAATCAGGAGGCATTTGCACTTGCATGAGTGAAAATGTCAGGGAATGATTTTGAAAGGCCCATTTGAGGGTGAAATGTTTCTGCATCTGAAATCCATTTTACTGAGCAAACTACAGTAGTCATAAAGGCTAAGAGGTTTTCATTTCCATAATTTCATCAATTTTTAAGAAGGGGAAGAAAAATCCAAGCTTATAAATTTGAACATGCATAGCTCAGCAAGAAATACATTTTAAATAATAGTTCCGACTGGTCTGGCAAAGAAAATCAACAACTATGTGTGAGGTATCACATGAAACCTTTCCCAGCCACTTGGCTGGATAATTTCAGGATTCTTGAAACTATGAATTCTCTATAGCATTTCAAACCTTGAGGTAAATCCTTTTACCTTCTGCATTCTTGAGAACAGCAAACAATCCAATTTACTAACTGAATTCATTCAATAAAATTTTATTGAGCATATTCTATATTTCTAGAAACTCAATAAACAGTGATGAACAAACTATACAAAAATCCCTACCTTAGCTGGGTGTGGTGGTGCATGCATGTAATCCCAGTGGCTCAGGAGGCTGAGGCAGGAGGATGGAGAGTTCAAAGCCAGCCTCAGCAATGGTGAGGTGCTAAGCAACTCAGTGAGACCCTGTCTCTAAACAAAATACAAAATAGGGCTGGGAATGCTGCTCAGTGGTCAAGTGCCCCTGAGATCAATCTCCAGTACTCTCCCCACTAAAAAAAAATCCCTACCTTATGGAACAACTTTTTGGTAGAGGGAAACTGGCAACAAAGAAGTAGTGAAGAAAATATGAAATATGAAAATAAAGAAAATATGCTTTTTGTATATGGAAACATAAAGCAGAGAATTGTGATAGAAAGACTTTGAAGGTGGAACTGATAGAATGTATTTTTAAATAAAATGATCCAAAAAGACACCACTGAAATATTTGAAAAAAATCCTGAAGGAAATAAGGTAATGAAAATCACATTCTATGGAATGAAAGGTATGCAAATTGGAGTACACTCTGTGAAATAATTGGCTAGTATTTGCAAAATTCTTGGATGACATAAAAGACTGAGGGATGTCCACAGGTTGGAGGACACTGAGGAGACATGACAACTAAAAGCAGTGTAATTACTGGGACTGGATCCTGGGACAGAAAACAGGGCCTGAGTGAGTGAACCAGTGAAATCCAAGGAAAATCTGTAGTTCATGTACAATATCATATCCAGACTGATTTCTTAATTTTTAACATAGTATCAGAGTATCCTAAATATTGATAGTAAAGGAAGCCAGTAGAAGGGCACATGGGAACTTGATACTTGATACTGTTTTTATAACTCCTCTCTAAGTCTTTAATTATCTGGAAATAAAGGTAAAACTAAGCACACACACTATGGAAGAGACTTCCAAATAGCAGAAATAGCTAGTGCAAAGGTCTGCAGCATGTTAGAAAAGACTTGAAGACAGGACTGTGTCCCAGCAAGTGGTGGTGGAGATTGGAGGAGGCCTTGTCCAGGCAGGAAGGCACACAGCTCTTGAGGCCACCGTGAGGACTTCAGCTTTCAATTTAAATAACATCGAAGATAGCACTTTTTGAGCAAAGGAATGCCATAGAAAGTTTCGTAGAATTGTTCTACTTGCTTTGTAAATGGCAGAGAATCAGAGAAGAAATGATAATGTTTGGTACTATAGCAGTAGAAATAAATTAATCATTACCCTCTGCCAATTCTGTCAAACTGAAGGTAAATCAAACTGTTCTTAATGAAAGAAAAAAGAACTTATGATTATTTTCCTTACCACTACTAAATTCTTCCATCTTATCCATCTGTGCCTCATTTTGAATTTCCGCCTCTGTAACCTGAATTTGGGGTAAGAGTTTATGTAAATGAGCACCCTCTAGGTTTCTTCTAGTTCTAAGAAAGTAAGGTTTCAGTACTCATAATACAGCTTTTTCTCTTTGGAAATTGCCGCGATTGATTTGTCAACTTTAATGCATTAAGAACTTGGTATGTCCCTCTCCCAAGTAAGAAATTAAGTGGCTACCAGGAAAGGGCATCTTCACAGAGATGAACAACTAGTTCATCAGGAAGAAGATTTCCAAACAAGGGATTCCTGGCACCTTAATTTTTTTTTCCTAAACTCTCCATGAGTTTACTGTGTAACACAGAGTACACTCCATTCAGAAACATCAGGCACACACTTGGGATTCACCAAAGATGCGGAGTAGGAAAAAAAGAAAAAAGATGCTGAATGGGAAGTCTCGCTCCTTCTGGATGACTCCAGCAATGATGTGTATGGTGGACCTGGACATTGCTGCCCAAGTGTGGCTCTTCCAAAGGGATACCTTTCCTCAGCTCTTCTTTGGGCAACCTGGACTTGTCAGAGCTGCTCATCATCTGAGGCAACCCCCCTCATTCTTGTTTCCTCTTCTATTTCCCTGATATCTCATACCTATTTTAGACTGAAGACTTTCCTGCCCAATTCCACCTCTCTTCCCTTTTATCTTTCATAAGAGTTCACCCAAATAGACCACTTATACCCCTAACTCTGGTCCATTGTCTGCTTCCTGAAAAACCTATCTAAGATATTCACCTTACCCTTCAAATTTAACTCATGTGTCTTTTCCACTACTTTATGTTTAGCATATTACACCATTTCTAGCACACATAGATAATAAATGTTTATTTAATAAAATTCAAGAGCTCCAGTCACAGCTTTTCCACAGGTATTCTGTGTGAGAGGACAGTCCCCTTAGGAAAGAGCCAATCACCATGTGCTTCCCACACACCTCTCCAGAGGAGGCCAGGCAAACATCTCTGCAGCTCTAGAACTATCATCTGGTTTGACAGTACTTTGAACCCACCAACAACCACACTGACTTGCTCTCCTCCAGAAGGCAAATTTGGCAGCAGAGACACTGGGCAGAATTGCCACGAAACAGTAACTGTTGAGTTATGAATATGGAGACAACACAGTAAAGTTACAACCAAGCCTTCTAGGGCAGGATCAACAAGTTTTCTGAAAAGGGCCAAAGAGTAAATACTAAAGGCTTTGTTGGCCAAATACAGTGTTTGTATGTATCTTTTTTTGTTATGTTTTACAATGCTTTCAATATATAAAACCCATTTTTAGCCTGAAGGTCATATAAAAGCAGATATAGGCCCAATTTAGCCACTCAGCTGTAGTTGGATCACCCTGTTCCAGATGATAGTTCTTTGTGCTACATAATATTCCAGGTAAGCACAACAACCAGGTACTGTGTCCTTTCTACATTTGATGAAAACTCACGACTCCACATGTACCATATGCTGAGCTGACGGGCCTCTGGTTTGCAGTCTATAGCTCACGTTCCCAAGTTCACCCTACATTACTGGTTTCCAAACTTGTTCCTTGGAAACTTCCCAGAAGTACCCTAGTGGCTTCTCAGATAAGAATCATGCCCCTTCCCTCAACCAAAATGAATCCTAAAATCTGTTCTATAAATTTCCTACCCAATAGAAACGTGGGTTTCTATTCTACCAATTTATTTTCCTTCCTTCCTTCTCCCCTTTCTTCCTTCCTTATGTTTTTTTTTTTTTTTCAACAGATTTAAAATCTCCATGTGAGAAGGAAACTGTTAGGTGAGAGAGGAGCAATAACCCCAAATAACAAGATCAGAGAAAAGCAAAATGTTAAGCAAGTGAGTAGACCCTGGAATCAGGCCCATCTGGCTTTTAATTCAAACTATGCCTCTCTAGTCTCTGTAACAATTTTCTTCCTTCCCCTGAGGCTCAGTATCCATGCCCTTTGGGGGATTATCCCTTCCTTTCAACCTCTATGTGAAGATTAAACTTGTCACCTAGTATGTACTTCTCTATCTTTTTGGTGACCTCTATGGTGCCTAGAAAAAGTGTCCTCCCCATTTACAACTCTAACATGCATTTTATATTTATAGGCATAGCTAATTACACAAGAGGTGAGGCCAACTGATTGGAAATTCTCCACAGCCTCATTACCAGCTTATGTTCTCAGAACTTGCACAAGTCTCCTATTCTCATGACTAAAGCTAATTTTTTGTTGCTTGCTGTTCAAGAGGAAGAAATAGATCTACACTTTCACCCTCTGCTCTTCTCCTTCAATATATCCATGAAAGATCTCTGGATGAAGATATTAGGACTTCCATAGTCTCCAGACAAGGATAATAATAGCAGAAATATAGAACCATGAGAGTCATTGCTGTATTTGTTGAGTTTTTGTCCTTTGACTAAATCTATGGGTCTCCTCTTTCCCCCTATCTGATGATAAAATCTCCTATTCCAAGGCACTAAATATTTTCAGAAAAATCTGAAGGCTGAACTTGCAGCGCTGCTTATAGAATGCAGTATGTAATACACTGTCAATCAAAGGGATATATAAATAAGACAGACACAACAACTAATTCCTAAATGTACAAAAGGACTAGTAGCAGGAGAAAGAGAAGGAAATTATTGGGATCAAATGTAGCTTCACATTTTTAATTCAGGGAAAATTTTAGTTCAATATACATTATGATTACTGGCAGAGAGATTTTTGGAAGTGTCAAAGGAATGAAGTTCTTTCTTCAGACTGGACCTTAGAGCCCAAGGGATATCTAGTCACTGAGTATGAATATTGAATGGGAAACTTGCTATCATCTTGTTTCACTGTAGACAACCATGCCTTCAAGGGGTGGTAAATGACCAATGACTGTAACT
This sequence comes from Sciurus carolinensis, assembly GCF_902686445.1. NCBI lineage: Eukaryota > Metazoa > Chordata > Mammalia > Rodentia > Sciuridae > Sciurus > Sciurus carolinensis. The sequence goes on along the minus strand of NC_062218.1, from coordinate 103,200,138 downwards.
GTAGGACCCGCTCTAGGACAACCAAAGCTGTACCATTCCTAACAGCATCTAAATGACTGAGGCAGGACTCACTTGACTTAAGGAACCAATGTGATTTCCCCAATTTCAGTTCTTAGTGGGCACAGAGAGAAAACAGAAGATACAGGGCAGAAAATCCACAGGCAATGCATCAGTTCATGGAGAAAGGACTTTTGGAGAATGTCAAGGTCACTCTTCCCTTCTATTCCCACATTTACAAATGACTTAAACTCACTATAGAATATCTAAATACCCCAGAAATAGTTATCATGCTCATTGGAAGCCTACCAAAACAGGTAAGAAGATCAATATATCAATGGTGAGCACTGAATCTAAAGGTGTTTTCAGTTGAAGCCCAAGGTAACTAGAGTTCCATGAATTCCCAGAACATTTTGGATCATTGATATTCTGCTACACAGTGAAGGGGTGTTAGTCAATTGTTTTGTTGCTGTGACTGAAATATCTGACCAGCACAATTAAAGAGTTTACTTGGGGGCTCATGGTTTCAGAGGTCTTAGTCCATAGAAGGCCGGCTCCATTCCTTGAGGCTCAAGGTGAGGCAGAACATCATGGTGAAAGAATGTGGCAGAGGACAGCAGCTTGAATCATCAGGAAGCAGAGTCTTCGCTCTACAGATACAAAATATATACCCCACAGCCACACCCCAATTCACACCTCCTCCAGCCACACCCTACCACTTCAGTTAATCCCATCAAGGGTTAATTCACTGATTTGATTAAGACTCTTACAACCCAATAATTTCTCCTCTGAACATTCCTGCATTGTCTCACATGTGTCCTTTTGGGGGCCTCCTCACATCCAAACCATAACAAGGGAGAACATTGATGATTAGAGCTATTCCTCAACCATGATATCTTTTCAACCTTTTGGAATTTTATGAAGATAATGTTAAGATAAGTTATGTAAAATACTTAAGACTGCACTCAATCATGTACTTAATAATTGGTATCTATTTTTATTTTTTTCAAATTTTTCAATTACCATCTGTTTGTAGTCACTTATAATCTCTAACAGATAAGGCCACCACCCTGACCAAGAACAAAGATGTCTAGCCCCCAAATAATGTAGAATGTAATGAGCAGTATGCCTGTCAAGACTGAATACATTTTGCACTTAAGATGCTTCTCTTAAATATGTTAGTATTTTAGTGCCATTTAGGTATGAACATAACTGTTACATAAAAAATAAAATAAAAATGCAGAATGCCAAAGTTTTACAATGCTATAAATGTGCATTACATGAGACAAGTACTCTGATATATTTAAGTAAGAAAGTATGGCTAGCATTTGTTGCTTGAAGGCACCATTTAAGGCAAGGAAGAGCTTACTTGGCAAGACAAGTCACCAGTAGTGCTGGGAGTTAGCAACTTCTGGCTGACCCTTGCAACATTGCTATCCTTCTTATTTACCATTAAGGAGTTTTTAAAGTATCTTTCCCTGTCTATGTCTTTGTGTTTAATTTTTAATTTAGACTGTTAAACCCCTGGGCCAGAGGGTGAATCTGAAACACTGCCTTTTTAAACACCTTGTTCTGTCTTTTCCTGATTAGTTTCTCTTTGTTGTTAAAGGTTATCTGGACTCTTATTTGGAATTAGTCCATTAAAGTGGCATGACTTGGGTGTACTGATGGCAACCAGCTACTATTGATATTCTGCTGCACAGAATAGTAGCTGTCCCTTTATAGGATTCTTATGGACAATTAGCTTTCTTGTAGTTTTTTTTTGCCCAAATTTTCTCCTATAAAGTGGGTTGTTTGTCTTTGCAGCCCTTATATTACAGTCCTCCCAGCAATATGTCAACCCTGTCTCTCTTGACTTTCTGATATATAATATATCATGATAAATTGATGATAAAGGCATTCTCTGAAAACCAAAGTAAAACAGGGTCAAGAGATATGAGATCCAAATCCATGTGCATGGTTGAGCTTACACTAATGATTTTTAATTTGTCTGTAATATTTAGTTGTTCACCTAGAGATCTAGTTAGTGTTTCTGAAAGAGGTCTTTTCATATCAAAAATATTAAAATGAAGTCCAAAATCTTTTGGAATTTTGTCTAATTCTTGAAAATCTAATCTGAACTCTTTGATCTACAGTCAGTTAAAATAAAAGTAAATATCTTTTGTTAATATTACTTGTTTGGAATCATAAGATTTTATGTGTACAAAACAAGCTTTCTTATCTAAATGAGTTTCCAAGCAGAAGTTTCTCCCTTCACTTCTCACTTTCCCACAAAGACCTCCAATCCCAATCTCAAAAAGTCCCATTGGCTGTAGTTTGAAAGCATATTGCATTATCATTATACTTCTCTGTAAAGACAATGCTACCTCCTTAGGCTATACCACTGCTGTACCTTACATAGAACATTGCAATAATCTCTAGCATTTCTTTTAGTCTGCTGGCACAGAATTAATTAAAAATAGATGCTTATTGACTGGCTAAATGACCTTATTCTAAATAAAGAACCCAACCATGCCATTTACCACCAAAAGACCATCAGATCTGCTATCGAATAGTAAGAGGCATTAGGGGCTATAATTATCTACATAGTAAACTGTTTTTATGTTTAAAATTAAATTCTAATTTTTTATCTTTGGAACTACTATAATTCCATTTACTTGTAGCTTGGAGATTGAGGGATGGCAGTGCATGGTAGGTTTCCAGGGCAGGGACTCCAGCAGATGGGAGGATGGAATCATAGGGGCTGAAGTTCTGTGAGCCGCCAATGCCATCTGGTTTTGCTGGTAAAGTCCTGTGTGTTGGTTCGAGTGCTGTTCTCAGCTTCCTGGGAACAACATACAGCTCATGCAGTCACAGTGACTACTGGCAGAAATCAAGATCTTCCCAGGGGGGTTCATAGCCTTTACATGGTGATTGAACCTGGGATCTGATAGTGGTTATAGGTACAGATTCAGTGTAAAATGAACAGGTTAAAGGAAAGCATTGGGTCTTTCTGTGTAATACTGGGGTTTTTGACTTCAATATAAGAATTTTGAGGGGCTATAATTTAGTCTATAATAGTGTGCAAGAGTAAAGAATAAAATCAGAAGTGCTCAGCAGAGTTCCTGACTCACTGTAAAAAATAACTTATTTATTTATTATCTTTATATTATGAGAGGACTTTTGTTTTTGTTGACCAGTGTAGTTATCTGTTATAATCTAGGAGAGGGGAAACATCTAAAGCTATAAATAAGACTGAACCCCTTAACACGTGAACTAGGGCAGAAACCTCAAAGGGCCCAGCTCAGTGGTCAATAATTTGGTAACAGACTTGTCTCTGGGATTCAGTTCTATTGTTTGAGAAACACAACCTTGTTTCCTACCTGACATATAGGAAAAATATGTTTTCTGCAAACCCTGCTAATTTAATGCCTGGAGAGAAATGACCTTCTATAACAGCTGCAGCCAATCAGAGCAATGATGAATTCAAGGTTCAGCTCCCCAGTCTTTCCCAGGTCTTAGAAACATCCCAGACTTCAAGGAAGTCAAACTAAAGTCTAATGATTCAGCTTTTGGGAAAGACTGATATAATGGACATAATAATGATGTCTCACAGTTTGATTCCAGTTAACATTTAAGAAATTTAATTAAAATAGTAATAATGATAATACTAAAAAAAACTATGTAATTGCTTTTTGTAATCTTACAGTATGTTAGAAACTATATGTAGTGGTTTACATATAAAATTTAATTCACTATATGTAATGACTTACTTATAAAATTTAATTCACTTGCCCAATACATTTTCATTGAGTACTTATTGTGTCCCAGACTCTGTTCTGGTTCCTAGAGATACTGCAGAAGATAAGATATACAAAATTAATTCCATCATGGAGGCTATGTGTCAGAGGAAAAATAAAAACATGAAATTAATATACATAGAGATAAATACATGGCATGACAGTTGATGAAAAGCATCATGGAGAAAAATAAGGAAGGGGAGTTGGGAAGAGGGGTGCTGCAATGCTGAAGAGTTTGGAACAGGGGTCTCACTGAGAAGGTGACCTTGAGCAAAGACCAAAGGAAGTGAGGTCATGAACTGTGTGGAATGCCTTGGAAGAGAACATTCTGGAAAGGAAGGAAGCATTCAAAGGATCAATATGGGTAGTGTGTTCAGTGACCAGTACACATATGGTGTCTGAAAGATAGGGAAAACTCATGGGGGATAACAACAGAGGTGATGCATATGCTCTGGTTGTGTATGGTATTGTCAGACCTTCCTTATTTTATTTTGTGTAAATGGAGAACCAAAGAAGGATTCTGAGCAGAGAAGTGACATGATCTGAGTCACATGGCAAAACATCACCCTCTTGCTCCCTTAAGATTCCAGAAGAGGTGGATGGTATATGCAAATCCAACCTGCCTTACTGCAAAGCTGATATCTTAGTCACTATGTTGAACTGCCTCCTCCACATGCTTCCATTTTTACAACATTCCATGTGCCATAGAAAAACTGATGGTGGGTAGGAAGTGTTCTTTTCTCAGGTGTTCACAATATTGTCATCTCCCTCACTCAGGTCTGTCTTTTAGTTATCCTGACAAAAAAACTGTCAAGCTTGGTCCATAGGAAACCAATCTTGTGTTCTAGGCACATCCTATGAGTCAATAATCTTTACATTCCTCATTTAAAGGGTTGGCAACAAGCTTCTGAGAGAGATAAAAAAGGAAGATCATCCTTTAGCAAAATCTGACAATTATTCATCAAAGACTACATAATCTCATTCTGTCATTACTTGTATATTCTTTGTTCACATAATAGAGAAGGGTCAGTAGCAAGAATTGGATCATAATGTTTATTACTGACTTCCAAATCTCATTGACCACTTCCTACAAGTCACTGTGGCTGGTTCCCCCATCTCCACCTAAATTATAATTGTTGAGGTGACAAGGGGCTCAATTCTCTATACACCCTCTCTAGGGACTCTTAACCTCATACCAAAGTTTTAAGTGTCACTAAGATAGCTCTAATCATCAGTGTTCCCCCTTGTTATGGTTTGGATGTGAGGTGTCCCCCAATAGCTCACATGTGAGACAATGCAGGAAGGTTCAGAGGAGAAATGATTGGGTTGTAAGAGTATTAACTCAATCAGTGAATTAATCCCTGATGGGGATTAATTGAAGTGTTAGGGTATGGCTTGGAGAGGTGTGGCTATGGGGTGTATATTTTGTATCTGGAGAGTTTCTCTCTGCTTCCTGATGAGGCCAGCTGCTTCCCTTTGCCATGCTCTTCTGCCATGATGTTCCACCTCACCTTGAACACTGAGGAATGGTGCTGGCCTTTTATGGACTAAGTCCTCTGAAACCATGAGCCCTCAAATAAACCTTTCCTCCTCTATAATTGTGCTGGTTAGATCATTTAGTGAATAGCTGACTAAAACATATGAAGTGTGAATCTCTTAACCCCACCCGATATGCACACACACACACACACACACACACACACACACACACACACACTAGATCAATCCTCAGGACTTCAATTTGTGTATTCTATTTGATTATTTCACATCTCATCTCATGCTTAAGAGGCATCTCAAATATAACATGTCTGAAAGACTCTTTTTGCTTTCTCAAAAATCTATTCTTTACCTATGAATCATATCATAGATAGGTGGTGATAGGAGGCACCATTATTTACCACATTGCTCCAGATTAAACTTCCTCCCTCATGCACGATGTGCAATTTCTCAGCAACTGCTTACCCCCATAATTACTTCTTCAAATTATATCCTGAAATTAACATTTTAAAGCATGCCTGTCATTAGACCCTTATCTGAACCATTATTGTCTTTCACCTTGACCACTGCAATAGCCCTCCCATCTGCTTTTTTTCTTCCACTCTTGCCTATTTTAGTCAATTTCCATTCAGTAGCCAGAGTCACACATTAAAAATAAATCTGAAAGGCAACAACCATAAAAAGACAAAACCATATGTGGGTGAAGATGGAAATCAACTGGATCTCACACATTGCTACTCAGAATGCCAAATGGTGCAGACACTTTGGAAAAGAGTTTGGCAGTTTCTTCTACAATTACACAAATACTCATTGCATGATATGTTAATCCTACTTCTAGGTATTTACCCCAGTGAAACGAAAACCTACATTCATGCAAAAGCCTATGTGTTAATTTCTAAAGCACATTATTTTGTAATCTGAAATAAAAGCCAGGGGAAAACGGAGAACAAAGATTAATTGTGGTACATCCATTCAATAGCAGTGAAAACTCAACTCAGCAATAAAAATGGATGAACTATTGCTACAGATTCAACATAGTTGAATCTTGAATGCAGTATGCTGAGGGAAAGACGGACTCAAAGGCAACAAATTATCTGATACCATTTGTGAGATATTCTGAGAAAGCAAAACTACAGTCAGAAAAAAGAGATTTAGCTGGATGAAGGTAGTTAAGGGACAAGAGGCAACTTTTTGGGTGATGAAGCTATTGCATATTTTGATTGTGATGATTACGTAATCCCATGTGTACATCACAATTAGCAGACCTGCACACTTTTACACATGGCAAATTTTATTGCATATAGACAATATCTTAATATATACCCTTATAAAAATCAAAAGATTCATCTTAACTGTTCACTTCAGGACATTGCATTTTGTTTCTTCTTTTGGGAAAGTCCTTTTCTAGATCTTCCCATGGCTCATCCCTTATTGGTTCTTACTCTTAAATGCCCTCTTTAGTCTTTTAAACTAAACAATATTATCGTTTGAATCTTTCTTTATAGCACTTAACATGATTTGATTCTGGTTTGCTAATTAACTTCTTTAACCAACTGGAATGTGTGTCCCACTAGAAATGGGCTTCACTCTACTTGGATCATTGCTGTTTCCCCAGAATGTGGAAGGGAGCTTTGAGTAGAGGCATCCTTAGTATGTTGACTACCTATGCTCCTATGAGGGGACCTATTATGGTACTAGAATATTTGCTTAGACACCTGTAAAATAACTGCTGAATTTTCATGCATCTTGTCTGCTTCCCGTAGCACTGCGACAGAATCAAAGTAGGCATGAAGTCCTCCTCACTTACTGCACACCATGTGGTGTTCTACTTAGGAATAAAGAAATAGTTGCCTGCAAAGCCTTCTGGTTCAATGGGCAGAGTAGCAGCTGCAGATTGTAACTGGCATTGGTCAGTGTTTACTTTCCTATGTGAACACAAGAGTAAGGGTGAAGTCCATTTACTTACAGAATTGTTCAGATGAATAATAAATTACACTTAAAAAAAACAAAAGTGAAGCACTCTTTCAGCTTTTTCTCTTTAGTCTTTGATTTCTCTGATTCTATAATTAGTTTTATCAGATTCACTGATAATGGTGTAATTAGGCTGTGGCTAATAATGATTGCCATGTGCACATAAGCACACAGGTAAAAAATTTTAAACATTGCAGAGATCCACATTATTTAGTAATAAAGTACATATAAATACCACATCAGGAGTAATTCTAACTCATTATTGCAGCTATAACTTCAGTAATCCAGAACATTTTTAAAAATTTGAACACTTTCTAGATAAATGGATACAGTGAACTTGGAAAATAACATATAATTAAATTAAAATTGGCATAGGAAAGAGAACAGAATAGTCTATAATTGGTAAATCATGTTATCATTGTGTAAATGATGCCCATTAAGTGGCTGAGGTTGCTAACAAAAAAATTTGAATTAGATTAAATTCTTTCTTTTTATTTTACAGTAATAAATTACTCAGAAACTGCTTTATTCACCATGGAAGAAAAAGGAGACTTCAGCTGATGCGAATTATCAAAGGCTCTGAGTGAACATACAACCCCAATAATTAGATCTTTTTGAGGATGAAGTCAATAATTGAACATTGAAACCTGCCCCCTCCATCCAATCTTGGAGAAGATTAAAAGGATGGGGGGTAATTGGTTGAGCTCAGTTAACTCCTGGGAAAATCCCCAGGACATCAGAGAATAAAAATAATCCTATAATTCACTATAGAGGAGTGCTATTTCCAAACTCAATCCTTGGCTAATACCCAATTATCTGGCAAGACTTTCGATTTCTAAGCATCACCTCTGGATCAAGGGCAGAAAAAAGAAGAAATACTGATTTCATTTATTTCTCTAATATATAGTCATTGCTTTGAGCAGGAATGTATTCATTTCTAAATAGGGTTGCAGTGTGCTTAATGCCAAACATCTGAACAAACACTGAGAATTATGGTCAGAATATTTGTTTTCTATGATGACTTTCAGATAAACATACTATTTTTTGATGGTTAAGGGCTCATTGAAATTCTGGGTCCTATACAATGTAACTCTTTTCTCATGAGTGAGGGGTGTCTTGCCTTATTGTTGGCCTTTAAAATTCCACTATCTTGGATAGTGATGCCCAAAACATAAATATCTTTAGGTTCAGCTCAAACTCTCCTAAGTGAAATCAATTTTATTTTCTCTTTGTACCTGGTTTGAAATTCCTGTGGAGTGAGTTTTATAAGAACAAACAAACAAACAAACAAAAATGACCTCTGTTACATGTCAAATACCATGGTAATCACTTTATAGGCAATATCTCATTTAGTCTTCAGACTCTGGAATGACAATTTCTTGAAGATAGAGAAAATAAATATTAGGTAATTGTGTTGTTTGAGTAACACAGCCAAAGCAACACAGAGGCAGCATTCCAATGCACTTCTGTCCAAAGGCAATATATTCCCTTTATATCATGCTTTTACTTGCCCAAAGTCCACTCATTAACCAGTATATAAGTCACTTCATGCTCTGGTTTAAGGAAAAAGATACATGCAGTTCTACCTAATTTAACTTTAATTTGTATGCTCACACTCACAATTAATATAAACTATTTAAGGAGATTTCAAGCCACTAAACTTATAACATTGATAGTGAATTTAGTTGCAAGAATCAAGGGTACTTGCTTTAACTTCATTTCTGAGGTTCCAATCCTTTACCTTTCTTTGTCAGTCACATTGTTGGATTAGAACACAGGTGTTGAATTTCATTCCTTGGTATCAGCTTCAAAGGTCAACCATTCAGTTTTATATAAATAACAGTTTCAAGAAGTTGGCTGGCATTCTTCTAACCCTGTAAAAATCCTAACTCGGTAGAAAGTCAAAATTTCCCCAAAGAACTAAGTAAAAAACAATCAGATCAAAGGGATTTAATGAGAGGTAAAAGTAAATGTACTGATCTTTTCTATGCTCCTGATATTGTAAAATCTTAAAGATAGAAAAGAAATTTGAGATAATCTAAATGTCTCATTTTACAGACAGGAAAACGGGTCACAGTTCGTGGATATTCTGCTGTACCATTACTATTCTCATTTCACACAGTTCATATGGTTAGTAAGTGAAGGACTCAAGACATGTCCTATTGCCATATTTGGAAGTGTTCTATTTTCTGAATTTTAAGAAATTCAGAAAAGAAAGGAAGATCATTTTGATAGTTGTTCAATTGAGAAGGCAGAAATATCTCTTTGTGAGGATGAGAACTTTATTCTTTTACTTAGTTCTCATTTCTTGTTTTCTTTGCCCAAAGCCAGTACCTCAGATGGTCATGATTATTTCTGTCTGGTGACATAGACATCATTCTCCAAGGATCTTGCTCCTGTAAATAATACTTCTGATAGGTCCCTGTGGTCTTCCAGTAATGTTTAGCACTACACATGAAAATGACCCTTGATGATTCTCTTGGTTCTGGGCAAATCCAGGTGCAATTCCTTGTGTGGTAACTACTTTTCTCCCTTTTAACTGGGATTCTTCATCATGGCTTCTCCTTTGCCTGTTGGTTTAATGGCATAGGGAACCCAAAAATGTCCATGTGACACTCTTTGCTTCTGCATCATTGGACCCATTATGTATTCTCTACTGAGATATTTTGTTTGTTTTTACTTTAGGAACCAAAACCCCTCAGAGCCCGCAGGTGAAGAAACATACAAGAACAAAATAGAGAGTTTTGTGAATGTAGCACGAGCCCAAATGGTGAAAGTAGCCACCCTTTCTTCCACTATTAGTTTTAGGAAAAGGGACTCCAGACACTGATCATCAGTTCAAATCATATATGGCCCTTGCAGGGTCAGCTTGCCCTCTCCTTGATGCTGTAGCCTAGTCAGCACTACAGCTGAGTTGGTAGTGGCCCTTCCACTTGACCTTCCTGTCTGTGGCTTCTCAGTGATGCAATGCAAAGACGTCAATCCCAAGAGGGAGTTCATTGCCTGACTCCTTTTTGCTGTAAAATGAATTCCTTTGTCATAAGCAATGATATGTGTGAGACCTGGATGGTGAATAAAACATTAATAAATCCAAAGATGGCGATCTTGGGAGAAATTCATGTCTTATGTATTTATTTTAGTTGGGACAAATCATGATGAAAAGAGGTTTATCCGAGAACTGGACTGCCATGGAAATGACGACATGTCAGTTTTGGTCTCTGTTGTCAGGTTAGGTTCACGGCACTAGTGGTGACAAAATCAGTCTTGGTCAGCGAAAGCCCAGGCAGTATCTCTGTCTCTATGGTCACGGTTACTTTATTCATATATTCTTTATCCAAGTGATAAATGACTGGGCAAACAGTGTGTATCATGTCCACAGACTAAGTCATCTTGAGCATTGATGTCCTTCCGTGAAGAGGATGGCCTTTGATAGGCATTCACATGAGGGTGTAAATATCTTCACTCTCTGTGTCCCTTTCAAGAGGTCTTTCAGCAAACTCCTCTCCAATCTTGGTTCCCCCAGGTCCCTGACCATCACATCAAACTGTTAGCCATGACCTGTGCGTGATGACGTACTGTATTTCTGACAATCTTTCTTTCCAGAAGAGTATC